>NC_073397.1:25561823-26186823 GCF_028641065.1 Leucoraja erinaceus | reverse complement strand
TTCCTAATATAGACCGTGACTGTCATTGTGTTAAGGGCTTAGATAGTGTGGAGTTGTTTTTTAAACTGTGTTATAGAGGACCTAACTAGGGAGAGGGCAAAGCTTGATCTACTCTTGGGAAATGTGGCTGGGCAAGTGTCAGTGCAAGAACATTTTAGGACCAGTGCCATAGTTCTATTAGTTAAAAAATAGTTATGGAAAAGTACGGAAGTAGCCCACAAGTTAAAGTTTTAAATTGGAGCAAGACGGACTACAACATGTTAGATAGGGGCTTACAAAAGTTGATTTAAGTAAGTTGTTTTCAGGCAAAGGGATGCTTGGCAAGTGGGAGACTTTTAAAAAGGAAGATAGTGAAAGTCCAAGATCTGCATGTTCCTGTGAAGGGCATGGCTGGCAGGAGTAAGGGACCTTGGATGGCAAGGGATATTGAGGATCTGGAGAAAACAAAAAAAGAGGTATATGTCAAGTACAGCCACCAGGAATCAAGTGGAGTTTTGGAGGCGTTATTGGGGATTCAGGAATATACTTAAGAAATAACTGAGGTGAGCAAAAAAACAGGGCATTGAATAGCTTTGGCAGATTAGATTGTGGAATATCCAAAGAGATTTTATGTTTATTAAGGGAAAAAGTGTAAATAGGGGGAGTGGGGGAGGACCCTGTAATAACCAAAGTGACATCTATGTTTGAAGCCAAGGAGATGGTGAGGTCCTCTATGTATATATCTCCTCTTGTTTTATTAGGGAGAAAGACATGAGGGCTAGGGAACTGGGTAAAGACTGCTCTGGAAGATTAGATTGCATGGTATTTAGGGAGAGCTAGCTAAGTGGATACATAATTGGCTTGATGGTAAGAAACAAAAGGTGATGGGTGGAAGGGTGTTTCTTGGACTGGAGCCTGCAACCAGTGATGCTGGGCCATTGTCGTGTGTTATCCACATCATCTAAGGAAGTTTTCAGTCGGTTTTCAGATAACACAAAAATTGTAGACAGTGAAGAAAGTCATCAAGAATGACAGTGGGATGGGTTGATCATGTATTGTCTTACTGCTGACTGGTTAGCATGCAACAAAATAATTTTATTCTACCTTAGTACACATAACAATAAACTAAACTATACTAAACTAAACTAAACTAAACTAAACCAAAACAAACTAAACTAAACCTGCCTGAACAATGAAGTTAATATTTTCAGCAGGACTGTTCCCAAAACATTCAAACTATCTCAATTTTCTCAAATGCTGATTAACCTGTTGTTTATTTTCATATCTCTTTTTCACCAACTTTTGCGAACTTTTGTTTTCTCATTTCAGTCACCTTCTACATAACAAACAGTGCGACTTTTATTAGCTGCCCAACCGTATCTCACTAAAAACAATTACTCTAAGAAGCAGCTTATGTTTCACAAATCCTTCCACCTTAGCTGAATAAATATACAAGAAACCAAGTAGCAATGAATTCTGCCACATATTTCACATCCCGATAAGTGAGTAAGTATTTTCAGGGTTCTGGATATTCACCAGCTCGAACCAAATGTGAATAGTAAGCTGCAAACCTTACTTGAGATGTCACTAGATATTGACCAGCTCACCTCAGTCAGGTCATGCAGTATTTTAGCTCTGTCGCCATTAATCACCTAGTTACTCAGTTCCTTTGTAGGCGTACTGTAGATACAGAGGGCTATTTTCTCAGCAGGGAATTGTGCATGTGCAACACCGACAAGGACAAAGAAGTAAAAAGGAACCAGGAATCAAAGTTCACAAGGTTTCTCACCCTCACCAGAATCATTCCTTACGAGGTGCAATTAACTGGTTTGGAAATCTTGAAATTACTGCAGAGCCTCAACTTAAATCCGATATAAATAGCCTCAAATCTGATTGCAAATTTGTCTAATTCATTATCAAAGCTAAAGGCTTGTCATAAGCAAATAGATAAATATATCTGATCCCAGTTAGATACTACTGTAGGAAGTTCAATACATTGTAGACAGTGACATCATGGTCTGCACCAGGATAGTGAGCAAAATGCCATCTTTCAACTGCAGTGCCCTTAATTAATTTGGGAAAGAAATTTCAAAGCATTGTCTTTCACTTCATGAAATTCTACATTGTAAGTGCGATTCTCTTTATAGTAAATTACATTTTTTTTTCTCGTGGAGGTTTAAGTCTGGTATTGATCTCCTGTTCCCAGGTTTATGATCATCAAAAATCAGTGTTGAAAGCAGAGGTTAACATTAATATAAAATGATACAATGCAACAGCTGATGTTGCAAATATATAGAGGCCAATGAACATTTGAAAAGAGAAAAGACAGTCATGATTTAGTGTAAGTAATTCACAGACAACAGCATCACCTGATTGTTGAGTTTCATATCTGCTTGGCAAATTCAAAGATGGTGAAAACTTTGTTTTAAGAACTGGTTTTAACACATCAGGCCTAAAACAAAAATTAAAGATACAGTGGAATAGCACAGTGGCACAAGGTAATGTTTCTGCTTACAGCACCAGAGACCCAGGTTCGATCCAGACTATGGGTGTGGTCTGTATGGAGTTTGTACATTCTCCCAGGGACTGAATGGATTTTCACTGGGTGCTCCATTTCCTCCCACATTCCAAATATGTGCAGGTTTGTAGGTTAATTGGCTTCTGTGAATTGTCCAAGTGTGCAGGATGGAACTAGTGTGTGGGTGCTCGCTGGTTGGTGCAGAGCCAGTGAGCCGAAGGGCCTGTTTCCCCACTGTAAATCTAAAACTAATACTAAAACTAAAAACTAAGATACACTGTTGAAAATGACTGCAAATTCCGACAACAATGAATCAGTGCACCATGCAAAATATTTGGCTGAAACTGGCAACCGACCATAATCTATGGAAAAATATTGATTTACCTTTTGTGGACCCCGCCCCGTAAACTTGTTCCTCAGTAACCTCTGATTCCAGATGGTGAGGCTTCCTCAGCTTAATGATACAAAATGTTTGAGCTACAAATGATCTGTGTGTGAAAGTAACATTGATGTTAACATTGATGAAAGTAATATCTATGCCTCAGATTTTACCACCTGCCAAGGACTTTGAATGCTTAAGAAAGACCGATGACAGATACACTCAAACTATTAACAATAATTTAATCATCAAAATGTTTGTAATTTTTATACTTTCAATAGAGGGAAACACAAAGAACCTTTAAAAACCTGAATAAAATTGAAACAAGTTAATTCTTAAAAAAAACGCAGTGACTTGCGTTGTGCGTTCATTGCTGTTTGTGGTTCATGTCCACGATTTAGATGAGAATTATTAAGACACGAATAGTAAGTTTGCAGATGATGATCGAGTGTGTGGTAACATAAACAGTTTAGAGAGATAGGAGTCAAATGCGGGCACATTGGACTCGCTCAAAATGGGGCATCTTGGTTGACATGGACATGTTGAGCCAAAGGGTTTGTTTCCATGTCTCTTGACTTGACTCCAAGTGAATCTTGTCGATTATTCTTTCAAATTGGATGATGAAACAAACATTTGGCAACTGTGGCAGGGCTTGTATGGCATCGCAAGGCAAAACCAATTGGCAGCTCAAGTGACATTGAGGCATTAGTCCTGGATGAGCTCAATGTGCTTTGCATCATGCGCATACTTCAACAGGGAGAATACTGATATGCCTTATCGGGCCCACATAGCCTCTAATGGTAATGTCATCTCAGTCACCGAAGCCAACCTCAGAAGATCCTTCATGAGGGTTAATCCTTCGAAAGCACTGGGACCTGATGGTGAATCTGGTCACGTTCTCAGAACCTGTGCGGACCAACTGGCTGGGGTTTTTGCAGACATCTTCAACCTGTCATGAATGACGTCTGATATTCCCACCTGCTTTAAAAGGACATCAATATTACCGGTGCCTAAGAAGAGTAAGGTGACAGGCCCAGTAGCACTAATGTTCATAGTAATAAAGTGCTTTGGGAGGATGGTTATGGTGCCTATCAAATCCCACCTTTGCAAGAACCTGGACCCATTACAATTTGCATATTACTACAATAAGTCAGTAGGCAAGGGGGACACAACCTTGCTGGCTCTCCATTCTGCACTGAACCACTTAGCAAGAACGCTTCCTTGTCAATAACAATCAGCAGAGGGGACCTCAAGGTTGTGTGCTCAGCCATCTGGACTACCCACTCCATACTCATGAGTATGTGACGGGGGTGTCCCGGGGAGCCATGCGGGCCCGGTCCACCGCTGAACAACCACGGCGCCGACGACCGGAACGCACCTGGTGGGCCAGACTCACCACACAGGCCTCCCAGGGAACTGCGGAGAAACCGTGAGGTGAGGCCTCAACGGCAGCGACGATGGGAGCCACGGTGGCAGGTTGAGCCTCAACGGCAACGGGATCCTCAGCGGTGGTGGGGCCTCGGCAGCAACGGGGGCCTTACGGGCAACAGAGGCGGCAATGGAGCATCAGCGGAGGCAGCGGGAACCTCAGTGGCCTTGGAGCGTGAGGGGGGAGTTGAAGACAACGGAGGACCTGCCGTGGGGAGACCGCCGTGAGGGACGGTGGGAGAGCAAAGGGGGACTCGGTGTGGGGGGAGGCGGGGGGCACTCTAGTTTAGAATCCTCTGCCCAGGGGATAAGTCTGTGTTTGTTTGTTTGTTTGTTTGTTCATTTGTTCCAGTGAAGGCGCTGTGCACACGGCAGCCAGACAACAGTCACTTGTCCTTTTCTTTTTTATTCATTTTTAATTTCAAGTTTTTGTGTACCTTGTGTGTTGTGTCTGTTGGCAGACCAATTTCCCTCTGGGGATGAATAAGGTTTATTGTATCGTATGGTACGACTGTGCAGCTCAAAGCACCCTTTCAATTAGCTGACAACACTATAGTTTTTGGACGGAGTACAAGTAACGTTGATTCAGAGTATAGGAGAGGGATTGATCATCTCATTGGTGCCAGAACAACAATCTTGCTCACAACATCCATGAGATCAAGGAGCTGACTGTTGATGTTAGACGAGGAAGGTCAAGAATCCACAAGCCGTTTTCATCTATGGGCAGGTAGTGGAGAGAGAGTCGACGACTTAAAGTTCCTGGGCGTGCATAGATGCAATAGGTCAGACATTGATGCAATTTTAAGGAAAGCCCATAAACACCTCTACTTCCTTAGAAGATTGTGGGGATTTGGTATGTCGATAAGTACTCTTTTGACCTTCTACGGGTGTACAATGGAGCGCATATTGGTTGGTTGCATCATGACCTGGTTCAGCGAACTCGAATGCCCAGGAATGAAAGAGATTTCAAAAAGTGGTGGACACTGTCTGGTCCATCACTATACTGACTGCCACATCATCGAAGGAGATGCTGCCTCAAAAAGACAGCCAGCACCATCCAGGACTCGCACCTACCTGGCCACGCTGTACCTCCTACCATCAGGAAGAAGGTACCGGAGTCTGAAAAACTGTAACATTCAGGTTCAGGAACATCATTTTCCCATCAACCATCAGGCTATTAAACATTACAAATACCAATTAAACTTTAAACTACAAACAGTCCTGGTTGCACTAGAGACTTTGGTCATTGTTTTTGATTTGCATTAATATTTTTTTTCATTTAACTTTTGAAAAATAATTATTGTTATTATGCTATTTATTGATTATTGTGTTTACAGACTTATGCTGCTGCAAGTAAAAATTTCATTCTTCTGTTTCAGTACATATGACGATTAAAACCTAATTTCTTGCCTCTGTTCCTGACCTTCCCCTTTGCAGCGGTTCCTCTTTCAAAAGAACAAGCTCACTGTTGCTTTGTCTGGTTTAACGTGTGAATTCGGTGGGCAGAGTTCTCAGTAGAAATGCTGGGAAGTCAGTATGTTTATGCGCTGGACTTTGCACAAACTACTGTCAGAGCTCTGCTAACAAGCTCATGAATTGTACATTGGCATTGATGTTGGAAACTTGTTGGTACTTTCAAAGGTAAATGCCAATAATTTGCCATGGAACAGTTAGTATTCTCCGGCCTGTTCCAAACCAGTAGATTCTCTCTTGCTTCATGTGTTAGTACTTTGTGATTCTAAACCTTGTTATTTCTTGGAGCTAAGCAATAATTAAAATAGTTTCGTTTCACTTTGGTTCAGTTCAGAGACACAGTGTGGAAACATACCCTTCGGCCCATCAAGCCCACGCTGATCAGCAATCTCAAAGAAACTAGTTCCATCCAACCAACTATGGATTATTTACAGAAGCCAATTAACCTACAAACCTGCACGTCTTAGGAGTGTGGGGGGAAACCAGAGTACACATAGAAAAGTTGTAAGAAGGAACTGCAGATGCTGGTTTAAACCGAAGATAGACACAAAATGCTGGAGTAACTCAGCGGGCCAGGCAGCATCTCTGATAGAAGGAATGGGATGAAGAAGGTCCGAAGAAGGGTCTCAACCTGAAATGTCACCCATTCCTTCTATCCAGAGGTGCTGCCTGTCCCGCTGAGTTACTCCAGCATTTTGTGTCTAGCACCCGGAGAAAACCCATGCGGCGATGGGGAGAACATACAAACTCCAGACAGCCAGCACATAGTCAGGATCGAACACAGGATCTGGCAGCAACTCTACCACTGCTCCACTGTGGCACCCTAATATATTTAAAAAAGCAGCTAAGATCTTTTTCACCCTGTGTTCCACGTTTCATTAGAATGCAGAAGAATTAGATGGAAGTCATCTCCCAGTGATATCCAATGAGAAATGTCACTGAATGGTATGAATGCACCTATCTATGTTATATTGCAATGGAGGAAAATTTGTTCCTAAATTAACCTGGGATGTTTGGGGTTAGCCTTGATTGCAAAATGGAAGGGATGAACTATTTGTGAAATTCCTGACTCTGACGATCAACACAAATTTATAATTTTTAAAATTACAATATTTAATACCCACAACAATTGCTTACTCGAAAATATATCAATGCATTTTATAGTCAAATACTAGGTAAACAATTAAAGCAGTATTAAGATTTGACCATGAAAGGATAGCAGTTCTATATCATAACTGCTTGATGGAAATGTCTTTGAGTCTTTCAAAAATGACTTCCAGCTAAGTTGCATGCATCAGCTTTCAATGAATTGAGAACGGTGGAACTGGTCATTATTAGTGGCTAAGAGTGCTTATTGTAGCGTTACGCTGCATTTGGATTGCCAGCTCATTGCCAACAACAGCTTAGTATGCAGGAATGTAAGCTAAACAGCACTTCAGTTGCTTGAGACAGTGCCGATGTTCAAAGCAGGTATCATCAAAGCAGGCTGCACCTGACTGGGACCCCAGGGAGAAGAAAGCAGCAGTCATGGGCTAAGGAGCTGAAAACACGAATCAGTCAGACCAGAGGAGAGGCTTCAGGTTCCGTGAACTACTATAAACCTTCACGGGCTCGTAGGCAGGGCACTGACTTCCAGAAAAAACAGCTGCTCTTAACTATTCATGCAAACGCCTGCATGTAGCACACAAATCCAATTGCTAAACAAAATATTCTGTACTTTATAATCAGAGTATGGGCAGTAGAAAAAAAACCAGCAGCTGATATGCAAAACTACGTCAGGGTTTATGCTGCGTTAGATACATATTCAAAAATAAATGATTTGGTGTGTTACAAAAGGCAATAAATAATTTTAGTTGTTCATCTTGTCACTCAGTGTTATTTGCTTTTCTATGGGGACAAAGGATACTGTGCATGCTGGATTCCAGATTTATGCATTTTGTTGTACACTGACAATGACAATTAAAATTGAATCTGAATCTGAATCTGAATCTGAATCTGATTTTAAAAAAACAGAATATTGGAAGTCAAGCTGCAGCTCTGTAGGACTTTTTGGTTAGGCCACATTGTGTGGATTCTGGTTGTCCCATTACAGGAAAGATGTGGAGGCTTTGGAGAGGGTGCAGATGAGGTTTACCAGAATGCTGCCTGAATAAGAGGGTTTCAGCTACAGAGAGAGGTTGGATAGATTTGGATTGTTTTCTCTGGAATGTCGGAGGTTGACAGGAAATTTGACAGAAGTATATAAAAGTATGCGAGCTTAGATAGACTGTCAGAACGTTTTTTTACATGGTGGAAATATCCAACACTAGAGGGCACAGCTATAAGGTGAGGGCGGAGAGGTTTAATGGAGATGAGTAGGGCGAGTTTTTTTTTTACACTGAGAGCGGTGGGGGCGTGGAATACATTGCGAGGAGTGGTGGTGGAGGCATATACCATAGTGGCATTAAATAGACTTTTCGACAGGCACATGCAAGTCCAGGGAATAGAGGGATACGGATCATGTACAGGCTAATGAGAGCAGATTAGCGGCATCATTTTCGGCACAAACAGTGTGGTTCCTGAGCTGAACTGTTCTTACATAGAAGAAGGAACTGCAGATGCTGGTTTACATCGAAGATAGACACAAAAAACTGGAGTAACTCAGCGGGACAGGCAGCATCTCTGGAGAGAAGGAATGGGTTTTTAAACCGAAGATAGACACAAAAAGACAAGTCTGAAGAAGCGTCTCGACCCGAAACGTCACCAATTCCTTCTCTTCAGAGATGCTGCCTGTTGCGCTGAGTTACTCCAACCTGTTGTGTCTATCTTCTTGTTCGATTTTCTATGTTCTATATTTTATCTTTGGAGGGAAATGGCGTAAGTTGACATTTCAAGTCGAGACCCTGCATCAGGACTGAGAGGGAAGAGGAAAGATTGCCAGTGCAGAGCATTGCGAGAGGTGATGGATGGAATCATGTGGGGAGGAGATGGTGGCCAGATGGAACCAGGTAGGGAGAGAGGATTTCTCACCTCACCAGAGATGAACAAAGGAAGAAGAAAAGTATGCAGACAGGTGCGGGATTAAAATTATAGTGCGTGAGTTATCTGACATTATAGAATTCAATGTTCATACCACTCGGTTGGTGGCCTTCCAAATGTGGTTCTTTCATTTGCTTTTGTCCCTCTGATCTCTATAAATATTATTATTCAAATGCCTTGAAGGTTATTCTCACTAATCTATTGTATGTAAAAGCAGCATCGTCATTGTCTTTGGCAAACATTTAATTTGTCTGGACGTGAACCAGAAGAGGCAGATTTCTTCTTTGTACCATGATGGCATCATAGGCAGGTGATGAAAGGATGCATTTAGTGAAATGTGTGTCTTTCGTGGGAGGAGTGTGGAGGAGGTCCAGCGCTGAGAAAGCCATGCAGTGGCCATCACACTTGGGGAATCTGCCGCGGCAGGGTTCCTATTGGGCATGATGGCCAAGCGCTGTCATGGTGAGAGGTCAATGTGTCAGGATTAGGGATTTTGAAACTAAGGGAGAGCGAGTCAGGTTGTCATCCCTTCCTTCTATCCAGAGATGCTGCCTGTCCCACTGAGTTACTCCAGCATTCTGTGTCTATCTTCGGGTTGAAACAGCATCTGCAGTTCCTTCCTACACAATCCCAAGGACCTCATGGGTTGGTTCAGGGTGTCATTGTTTGGAGGTTCGATCAATAGAATGAATGGTACAATTGGCTGCAGTTTTGAAGGTGTTAGGATGATTTAGATGTAATGACAACCGTAATCAGATAGCCGGACATGGTATAGTGACTAGTAACTTTAGCTTTGATGGCATTGATGTGCAGCTGGTTCCCAGCATTGCATTGCACAAACTTTCACCATAGGAACCTCATGTTGCTTCTGAGGTTTGATATTGTATGAATGACTTATGCTGTTAATGGAACATACATACACACGTGAC
Organism: Leucoraja erinaceus; assembly: GCF_028641065.1. NCBI lineage: Eukaryota > Metazoa > Chordata > Chondrichthyes > Rajiformes > Rajidae > Leucoraja > Leucoraja erinaceus. The sequence goes on along the minus strand of NC_073397.1, from coordinate 26,177,099 downwards.
ATTTGCATCCACAATCCAGTCTGAAGAAGGGTCCCGACCCAAAATGACACCATCCATGTTCTCCAGAGATGTTGCCTGACCTGGAGCAATAGGTGATGCTTCAGGTCGAGACCCTTTGATCTGAAACATCACCTATTCCTTTTCTCCAAAGACGCTGCCTGACCTGCTGTGTTACTCCAGCTTTTTGTGGCTATCCTCGGTGTAAACCAACATCTGCAGTTCCTTCCTACACATGTTGCCTGACTTGCTGAGTTACTCCTGCAGTTTGTGTTATTTTGTGTGAACCTGCATCTGCAGGTTCCGACATAGGTTGTTCCGACATAGGTTCCTTGTTCCGACATAGGTTGCGTGCCATTAGATGTCACCAAACAGGTTTTTGTGCTTTTTTGCATTAGTGCGTCAAATACACGTAGGACACAGAAATGAGATGACAAGCTTCTAGATTGATGCAGTAAGGCATCGACCAGTGTTCAGATGAAATACAACCATATAAGGCATTACGTTACAATATAATTTTAAGGCAGCGTAGCTCCAAGCAAATATATGAGCCTTGCCAAATTATTTTTACGGTAGTATTTTGAAATCCTTGTATTAACTCCACCTTTTCTGCAGGACCTGCAAATTTGCAAATTTACTGTATAAGGAACTTATTCTGATGGTGTACATTCCAGCAATTTGTTATATTTAGCATGATTCAGTCCTAATGCATGGTTTGGATTAATGTTTAGTTATAGCGAGTAGTTGTTTTGCATTAATTTATCTACAACTGTTTAGATAGAGACTAATTGATGGTTGTCCATGTGTAATTAATATGTTTCGCAGAGATATGGGTTTGTGATATCAAGGAGGGACACAGGGTGTTTATAAAATGATGCAATGCTTAACAGAACCTGGAAGAATTCTTTATTTAACTCGCACAGTTGCAAAAAAACTCGTAATGTGACAAAAATAAAATATATCACCTCTTGAAAGATGAAAAATAACTGCTTTATCTGAAATTCACATTCAAGCTTTTGAATTTGCCAAAAGATCCACTAATAGATTGCAATTGTCTAACATAAATATTTTACAGTTCTCTATTCACATTTTTTAAAATACATAGTCTTACCCTATAATACAAAACTTTGAAGTCCCTCCTCCAGCAAGGATAGTAACCATTTTATCCCTCACTGTGACTGGGCTGCTTACTCCAGAATGATGTCAAAAAAAGCTCCAATTACAATTTGTAGAATTTTGGGGATAGCGACGTGCATTTCTTATTGGTCTTCAGTTGATATTTTCAGGAGATATCCGGGGAGTGAGTCTTGCATGAAAAATAATAATAATAATGTTAGACAAGCACAGCCAGGAATGATGGGTGAAAGGCTCTGTTAGAAATGGCTGACTGTAAAAATAGCAAGCCTTCTTTTATGCCATGCTCTTCAATGTATCCGCTATGCTGGCCTTTCTCATTATTGAAATGAGATAGGCATCTTTTATAATATATATCTGCTAAGAAGCTATTGTGTTAAGAAAGCCTGGTGCGTTAGCATTAATTATGTTTTTATATTGGTCGACAATGCGTTCTTGTACAGACACCTAATGAAATACTGCTTTATCCAAATATCAAACCTTTTTTTGGCGGTGCTTGGTTAAATGTATTTATTTGTGATGTGCTAGATTTATTAGCTGATACCTGCAATTATTTTCAGTAAGATATAATTCAGTTGTCAGAATCCAGCTCAGCCAGAAGATTAAAATTGTGTGAGGTGCTTCACCACTGAGCAAAAACAATGGGGGTTTCAAGAAGTAATCACGTCCCTGTGAAAAAAATGGGATTAATTAGTGCTGTACATGAACAGGCAGCATGCTCATTAAAACCTTGTGCGGTACCTCTTGATAAACTGCCACTTTAAGTGCTGGCATTAATGTGATGAGACAAAGACTTTATTTCCCACTCTTTGCTGATTATATCTTACTTAAAGCCACTTAAATTGACTCTCAAAGGTTCTTTGGAATGCAAAGATTCAAATTATCTCAGGAAATCACCAGGACACTGAAGCTCACCATTTCTGATAAAAAAAAATGCAGCCAATCAACGTTAGATCAAAACACCAGTGACAGCCTTGATTAACTCTCAAAGATCTACATAAGATTTTTATTCTGCAATGAATCATTGCATTATATTGACAATGTATATGTTGTTAAAACCTGTGCACAGTGCCACTGTCTTGCTGCAACCTGACAGATTAAACTGCTGATTCCTAATAAAAAGGAATTGGTCAAACATTGAATTTTTGACAAGCTTCAACTAGCTATGAATTGAATGATCAATATCAACTTCTTATTGTTAATAATCATACTCAGAAAAAATATGCATATCTAGCTACATGTTCAGACTGAAATCTTTATTTGTCACATGTTAAATTATGCCCAATTTTACAGATTTACTATCCTTTAGCCAGTTTTCATTTTCTAGTGTTTTAGGCTAAGAAGACATGTGACAATAAAAATATAAAGATAAGAACGTTTATAGTCATTTTTTACTTGAGGAGATCACGTGATTTTTGTTAAGGTCTGGCTACCAGATTGGACATTTTCAGTATGTTCAGGGAAAGCCAATTTTAGACATTTAATAGTTGACTATTAAAACAAAGCTTGGGTGATTTTAGAATTGTTTTTTTAATTTCAATAGATTGAATTCATCCTCAACTGCATGCATGTGTGTCATGCTTTTGAACATTCATTCCATTGACGTCAATTGGATCGAATGTTGGAAGCAGTTATTGCCAAATTGTGATTTTAATGTTTCTGACCAAAATAAATATCTGCCCCATTATTCATATCAAACAAGCTTTTCACTGCATTTGGTACACGTGACAATAATGATAAATCAAAATGAACATTGTTCTTTTATTATATAGAAAACCGAATGGCAAAATGTATAAACATTGCTGAGGTTAGCTATAGTTCTTTCTATCTCTATTCTCTCTTCTACTCTTGGTTTTGAATAGGTTCTGGGTGACGGATATTAAAATTATAACTTTAACTTTTCTATAACAAATGCAGGTTTTGGCTTAAATTCTAAAAACCCTGAACAAATTTATGAATTGAGACTCTGACTATTAGACAATGGTATACACATTCAGTGGTGTAAAGCAATATTCCAATTGTCAATATGCATATGAAACCAAAAGTAATGACACAGATCAAACAAAATTCCCAACATCGGAAGTTAAAGCCAGGAATACATGTTTGGAATAATTCAGAATTTGATTTCTGCTCTGAAGAAAATCCTCAAAAAGTAAATGTGGTAGGAACATGTTAATCATAGTGCACCATCATAGCCAATATAACCATTCATCATATTGTGCCAAACCAGAATGTACTGGCAGAGGCCAGAACATGCCATGATAACCACAATGCTGTCATTGCCAGGTACTTCATGTTACCTTGCCAAAGGAATTTGGCACAGATGGCAAACTGGCATAGGTTTTTTTTAATTACAATGAAAATATCACAGTTGTAAAGATACAACGTCGTTGTGAAAGCAACTGCGGAAAAATGCTTCATCGGTGTTATTTTACGTCTGGACGCATACAATAGCAAAGCAGAAACAACCTTTTTAATTCCAAGGTGATAGCTAATTTCTGAACCTTCATTTATTATCAGAGTGGTTCTTAAAAACATCATGAATTAATTTAATGGAGACATGAGAGACTCCAGAACCTTGAGCAAAAATACAAATGTTGGAGGAACTCAGCGGGTCAGGCAGCATCTGTGGAGGGAAATGGACAGATGACGAGACTGAATTAATACAAACTAAACAAATGTAGTAGATGACTGCCAAGAAAATGAACTGAGTTGTGCTGTTTGTTAAGTCGTGGGTGTTTGAAACCTGATTTCCCTCAGAATGGAACGTGATTACAATGAAATGTGTCGGAAGGAACTGCAGATGCCGGTATAAACCGCAGACAGACTCAAAAGGCTGGAGTAACTCAGCGGGTCAGGCAGCATCTCTGGAGAAAAGGAATAGGTGACATTTCGGGTCAGGTCTGAAGAAGAATCTCGACCCGAAACGTCACCTATTCCTTTTCTCCAGAGATGCTGCCTGACTTGTTGATTACAATGAATTTGGGTTGAATCGTGGCACTCCAGAAATCTGAAAGGCACTAAGAAATAATTATGATTTTGCTGCCAATGCATTTTCTGTGTAAGATGGAAACATGACAACATAATTCTTCTTTTGAGTTTTGTTTCAAGCATGCCAGGAGAAATTAGTCAACATAGTTCTGATCCCTAATGGTAATTGTTGTGATACTTTCTCATCAAGAGTATGGTTTTAAAGGGAGCTCCCTAGGACTGTGATGGGTCAGGACTCTTTAACTTATTCTCCATCATCTCACCCCCATGACTAACTCATAATCCTCCATCAAATTGCACTTCCCAATTATTTCTTCACATGCCAGCCTACATCATTGTACCCTCCTCTATTAATCTCTCAATCCCAGAGGCCCTGATCTTCTGAAGCCTAATAATGCTTTGTGTGGATTTAGATGAAAGAAAAAGGAATTAGTGCTTGAATAGTGCTATGCAGCCTTAAAGATAAACAGGATCCATTCATGGACATAGCTAATACATAAAACCCTTGGAGATATGAGGGAAAGAGCAGGTGGAGGGAATGGGGAGTTACCTCCATAACCTCATAAACTAATGCAATAATTCATAATTTTCATTTGTGAGACTTCTTTGTTTAAATGTGCAATATAATTCTTAAGCTGGCATAGTGTGAATAAAGTGCCAAAAAATGTATCGCATGTGGCTCATGTACAGAGTGGCCACTTGCTGATTTAAATAATCTATCTTTATTTTAGACTTTAGAGCTTTCGGCCCACCGAGTCCACGCCAACCAGCGATCACCTCGTACAATAACACTATCCTACCACCAGGGACAATTTACAATTTACAATTTTTACCAGGAGCCAATTAACCTACAAACCTGTATGTCTTGTTGGAGGAAACTGGAGCACCCAGAGAATACCCACGTGGTCACAGGGAGAACGTACAAACTCTGTATGGACAGCACCTGTAGTCAGGATCGAATCTGGGTCTCTGGCACTGCACCACTGTGCTGCCCTAAACCTGCTTTTGTTAAACACACTTTGCATCATCTTTTACAGCATAATTCACATTCTTCATGAAGTTGAAACATTAAATAATTTCTTTCTTACTTCGATGTAATTTGTTCCATTGCATTCGCTAATGTCTGAATTAGCCTAGGTGTGAATTATCTCATCATTAGCTCCATGAATATGTTAACAATAATGTGGCAGTGGGCAGTGTTTCACTTGTTTTCAACAATTACCTCTCCTGATTTAATTCTGCTTGGTTATAATGGTTGCTTTGGGCATACTTAACTTTGGGCATTTGGTTACATCGTATTGGCTATCCTTTATATAGCCTCTGATTGTTGTTTTCTTGTTTACACTCTTGGTCTAGATCCCTGGCATTTTCTTTTTTTTATATGATACAATCTCCTAACAATTTTCTTAACTTGGTTGGTAATGTCAATGTGATAATTAAACAATACTTGTATTTTCAGCTGCTACATAAACATACTGTATTTATTTCCATATTAGTGTTTATTGAAGTTTTCAGTTGCTTTAACATTAAAAGAGTTGTTCCTGTGTAATACTTACCCATACGTGTGAAATTTGGTAATACCTTGGTTTGATAAGTTGCAAGGTAATGAGAAATGGGTAATGTCTTTCAGCCCTTTTTAATTCATCTTAGAGAGATCTTAACAGCTGCCTGGAAATAGCATACAGCTCTGAAATTATTATGTGGTCTTGGCATTTACTTCAATTAAAATGTCCTGCAGACTTTGCGACCTTAACAAACTCTAAATAAAAACAAATTTTCTTTATTTCTAGTTTGCTTATCGTAGTTTCCAGACTTTCTTCATAAATCAAAAGTCTTAAACAAAAGTCCAGCTGTGCGTCTTGCTAACTGAATGCTTCTTTTGTTTCTTACTGTATAGTTGTGCGCTTGTAACTATGTTTTAAGTAGTGCACAAAAAAGGTTCTTCGAAGTTTTATAAAGCTATATCAACCATACTCTAGATAACTACCTTACATCGGTTGGTGATCATGGCTACCAAGAGCCCAAGCTATCTCCAGTTTCATCTTCGCCCATTTCAACTCCATTCATGTACCTTATTTTCTCCTTTCTTGTACATGACTTTTCACGTGGGTTGCATTGTCTTTTCCTGCCCACCTACTGTGCCAAAATCTTTCTTTAATTCAATATGTACCTCTTCCAATTCCACTACCTATTCAACTTTGGTATCCACTGCAGGTTTAACCATTTATTTTGAGGTTTCTGAGCCTTGTATTTTAGTACAGAACTAGCAGTTAATCCCGAGGCAACCTTACCAACACAATTCGTAAAAATTCACACTCATTATTTTTACCCTTCAACCTGTGAGTTCAATTAATGTCTTTTAACAATGGACTTTATCAAATGGTTTTCATATCACAGGAGAAGGAGTGACATTTCTGTGGACACTGTCACAATATAACAAGTGTTATATTTGTATAAGCGGACACAAACATTTGATGGTACTGGGACTATATTCGCTGGAGTTTAGAAGAATGAGGGGGGACCTCAATTGGCAGGTTTTTATTTGGACCTCATTTTAATTGACAGAATAGTGAAAGGCTTGTTTATAGTGGATGTGGAAAGGATGTTTCCACTAATAGGAGAGTAGGACTAGTGGTTATAGCCTCAGAATTAAAGTACATTCTTTTAGGAAGGAGATGAAGAGGAATTTCTTTAGTCTGAGGTTGATGAATCTGTGGAATTCTTTGCCACCGAAGTCAGTGGAGGCAAAGTTAGTGGATATATTTAAGACAGAGCTAGATAGATTCTTGATTAGCATGGGCGTCAGAGGTTATGGGGAGAAGGCAGGTGAATGGGGTTAGGAGGAACGATAGATCAGCCATGATTGAATGTCATAGACTTGATGGGCCAAATGGCCTAATTCTACACCTATCACTAATGATCATGATCTTATGACAATATAAATACATTCAAATGACTTAAAAGCATATCTGGAATGCTCTAATTTTGAATTTTTCTCTTTTCTGTGGCCATTTCATCGTGGATTGTTTAATTAGGAGGAGACAATGACCTAATGAGAATTTTGGGTGGAAAGGGACTGAAGTTGCTGGTATATACCGATGATAGACACAAAGTGTTGGAATAACTCACAAGGATGGGTGACGTTTCGAGTACGGGACTGAAGAAGGGTCACGACATGTCCTTTTTCCAGAGATGCTGCCTGACCAGGTGAGTTACTCCAGCACTTTGTGTCTATCATGAGAATTTTGTTGGTTCTCTTTAGATTTTGACAAGAAGATAGTCCAAGTTCATGCATGTGCACATTATGGGTCTGGGAAATGAAAGCTGATCCTTTAGCAAGTGTATGATCAGCCATGATCACATTGAATGGTGGTGCGGGCTCGAAGGGCCAAATGGCCTACTCGTGCATCTATTGTCTATTGTCTGGTGTCTAGTGTCTAATGAATAATATTATTCCAGCTGCTATTTCCTCCTATGGTTGCAGAAGGTTCCTGATCTTGATTCTGGCAGAATTTTAAAAGCCAGCCGAACTAATAGGATAAATATTCTATTTTTTGTAACAAATTGTGTTACAATGAGGAATCTACTGCCCAAAAGGAACTGAGAGGAAATTACAAAAATAATATTAAAAACAAAAATGGGAAAATTATTTATAGGGCTATGGATAAGTTTGCAGTGTTGCGAATTATTGATACATCTTTCCAAGGAAGCCAAATTAGCAACATGGACTTGTTTTAATATCATGTTTAATTTGGTTATTCAGTGAAATACATATCCAGTCTTTCCTCCATGCAAGAGGAAGAATTTGAAGAATCTCCAGTGTCTGAAGAAGGGTCTCGACCCTATTACTTTTTTCCATAGATGCTGCTTCACCCGCTGAGTTACTCCAGCTTTTTGTGGTTACCTTCCTCCACTATAATCTAATTCCAAATTGTGTGACTTACAGGTATTTGCCTCCAGAATGATGCATTTCAGTACTCATGTGTATACCTTTCTAATCCATGCCATATTTTTGTAATGATATTGTGATTTAACATTGCTGCAGTCTGCAATTATTGTTTCTTAGATCATGATTGATTGACAATTTGAATTTTATTGGAATGAAGAGATTTAAAGGTAGAGGATCTTCTTTTGTGCATCATAGCACTTCGATTTCTATGCTGATCCAGACAATAGAACTCCATTAGCATTTGCATTTTATATATTTCAGGGAAATCTTTCAGCCTAAAGAAGTTTGATAATTCAGACTGAAAGTCTACTTGTAAAGAAATACAGTTGGAAGGATGTTAATTTTAATGCATGTGCAAGAAACAGTGCTACAACTAATGTTGATAATACATTCAAATGGAAGGATTCTTATAATTAACCTCTCTAAGGATGCAATTGAAGGAACAAGCAACACTATAAGCTGTTGATTCCAAGTGCATCTTTCTGCATGATGGTGATCTTCAGTCTGAGCAGTCAAGTGGGAAATGAACTTCAACACAGGTAACTAGTAGGAGGTGATGCACTCACAGCAGACAATGTTGCGCTCACAGTGGCAAAACAGAAACATTCCCAGCACCTACATTTGATTGCTGTAGAAATAAGGAAAACATCCAGTGACAAAGGTAAGCAACTGGTTAGAAACAGCAACATGGAGCAACAAAGCAATTAAAAAATGCAAACAAAACATTGGAGTTAATTAAATTGTGTAAAAAGGAACTGCAGATGCTGGTTTATTCTGTAGAAAGATACAAAATGGCGGAGTAACTCAGCGGGACTCAGACTGAAGAAGGGTCTCGACCCGAAACATCACCCAGTCCATCTATCCAGAGATGCTGCCTGTCCCGCTGAGTTACTCCAGCATTTTACTGTCTAAGTTTTTCTGGGTCGTAGCTGGGTCACACTGGGTCACAAGTACTTTTCACAGTTCTGACCTGTGTACAATAGAAAAGAAGCAGAGGCAATGGAGAATGTACAAGAAAGATTCACACGGCAGATAACAGAAATGAGCGAGTCTGTTAATGGAGAGAGGGAAGGTTGCAAGGAGATTTGTAAAGGTGTTTGGAATCATGATTGCCTGGACAAGAGCAGAGACAGAGAAGATGTTGAATTGAGCATGTGAGAACATGAGTAGTTCCCCTAACGTGAGAATTTTAGAATTCTCATCATCATCAGCATTGTTGAAAACATCAATGCCTTACAATGCTATAAATGACAGTGATCGCAACTTCTACTGAAGTGTGGATGGTCGTTGCCTCACTTGGAGCTCATCCGCCCTTTGACGGGTCTTGTTTTTGGTCCTGCGGGGGTCCACAGCCCCCTCCTTACCTGGCAAACCAGGCGGGGGAGACGGTATAGTCGCCGACTATCCAACCATGGAGCAGATTGCACGGGATTACATGGTACCCATGGCGGTGGGAACTCCCCCCGAACTGATTTTCATCCTTACTTTCAAATCCATCCATAGCCTTAGTAGAACACGGATGGGGAAAAGTATATTAAAAATAAACATCTTTTCTGGTGGCTGGGGAAGGTGCCCATGGAGGGGATGGTTTGGACAGGAATGGATAAGTCAACCAAAGAATTGTGGCGGGAGTGGTCTCTGTGGTAGGGAGATGACATTTTAATTGAGGGTCTCAACCAGAAATGTTGCCTATTCATGTTCTTCAGAGATGCTGGCTGACCCACTGAGTTATACCCAGCAATTTGTGTCCCTATTTTTGTTATGTCCACTTGTTCTTTAATCATCTGAGATATCTTGCTTCTTTAGTTCTGGCCTCTGGCTTATCCCCAGTTTTACCTTTGGTTTCTCACCTTCAGCTCTAGAGATCCCTCCTTTTGCCTCTCCACAGTTCTCTGCCATTTTAAAGCACTTCCAAACAGATTGTTTTGATCCAATCTTAGAGGACATAGGTTTAAGGTGAAGGGGAAAAGATTTAATAGGAATCTAAGGGGTAACCTTTTCACACAAAGGGTGGTGGGTGTACGGAATGAGCTGCCAGAAGAGGTAGTTGAGGCAGGGACTATCCCAATATTTAAGAAACAGTTAGACAGGTACATGGATAGGACAGGTTTGGAGGGAAATGGGCCAAATGCAGGCAGATGGAACTAGTGTAGCTGGGAAATGTTGGCTGGTGATGGCGTTGGGCTGTTTCCATGCTGTATGACTCGATTACTCTATCTGTCTGAATAACTCTTTTCATGGTTCAGCATCAATTTGTATGATGAAATTCCTGTACCAGCCGGGATATTTTAGCTGCATTGAGTTGCTATATAAATGGAAACTGCTCTTTGTGTGGCACTGTCACTAAAATTTCATGCCGCGTTCAATCCGTCCCCATCTGTTGTCTTCTGCGAATGCTATTGTACTTTGCAAGAGGACATACTTTAATAATAAAGTCACCCTGGGGGCTTAGGCAAGCTTTGCCCTCTTTCAATTAGTCAAGGGGAAAATCTGTCAACTTGCCTTCTAACTAATGCTCACATTATCTGGAGTTATTTTGTGGTCAGATGACACACTGAACTCTTTTGAGAGTTATTGGTAGTTTTCATAATGCAATGGTATTAACTCATCTCATTGGAAATTATTTAAATGATTATTTGACAGTGAACAAACTGCATGATGTTCTGTAGTTATTCAGGAAGCAAGCACACGACAGAATAGCACATGATATAATGGCAATATGCCTTTCTAAATTTAAGGTAGCAAGGCATTGGTAGTTATTTGTGTAGGAAGGAACTGCAGATGCTGGCTTACACTGAAGATAGACACAAAATGCTGGAGTAACTCAGCAGGACAGACAACATCTCTGAAGAGAAGGAATGAGTGACGTTTTGGGTCGAGACCCTTCTTCAGAATTATTATTGGTAGTTAATTACTGCTGTGTGAATAACCCTGGATTATTTTTGTTCCCTTACCCAGGAGGATTCACTTATTGATGCAGAGAATTCAAATATGATGGGAACTTTCAAAAGATCTCAATTATATTTATGTTACTAGTTCTTATGCACTGTCATGTTAAGAGGATGACAGAACATGACCCCATCCTATGCAGACTCCTAACTTATTATTCATTGTAATTTTGAGAGAGGAAGACATTTAGTTTTGAGGAGTAAACTCAAAAACATAATCAATTATGTGCTTGGGCATCTTTAGAACATGCTTTGGAATTTTTAATAGTTGAAGCCTGCATAAAAACATTTTATTTATAAAATATTTAAGGAAAGTCAATTACTTTAAGTGGACTCTGATGTATTGTATGCAAAATGCTTGTTAACTGATTTTTGTCCTGTATATTGTTGTGTTTTAATCAGGAAGGATGTGGGCCCATGTAATTTGATGGAAATACCGGAGAACATTCAGGGCTGATAAATATCAATAAGAAATACACGAGAAACTGCAGGTGGAATCTTGAGCAAAACACATCAGTGTGAAGAAGTGTCCCGAATCGAAATGTCATTCATTCATTTCCTCCACATATGCTGCCTGATCTGTTGTGTTCTTCCAGCTTGTATATTTTGCACAGAATATCAATAAGAGGCAGGATAAAAATATTATTTAAAAAATGGCAGGATTGCACCTATAATTATGATGTGCTTACATTAAAAGTAGGATCGAAAACTTCCTTGAAACTAAATTTAGTTATTTTGAAAGTAAGGAAGTGACATTCTAAGGATAACGCACAAGATTGTCTGCGTTTATGTTAAGGATAACGGATGAATTTCTACATTTTACATATTAATTTTGACCTGCATAATACACATCACTTTGATATGAGCACATCACCAGATTGTAATTTGTCAGTGGGAATGGAATGCTTGCAGTCAACCACAACACAGTTGCAAAGCTTCTTAAGCTTCTAATGAACCATCAAACTGGTACAAATATTGTAAGGATCAATAATAACACAGTGTAGCATGAATTAGTGCAGAGATAGGTTGACATATAATTAAGACACGTTTGGCTCTATGACCAGACTTGGACATGTTGGATGCAATCAGATTTTCAGCAGGGCACGATGGATCTCTCAATCTGCCCATTCAATATTCAGTGTAGCTTCTGAGATTTGGTGACGTACGCAAGGTCAATAAAGTGTTATAGCCTGAAAATCCATTAACCCTAGCTCTGAAGAATCGAGATAATACTGCATGACTTGTCTTCCTCAAATTGATTCCAATATATTTGGAGTGCAATATTACTAAACAATCCTAGTGCACCGAAGATGGATACAAAATGCTGGAGTAACTCAGCAGGACAGGCAGCATCTCTGGAGAAAAAGAATGGGTGATGTTTGGGTCGAGATCCTTCTTTTAATGTTTCTGTATAAAGGAAGCAGCACCTGTTCCAATACTTTTTGTTTGAACTTTCTGATCCCACAAGGCCTGCCAGTCTTAAAGTGACCTCTTCAAGGCGATTAACTACTTTTTCAAACAGGTATAATGGCTGGAGGGAGGAAGGAGCTGGCCTCTAAGCTTTCATACTGTGACGTGGAATTTTTCTTGAGGATGAAACACAGTGACTGAGGACAGTGTCAGAAGAGTACTATGCCCTCATAAGATACATCAGGTGACACCTCTGCTGCTTCAGCATGCGCTCCAGATACCCTGCCTTCATTCACAATACACAGACATACAGGCAGACCACAACACACAGTTACACTGAATCATCGCGATATCAAAGCAGCTCCTGAATCATCAGATTATTATTAGACAATATGTGCAGGAGTAGACCAGCACCGCCATTCAATGTGATAATGGCTGATCATCCCCAATCAATACCTTGTTCCTGCCTTCTCCCCACATCCCCTGACTCCGCTATCTTTAAGAACTCTATCAAGCTCTCTCTTGAAAGTATCAAGAAAACTGGCCTCCATTCCCCTCTGAGGCAGAGAATTCCACACTCACAACTCACTGTGTGAAAAATGCTCATCTCCGTTCTAAATGCCTTACTCCTTATTCTTAAACGGTGGCCCCTGGTTCTGGACTCCCCCTACATCGGGAACATGTTTCCTGCCTCTAGCGTGTCTAAACACTTAATAATCTTATATGTTTCAATAAGATCCCCTCTCATCCTTCTAAATTCCTGAGTATAAAAGCCCAGCCACACCATTCTCTCAGCATATGACAGTCCCGCCATCCCGGGAATTTACCTTGTAAACCTACGTTGCACTCCCTCAATAGCAAGAATGTCCTTCCTCAACTTAGGGGACCAAAACTGCACACAATACTCCAGATGTGTTCTCACTAGCATCCTGTACAACTGCAGAAGGACCTCTTTGCTCCTTTACTCAACTCCTCTTGTTATGAAGGCCAACATGCCATTCGCTTTCTTCACTGCCTGCTGTACCTGCATGCTTACTTTCATTGACTGATGAACAAGGACCCCCAGATCCCATTGTACTTCCCCTTTTCCCAACTTGACACTATTTAGATAATAATCTGCCTTCCTGTTTTTACTACCAAAGTGGATAACCTCACATTTATCCACATTAAACTGCATCTGCCATGCATCTGCCCACTCACCCAACCTGTCCAAGCCACCCTGCATTCTCATAGCATCCTCCTCACAGTTCACACTGCCACTCAGCTTTGTGTCATCTGTAAATTTGCTAATGTTACTTTGAACAATACTTTTTGTTTGAACTTTCTGATCCCACGAGTCCTGCCGGTCTTAAAGTGAACTATTTTTAAGGGGGTTGATTGGGTGGGGGGGGGGGGGAGGAGGGCGGAGTGGAGGGGTGCGGTGGGAGGGGGGTTATGCAGGTATAACTGAAACAAGAGTGTTTTGCTCCCCCACCCTCACTAGCATACTCCTAGCTAATGTGTAGGAAGGAACTGCAGATGCTGGTTTATACCAAAGATAGACACAAAGTGCTGGAACAACTCAGCAGGTCTGGCAGCATCTCCTGAGAAAAGGAACAGGTGACGTTTTAGGTCAAAACCCTTCTTCAGGCTTCTTCTTCTTCTTCTTCTTCTTCTTCTTCTTCTTCACTTCAACAGTCACGTTCCTTTTCTCCAGAGATGTTTCTTGACCTGCTGAGCAGCTCCAGCACTTAGTGTCTATCTCCTACAATCTAATGTGCAATTTCTTAAGAAGACCCTTAAAGAGCTCGGAGCAAGGCCGCTGTTTCATAGGGAGATCAGGGACTACTTTGTTTGACTGAAACATAGTTCACGTCTGAAACATCCGACTCTGCTGGGCAACCTAAGTGTTTCTCCATTTATCGTATGGACCATACTGAATCCTCAAGGAAGGGGAAAGATGTTCGAGCCTGTTTTATGTTCAGTGCCTCATGGTGCACTGATGTGATGGTTTTAACTCAGTTCTGCTGTCTTAACCTGCAATACTTCATCATAAAATGCTGTCCGCCTCATCGACCCAGGGAATTCACCTCTACTATCGTGTCATCAGTTGACATAGCAACCAAGCCATGCCAAGGAGGCATCGGATGGATTTTACCAGGTTGTCAACCCTTTTCAGACAGCAAGCCCAGATCCCTATCCATCATCATCAGTGACTTTAATCAAGCAAAGATCAGGGACATCCTCCCCAGATACCATCACCATGTCTCCTGTTCCATGCACGGTGCTAACACTCTGAACCATTACCACACCACCATTTAGTTTAGCTATGGCCCCATCCCTCACCCACACTTTGCCCATTCTGATCACCTGTGGTGCTTCTGTGGATGTTCAGATGGATGCAAAAGGCATCCAATGAGAAGAGTAACACATAAGTGGTCTGAGGAAGCTGAGATCCCCTTCAGAATTGCCTTGAGACGTGAAGGGGACCATCAACATGAACCCTATAGAGTTAGCAGCAGGCATCTACTGTATATATCTGCAGTACCCATGCATGAGAGGGAACTGTCTTTTGGGGTGATCAGAAAGGGAATGGGGACTTTGATGGCATTTAATTTCTATCCTAATTCTTTCTGACGAGAAGGCTTTTAAAAGTCACAGACAGGCTTGACGGTATAAATGTCCTTCCATGAAGAAAGTCAATGTGTCAAATGGATCGTTACAGCAATCCAGGGTATCGTAGCTACCATTACCAATCTTAACTTCATATCCCATATTTACTCTGAAATATATTTCACTACTGCTCTGATAAGCTTTGAAATCACATCTCCAAATTAATGGGCCAGATCTTTGAATCCTAGCCTAGTAACTTAACCATTATGCTACCATACCTCATTAGCTTACGGGCTGATTACATGAATATATGAAGTTTCATAAGAACATTCAGTTTATTATTATGCTTATTTAAATTTATTTGTTTAGACATTGTGCAGTCTGGAACACAATTTCACTAGTCAGCGCGCGGTCTGCTTCCAGAATGCCAAGAGAAGAATTAATACTTTGCACAATCGTTTCCTCTTTGTCATTTTAATGCCTTATTTGTTGTTTAGGGTCAATAAAAGAAGGATGCTCTCAAATTAGTGGAGCGCAGCAGCCAATGGTTCTTTTTTATACCACTTCATAAAGGAGGTAGTACTGTGTAGGAAGTATCCTGAGCATCCATGGAAGTGAGAATGCACTATGAATGATCATCACCACATTATCACCTGATCTTTGGCTAATCAGAGTAAACGAAAGCTGTGTAGGATCATGTTAATGTGTGGGGTTCGCTGGTCAGTGCGGACTCGGTGGGCTGAAGGGCCTGGTTCCATCCTGTATCACTAAAACTAAAAAAACGAAACATAAACAAATGATGAAGTCGCAAGAAGGCATGGAAGTGGAGACTAGAGCGATCCCAACTTCTCACTACTATACTATCTCATTCTCCCTCACCCCAAATTATCATCCTCCATAACTATACTCACCTCGAAGCCCTCGTCAAAGCTGCTTCTCCCAAAATTTGTCTTCCTGTCAAGCCATCTACCTCGAACAGACATGTTGCACCATCTGGGAGCAGTGCGGAAACAACATGTAAAACTTAGCAATTACGTGAGGAAAAACATATGGATATATTAGAATATATTATACTGTTGAGTGTCGATTCATTGATTGAACTTTTAACTTATCCCTTGGCACTTTCTGTACTGTTCATTTTTTTTATTGTTTTTTCGGATAAATTGGCTTTTCCATTGTTTGTTAATGAATGAGGAGGGTTGAATTGAGGGTATCAGTGGAGGATGTGCAGAAAGTAGTCACAGTATTAGCTGGATTGCTTTATGTCAGTGAGTGTGGTGCAATCTTACAATAAATCAAGAGTTTCCTTGGATGAGGTTGTTGCATATGTCCCGTAGTAGTGGCTAACTAAATATTTCAGCAGTAACATAATCCATTGCTTTCCAGATGGCAATGCTACTGGCTAATGCTGAAAGGCTGTCCAATATCGTGCAGAGTAGCATACACTGTAAACTTGGCTGATGAGTAATAAAGAGTGCTTCTAGATCTGCCCAAACACTTGAAGTACATTCTGTGTATGGCAATAGCTTGTTCATTGACATAACTGGTTTCTTTCATTGTGACTCACTTTGGCTTCTTTGCCTGGATCAGTGCTTGCTGTCATCAGCCAAGTATGAAGTGCGTGTACACTACCACCAATTAGCAACCCTGTGAGCATGTTTATGGCTCCAATGAAGTAAGGAAGGTTGGGTTGTTTCAGGGTGAAAGCAGCATTGCAACTCCTTAGGAATAAAGTATCCATCAACATGAAGGTTTTACTGACAGTATTAACCATTGCTCATCGATGGAGTGCAATACATTTTTAACTATGTTCACCTACATCTTAACCCACGAGTGTAGGAAGAAACTGCAGATGCTAGTTTACACCGAAGATAGACACAAAATGTTGGAGTAGCTCAGCGGGACAGGCAGCATCTCTGGAGAGAAGGAATGGGTGACATTTTTGGGTCGAGACCCTTCTTCAGACTGAGAGTCAGAGGAGAGGGAAACTAGAAAGATGGAAGGGCAAGGTGTGAAAATGAGAGATCAAAGCAGACGATGACCAAGGAAATGTAGAATGGTTCTTTGTTCGCTGTGGGGGAGTGACAACGTAGATTGGTTCACCACACACTGGCTCCACATTAAGATACCACATGGTATTTTCACCTACTTTGTGCTAATACATTGAATGCTTTAATTTCTATTTTTAAGGGACAGGAATATTGAACAATGTCGAGCTTTTTTTTGGGGGCATTGCAACGTCTTAAGTCATGTTCATTTCATTACCATCATGTTCATTTCATTACCAAAATTAACAAAGTGTGGAAAATAAGACGCACAATACTTCAAAGTTTGCAGCGGGTCTGTTATTTCCATTGTGTGCTTTGATTTCCTATGTAATCACTTTCTAAATGGTAAATTCTTGCTGACAGGCAATAAATTGTTGATGATAAATTGAATGTCAGTTTCTATGTACATATGCTTTCTAACCAATAGACATACTCAATAGGAGCGTCATCATAGACCACATGATTCCATGTCATCACAGGCCACATGATGTGAACATGTCCTTCAAAGATCTCTTGAACAGAAGTATCCCAGTTTAATTTATCAATCAGTCGGGAATACGGAGAAACAGAGAATACGGAGATTGTTCCTGCCTTAGATTTATTCAAGGCTTGTAGTTAGTCAACTGCTGAGAGTCCAGCCATTTGGTTAAGTGGGAATGTTATTGTTCTATTGCTTCAAAAAACATTGCGTGATAAACCATCATTATTACATTGATGATAGGATGTATGCAAATGGGAGCGTTGCCATGCTGAGTTTTGGTATGTCTTTGAACACACTGGAAAGCAGAACAAAAGACTGCGACCTTGCACTCAGAGAGTTGATCAAACCAATAAAAGCTCTCACTCAGAGTATTGACAGTGTTTAGGTGGCAGTCAGAACAAAGAGATCACCAACATCCAAATCCATTTGATAACAAATTGTATAATGTGATTGCTATGCAAAAGTCAGGTCAAGAATCTGATTTTCAATGTTTAAATATTCATGCCACGTATGCATTCAAGAAGCATCTCAAGGCAAACAACTTTTAGCACTGGTATCAAGCAATTTGCAGCTCTGTTCTCCTTCTCTGCATTCTTAATCTTTTGCATCAATATCTGCTGACACATATCCTTTGGATGACAGGCTTAGAGCATTCCTTTCAGGATCATTTCCAGAGACAGATTTTATTTAGATTTAATCAAAATGAATCATTTACGTTAAACCGCAGTATCTGAATGATGTATCCCAGGCTAATTTGGATTCGGGGCTGAATGAAATGTGCTTTATGAGAAAAGTCATATTAAAACTCGCTCTGCTTATTTCCAGACTTCCCCGTGCAACGGCAGGAAACAGAACGAAGCACAGCATATCTCAAAATGCTCTCTGCTTACGTGCACTGTGTGGGTTATAGTGATGCATGTGCTCTGCATTTGTGTCATCCTTTTAGATTAGATTCAAACTCCCCATGGGTCATCCCACCTCCCAAAGAAACGGCGGAAGCATCTGAACTAAAGTCAGATAATTTGGCTAAAGTCAATCCAAATTTACTCTTGATGTCTTTGTAAATGGGTCTTTAGATTCATGTGCAACAATTTTCTAAACATATTACAGTCTGTCCCACTGGAACCAGAAATGATGTTCATTGTTACATCCTATTGTAACCACCTGCCCGCTATTTCTTTTTTTGCTTTTTATTATTAAAGTGCTGTGAACTTTAAGGACTTGCCATAAATCCAAGATTAGTTCTTAATGACCAAGGCAAGTGTAGCTGTAATATGTAGACAGGCTGAAACTATCACCCAGTGGGGAATAGGCTGTGCCAGCATTTAGTAATTGCCTGAGAGTAAGATTTATAATGTCATTATCTGCATCTACAAGAAATAACTCATAGGGGCAGAAACACTAAAACAAATATTGCAAACATTCCTCCAATTGCCTCGATAACATCATCAGCAAATTGTTTTCAGAAGTTTTAGAAAGCAAAGCTGCAACTTTAATGTTATTCTGACTTTTCAGTGCAAAAGGAAGCATTGTTGGGCATTTCTTCATAGGCACCCATTTTTTACTTAATAATTAAAACATTAGACTGTTCAAGGAAACCACATGAAAAGATAAAGGAGTTGATGAATCTCTTTCAGGACTCCAGACAGGAAACCAAAGTACAAAGCTACCGGAAATTTAGTACCTTTGGCACCATGAAAATGCAGAAAAAATCCCCAGAATTGTTTTAATAAAATCTATTTGTACTCTGTTCCCCCAAGGCACTTAACTTGAGAATGGGCATTCATTAGTTTTGAAAGGATAATTAAAAAATAATGCAGAGAAGCACACATCTAAATAATTAATATTCATAATTTGGCTTGAAAGCCATGACACAAATCAGATGTCTTGCAACATAATCCTGCAAGAGTAGCCTAGTGTTAGTAAAGACCCCTTGGCAAAGATGAAGTTGCCAAATAAGCCCTGACCCCCACTCTGTGTTGCTCCAAAAGCTAACGAGTGCAAGCAAATGCTGCAGAGATAACATTTGGACTGAGGCAGCTTCCACAGTAAGAATGGCACTGCGGAATTTCACTAATTATTTACTTTCAAACTGTTATAATGGTCTATACTTTAATTAGGATGGAATGCTCCTGAAAGTGCTAATTCAGCAATCTTGTGCGGAAAGGCCACGAGGACAGACAGTGCGGGGAGTGGAACATGCACACTGCGGCAGTAGGGTACTGCTTTGAGGCTGAGGACCAAGCTCTGTCAAGGTAAAGCAGAGATGCTCCTCTTTGCATCTGATCCGTGCTGCTGCAGACCTGGGAATAGTTGACGTTGTCACAGTGTGCAGTGGCAGATATAGTCATGACCTGCACATTCTGACCTGCAACATTGATGCACAGATTTTTTTTTTTTTTAATCGGCTTATCATTTTAACCCTTTCAGGATTCTGGTTTGGTAATAAAAGGCAATTATTTGGCTGCAGTTTAAAGTTATTTTCCTTTGTATTCAATTATTTAATTTGTAATCTGTGGTATTAAACATTTATTTCGCAATCATCAGGAGATAAAGACAATCTTTTGCATTTTTACAGCAAAGTACCACCTTTTTTCACATGAAACCTCTGATTAATGTAGAAATGCAAGGTAAAAGACAGAGGATAGAATTTTGTCCTTGACCACAAGTGCTTAGCAGCTGATAAAATAGTGGCTGTGTGTTGAACTTTGCTTCTGAAATTTGGGTCTATTGATTTCAGTAGAACTGAATTTCAGAAGTCGAGTAAAATGCATAGATAACCAGGAGTAAATGGTTGTTGAAAGCAATGCCCCTTACATTCTTATATATCTGTCGCTGCAAATCCTTATCAGACTTTAGTATATTTTTGGCATTTTATTTGTTTATTGCTGAGCTTGCAATGATGATTTACATATACATTGCAAACATTGCACATATCGGAAGTAATAGTTTACAGCAAACTTTAAAAAATTGAGCCTGGGGGTCTGGAAAACATTTCTCATGACATACTGAAGTATTGCAATGTCCGTTGTATATGAAGAATGAATGTCTAAACCAGAGCTCAACTCATTGCTTTTGTACTCTATCTGGAAGTAACAGAGACATATTTAAAATCAATACCTTTTTATAAAAGAAATCATCGCGGTCCAGACTCCCCTGAATGGAACCTTTGCAAGCCTGCCCTTCTCATTTGCTCTCTGCTTGATGAAGAACAATTAACAAAAAGTAAAATTTTAGTGGATTGCTCTGGACATGTTTTATAGACTGATGAAGCTTTGCTGCATTTATTTTCTCATTCTAATCTTTAATGAGTGGGGTGGGAGTGCTGTGCAAAATGTTATGGGAGCACAGTCAATGTATTCTCTTACATTTATATATATATATACATATATATAATTATGCCCTGAACCATTCTCAAGTACATTCTATATATTGTTCTTTCCTCCCATGTACATATTGCATAATACATTTAGACATTTACATGGATAATAATAATAATAATAATAATAATAATAATAATAATAATAATAATAATAATAATAATAATAATAATAATAAAGTATGTGTATAGAAACATAGAAAATAGGTGCAGGAGGAGGCCATTCGGCCCTTTGAGCCAGCACCGCCATTCATTATGATCATGGCTGATCATCCCAAATCAATAACCCATGCCTGTTGCTGTTCCACCGTCATTCCTGCTAGAATCCCTTTTCAGTCTACCTTAGCCAGCTCCTCTCTCATTGCTTCACAGTCCCCTTTGTTCAACTGCATCATTGCCTCTTCCGATTTAACCTTCTCCTTCTCAAATTTCAGATTAAAACTAATCATATTATGATCACTACCTCCAAGCAGTTCCTTTACCTCGAGTTCTCTTATCAAATCTGGTTCATTAGACAACACTAAATCCAGAATTGCCTTTTCTCTGGTCGGCTCCATTACAAGCTGCTGTAAGAATCCATCTCGGAGGCACTCTACAAACTCTCTTTCTTGGGGTCCTGAACCAACCTGATTTTCCGAATCTACCTGAATATTGAAATCCCCCATCACCACAGTGGCATTACCTTTGTTACATGCCAGTTTTAACTCCTGCTGCAACTTACACCCTACATCCGGGCTACTATTTGGGGTCTGTAGATAACACCAATTAATGTCTTCTTGCCTTTACAATTCCGCAACTTAATCCACAGTGACTCTACCTCGTCAGTCCCTATGTCTTCCTTCGCAAGGGACTGAATTCCATCCCTCACCAGCAGAGCTACCCACCCAAACCCCCCCCCTCCTCTGCCCGCCTGCCTGTCCTTTTATAGGATGTATAACCCTGAATATTAAGTTCCCAGGCCCGATCCTCCTGCAGCCACGTCTCAGTAATCCTCACAATGTCATATCTGCCAACCTCTCACTGAGCCTCAAGCTCATCTACTTTACTTCTTATACTTTGCGCATTCATATACAATACTTTTAATTCCTTACGCATCTCACCTTTCACATCAATCCCTATTACACTTGGCCATACTCTCCTATCCATTTGTGAGCTTTCTTTCCTGTTAATTCTGTGGTCATTAACTATCCCTTTACTCTCTTTCACTTTAACTCCATTTTTGACTATTCCATTTGACACCCCCCTCCCCTTATTTAGTTTAAAACCACCCGTGTAGCCGTGGCAAACCTGCCTGCCAGAATGCTGGTGCCCCTACTGTTAAGGTGCAATCCGTCCCTTTTGTACAGTTCCCCCTTACTCCAAAACAGATCCCAGTGGTCTAAGAATCTAAATCCCTGCCCTCTGCACCAGTTCCTCAGCCACACATTCAGGTCCTGTATCTCCCTATTCCTGCTCTCAACAGCATGAGGAACTGGAAGCAAACCGGAGATAACCACCCTGGAGGTCCTGCTTTTCAGCACTTTTCCGAGCTACCTAAAGTCACGATGCAGAATATTAATCCCCTTCTTTCCGACATCATTTGTGCCGACATGCACTACCACTTGCGGCTGTTCACCTTCGCCCTTGAGGATTTTCTGCACTCTGTCCGTGACATCCTGGATCCTGGCACCAGGGAGGCAGCACACCATCCTCGAATCCCGTCTGTTGCCGCAGAAACCCCTGTCCGTACCTCTCACTGACGTCGGCAGTATAGCACGTTTAAAAACAACTCACGTTTACCTAAGTGCTTCACATCAGTGCAGGTACTAATTTGATACATACAATGGTAGACAGACCCAACAATGCATACATAAACTGTTTACAGCACCCCCTCAGAGGGGCTCAAAAATGCTTGGGAGTAGAAATAGGTTTTGAGTCGTGACTTAAAGGAGTTGATGATGGGGCCAGTTCTGATGAAGAGCGGGATGCTATTCCACGGTTTAGGTGCTGTAACCGCAAAAGCGCAGTCACACCTGAGCTTAAACCTAGACCGCGGGATAGCCAGTAGCCCCAAGTCAGCCAACCTGAGGGACCTGGAGGTAGAATGGTTGGTTAGAAGATTTTTGATAGAGGGGGGGCAAGCCCCGTTAAGGGCTTTGTAAACATATAAGAGGAGCTTGAAGTTGATTCTATACCGTACTGGGAGCCAGTGGAGAGAGGCCAGGATCGGGGTGATGTGGTCCATTTTACGGGTACCCGTCAGATGCCTTGCTGCGGCGTTTTGGACCAATTGCAGACGGGACATGGATGATTGGCTGATGCCAGTGTATAGGGAGTTGCAATTGTCAAGGCGGGAAAAGATGAATGCGTGGATGATTTTTTCAAGATTGGAAAGATTGAGAGGAATGTAGGCAAAAATGGGCAGACATCTGAAAAAGAGCCTGACCAAAAAGATTGTCTACTCATGATCTCTATCAATGCTGCCTGACCTGCTGAGTTACTCCAGTACTTGAAGTCCATTTTTGTTGGCAAATGGTACTAGCTTAGATTGGGCACCTTGGTCGGCATGGATGAGTTGGCCTGAAGGGGCTGTTTCCGTTCTGTATGACTACGATTGTAAGATGAATTCAATATTAATTCTGCCTTCACAGTATAAATTGAATTGGTCGGCAGTTAAAATCACTAGCTTACTTTAACTTAGAAACCTATGATAACAGATGTAAACCGCTCCTCTGAATGAGGCATCAAGGGTAACCACCAAAATGAGAGAACTTGATATTTATATATGGATATGAGGAGCAACAATGAGATGTGTAGACACATCCCAGATTAAATTTAGTGAAGTAAAGTCTGATGTGATACACTTCAGTGGAAAGAACATGGAGAGGTAATATAACTAACTGTGAAATTCTTGAGGAGTTACACAGCCACAAAAACCTGTGATTTTGTTGATACATTTTTGAGAGTGGTGCAGCAGGTTGAGAAATTGTTAAAAGTCTTGTAGGATCGTAGGACTCAGAAATGCAGTACAAATCGTAGAAACTATGGAGAACCATTATGAAAAGGTGGTTTAGCTACAACAGGATTATATCATCCAATTCTGGTTGATTATGTCTAATTCTTCTATGAATTTTTAATAGCCTCAGACACCTTCTCTGCCATAGCTGTACAGAGGCGTATATCACATCGTAACCCTCCATCATGTTAAACCTCTGTCCTTTTTTTTGTTGCCAGCGGTTTATTTCTTCCTAAAAGACAATGGCTTGGGAAGCTGGGTGGCAGGATTTAAAAATGAGGACCAGGATTATCTTGGTCACATGTCTGGAGCGATATTTGAGTTTCTAACTCAAATCATTGGATACCATATCAGTAATTAGTGGAAGTATAAACGTGTGAAATAAAAACAACCAAAAAACTGTTGGTAGTACTCAGTGAATAAGATACTATCTGAGGAGAGATGATTGAATTTTAGGTGATTGTTAGTCATCAGGATTTAAAAAAAAATTACATTCTAATGCAAGGTTATCGGTATGAAATCTTAATGCTGTTTCTCTCTTCACCACTGCTGCCTAACCCACTGGGTATTTGCTGTTTTTCTTTCAGATTAGCACCATTGGCAGTTTTGTATTTTCCCAGTTTAAATGTTGTTAGTTCAATGTTTCCATCACTATAGAGATACACATTGGGGCATGATGGAAGAATGTTTTAATTGTTGATGAAGTATCATTGATCCAACACAAATGTCAACTCTCTCCAAAGATGCTTCTTGACCCACCATGTATTCTCAACACTTTCTGCTTTTAATTATTGTAGGAAGAGTAATTTGAAAGAGAGACAATTTGAACTACAAATAACAGTTGTATACACTGTAAAAGAGAAATTCATGTTAGCCAAACGATCAAATTAAGTTTGATGCCAAAATTGCACTGGACAGGTGGGACTCATTTGACAATAGACTTTGATCATAGTTATGAGATTTGAATGCAATCATCTTACAGCTATTACAACCTCAGTTATTGCTTAACAAGGGAATTGCAACCTTTTGAAAACATCGCCATGGGTCAAAGTGAAGTAGTTTACCTGGGGATGTGGTCATGAGCTGTGGAGAGTAGGGCAATGTTCTTTCTCTCTGCTGTGCCTATGCTGGGTCCTTCATCCTTCTCTGCTTTAATTTAGTTTTTTTTGGTTAGAGATACAGCGTGGAAACAGACCCTTCGGCCCATCGAGTCTGTGCCGACCAGTGATTCCCGTACACTAACACTGTCTTACACACACTAGGGACTACAAACCTGTACGTCTTTGGAGTATGGGAGATAACCAGAGCACCTGATGAAAAACTACTCAGGTCACGGGGAGAACATACAAACTCCATACAGACAACAGCATTAGTCAGGATCGAACCTGTGTCTCTGGCGCAGTAAGGCAGCAACTCTACCATTGCGCCACCATGCTGCCTTAATAGTCTCTTCTTTTCTCTTCTGGTCTCTTCTTTCCTCAAACAGCAAAGACCAGAAGGAGATCCTAGTGGCTCCTAAGACCCAGTTTTCAATAAAACATTTTAGTCAAGATAAGTATGTTTAAATTCGCTCAAGTTACTTTACTTATGTTTAGAAGGCATTGTGAGCAAAATGCAAAACAAAATGTAATTACTAAAATAATGAAAACTAACACTAATCAGGAAAAAATTACCAAGACTATTGTTGTCAAATATGAATACTTTAGCTCATGATCAACAAGCTTCAGCATCTATTATGGAGGCTTTCACTTACACTGCTTCCTATGATCATACATATGGGAGAAATGCTGTAATGCTGCAGATATTGCCCTTGGTCCACGTTTATACAGTTAGACGAGTGAAATATCTGAAAGTGGCTGGCTTTGAAGAAGCCTGAAATAAATTATTTTGGTACTTTCTATGATAAAGGCTGAAAGCTCACTGTTCAAATAATTTCCCTCTCAAAGTGACAGACAACTATAAGAATCCATGATGGTTGGCAATACAGAATGGCCTGTAATGATTCACCATCATTAGAAATAAGGGTCACAATCCAAGAAAAAAAATGAAGTCCAGTTACAGTTTAGTTTATTGTCACATGTACTAAGGTACAATGAAAAGCTTTTGTTGCGTTCTATCCAGTCAGAGGAAAGACAATACATGATTACAATCGAGCCATTTACAGTGTATAAATACATGATAAGTGTCAGGTCTCGCATTTGATCTAGTTTCTGTTTCTTATTGGTTATTAGTATTAGAGTTTGCATTCTTGTTTTATTTTTGGTGTCCCACATCTCCTCTTGTTTCAGGTCCCATTTCCTGTCAGGTTGTTTACCCTCATGTGATTGTTGGCCCCGCCCTGATGTGTTTCACCTGTGTCTCGTTATCCCCTGCTAGTCTGTATTTAAGCCCTTCGTGTTTTAGTTCTCATTGTCAGTTCGTTGTGTATGTTACTTCGTATCACCTCGTGCCAGCTCTAGAAATCTTTTGACCTTGTTATCTCGACCATTGCCTGTTTTTCGACCACTGTTTTTGCCTGCTCCTTGATTGTACTGTTGCCTCCGTTTTTGCTTACCTGTGTACCGACTTGGACCGATTAAACTCTGAAAACTGATCTGCCCTGTGACCGAGCCTGCATTTGTGTCCTCCTCCTCGTTCAGTTCTGACCATAAGGGAATAATGTTTAGTGCAAGGTAAAGCCAGCAATTATCTGTATAATAGTTTTCTGCATAATTGGTGAAGACTGAAGGTGAAGAAAATTAAATAAAGATAGCTGTTTTTGTTTTAAAATTTTAGCCCACGGGTGTATGTAGCTGGTTTGGATTAAATGTTGTGTAGAATTGAGGAAATATTGGTTTGAATGATAACTGCTTTGAAAGTCTTTGCTGAAGTCAATATATTAAACCTGAAGCTCATATTAAAATAATTTGATACTTCAATCAGGATTTGATGATAGGGTATAGTCATAAAGAACCACTTCATTACTTATGAACTTCAGCATCTTTAATTGATGGGATCATTGTTCATTAAATATGATGCAGTCATCAGGATAATGCAAACGCATTACATTTCTTATGATGAGTTGCATTACTTGCCACACCATAGACGAAGGATCAAAATCACCCTTGTATCAACACAAAACCAGTGGCAATCTTCTTTGGATTAGATGAGTGGATTATTTATGGAACACTGCTGGTTTGAGTTATATCTTGAAGACTGATGAATCGAGTATTACTGGTGCCCATACTTCGTAAGTACATAAGTTATTGGAGCAGAATTAGGCCATTTGGCCCATCAAGTCTACTTGGCCATTCAATCATGGCTGATCTATCTTTCCCTCTCAACCCCATTTTCCTGCCTCCTCCCCATAACACCAGACATCCTTACTAATCAAGAATCTGTTAATCTCTGCCTAAAAAAATAGCCATTGACGGTTTCCAGAGCATTCTGTGGCAATGAATTCCACAGATTCACCAAACTCTGACTAAAGACATTTCCCCTCATCTTCTTTTTAAAAGTATGTTATTTTATTCTGAGGCTATGGGCCCTGGTCATAGATTTTCCCACTAGTGGAAACATCCTCTCCACATTCACTCTTTCCAGGCCTTTCACTATTTGGTCAGTTTCAATGAAGTCCCCCCACGTCCTTCTCAACTCCAGCGAGTACAGGCCCAGTGCCGTCAAAAGCTCATCATATGTTAACCCATTCTCGTAAACCTCCTATGGACCCTCTCCAGTATGAGCACATCCTTCCTCAGATATGGGGCCCAAAACTGCTCACAATACTCCAAATGCAGTCTGACCAGTGTCTTCTAAAGCCTCAGCTAAGAAATGCTATTTCAGTATTTGAAATACAAGTAAAACATATCAAGTAGTACATGTCTGAAGAAGGGTCTCGACCCGAAACGTCACACATTCCTTCTCTCCAGAGATGCTACCTGTCCTGCTGAGTTACTCCAGTGTTTTGTGTGGTACATATCAATTCTCTTTAAACATTGGATTTGCCAACATCAACCATCATAGTCAGGGCTTGGGCAAGCAAAATTGTTAGAATGTGGATAGAGAATGTATTTATTACCAAGATGCACTTCTTACAAGAAAGCGGATTCTGAAGCTGTGGATGGCTTTAACCAGATCTTTGGCTTTAACCATCGCAAGTTAAGGCTGATGAATCCAGACTGGAACACCTCATTATATTGCTACTAAACTGCAGGTATTCTCTGAGAAGATGTTATTGGGTATATGGTTGATTATATTTGGAGTCTATAAAGATTTAGGAAACTCCACATTTGTGCTACTCGTGTATTTATGTCCGTTACAGTAGGAAAACCCATGTTGTGCCAGGATGCACCTTACAAGGTTCTGAAATTAGTAAATAGAGAATAAAGAAATAAAGATCTAAACTGGAAGAATTAAGCTGAGGAAGTAATTTTATTAAAGGCAATGGAAAGCTTTACAATTTTCAACCCGAAGACAATTAGCATTGCTTTTGAAAATTAATTCAGTGAATGAAATGCAATTTACCAACAATGAAAGCTTGTTTATGCAATCTCATAAAAAGACTGACATGAAGTATGAATTTTAAAATGAGTTATAACTAATCATGTGCTGATATTCATCACATTGCCATAAAATGCTGAGGGTGTGGTTCTTTGTGTTCTGCTTTTCCTAATTCAAATATCACAAGGCAATTATTTTTAAGCTTCAGTGTGGCTGCTTCCCTTCATTACTTAACCAATGCCATTGTGCATTCAAATTTGAACATCTTAGTTTAGTTTAGTTCAGAGATACAGCGCTTAAAAAGGCCCTTCAGACCACCGAGTCCGTGCCGACCAACGATCTCCATAACCTAACACTATCCTACACACAAGGGACAATTTGCAATTTTTACTGAAGGCAATCAACCAACAAACTGTAGTTCTTTGGGATGTTGAAAACGTCTTTGGAAACCGGAGCACCCAGAGAAAACCCATGTGGTCACAGGGAGAACGTACAAACTCTGTACAGACAGCACCCATGGTCGGGATCGAACCTGGGTCCTTGGTGCTGTAAGACAGCAGCTCTAACGCAGCACCGCCGTGCCACCCCATCTCCTTTTTTCTTTCTCTGATATTACCCCTTCCCCTCCAAATGAGTGTTTGTCTCCGTTTTAAACCCTACAATTTTCATCCCATCTAGAATGGCTCGCTGGTGATTCTTAGCAGCTTATTCAACCATATTTATTTGTGGTCTAACCGAGTTCAGAGTGATCCCGACAGCTGCATTTTTAGCAAAAATTATTGGCCAACATCAAAAATTGGAATGAAACAAATTTGTTCTTTCTTAATGCAGAATCTTTATCCTCCTCAAAAATATACTTTAATTCATAAATGTAGCAAATATATAACATGGTACGGAATGGTGGCAGGTGGCACAATGGTAGAGTTACTGCTTTCCAACACCAGAGACCCAGGTTCAATCTGGCCATCAGTACAGAGTTTTACGTTCTCCCCATGACCTGTGTGAGTTTTCTCTGTAAGTTCTGGTATCCACCCACATTCCAAAGATGTACAGATTTGTAGGCTAATTGGTTGTTAAAATTCTAAATTATCCCTGGTGTGTGTATGATAGCATTAGTGTGCGGGTATCGCTGGTCAGTGCGGACTTGGTGAACCGATATCCCCGTTTCCGCAATGTATCTCTAAACTAAACGAATAACATGTAATATTCATATCTCATCATTCATGAACAATAGCCCACAGACAGCACCGGCAGTCAGGATCAAACCCGGGTTTCTGGCAACTCTACCGCTGCACTACTGTGCCATCTTAGAACTTTTTATAAAAGAATATTAACTGTATGTCAGATTCCCCTGAACAAAATATTGGACATGAAATAAGTCCAAGAAAGAGCTGCCCATCATGGAATGAGTGGGTCCAGACTGCAGGGAGTCAATAAATATCAGCAACCAAAGCATAAGCAAGTAATTGGAACTTGGGAAACGGATGACAACCTACAATCGGTTTGAAAGGAGGTTTTTTGTTGAGTAAAGTATTGCAGTGATTTATGATAGCCAGTGGGTCCATTTATGAGTTAGACAATTATTCTGTGGGCTTGTGAATTGCATAGATGTTATATTGCTATGAATGATGGGTTAAAAATTGGTTGTGGTGCATCGACATTTAAAATCCAGTCTATAGCATTCCGGCACAGCAGAGACACATTTTCGAAAACACTGCACCAGTTCCTTTTGTTATTGTATCTAATAAGCATCTTAAACAAGTGGACACAAAGTGATGGAGCACCTCAGGAGGTCAAGCAGCATTTCTGGAGAACATGGATAGGTGACGTTTCAGGTTAAGACCTATTTGCTCCAAGGGCATCGGCCTGGAGCTGGGGCAGCGGCCCAGTGCGGAGACTGCAGGACCCGGAGCTGGGGCAGCGACCTGGAGCTGGGGCATCGGCCTGGAGATGGGGCAGCGGCCCGGTGCGGAGACTGCAGGACCTGGAGCTGGGGCGGCGGCCCGGTGCGGAGACTGCAGGACCTGGAGCTGGGGCGGCGGCCCGGAGCTGATGCTGTGGCGGGCCGTCTCGGAGCGGAGATGGCGTTCTGGCTTTCGGCAGCGGCGACATCACCACGGAGGTCCGCTGGACTGGAGAGCGGCATCTCCGGCCTGGATCGACCGCCTCAGCGCAGAGGGAGAACAAGGAGGGAAGAGATGGAAACTAAGACTTTGCCTCCATCACAGTGAGGATGTGCTTGGTGAACTCACTGTGGTGGATGTTTAATTTGTGTTTATTGTATGTTTTGTTATTATTGATTCTGTGTATGACTGCAGGCAACATAATTTCGTTCAGACCGTAAGGTCTGAATGACAATAAAGGATCTATCTATCTATCGATCTATCTATCTATCTATCTTCAATTCACCTTCACAAGTGAATGGCTTTGGGAGTATGTATGGGATGGGACTGGCACCTTGTGAGAGGACTAGATCAAAGAATGATGAGTGGGGCATGTACCAAACCTTCTGGATATACAGAGGCAGAACCTGATAACTCATACTGGATATGTTGATTAAGATCTATTTTCTTTAATTCAGGTTTGGGTCCAGAACGATTTCTAGGTGATTAATCTTTGAGACTCCTTCCTGCAGAAGTGCCACTTTACTATGGAGTCCACTTGAAACCTGAGTCCAAAGGTACTGCACAGTTTTAGTGTCGGTATAAAGTGAAACTGCTTTCACCTGCCCTACTACTGTCATAGTGATAATGCAGCCTTAGGCAGCAAACTATAAAACTAGCTCTAAACCTTTTAGTTTAATGGAAGGTAATGAACAACTCATCTTGGATTATAATTAAGCCTCTCATATTTTAGTAATATATGAAGCAACATAAAAGCCTGATCAGGCACAACTCAGTATATCAAGACTATTATGATCTTTATTTTATTATTTTTCACATCCACACAATGATTATTGAAATATATAACAGTTTCCAATATGATTTCAAAAAGGACATTAACTTAATTATTTCAGCATCATCAGTAACTGTTGCAATGGATTTTATGAAGGCATGTCTGTGTATTTACATTAGTCGAACCATATCTTTGCTGATGATGTCAATTCATAATTCTTTTTAACTTATGTGTGCCTTGTCTCCAGAAGGAAGTAGGAGGGTCCATGAGGAAATGTGTTTATTTTAAAATGATAAACATATTTTTATAAACGATAAAAAAAGGAGTTGCTTTGTTGTTTTTTTTAAAACTCCATTATCATCCTTGCTGTCCGACTAAATAAAATGATGACACTAAATGCATGATGTTAATGGGTTGCATGGCCATTTCAATTGATCACCTTGAATAACAATGATAGATTAAATTAAATGGTTGGTACAAGACTGCCAGAAAAAAAATAAAAAATTAGGACCTGCATTATAGGAGAAAATGTCAAATTGTTTAGAATCCAACTTGCATCCAACTTACGTGATATATAACCAGTCGTGATCAAAAATCTGGCTTTGTTTTCTTGTGAAACACACCAGGGGCTTAAAAACATGCAGTCAAATGTTCTTTTCTTTCCATTAATGTCACATTTGTTTCGCTCTGAGGAACACTCACTGAAGTCTTACTTTAAATGAACATGGCCCTGAATGAATGTGATTCCACTTGTGTGCTCAAAGCTACTTTCAAGCATCAGGATAAATACTTAACCCAATGGATCTAAACATTTATTCTTGTCTTTGTACGTTTCTATAAAATCACATCACTATCACATCTCCAACTGTAACTTTTCCAAACCTAAAAAAAACGCCGGGACTCTTAACTTCTCGGAAATCTTCCTGTGTCATAAAATTGCCAGACCTTTAGAATTAAAGTCTGTACCATCTGCTAAGTGTTCTTTGATTTATCTAAGTTTTTTTTAGAAACTCAGATGGAGTCCAATTTGATGTGGCTTAGTCCTTCAATTCAGTTTCTCCAAATAAAGAAACATTTTTTTGAAATGACAGACAATATATAATTTTCTTATAATGTGTCATGCTGTCCTGAATTCACTGAAAAATTCCAAAGTTGGTGCTAGTTTGGATGCTAGTTCTTCAAATTTTAACCAAGAGCATTGCATGCAAGGGAATTCAGTCGTGCTGAGACTTCCTTGTTTTAAATAATTTCTTGTGGTAGATGTGTATATATTTCATGTTAGTATCACTTAAGAATTGCTCTTTTTCATTGTTTGAGAGGAGGTTTAAAGGGATAGATATCTTCGTTTAAGCTGTACAGAAAGACATTTCAATGATTATTAGTATATTTTGCTGTACTTCAATAGAATGACTGACTGGTTGGTAAATGGCAGACGTGGCCAAATCAGTGGGCTCGACAATGACTTGCTCTTTATGCTCCTAGAAACATAGAAACATAGAAAACATAGAAACATAGAAAAATTGGTGCAGGAGTAGGCCATTCAGCCCTTCGAGCCTGCACCGCCATTCAATATAATCATGGCTGATCATCTAAAATCAGTACCCTGTTCCTGCTTTTTCCCCATATCCCTTTTCCTTTAGCCTGAACAACTAAATCTAACTCTCTCTTGAAAACATTCAATGACTCCTGGAGTAACTTGTGGAAATCTGATAAATTAACAAATGTTTGGATGAAAACCAGCCAGAGGTACCTTCAAAATGGAATTTGAACGTCTGCAACAAAGCTGTTGTTTTTTAGATAAGGAAGCTCCTTTAACGTGGAGTTTAGCAGGGATATGGTGTAAATCTGTTAAAACCATGCATAGTGCTCACAAGATGTGAGAATGCGGATGCCACTTAGGGAAATTGACCAGGAATGAAGATCTCATATAGACACAAAATGCTGGCGTAATGCAGCGGGACAGGCAGCATCTCTAGAAAGAAGGTGTGGGTGACGTTTCGGGTCAAGACCCTTCTTCGTCACCTTTTCCTTCTCTCCAGGGAAGCTGCCCGTCCCGCTGAGTTACTCCAGCATTTTGTGTCTATCCTTGGTTTAAACCAGCATCTGCAGTCCCTTCATACACATGAAGATCTCATACACTGGAAATTAAGATGGATGGGGAAGATGAGTTTTTGTAATATAGTTCAAAGGAAGCCCTGACACCCATGATCAATAGCAGATTGTAAACAATTCTTTTTTTCTTGAGGAGGAATCTGCCGATCTTAAGCAAGGATTTTTTGACCTCAAGTGCAGGAGCTCCCCAGATAAGTCCTCAATACACAAAGAGCCTCCTATTGCTTCTGATCAATTTGACAGGGTCAGCACCGGAGGATGGATCTAGGCAGTCAGGATGGGAGGCATTCCCATTGGATTTTTATAGGTTTCACAAGAGTTGTAGTGGAAGGGCATTTATCCAACATATGTAACGATAATGTTTTTGTAGTATTTGTCTCACAATCCTTCAAGCTTAAATATATGGAAGAGGAAAGGAAAATGTACTAGAATTCTCTCCTTAGCTTCAAATCAGATATTTTATATTGATGTTGATTCTGGGACGTGATTTATTTCTGGAATAATTTTGAACAATCATCTCATCATACAACATCAAAACTAGAAGTGCTTGATCATCTGTGTCAAGTGGGATAAGCTGTCAAACTGCGAACTTGGGTCCATAGATCAGTACATTAGATTTATTTTATTTTCCTTTTAAGTTGGAGTGTACAAATAATGACATTTAAGGGATCTCCCTCATGCTGTTTTGATAACATTCCCAAAGTAAATTTGTCCATGATTGGATCACAATGTTTGGGCACCAAGATTTCTACATCTGCATGCAGCTTTGGGGCCACATACAAACGTTTAAGTCAAATTGCCCCTAAAGTAGCAGTACAATACTCTCTAAGGGTGTGAGAGGATAGGTAATAGGGAAATAAGTGGATTCATGGAACCAGCATAGACTTAGTTTCCTTCTGATTAAAATATGAAAATAACATAATCTACTTCGTCAACATTCAATGGAGATCAATATTGATAGATGTTAGCTCGTGACGGATGCTTTTCAGATACAAATGATTGTCTCACTACTGTGAGGAAAGTTACGGTGAGATAATTCAACTGATGTGAAAGCTGCCTTGTAATAATTTTGTATGATCACCAGTGTAAGGTTGGTTCCTAGCTTGTGATTCTTATGCTTTGTTTACACTTCCAACCGAGATAATGGGAGCTTGTGAAAGAGTGCTTTTAATGAGCGATGAAGAATATGAACAAGGTGAAATGGTGAGGTGAAACAATTTCCCAAGCCTGCAATTTCCCCTGGAGTTATCTTTAATATGCTTTATTGAGAGCAACAGTAGATGATAGAGCATTAGCCAGAATTGGGTGGTTGAACAGGACAAAACGGTGATTCAATCTAATTGTTGTCAACTAAATCAAGCACGGTGTTGCTTGTCATTTATAAACATAATACCTGTTCATCTTTTCTTCTCCGTTGCATATCTTGGAATAGTCAACAGATGGAACTACTTATGATGAACCTCACTTGGAACTCCATTACTGAATGAGTGTGAACTTCACTGACTTGGGATCTTAGGCTCTGAAGTGTAGTCCACTCGATTGTATGCCATTCTGATCAAAATATTATGATGTGCATTGCCCTAAACTGCAATAGCTTTAGTAGTGAATGCCCACCTTTAATACAAATCATAGGGCGAAGCATGAAAGCCAGCAGCCATGGTTAACATCGACAGTGAGAACTTCGCCAAGGGAAGTGTGGAGACCAGAGTGCTTTAAGTGAAGTATTCATGAAGGATCTACTTTATATACTCTACATAGAATTCAATAAGGAGCAAGCAGCATATTTGGTAATGAGGGATTTTGGCCACCCTAACATGCAGACTGCAATAGAATGCAATCCTTTTCAAGGACTGCCTTGTGTTCATTAATACAAAGGATCTTGAAGATTGTTATAATGGTTGATTATTCATTGGTATGTCACTTTAAGCATACATGTTGATAACTGTGAATACTTGCAACATCTTAATAAAGAATATCACACAGAAACTAATAACACCAGTTTAGTTTAGTTTAGAGATACGGCACGGAAACAGTCACTTTGGGCCACCTTGTCAGCACTGACCAGCGATCCCCACACACTAACATTACCCTATACACACTAGAGACAATTTACAATTTTACTTAGCCAATTAACCCACAAATCTGTATGTCTTTGGAGCATGGGAGGAAACCAGAGATCCCTGAGAAAACCCACACAGTTCATGGGGAAGAACGTACAAACTCCGCACAGATAAGTTCCCATAGACAGGATCAAACCTGGGTCTCTGGTGCCCCGTGCCGTTAGTTTTAGACCGATGTTAACCTAAACCTAAAAAAAAACACAAAATGCTAGCAACAGTCAGTTATGTGAAGTTTGCAATTTAAGTTCTTGCTCTTCATTCAATTTTCACAAACACCTTAAGGATCACCTATAATGTTATGTTATTTAAAGAAGACAGGATTGCATGGGATTTCTCCAGACGCTCTGGTTTCCTTCAACATCCCAAAGACGTGCAGGTTTGTAGGTGAAGTGGCCTCTTTAAAGTGCCCCTGATGAATAGGGAGTGGATGAAAAAGTGGTTAAATGTTTAAGAAAGAACTGCAGATGCTGGAAAAATCGAAGGTAGATAAAAATGTTGGAGAAACTCAGCGGGTGAGGCAGCATCTATGGAACGAAGGAATAGGTGACGTTTCGGGTCAAGACCCTTCTTCAGACAAAGTGGGATAACATAGAACTGGTGTAAATACTGTAGGTGATCGATGTTCAGCACAGTCAGCAGGCTAAAGGGCCTGTTTCCATGCTGAATCTCTCAAAACTTAAAACACCCTTGTTCAACTTTTACACTCTGCTTGTCATTTCCTTTCTCTGACTTGAGTGGGTGTATATTAAGAATTATTTCAACATTACTCTTATTGCAGAGGTTTAGATGTAGTCCGGTCCATTACAC
Organism: Leucoraja erinaceus; assembly: GCF_028641065.1. Taxonomy (NCBI): domain Eukaryota; kingdom Metazoa; phylum Chordata; class Chondrichthyes; order Rajiformes; family Rajidae; genus Leucoraja; species Leucoraja erinaceus. The sequence continues at coordinate 26,140,762 of NC_073397.1, read as the reverse complement.
AGATCACATTCCTCTCCATTGACTCTATTTACACTTCCGGCTTCCATGGAAAAATCAACCAACATTATCAAAGAGTTGTCCCACCCCGCACATTCCTTTTTCTCCCTGCTCATATCGGGCAGAAGATAAAGAAGCTTGACAGCAGGTACCACCAGATGGAGGAACAGCTTCTTCCCCTCTGTTATCAGGTTCAGAATAGTCCTTTGGGGAGAATACGTGTTCGGCACGGACTAGAAGGGTCGAGATGGCCTGTTTCCGTGCTGTAATTGTCATATGGTTTAGTGAGCTAGGATTCATCTCTACCGCATCATGGATTTTGGACTTTACCTGTGGAACTGATTTGCTACAAAATTGAGAACTATATTTTGCACTTTATAACTTTCTCTTTACTCTTTCTATTGTACTTGAATTGTTTGGATTTATCTATAGTGTTATCTGATCTAATTGGATAACATGCAAAACATAGCTTTTCATTATACGTCTGTACACATTTACAATAAAAAATCTTGACCTAAACCTCAATAAAAAAGAACAGAAAATGCTGGCAATATTCAGGTCAATAAGCAGTTTTTAAAAACTGATAGCTATGTCTTTTGATTTTTGTACTGACCACATTTTATTCTTGTGTTATAGACCCACATTAGGACACATATTAGGACAGGTGATTAGCAAATCCTTAACAAAGAATGATAGTTCAGACTTTGTTCTTTCAGTTACTTCATGCAAGATTTTCCTCATTGCGAGGAAAACATTTTCTATTTTACAACTTTTGCAACTTTTTATCCATTTGTGAAAAGAATTGGGTGAGAATAGCAGCCAGGTCTTGGTAAAAACCAATCCAGCAAAACGGGACTGGAAATGTTCAGTGGGAGGGCTAAAATGAAATCTGAATTATTAACTTGCATGTAGATCTATGACTTTGTTCTGTGGAGGAAGGACAAGATTTTAATAACTGCGTAGGTCTTGTTTAAATGAAATGTTTTAATGGAATATTAATAACTTCAAACATGTAACCAAGGACGACAGGAAAGAATGATCAATAAATATTTATGTGAAATCCTGTTGGAGCACGGCGATTACCTTCTGATATATAGCTGGTTCCCAATGCAATAAGATGACTGTTTGTTGTCACAGTTCCAGTGTTTTGTGATATAGCGTCAGAATCATCAGGTCACCATAGAGGCTTTATGTAACGTAAGGCCTCAATTCTTGAGCTGATTGTGCAAGTGAAGAGTAATGCTGGGGAATCAGTTACCTACAACTCATGATTTTCAATCCATTAACTGTAATTGAGGAGAAGTGACAGGCTAACTGCTTGCAAATTCTTTAGTGAGTTATTTAAAGGTGGACATTCCCCTGACACCCACCCCCCTCAACCGGCTTTTTTTAAAGTCTAAGTTACGGTCTGATTCAGCTCTTCCCCAATGTGGACATTGGACTTTGACTATGAAACCGGTACACTGGAATGCTGAGAACTATATACAGCACTCCCTCTTTGCTCCATCTATTGTACTTCAGTTGATTAATATACAAGTTTGATTGATATATCTGATCCGTTTGGAAAGCTTTTCACTTTACCTCAGTACATGTGATTATAATGAAATAAAACCTAAACTCTAATGGCAATTTCTTTCATTTCCAATGTCCAACTTTCTGTTGCCATTACTACACAGGTAGGTGGGAGTGATCGTACGCAGATTAAAAAGAACAGATCTACCAGTCATCATTCCCAGTTTAATTGGTTCTTTATTGAAGTAGTTGTACAAACAAAGAGATGAACAAACCATAAGGGTTCTTCTTATTCACATACAAGCTGTAACTTTCTGTTCTCTCATCTGGTGAGAACTGTGTACTCTCCACTTCGTATGCCTGGTTTGAGTAACTCCCTGTCCCCTGAGCCCATATGTTACACCCCTCTATCATCAAATGACCACCCCCGAGTATCCAAAATAATACTGCTAGAAATATCTAGACAAAATAATATAATATGCCAACAGTAACTAGCCCAAACATAAATGGTTCCTATACTAAACAGTCTGCCTGTAATTCAAAAACAGTTTGGGAAATTAGCTGGCTTGTACACCTGTCTCATTAAAATGAATGGAAAAATCAAAAGGCATTTTCTTGTAATGATGCAGAAAGAGTCTCTTTGTGGCCTTATGGTGGTAGTTGTGGCCACTTGAGTACCTTACTCAAATGCAATAGGGCATGTTAAAATACTTAGACCAAATCAATTATTTCGCCCATTTTCACAGAAAATATGGGGGAGCATTTAAAATAGATTCCTTTTTAGGGGTCCTATTGATTTATATAATTTTGACATTTGTAAACATTATTTCTCAGAAAACTTGTTTTAGGAAAATAGAGATGTAGTAATAATAACATTTTTTGAAAAGTAAATTGGCGAGAATATTGCTGGAACACATTTTGTCACTTGTCTATGCCAGGTGTGAAGAGGCTGCAGTCACATAAAAGGCCAAAACTTCTCAAATAGAACCAGCCGGTCGATGGGGTCAAATGGGTCTCCCAACATATTTCAGTAGATTTGGGCCATTGACATAACGAGTGGAATAATGATCAGCTAGCATAAGGCACAGTAATTCTTTGGGGTGGTGAGGCTCACAATGACGGCAATTTGGATGAAGACCAAAATGGTATCAAGACAGATAATTATTCCAAGGCCAGGAGAGGAGTAACCCATTGAAATAAGTTCCCTTTTTGGATCTTGGACTGTTGTACTGCTGATAAAGCTGTCTGGGAAATGCGACATTGATTTTGTTCTAAAGCAGTGCCAGAAATAGGTGCATTCTTTGGCCACCGGTCGGAAGGAATATTCAAAAATAGTCATTGAAAAGTTAGGACTAATGGGGCAATAAATTAGCTGACCGTGTTGTATGTCCAATATTGAAAGAAAGCTAGTGCTAATTTTTTAGTTTAGTTTAGAGATACAGCGCGGAAATAGGCCCTTTCGGCCCACCGGGTCCGCGCCGACCAGCTATCCCCACACATTGACACTATCCTACACCCACTAGGGCCAAATTTTACATTTACCAAGTCAATTAACCTACATACCTGTACGTTTTTGGAGTGTGGGAGAAAACCGAAGATTTCGGAGAAAACCCACAGAGGTCACGGGGAGAACGTACAAACTCCGTACAGACAGCATCCATAGTCGGGATCGAACCCGGGTCTCCGGTGCTGCATTTGCTGTAAGGCAGCAACTCTACCGCTGCGCCACCGTGCCAGATTTGAAAGTGGAATGATTCCCACTTCTGAGACTTTAACCTGTTTTGTTTTGAAATGGAGAAGAAAGAATTGTTTTTTTCATATAGCACTTAACACAACTTTCATAATTGTCCTAAGGTACTTCTCAGTGAATGAAGCATTTTTAACGTGCCACTAATGCAAAACATAGCACTTCACTATACCTAGGTACATGTGACAATAAAGTATAATTGAATTGAATTGTACCTGTGTGTGCAGTAAAGTATTACAAGCACCTACAATTCAGTGTCAGGCCCCGTGAGGGCGGCCCAGCTCGAGGGTAACAGCGCTCCCGTGAGGGCGGCCTGGAGCGGGGCTGAGACGCTCCCGTGAGGGCGGCCTGGCGTGGGGCTAAGATGCTCCCGTGAGGGCGGCCTGGCTCGAGGGTGGAACGGTGCTCCGGTGGCTGAGACGGCGTTCTGGTGGCGGCGGCCTGAGTCCGGGGTTCGGCCGCGGGCCAGTGGACGACATCGTCGACAGCTGTGTCCGCTGGACTGGAGGGCGGCAGCTTCGACCACCCCCGGGCCGCGGAGTTTGAACCGGCCCGTTCGCGGAGCTCGGTGAGCCGCGGGACGGACTTACCATTGCCCGGTGGGGTATCGCCTCAGTGCAGAGGGAGAAGAGGAGGGAAGAGACAGCAGCCCTAAGATTTTTGCCTCCATCACAGTGAGGAGGTGCTTGGTGGACTCACTGTGGTGGATGTTAATTTGTGTTTACTGTCTGTTCTGGTGTTTATTATTGTATGTATGGCTGCAGGTAACGACATTTCGTTCAGACCGTAAGGTCTGAATGACAAATAAAGGATCTAATTCTAATTCTAATCTAAATTGAGATTGCACATGGAATATTGTGTGCAGGTTTGGATTCCTGGTGTAAGGAAGACTATTCTTGTGACAAATGTTCACTGGATTAATTCCTGGGATGGGTGAAGTTCTTAAGAGGAGAGATGAAACAGACTGACCTTGTGTTCTGTGTTTCATAGGGTGTTCAATGCTCTACAGGTGATTAGTGTAACTTGGCATCATGTTTGGCATAGATATTGTGGGATGAAGGGTTAGTTCCTGTGCTGCAATGTTCTATATTCTATGTTCATATTCCACAGAATACATGAGAATGAGAGGCATCCAATATTCATTCTGAGCTTGTAAGTGTACACACAGCGGGATTGTTGATTGTCTCGAAATAATGGTTCAACCACCGAGGAATGAGGTGAGGAAAAATATCTATATTCAGAGGCTCGCAACTCTTGGGAATTATCGACTTAGAAGGCAAGAGAGCTTGCCACTTAGTAAATTCAAGATAACTAGTTAGATATTAAAGGAATAAAGGATTTGGCACAAACTCATTGAATGGTTGCAAAGTGGTCTAACCGTGGTTCTATTTCTGATCCTCTTATCAATATGATTTGTCCCAGTGATCTGCTTGATATTGATCAATAGCTAAATATTTGCTAGGATGCTGCATGAATTCCACTGCATAGTCTTTGACCTAAAGTACTAACACTTTCTTTTTCCACAGATTCTGCCTGACAGTTTCAGTGTATTCAGCTTTTTTTCTTTTTGTTTCAGATTCTTTGCATCTGCAGTTTTTTGATCTACAATTCCTAGCAGTAATTCCTTAGCTCTTTCAGAATGAGTCATTGTCATAGAGTCTTACAACGTGGAAACAGGCCCATTGGCCCAACTTGCCCACACCAGCCAATAAGTCCCATCTACATTAGTCCCACCTACATGCATTTGGCCCATATCCCTCTCAACCTGTCCTATCCTTGTACCTGTCCAAATGTTTCTTAAACATTGCAATAGTACCTGCCTCAACTAACTCATCCGGCAGCTTATTCCATACACCAACCACCCTTTGCTGAAAAAGTTGCCCCTCTGGTTCCTATTAATTCTTTCCCCACTCACTTTAAACCTATGTTCTCTGATTCTCGATTCTTCTACTCAGGGAAACAGACTGTGCGTCTACCCGATCTATTTCTCTCATGATTTTGTACACAAAATTGTTTTTGTACAAAAAAACATATGTGAGCTTTTATCTTTACCTGAGAGAGTTAAAGAGAACATCAGTGTGTCTCAGTTCTAATAGTTTTTACTCTCCCTCGAGTACCATACTGGAATGTCACCTGTGTCATGGAGAGATATAGCACGGAAACAGGCCCTTCAGCCCACCTAGTCTATTCTGATAATCATCTACCCACTAAACCGAGGATTTTATGCTGCAATCTCTGGCGAAAATACTTGGCTCCACAACCTTCTAACTTTGAAGCACGTGAACTCTCAAGTGAGGCACAGTTGACATTTTTGTGGGAAGTGTTTTTCTGTTTGAGTTGAAACAAATATTCCAAACCGTGTCTGTCATCCTCACATCTTATTAGGGAAATACTGTTTAGGAGAATACCAAACAGCTACATTCAGTGGAGCTCATTTCTCAAACCCGTTGCTTTCAGTTTTTCTTAGTTATAAATCAGAGTAAATGCATAAGATAGGACACTTTCTCTCATAATTAGGGGGAGTGATTTATTACACAAGTGATTTGATATTGTTTAGATCCTCTCAGAAGCCACTATGCTCACTGCGTTTTGGACTTTTACACAAATTTATGTCTAGCTTGGCAAAACTAATGGAAGTGGAGATTGTGGTCTTAAAATTCCTCTGGCCGACTTCATCAGTGGAGTGATTGATTGAAAAGTACAGCATGGAACCAGGCCCTTCGGCCCACTGAGTCCATGCCGACCATCGATCATGCGTTCATACTAGTTGTACACAAACCCACTTTCACATGCACTCTCTACACACTCCGTGAGCAGGTTATATCTGCTCACTTTGGTACACACAGAATCACCGGACGGTCTTTATCCTATTGTGTGTTTTCTCTCTACCTGAGATGACATTGGTTTTCTGTACTCCTCCTCACGCTCCTCTTTGTCATAGCAGTTCCCCTCGTTCTCACCTCCCACCCTAAAAATCTTTGAATTCAAAAGATTATCCTTCACAATTTGTCACCTCCAACAAAATTCTACTACCAGACATAATTTCCTTTCGCCATCCAGTTTTTTTCAAGGGGGCTGATCTTCTTGCAACACTTCCTTATTCACCACCACTCCATCTCATAGCATTTTCCCAGGCATATCCAGGAGGCCTAACACCTGTACTTTTTACTTTATTTCTGCCCATCACACAGGAATCAGTATGGTCCTTCCAGTGATTCACCTACAGATCATCTATCTAGATTTCACAATGTGGCCGTTACATTGGAGAAACCAAATGTACTTTGGGTGATCGTCATGTGGAGCATCTGTGCTTAGTCCAAATGGGTAAATCTGAGCTTCAAATTGCCTGTTACTTTAATTCTGCATCTAACTCCAACTGCGGCCGATCTATCTAGTAAATGGGACTGGCATGGATTATTAATATATAGTAAGGAACTGCAGATGCTAGTTTACATGGAAGATAGACACAAAATGCTGGAGTAACTTAGTCACACAGGCAGCATCTCTGGAGAGAAGGAATGGGTGACTTTTTGAGTAGGGTCACCGAAGAAGAATCTCGACTCAAAACGTCACCCATTCCTTTTTCCAGAAATGTTGCCAGTCCCACTGAGTTATTCCAGCATTTTGTGTCTATCTTATGGATTGGTAATAAATGGACAGCAATTACATAGTGAGCCATGGAACATGTTACAACGCTGTCTGACTCCTTGACTCCAAGACACCTTTTCTCCTGTACTGAAATCTTCTTGCAGTGACAAGCAACAAACTATTTACCTTCCTAATTGCTTGCTGTACTTACACATTAACTTTCAATGTTTATTGTATGAGGACACACAGATCCCTCTGAACACCAAAACGCTTCAAGTTCTCACTATTAAAAATATATATATATTGCATGATAATGGATGACCTCCTATATTTCCACATTAAATGCTATCTGCCATGATGTTGATTACCGCTTAGCCTGTCACTGGAGCTCTACCGCATTCTCCTCACAGCCCGGTTTGGTATCATCATCGTGCTTTGATTCGACATCAAAGCCCCAGCCAATATTTAACCCTCAATCAATATCACAAAAAACAGATTATCTGTTTGTTATTTCATAGCTGTCTGTGGGAGCTTTGGCTTGAACAAGCAAATTGACTGTGGCTGTTACACCACTGACTACACTGCAAAAAAATATTCCATCAGTCATAAAGTGCTTTTGACATTCCGAGGTCACATAAAGCATTATATAAACACAAGGTTTTTCCTTCTTCTTATACCTTTGTTTTCTTGCTTACATAGAAGATTATGTCATGTGCAGTTGGACTGTCGCAATGTGTGGTATTTAGGTTAGTTAATTACATAAATGGCTCCTTAATGTGTGCACATGCAACATCATTGGAAGTTACTCTTGATTAACTGTCCATTTGTGCATTGCAAGTCAAAAAATGTCACATAGAGGAATGTTATGCTTTATTATCAATGCATTAGAATGAATGGGGAAACAGTTCTTTCTCATTTAATGTATCCACACCAGTGGCTGCTGCTTTAAATTATCAGCCACTGCTTCAAAATGTTGCAGCTCCTCACACAATTCATGTTAAAGCATAGAAACAGAGATCACCATTCAAGTCACTTTGTCGAGCCCTCTTCCTTTTTAGTCTCTCTCTTTGTTAAAATAATATATTGACTCTTTGCCGACAATGGTTTTTGTGATGGCTTTCCCATTCTGACCATCTTCAGGATAAACAAAACAGTCACTACTTATCATATTATAACTGTTCACAATCCTAATTTACTCTTGGGTCATAGAGTCATAGATATAGTCATTGAGTGATACAGTGTGGAAACAGGGTCTTCGGCCCAACGTGCCCACACCAGCCAACATGTCCCAGCTACACTTGTCCCACCTGCCAACATTTGGTCCATATCCCTGCAAACCTGTCATATCCATGTGACTGTCTAACTACTTCTTAAATGTTGGGATAGTCCCTGCCTCAACTACCTCTTCTGGCAAATTGTTCCATACACCCACCACCCTGTGTGTGAAAAAGTTACCCCTTAGATTCCTATTAAATTTTATGGCCTTCACCTATGTCCTTTGGTCCTCGATTCACCTATTGGCAAGAGACGACCCGATCTATTCCTCTCATGATCTTATAGAATGGGTCATTCTCAATCTTTCTACACTCTAATGCAATAGGAATTCTATCTTAGAGATAGTGTAGAGAATTAGTGTGGGAAAAGCCCCTTCAGCCCACTGAGTTCTCGCTGACCATCGATCACCTGTGTAATTGCTTAAGAGTCAAAAGTCAAGAGTGTTTTAATTGTCATACTAGACCAAGTGCAGACCCGTTGGGTCTGTTTCCCCAACACGCGTTTGGGGGGAGGGGGGGGGGGGGGGTGAGGCGAGGCGTCACACTAACCACCTGGGTCTATTGGGTATGTTCCTCCAAAGCACGGATGCGGGGTGGGAATCTGGCTGGGGCTGGTGCAAAGGCATATGTAAATGGATCCATTCCGATTGGACATCTGTTAGCATTGTGCATTGTGACATCACACGATGGAACATTCACCAGGGGCGGGGGCTGGGGCTGCTGCAAAGGCATATGTAAATGGATCCATCCCGATTGGACATATGTGAGCATTGGGCATTGTGACATCACACGATGGAAACGAATCAAAAGGCAGACAGGCAGCCAGACGGACGCCGGACGTCAGACGGAGGCCGGCAGCCACAGACTTTTATATAATAACTAGACCAAGTGGAGGCCCGTTGGGTCTGTTTTCCCAACGCGCGTTTGTGGGGGGGGGGGGGGGGGGGGCAGCGGCATTACACTCACACTAACCACCCCCCAAACACACAGGTGGGGAGGGGAGTGGGGAGAGGGAGACGTGGTGGGGAGAGGGGAGGGAGGGGAGAGGAGGAGGAGGAAACTGGAAAGATTTGGGAGGGAAAGTAGAGTGGGGTAGGGGTACTACCGTCTTTGGCAGAGAATTCCAGAGAATCACCACTCTCTGTGTGAAAAATGTTTTTCTCATCTCGGTCCTAAAAGATTTCCCCCTTTATGCTTAAACTGTGGCCCCTTGTTCTGGACTTCCCTAACATCGGGAACAATCTTCCTCCATCTAGCCTGTCCAACCCCTTAAGAATTTTGTAAGTTTCTATAAGATACCCCTCAATCTTCTAAATTCTAGCGAGTACAAACCGAGTCTATCCAGTCTTTCTTCATATGAAAGTCCTGACATCCCAGGAATCAGTCTGGTGAACCTCCTCTGTACTCCCTCTATGGCAACAATGTCTTTGAGCATTGGGCATTGTGACATCACACGATGGAACGTTCACCAGGGGCTGGGGCTGGTGCTGCTTCTATGGGTGAGAAGCCAGTTTATTTTTGAAATATTGGGGGGGGGGGGGAAGAAGGATTTGATTAAAAACGTGTACTTAAACACGATGAAGTGTAATAAGAAGTGGATACCTAGAAAGAAAAGTGAAATCTCTACCGAAATGGAAAAGATCTCTGCGATTCTTCGTCTGGTTTCGGAGTAGCAATGAATCAAAGGAAGAAAGGCGGCCGGCAGCCATCCATGTAAATGGATCCATTCCGATTGGACATCTGCGAGTATTGGGCATTGTGACAACACACGATGGAACGAATCAAAAGGCAGAAAGGCAGCCGGACGGACGGCAGGCGGCAGGCACACAGTTTTAATAGATAGATAGATAGATAGATAGATAGATAGACAGACAGACAGACAGACAGACAGACAGACAGACAGACAGACAGACAGACAGACAGACAGACAGACAGACAGATAGATGTTCCAGGCAGAACAATGAAATTCGAACTTCCACTGAACAACAAAATATGTTGTCCCACTTTCGCATCCTATACCTCAGGGGCAATTTACAGAAGCCAATTAACCTACAATCCTGCACATATTTGGGAATGTGGGAGGAAATCTACATGGTCACAGGAAGAGCGTACAAACTCCGTGCAGAAGCACCCATTGTCAGGATCAAACCTGAGTCTTTGGCGATGTAAGGCAGCAGATCTACACCTGTGCCACAGGGCTGCCCTTTAAGCATCTTCTCAAGAATCTCTTCATTACTCTAACTATGTCATAATTGCTGGTGAATTTATTTTGCACTGTGACATTACATTTTCCACAGTCAGAATATTGGTGGTTTAGGCCCAAATTGGGAGCTTAAGCACCAATAAGTCAACGAGTGAATAATTATGGGATTAAACCATATCCGCCTTCTCAAGTAGACATAAAATATGACTACATTTTAGTGAAGAACAGGAAATGGTCCTTAAGTCCTGGCCTATATTTTTCCCTCAACAAATTATAGAATGGATTTATTAGTTCACAAGTTATAGGAGTAGAATTAGGCCATTTGGCCCATCAACTCCATTCTGCCATTCAATCATGGCTGATCTCTGCCACCTATCCCATTTTCCTGCCTTCTCCCCATAACCCTGGACAGCCATTCTAATTAAGGACTTGCCTAAAAAATATCCACTGATTTGTCCTCCACAGTAGTGGCCCACCTGCCAATGTCTGCTGGTGACTGACCACATTACACTTCTATGACTGCAGTGACCTGATGGATGATATGTCTTAATCTCAAAGTAAAACTCTCCCTTAATGTTATCAGTGGCAATTGCAGCTGAGCTAACACTGCTCTGCGAGTCTCCTTGGCCAGATAATGACCGGATAATCCAGATAAACTGTGATCTGATTTTTTTTAGGAAGGAACTGCAAATATTGGTTTAAACAGAAGATAGACACAAAATGCTGGAGTAACTCAACGGGACAGACATCATCTCTGGATAGAAAGAATGGGTGACGTTTCGGGTCAAGATCCTTATTCAGACTGAAGAAGGGTCTCAACCTGAAATGTCACCTACTACTTCTACCTAGAGATGCTACCTGTCCCACTGAGTTACTCCAGCATTTTGTGTCTTTCTGTTTAAACCAATATCCGCAGTTCCTTTCTAAAAAAATCAGTTGTTTAACTTTACTTCAATTAAATCAACAGAATCCTTTTTTACATTTCTGAATTTTCTCTCAAAGCCTGACCATTGAAAGCATTCCAATGTGGCCTGTCATTTGAAAATAATTCAATGTCGTTGCTTGTGATTTAAATGTCATGGCCTGAACAATTTGCTCTACGTGTAATATATTATGTGTATCCTTTTATAAGTCAATCAATATAACATTCTAAAAATACCATTTTTAATAGGTTCTAAAAAAAAGAGCTAATTTTAATGATTGCTGTCTGGTTAAAAACTCCAGATGATAAGAAGATAAAGGCAGAGATGAAATGGGGGTCAGATTGAAAATCGTGGGTTTTAGCCCAACTACAGAAGTTAAAAGCACCAAACATATTTGACGACGGATGCTAACATACAGAGGCTTGAAGTTCTATGGTACAAAACTGCATTTTGGTTGTAAGCTCTGCTATTAAGCCACCTTTGGCTTCCACAAATTAAATTTAATTGAAATGAAATTTACTGAGAACACGTATAATCTGACCAGTGAAAGGAATCTCCACTGTCCCTCAGCAATTTGACACCATTTTTTTGAAATCTTATTTTTGGGGTGCAATTATCATGATTAAATATTGTCGTAAACTAGGATTTACTACATTTTACTAAGAAACAGCAAGATACGACCTTAGGAATATGTGATAAATATTTATTTCTGAAGCATCGGAAAACAGTTTTGACCTTGATATTGATCATAAATTAAATTGATTTCAAATACACATGCAGGTTGATAATTGGAAAACATTATTTGTTAATATGTGTGGATCAATAAATGCGAGCACACTGAATGTCTATTTTGCTATGTAATCTTATTCCATGCACATTATGGGCTAAATATAGATATAAGATCATAAGATCATGTGATAGGAATAGAATTAGGCCATGATTAAGTCTACTCCACCATTCAATCATGGCTGATCAATCTCTCCCTCCGAAAGAGGCTGTCCCACTGCGGCAACCTAATCTGCGAGTTTAGAAGAGTTTTCCCTCGACTCCTAAGACCACGTGTCGACTCGCAGTGTGGTCGACACGTTGTCCTAGGAGGTCCTATGAGGTCACTGGAACTCTCCTCCATGCTCGAGGGAAGTTCCCGCATACTCGGGGCCTCAGTTGGGTCGAGGAAAATCTTTTAGCATGTTGAAAAATTTTCCGCAAGTAAAAATTGGTCGGCATGGCTCGTAGTGCAGTGGAGTGGGGTTGCTATGTAGTTATAGGCAGTCGAGGGCAGCCGTAGACAATCTCCTTCATTGTAGATTTCAGGACCAAGTATAACTGACCGGTAATGTAAAATGCCCTCTAAACTTTATTATGTTGTCTGGCTTCTTAAAACTAAACTCCTCTCTAAACTTTCCCATGTTGTCCTCTTCTCTTCCCATCTATCCTCTCCTCCTCTCCCCCCCCCCCCCCTCTCCCTTCTCTCCCTCCTCTCTCTCCCCCCCCCCCCCCCCCCCCCCCCTTCCTCTCCGCTTCTCTCCCCCCCCCCCCCCCCCCCCGCTCACCAAAGGACTTACCGTTACTGTGCAGCCGCCTTTTAACTTCCTGTTCATCGTGGGTGTGAATTTCAGACAGCGCTCCCCTGCTTTCCCTGGCCCCCGCCTTTGTGATGCGTTTGTGTGTGCGGTCGGTCGATCCAGCTCGCGGTTTCATCGCTGACGGTCGACTGACGGTTTGTCAGGCGATTGCCCTCGAGCTTGAAGGTCGAAGACAGTCGCTGAAAGGTCGTGTCAGTGGGACAGGCCCTGAACCTCCATTCTCCTGCCTTCTTCCCATAACCTCTGACACCCGTACTAATCAAGAATCTATCTATCTCTGCCTTAAATATATCCAGCTTCAAACCAAAGCAACCAATCCACCATTTGCAGTAAGTGGTGTCTTTCAACTTCAAGCCATACCCAAGCCACACCCAAGCTACCATTTGCAGTAAGTAGTGCCTTTCAACTTCATGCCACCAATCGCAGTAATAGTGCCTTTCAACTTCAAGCCAAAGCTCCCAAGCCTCCATTTGCAGTAAGTAGTACCTTACAACTTCAATGCTCCCAAGCCACCAGGGAGGGGTGGGGGGCAGGCTTTCTGGAGCGCTAGTATGAACCATTTTAGAACCAATAGACATTTTTTTAGCAAGCTTTTTTTGTAGAAACTTTTTTTGCAAGCTTTAGAACCAATAGAACACTTTTTTGCAAGCTTTAGAACCAATAGAAAAGCTTTAGAACCAATAGAGACATTTTTTGCAAGCTTTAGAACCAATAGACACTTTTTTTGCAAGCTTTAGAACCAATAGACACATTCTGCAAGCCACAACATAGCATTTTAGAAGCACTAAGGGCACTTACATTTGAGTAGACATTTGTTCAGTGTTATTCACAGTTCAGAGAAACGTGACCCTCTGCCTTCCTCCATCTTGAAGAGACTATGTGGCACACCACTTCCTGGTTTTATAGTCCCTCCCCCATGCCGCCAGTGGGGGCAGCAGAGAGAATGGGGAATTTTGTAAAAACATTAATATCTCTGTCATTTTTAATCGACGGGAAAAATCCTCGGCACACATGCGGCGGAGGGGGGCTCTGAGCAAGGTGGCCAAAAATGACGGCCATAGGTGGCGGCGTTCTCTCGGATGTCGCAGCACAGATGGCCAAAAACGGTCAAGAACAGACTTTTAGTAATATAGATAGATAGTGAATAAAACCAAATATAGTGAAATTAGATCATGTGAAAAGAAAGTAAAAACTCAATCCAAATTGATAATAATTGAAATGTTTATTTCAAGGAGAATTCTATGTATTTTGCATAGTATTCAAGAGAAAATATCCTGAATTAATAGGGAATCTTAAGCACTGTACTGTATGAAGCAATTTACTGCATCTCTGCTGAAAAAAATGAAAGAAAACTGTCTCCATCACGAGTTCATTTACTTTGGGACAGTGGAACTTGTTCTCAGCCTATGTAGATGTCGCCCTCAGGTATGGAGAGAAGGCAGGTACAGGATACTGAGTTGGATGATCAGCCATGACCATATTGAATGGCGGTGCAGGCTCGAAGGGCCGAATGGCCTACTGCACCTATTTTCTATGTTTCTATGTGTCTCACAGAAGGTGTATGGTTGCACCACATTGGAAGGACAACTCTCAGGATTCTGGCTTTCAGTAAGATTATACCCACTAACAGATTTGGTTAACCAAAGGATACCAATTCAGATTAAAAATGAATACCTGATTTCATGTTATTTGCTCTTTTTGAATGAAAGCTCCAATTTATAGTAGAAGCGTGGCTAATTTTACTCATGATATGCCCTGCCCTAACTCTTATGTTATGACTTATTTTTTAATTATAATTATGCTCCCTGTTCAAGCTTCTCAAATTTATTTCTTCCAGGCCCGGAGTAAGTGATTGCACATTTTTCTGCATTACATCTCGGCCCATTCAATAAACGATAAATAGCTCATTGTAATCTGCACTTCATTTTTCACAAGTAACAACACCCCATATTATGAATAACCTGATAAGCCATTTTCTATCTCACAATTTGTATTTCTAAAAAGTCTGGTAAATGTTTGCGGCCCCAACACAAGTCTCTTTGGGACACCACTGGTCACACCATGTCAATGTGAGTGACAACCCATTAGCAACGCTCTGTCTCCTGCTGTTCAAGAATTTCCTAACCAAGTCAATGAGATGTCTTCAAGCACACATACAAATTCCCTTATCAAAGAGATCATCTTAGCAAAGAGATCAAATATCTTCCAGAAGTTCCACTTATTCTTAGGTTATACAAATGTTCCATGTCCACTACTGCAATCATGTTGTTTTCTAAAACATCAATTAGGTTAGTCAGATACAACTAACACTTAATAGTTCCATGGAGGCGCTCTCTGTTCAGTTGAAACCTTAGTGTTGTTCAGTCCCTTTATTATAGATTGTAGTAATTTCCTGCCATAGCTGTTAAACTAATTGGGCTATAATCTTTTGCTATTCCTATCATGCTCCTTTTATTTGGCAGATTTGTATACAATTCTCAATGCAGAAGATCATCTTCTGAGTTCATATTTCATTCTGATTCTTTCAGAAACCACTCTGGTCAAATGTTGAATCTGCATCATGTACACCATTTGGTCGGTGTCAATAGATAGAAACATAGAAACATAGAAACATAGAAAATAGGTGCAGGAGGAGTCCATTCAGCCCTTCGAGCCAGCACCGCCATTCATTGTGATCAGGGTTGATCATCCCCAATCAAGAACCCGTGCCTGCCTTTTCCCCATATCCCTTGATTCCACTAGTCCCCAGAGCTCTATATAACTCTCTCTTAAATCCATTCAGTGACTTGGCATCCACTGTCCTCTGTGGCACGGAATTCCACAAATTCACAACTCTCTGGGTGAAATCTTTTTTTTCTCACCTCAGTCTTAAATGGCTTCCCCTTTATTCTAAGACTGTGGCCCCTGGCTCTGGACTCTCCCAACATTGGGAACATTTTTCCTGCATCTAGCTTGTCCAGTCCTTTTATAAATTTTATACGTTTCTTTAAGATATCCTCTCATCCTTCTAAACTCCAGTGAATACAAGCCTAGTCTTTTCAATCTTTCCTCATATGACAATCCTGCCATCCCAGGGATCAATCTCGTGAACCTACGCTGCACTGCCTCAATCACAAGGATGTCCTTGCTCAAATTAGGAGACCAAAACTGCACAAAATACTGCAGATGTGGTCTCATCAGAGCCCTATACAACTGCAGAAGAACCTATTTACTCCTATACTGAAATCCTCTTTTATGAAGGCCAACATTCCATTAGCTTTCTTCACTGCCTGCTGTACCTGCACGCCAACTTTCAGTGATTGGTGTACAAGGATGCCCAGGTCTCGCTGCACCTCCCCCTTACCTAACCTAACCCCATTGAGATAATATTCTGCCCCCTTGTTTTTGCTGCCAAAGCGGTTAATCTCACATTTATCTACATTATACTGCATCTGCCCACTCATTCAACCTGTCCAGGTCACCCTGCAACCTCCTAACATCCTCTTCAGATTTCACACTGCCACCCAGCTTTGTGTCATCTGCCAACTTGCTAGTGTTGCTCCTAATTCCCTCTTCCAAATCATTAATATATATGGTAAACAGTTGCGGCTCCAACACTGAGCCTTGTGACACTCCACTCGCCACTGCCTGCCATTCTGAAAAGGACCCGTTCAGTCCTACTCTTTGCTTCCTGGTTTAGATTTGGGTTTGTCACATGTACCAAGGTATAATGAAAAGCATTGTTTTGCATGTTATCCAATCATATCAGATCATGCTATACTTAAATGCAATCACGTTAAATGGATAGTATTTAGTGCAATCAACAAAGTAGAATAGATAGAGCAATGGGGAAGATAAAGAGTGCCGAATATAGTACTCAGCATTGTAACATATCAGTTTCACAGACAAAGTCCAATGTCCACAATGGGGTAGAGGTGAAGAAGTGAAGATTTGTTGTTGGTTACTGACTTCACTGTTATTCTCCCAGCTTAGTTTTGCCTTCTACCCCAATTTTGTCCAAATCATTGTTTTATATAAATTCCTTACTTTTATATTATCTATAAGTTGATAAAAGTCAGACCCACAATGCCTCTTTAAACAGTTTTTCAGCTTGTTTTTCTACAGTGACCGGTTTGTACACATATCCCAGCCCTCTTTTGAATGACACCTTTGTTTGCCCTCATTCATCCTACCAAAATGATTAAACATGGTGTATTTATTCATCCGGACCTCAGAATCTGTATTGAATCAATGCCATGTAGGTGATGCAAGCAGAAGCCTCCATGTGGTGCATCCTGGGCAATGCTGATGACAGAAACTGTACCACAGTGACTGACTGAAGTAGCCAATTCTGCAACCACCGACCGTCAACCGTCACTGACCGACCGGAAAGACTTGATATAGAAGATGGCCAGACACGAGGAAGAAGAATGCCATGTAATTCTATCTCATTGTGAGTTCACAAATGGCCTTGAACCTTAGCATTGGACTTCAATGAAGGGAGAAACCTCCCCCTCTGTCAATTGCAGGCCATTTACTTACCTGAGCCAGGTTTTGAGTCAGGCCGAGCAGCGAAACTCTCAATCAAGCAAAATGTTCCCATCTTGCAGGTAATTCTACTGGTGACATTATCTCCAGATCCCCAACTTCATGGGCTTGCCCTAGATGGCCACCTTCCAAGGTAGAATGTGTGGTTGGTTGCTTGAGTCCATTCTCTGAGGTGCACCTGCAGTATTACAGAAATATAAATTAACAACAGCTTGAAGAAGAATCCTTAATAACAATATATTACAGAGAATAACAAATAGCTGGCAGTGATTACACAGTAGTAATTCAATCTGTGGGTGTTGCGTACATCCATAAACTGCTCAAGCTTTGCACTTTTTGTTTATGGTGATATCAGAACCACTCGGTTGAATTACAGCTTTACAATCCACTGCCGACCATCTATATGTAGCACGAACAAATCCATTAAATTTGACAAGTACTTATTTTATTCAGAATGTGCCCCTGGTTTTAATATGGCACGTCCAATAAAAAGGAGGCAAGTAAGTTGCTAAAATATTGGACAGTGTGCCTGTCATGTGCCATTCACATTGGAAACAATGTCAAAAAATGTCCGTGCTGTTCAGGTGATCATAACAAGAGATGCAGATGAGGACACTTAGTAATAGATGATGGCGAATCCTTACTTGACGTCGTCGCAGAATCAACTGTTATTTTAAAGTCACAGAACAGATAGATGCACATCAAAAGGTTGCAAGTTCTGTGGTTAATACAGCAGTAGAAGTCAAACTGCCAAAGTAAGCCATGCAATGGACAGAATCTGCATTGACTATGTATAACTGTGAGGGGGTGCTTGACCACATTGACTTCAAAGATGTTTAGTTTTAGTTTGGTTAATTTTTAGGAATACAGCGTGGAAACAGATCCTTCAGCCCACCGCGTCGGCACCGACCAGCGATTCTCGTACACAAGCGCTATCCTACACACTCCTGGCATTTTGCAATCTTTACCGCAGTCAATTGACCTACGAACCTGCGCATCTTTGGAATGTGGGAGGAAACCGGAGAACCCGGGGGAAAACTCACGCGTTTACGGGGAGAACGTACAAATTCCGTACAGACAGCACCTGCAATCAGGATCCAACTCAGGTCTCTGGTGTTGTAAGGCAGCAACTCTACTGCTGCGCCACTGTGTCACCATGTATTTCTCAATCGCTGATCATTATGTATATTATTCATATGGTCAGAGATTGTTGTGACCATGCATGTGATACAAGGCATAAGATCTGAGATATAGGTGTAAAATATCTTGGAAATGTTTCTTGCTATTCATGTTTGAATAAACGTCCCTGTTTGTTACTCTTGTGTTCTGCACCTCCAACGGTAGCCAAGGTCAGCTCGGGGACACCATCAGGACTGACCTGCTCCAGGAGATCTTCCTAGGCGTCCTCTAAGTCATTCTAGAGGAGTGTGCAAAGCTGTTGTGTGCTAGTACTGCCGATTGCTCCAGTACTAACTGGCTGCAGCAGTTAATATGACAGGATCAGCCTGCTCTTGGCTGATCAGTGCTGAACCTACCCCGAGACTCCCCCACACGATGACCATGGCCTTTGAAAATCAAACAGTGATTTATCTGAAAGCCTCCTGCTGTCACTAAATTAGGTCAGCTCTCGTAGCACACGGTGCTCTTCAATTCCTTGTGGACAAACTTAACTTTTGGAAGGTCTCCACTTCCTGAAATTATAAGATCATACTTCAAACGAATCTCAGAATAAAAGGCAGTGTCATTATAAAGATAAACAGAAACCCTTAAGAGAAATCTCGGAAGGATTGATTACGCGAGCCTCCCTCAGTGTGCAGAACCTTCCTCAATGTGAGTGCTAATCCGAGCAAGGTATGGCAATCTGATTTATTATAACTTGAAAATATGTTAGCATGCTGGAGTCCCTCCAAAGAGTCTCATTATTAAATGTAAATATCCACATAACCATATATAGCTTCATAAATTTGAATAGATTGTCTTCCTCAATATCAAATGTCAAATAGGATAGAAGTAATTCTGGCTTTAGAGGGTCTATGAGTCTTTTGTACATAGTCCAAGAGTCACAAGGATATACAGAAATGGGCCCTTCGACCCATCACATCAAACCTAGTTATTTTGTTGTGTACATCTGCTTTAAAGATATCTTTCTTTGGATTCATATTATATTGATAACTCTTTAGGGCAGGATGGGTATCTTTCAGATGGCTAGTTTCTGAATATTCCCAGTACATTAAATGCAAAGTCAAAACTTGCAGTAATGAACAATCAGCATGTTTTCAAAAGTGATAACATCCCAGAAGGTCAGTTATTGAACATTTTGAGGATGGAATAGAGAGGGCAGATAATGGTTTGGCAATGTTAATGTAACTAGCTATATTTTCAAATACGCTTTGACTATCTACCCAAAAATAGCCAAATGCATTAGCTTAAGGAATGGAGAGTCAAACCACAAGTGGAGGAATAGATTTCTGGCTAGTTTCTGGGAAGAGGGCAGAGAGTGGGAGTAAAAGGTATTTGTGAGAAAATATGGGGGTAATGTTTCAAAGTTCAGTATTGGGACAACGACCAGTTGGAATTTATATTAAATATTTAGAAATTGGAATCGAAGCAACAGTTTCTAATTTTTGGATGACACTAAGCTGGGGAAGAAGTCATTATCAAGAAGTACAACCAATTAGTTTAATAAACTTTCAGACTAGACAAAGTATTGGCAAACAAATTGTGGTATATCTACATTGTACTAGGTGTGTGTCTGAGTGGGATGGAGACAGAAAGGGAGCTTAGAGTAAAAATATAATAGCTCCAAAATAGGTTTCTTATGCCACAAATAAATGCAAACCACATTTCTCGTGAGGGTTTATTTCTATCAACTGTATGAACTTTGTATTTTCTAATTTTAAGTAACTACCATAGCCCGTTTATGTATTATTTGCTTTAATTGTCCTGTGATAACAATATTTGTTGTTTGAGCATGGCCGTTTCCCTTTAACACCTATTAATTAATATTCATATTATATTTCCATAGGTCACCGAAGGAGGCCATTTTGCCTATCTATGCTGGCTCTCAAAGCAATTCAATCAATACTATTCCCCACTTGATTCCCTGTAGCTATTGACTTAGGTATGTTACAAAACTTATCTTCAGTGGTGCTGCAGTTCTGTCACTGGCCGTGTGCGCGACTTTGGCGCCTTTGAGGGGGGTTGGGGGGGGGAGGGGGTTAAAATGCCGTTTTCTATCGCCTGTCCTGGATATATTTTCTCGGGGTGCTAGCTTATGCTGAAGAATTGATCCGACTGCTGTTCTGTGAGTTTTTTTTTAAATCGCGGGCCAATTTCAGTGCTGGAGTAAAATAAAAATTAGCTTCTAATGCCGTAAACGCTGATAACCAGGACGGATTTCACATATAACCAGAATGGATATAAACGTGCTTATTAGGATTACCTTAATCCAGATTTTATGTTGCGAAAATTAGATTATGTAAATATACGAACCGGCAGTATTTTTCCTGCCAATATGGGGTTCAAATTCACCGCAACCGCAACGTTCCAAACAATAGCCTTCCACAAAATCTCACTCGCAAGATGATTAAAATGGCCATTAATTTACGGGAATTAAACACTAAATTCCTTCCATTTGGCCTATAAACTCATGCCAATGAGATTTAAAAATCATGTTATATTGTGAATTCTTGTATGAATGTTATTTGGACACTTAGGCTATTTAAAAATGTTAATCTTTTCTTACGAAATAGATAGATATTTAGATCTAGTAATTGAATTTTGTAATTAGCTACAATTAGGTAACTAACTAATTATATGCTTTAATTTCAGGTCATCCAAGTAAGATTGTTTCATATTTGTTTCAGAATGATTCAATCTATAATAATTGAAAATTTCTTTCAGTTATCTTAATTTTTAAGAACGTTATGGGCTTTTGACTGTCCTCGATCACAGCTTTTGTGTTGTCAATGGAAAAGCAATTATGAACAAGATACTAATTTCCGAGTATGAAAATGGCCATAACATTTTTAATACTGAAGATATGAAAGTGAATTAGGTGTCAAATTAAACTTCTTTTTGTGCTTTATCGGATGGGATAAATTGCAGACTTGATTTCTTAAATCTCAAAATTTTGTAACATTGCTAATTGACTCCCCCAAATTCACTAACTAATCACCATGACTTTGGGATGCAAGATTGGAATTCTCCTCCAACCATTTTTTTTAGGGAAAATAATCTCTTCAACCTTCCTGAGGAGTATATTAAAATAAGACCGGCACAATCCTCATGAATCTCTTCATTGTACCTTTTAATGCTATTGCTGGTTTATCTAATTCAGAAACATGAACTCTTCACAATTCATGTGCAGTCTAGATACAATACAACACATGTTCAACATTTCTTTGCTTATCATTTTACAATTAAATCCTGGTCAATGGATATATTTAAAAAAAAAGCCTTATAAGTGTGCAGAGCTGGATAATGCCGATTTATACCTCTGTATCCATGGATCATTTGCTGCACTAATCCATTTACTCTTTCTTGCCAAAGGAAATGGATCTGGCATGTTTGTTGTGCAGAATGGATGCCAAATACGTGGTCAAAACAACTGGGCAGTAGCAGCATTTTAGCTTTAAGAAAACTTTAATGCCGATCACTATTTTTTAAGAGATGTTGAAATCAATCTTCATATACATTGCCCCATAGCTGCCAGGGAGAAGTCAAGTGCAGGACTGTGTGGGAAAGGTGGGGGGAAATAGAGCACACAATGAGGGGAAGAAGGAGGATATTTGGGGGGGATGGGGGGGGGGGGGGGGTGGGGGGGGGGGGGGGGTGGTGGGGGGGGGGGGGGGGGGGTGGGGTGGATGTTTGAAACAAAGCAGTGAAGGATTTAAGAATCTGTGGTCATTCAGCTATAGAACAGCTTGATGGGGTTACAGGCACGTGCTTCGATCAGACAGGGGGAGTGTGATGGGACCAGCGATTAGATGGAGGTTGTGGTGAAGCAGAGATGGTCTGGGGACTGTGGACTGTGCTGGGTATCAGTGGTCTAATAGCACTGGGGATCAATGGGGATGCTGGGAACCGGCAGGAGATAAACTTGTTTCAATGGCTCAATAGTTCTTTATTATCATGTGTACAGATTCACAGTGACATTTTTTTGGCATAGAGTATGGTAAAGTATTGCCATACCTATGCACAACCCTCGATTTGTGCAAAGAGCATATAAATAGTCCACTGAGACCGCATGCCAGAGTCATCAGTTTTTGGCACCAATTTTAAAGTCCAGTCCGGTCCACACGTTCAGTCTCCAGGAGCAGCACCCGTTCCAGTCGAGCCACAAACTGCTGCAGGGCCTCCAGCAGTGACTTCCATCTGCATCAGCCAGTGAACCGTAGTCCCTCTCCTCGCCTCTGAAAAACAGGCGGAAGATGTTGTTAATGGGAGGTTTACTCTTAGAGGATGGACGCATGGATTCAATTTCGAATGACTATTCTTATGCTTCATGCCAACATATATCACCATAGATTTATGTGCATTGAAATTAATCTACCCATTACCCTCACAATTGTTGATTACTATTATATCTTTGTCACAACTTGTTTTCTCTTGTGTATTGTCATGGTTAATGACCCTATGAGAGAGAGAGATATGATTTTGAAAACTAATACCTCAAGAGATTTTCCGGAATGATGCTCCTGTTGGACAAAATACCAAGGAGTGTTAGCAAAAAGGAAACTTACCAGAAAATATTTGGCATAATCAAATTATTACAGCTATTTTTCTTCCCATCATTTAATCGAGTTAACTTATATGATCCATGGAGCTGTTTACATCATGCCAGTTGGGTGTCTGTCCAAATATTTGTTCCATTTCTACTACTGTCAAAAATTGGTGATAGTTCCAAATATATATTGCTGATATCTGCTGCAAATGCTAGTCCTTTAAGATCCACTGCTGTGTTTGAATACTTCTCCCTGCACAATAAGGGTTTTGGAAGGCATACAGTAAATGTGGAGCAATGGGATTTGGGAGACCTTGTGAAACACTGTGATATCTGCCTACCTCTCTGCCTGCCTAAATTGGGCACGGTTAGAGCAGTTCAGGCGACTGTTATATCAGGAACCCACAGCTGGCACTCACATGTCACAAACCATTGGTAATTAACGTCCCCATGATGTTCAAAACCATCTGAATGGATTAAACTCTGCCGAAAAGCTTAAGAACTAAATTAATTTCTCATAGGTGGAAAATGTTTTTTTTCACCACATGGATTTTACTTGCTTTAATGAAATTGTTCACCTCAGGAATTGAGTTTAATTGTATTTTTCAACAGAAATTAGGTGATTTCATTCTTGGACCAGTTCCATCACAGAATAGATTTCTGTGTGTAGATTCCCTGCTGTTATTATTGCCATTGTGTTTTATGTATAAAACAACATGAATTCCAGGATAAAATGTTTTCTCAGAACAATGGCAATAGTATCTGGGAAATCATTTAAATATATATATATATATTTATACATATTGAATATAAGAACAAAATGAAGTTGCAATGGCCATTGTTCTATCTCAGACTTGGAGAGACTATCTTTACCATAAACCTTCCCCAGCAGTTGATTAATCTGTCATATAAATGTCAAGGCAGACTTTTATTCAGCTACAGTACTTTTTTTTTTGATAATGTGCTTGAGTTTTGACTTCTGTAGACATGGTTGCTGGTATATCAATTTGCTTCCAACACATTGATTGATTTGAGTTGATTTTCTTCTCAATTTTATTCACTTTAACTGAATACCAAACACTGTATGTATTAAGTGGAGAGTTTCGCTATCAGTTCATTTGAAAACTCGATTCAGTGTCGGGTGAACAATTTTTAGTTGTCTTAAGTGATTATTGCGAGGTAAACAAACAACTCAGCCCTGTGCAATCAGCTGCCCGTTGGAAGTCAGAATATGGAGTGTGTGATATAAATGATGGATTTCTCATGTTTTTGCCAAGAAAGTGAAAGGAAAAAACATTGATTGATTTGCTGAATTAAAGCCTGGTGAAATTACCTGTGTCATTTCTCCACCTACTGAGATATCTCGTGATAGACAGAAAATGCTGGAGTAACTCAGCGGGACAGGCAGCATCTCTGCAGAGAAGGAGTGGGTGAGACCTGCAGTCTGAAGAAGGGTCTCGACCCGAAACATCACCCGTTCCTTCTCTCTGGAGGTGCTGCCTGTCCCGCTGAGTTACTCCAGCTTTTTGTGTTTATCTTTGGTTTAAACCAGCATCTACAGTTCCTTCTTACATAAGATATCTGGTGATATGTTCTGAGCTCTCACTACCTTCCAGATAAAAATTACCTGCCCAAAAGAAGAATAAAGTTAGATTCATACAATCATGGAAATGTAGAAGGATTTAAATACCAAGCACCCCATGCAGTAGATCTTTAAGCCTAATGGAAAGGCTAAGAACTACCACACAGCACTGACCCAGTAGTACTAATTCAATTACCATATAACCATATAACCATATAACAATTACTGCACGGAAACAGGCCATCTCGGCCCTACAAGTCCGTGCCGAACAACATTTTTCCCTTAGTCCCACCTGCCTGCACTCATACCATAACCCTCCATTCCCTTCTCATCCATATGCCTATCCAATTTATTTTTAAATGATACCAACGAACCTGCCAACACCACTTCCACTGGAAGCTCATTCCACACCGCTACCACTCTCTGAGTAAAGAAGTTCCCCCTCATGTTACCCCTAAACTTCTGTCCCTTAATTCTGAAGTCATGTCCTCTTGTTTGAATCTTCCCTATTCTCAAAGGGAAAAGCTTGTCCACATCAACTCTGTCTATCCCTCTCATCATTTTAAAGACCTCTATCAAGTCCCCCCTTAACCTTCTGCGCTCCAGAGAATAAAGACCTAACTTATTCAACCTATCTCTGTAACTTAGTTGTTGAAACCCAGGCAACATTCTAGTAAATCTCCTCTGTACTCTAATTAAATAACAGCAACATGCATGCGAAGAGTGGGAAGGCAGCATTACAACAATATTGAACCACTTTGATCAAATTTATTTTGACCTTTATCTTACTTTAAACAGCATGGGCACACTCATTTCAGAGGACCTCACATGGTCCACTAACACCACTGCGCTGGTCAAGAAGGCATAGCAACGACTGTTCTTCCTGTGAACACTGAAAAGGGCTGGTCTGCCCCAACAGCTGCTGACAATCTTCTACCGCTGCATCACAGAGAGCATCCTAACATATGACATCTCTGTGTGGTATCTCAGCTGCACAGAGGTGGAGAGGAGAGCTCTTCAGCGGGTCTTCCATAGAGCGCAGAAGATTTGGGACACAGCTACCAGCCTTGGAAAGCATCTACAATACACGATGCCTCAGGAAGGCCATCAGCATTCATAAAGACTCCTCACACCCTTGCAGTAGTCTGATCGAACTTCTACCATCCGGCAGACGTTACAAGGCCTTCTACGCTCACACCTCCAGACTTAGGAACAGCTTCATCCCCAGAGCTATAGCTGCTCTGAACCGGTCCTGCTGAGTGCCGCCTCATGAACTGTCTCCCTCGGATGGTCACGTCGCACATCGACCCGGCACAGACCTATTTGCACTTTATACTGCTTTAACTGTTTTTTAAATCTTGTTTCCCTCTGATACCGAAGATTTTCCCCTTCCTAGTTTACTCTTTGCTGAGGGGTACTACTCCTTAAATGACTACTTTTCCTCCCGAATGTTACTATCCCTCTGCTAAGACTGGACTTCTAAAGGGGGATCTCTACTCCTCCTCTCTAAGTTAGACAGAATTAGGGGTACCCTTCACTATTCGGATTACTTTTCATCAAGTAAATCAGGTTCCCCAATCTCAGGTACTCTTTGCTATCAGGTTCTAATCAACAAACGACCAGAGGGTTATTATTCATTGTTGATCAGCGGCTATTCGGAATCGATCACGGACATGCACCAAATTCGAAGTCCTGGATACAGGAATTTGAATTCCCCCTTACTTGCAGGATTTCTATATGAAATTCAGTATTTGGGCTTTGCAAATATAGACTCAAACTCCTCATTTTAGTGCGTATCTCTTCTACTACGCGGGCACTGAAATCAAATTCAAATTGCCCAGTTGAATCCTTGAATTGGACTGGAATATTCAGGCCAATCTATACTCTGTCTGTCCAAGTCCAGTACCTTTACGAGGTTCTTCGTCCGTCACTTCAGGGAGATACCTTCATGCAGACGCTCCTCTCTGCTTTGCATTGAGCATTCAGCGCCTAGCCGCTTCGTGCTGTGAGTTATCAATGCCAATTTTTAGAGCGCACCTTTTCAATTCGCACTCCCGGCAAAGATCCGATCGATACGTAGGTCAGACCTGTATTTTAATACCCCACCAATTGGATACCAAGTCTAACCCTGGGCCACTCCTCACCCGATGAAGAGCGTTTGGCTCTTGTTAAAGCAGCTGCAGTCTGCCAACTAGGACCAAAGTTTTGGGTCTCTAACCCAGGAAAGGGCCTCTAACCCAACCTCAGCAGGGCCTCTAACCCCACCCTGGTTTTATGGGTCCCTAACCAGAAGGAACGCTAATCACCCCCCCCCCCCCCCCCCCCCCCCCCCCCCCCCCCACCCCCCGCATGCATGATAGACTCTCTGTTCTAATGTTCTCGATTTGACCCTTTCCCAAGCCTGCGAATGATCGATCCGCTCCGACTAACAAAGTGCTGAAAATCAATGCGAAAGCTGCACCGTGGGCCCGATTTTTGCACTCGCGATCGAGACAGCTCAACACCCTTGATCACAAACTTGTGTTTGGGGGTCTTTTGAGATCCCAGACGAGCCCCCAATGTAAATTGCTCATATCTAAGCTTTTCCCCAGTCTATTTTCAGTAAAAACACTGAATCAAGCACTTGAACAACTAAACTTTATTTTAACAAAAGCGCAATGACAGTTCAACTACTGTACCTATCCCACTGCGGGTTCGATCCTCATATCTGCCTGATCAAGCCCACTAGGCCTCGCTCAAACAGAGACACTTCAGAAAGTCGTGCAGTCCCACGTGCTCTCCCAGATGATCGACGCTGGACCTCGTGGTAGCGGACGTTTATATGTCCCGGGACCTTGAGAGGCCAAACCACATGGGGGTGATCTCTTAATAATCCAATTACAGATATCGATTAACCCCATACATAACAGACATTTCCCTAACCCAATAATACAACAGCTCAATACATTGTATTCAACCGGACTTCTCAAGGAAGCCAACTTAGAAACATTTAACCTGATCTGCAAGAAACCCAGAGAAGGCTTTTACCCCATTTTAAAATCCTTGCCTCTCCAATTTGGCAAGGATTAACACCAGGTGGTGGTGACTGCTCCAGTGATGTTCAAGAAACTTGGACATTTCAGCAACAACTATTTAATCTAATCATTCCACATATTATCTCTGGCTTTCACAGCTAATTAGATTTCCTATGCCTAATTTCAATGAACAAGATCTAATTTAATGGCCAAAGGAACAAACACAATGTAATGCACTGTTTGAAGTGATGGCAGAGCCAGGTACTATCACCGGATTTAAGAAGCAACTGAATCACCAAGACATAGCAGGTTGTGGACTAGTGCTGATCATAGCATAAATGGGTACTTGATCATCAGCCTAGATGATGGGATGAAGAGGCTGTTTGTGTGCTGTGTATGACTTTATGGCCACAGGAACAGAAGTAGTGTGCATAATCCCTTGAGCTTGTTCTGCCATTCAATGTAGCTGGTGTTTTCCAAGAAATTGCAGAGAGTTATAGATGTAGCCCAGTCCATCATGCCGACCAGACTTCACACCTTCTCACTATCTGCACTTCATGTTGCCTCGATAAAGCAGCCAACATAATAAAATACTTGTCCTACCCTAGTCATTCCTATTTCACCTTGCTTCCATCCAGCGGAAGGTACAGAAGCTGGAAAGCATGCACAACCAGACTCGGGAACAGCTTCTTCCTTGCCAGTATCAGGCTTCTGAATATTCCTTCCATAAATTAGGGTGCAGTTTGATTCACCTCTACCCCACTGAGGACATTGAACTTTGTCTGAGAAAATGATGTGCTACAATGTGCTAAAATGCAGAGAACAATATGCTGTATTTTCCTCTTTGCTCTGTCTATTGTACGAGCTTAAACTGATTATATCCAGGTATGGTATAACTGATCTGTGTGAATAGCATGCAAAACAAAGCTTTTCACTGTACCTTAGTAAATGTGATAACAATAAACCTAAACCCTTGTTACCTAATACCTTTGTTTATCAAAATATGTTCATTTCAGATCAAAAATTACAATTGACCCAACATTGACTGTCATATGTGGAAAAGAGTTCCAAATTTCTACCATTGTTCATGAGTAGATATATTTAACTCTTGAGAGACCTGTGCTAATATGTGTTCCTTGGTCCTAGATTTTCCCACCACCAAAAATAGCTTAATTTTATTTTCCCTGTTAACTCCCCGTGGTGTCAAGAGTCGGGGGAAAATTTTTAAAATCTCTTACCTCGACAGATATGCAATTTTTTTCCGTATCGTATCTCCGTCCGCACTGCGGCCTAACATCGAGGAGCTGCCGGCATCTTGCTGGGGATCGACTTTGGAAGCTTATGGTACACATGACAATAAAATACCTTTGAATCTTTGAATCTTTGAAATCTTTGTGGATTACATCAAGAGTTATTTTATCCTTTGCAGAGGCCATAGATGATCATAATATTGTTGGTGTGATCTCATCAAGGCTTCACTTTCCTATTTAATTAGTTCCATCCTCACAACAACGTATTAAAACCAGCATTGTGTTACCCTTTTAAAAAATGATTTCCATTGTCCATGTCAGTTTAACAATCTACAGTATATACATGGAATCAATATCTCTTCAAATCGTCACAACTTTTAGCTTTTTTATTTACAGAATATTTTGTTTCATCATTTTTGATACAACTTGTCTGATCTCAAATTCATATTAATTTGGCTGACCTTTGGCCATTCACATAGCCCTTGTAATTTCATTCTTCCAACCTCACGGGTTTACAAAATTATTTCAGCTTTTGCAAGAGGCTTGAATTTATTGCGTCCCGTCCTTTAATATCCAGCTGTTATCACAGACAGTATTTGTAGCCATTGCTATGTTCTTTGAGGGAAGAAATATTCCATTCATTTGGCAATCTGGCCATTTTGTCTAAATTATTTCCCCTGCCAGTTCTCCCTTTGAATTTGACCTTCCACTTTATTTACAAAACTCTTAAAGAAGGATCCGACGACCATATATTAAAAAAATCCATAAACCTCAACCCATCCACCAATTTGGTTACTGCGCCAAGGCGGGAAAAAAAGAGGGATGAGAAAGTGGAAGAAAGAATGGTAAAGATTATGAGTTGCAGCAGCGTCAATGATAACTCTCTGTTTTTGTAACACGGTCTCAAAACACTAAATTAGAGCAGACAAAATGTGTAGGAAGGAACTGCAGGTACTAGTTTATGCTGAAGATCAGCACAAAAAGCTGCAGTAACTCAGTGGGTCAGGCAACATCTCTGGAGAAAAGGAATAGATTAAATGGGTGGTTGATGGTCTGCATGGACTTGGTAGGCCAAAGGACATGTATTCATGTTCAATGGCCCTATAACACAATGACACTGATTCCAGCACGCACTCTGTAAAGTTTCCAAGCATTTTCAAAGTACTTAAGGATTGCAAATTAAGTTCCCTATTTGGATGAAAGGATGTGTCTCATGGCAAAACAGAGGAATGAGCGCAGCTTCACCTCTGTGAAGAAATGTGACATCTTTCAGGGAAAAACAGCCTAATTAGATAAAGCCCCATCAACCCCCCTGAACATTGAATGCCGTTTTCCACCACAGCTGAGAATTGCTAACACTTGGCACACATACGACAAAGCCAAGTATTTATTTAACCCTACAGTGATTTTACTTATAATGCACCTTCAGATGCCAGGCACAAGCTCAAAGATAACGGGCAAATTTGTTGACCCCTTAACCTATGCCATTGCCCCTGACTGAAGACCACATTGAAATGAATGGAATAGCTTTCAACTGCTCAGCATTAAACCACAGAAATAAAATCTCAAATCTGCAACTAATGAGATTGTGTATCTCAGTGGATTTAGGACTGGGTCAAAAATCATTACAGACATAAACCCCCGCTCTTCTAACAAGGATGTTGACACCTTTCTATTGGATTGCCCCATTGTTGATCCATGCCAAAGAAACACAATTATCAATGGAGCATATGTTTAAGCAAACCTTCAAATTGAGCCTGGAATAGTCTGAAAAAATATCTAAGCCCTTGTGCAAGAAGGCACTCTGCTGCAATGGCAAGTAAAACACTTTACCCACCATGTAATATTGAAAAGGTCTCTTGTCAAAACGTCATGAAATTCTCACCACTTCCTCATGTTTTCAGCTTGCCAGCAAGTATGCTCCAAATGCTATTACAGTAATCCCTTTCCAGAAGGTTATGCATCATCTAAAAATATTAAAAAAATATATTTTTTTCTCACAATTCCAGAGCACTGCTCTATTAATAGTAAAGCAATTTCCAGGTGATCTTCATTCAACCATTCAGTACAACAATGAGATTATATCCTGAACTCACGCTGTTGATATTTTCAATCAAGAGTTAAAGATTTCTGACAGCAAGCTCATGCAGATTGGCATTAGTGAAGCCTTTATTTTTTCAGTGGAACATAATTTTGGTGCTGAAGTTTCACAAGCTTTGGAAACATACGCATTCTGCCAAGATGTCTGGACTTCATCAGTCATATAATGCTTGACAGCTGAACATCTGCGAAATGGTAATTGTTTTGATCAAGTTTTCAGATGGGGGAAAGAAAATGAAGTAATGAACAGCCTGAAAGATAGAAGTGCTGAGATCTAAGTCATACAAATGTTGTACATTGTTCTGTGCTCATTCAATCTATAGAGTGTCTCAGGGGCCCTATGACCTGACTGTAGCTTACCCTCAGGGTTTTAAAATAATTTTCATCATGAAAGGAAGTTTTATGAGGAAGTATAGCAATCTTGATGGCGTGCAAGATTAGCCTACACTAATGCAAGGTCAAAAATAATAGAATCGATAGGCAAACTCAATATTGTGAACATTGAAAGAAAATTACAGCCAGCAAACATGTTGACAACAGAGTGAAATGGGTCTCTATGACATTCTTATTGATATTCTTTCATCAATTCGTAAAAATATGACTTTTTCTCCTCCTTAACTACTACATTAAACTTTTTTATTTTGACATCTCATCTTAGTGGCCAAGCAGGTTTTACATTCTACATGTTCAGATATTGCTTTTTCTTTGTATAAATCCTCATTGAAGCAGTGAAACAATTACTCGGTCCGTTTTTAGCATTCCTCTAAAGTTGTAACACATATAGGATTTCAATGTGATGAATGCTAGCTCCTTTGCTGTGCTTTATTTTTTTTCTACAGTGTCTGCAGATTCGCACCGCAAAGGTATCATGAGGCTCTTTTGAGTTTCTGTGACAATTTTTCTTGGCCTTTTATTTATATTTAAATATTGACTTGGCTGCAAACACATTGCATTAACTGCAAAGTTGTTTGTAAAAATGCATGAATTAAAAAATACATTCAGGCACTGGTCGTTTGAATGCAAATGTTGCTGATTGTTCACAGATGGATTGAACTAAGATATAGGTCCAGGGTTAAAATGGTCCATGACACTATTGAATACATAAGGCCCAAGGCTATATTTTGGCAAAGAAAAAAAAATATTCCTAACTTCATAATTGGCCTTTATTCCCACCCCCATCTGAGGAAATAACCCAATTGTTTTTTTTCTGCTTTTTTTCTTTTGCGACGTCTTTTCTGCCTATTGATCTGCAAGGTTAAAAGCAATAACTTACAACTGTAAAATGTGTTGGTGCCCTGCTGTAACACCTTCTGGTTTGCCATTTTCTCCTCTGTTTTTCCCTCTTCACTCTCACACAAAGATACTGGCATGGGATAATTTGCATTAGACCACTTGGCAAAAATAACTCAACGTTGCCTCAAGATAAGAATTAATGCAGCCACATTTGTTCCAGAATTACATGCAGATTTATACTTTGTGATCACATTATTTTGATTGGTAAACAAATAGGTTTAAATTTCTGCCTGTATGGACATACATACAATGCACACAAGAGCCTATTATTTAATGGAAAATAAATCATCTATTTGTGTGGTACACAAAAATGCTGGAGAAACTCAGCGGGTGCAGCAGCATCTATGAAGCGAAGGAAATAGGCAATGTTTCGGGCCGAAACCCTTCTTCAGACAATTGTTCATCTATTTGTGTGACTGTTTTACAGGTGATGGGAAAAGACAATAAATGATCTTAGAAATTTTCCATTGCTCAATCATGTGAGCAAGCAGCCAATGCCAAAACAACATTTTACACCTTGAAAAGCATATTTTTTGAGAGTTAATCATTTCTCAGCATTCTCTCCATACTACTTGATTCCTCTAATGTCCAGAAAGCTATAGATCTCAATTTTGAACAAACTCAAGTGACAGAGCCTCCAGGGTGAACACTTCCAAAGATTCATTGCCCTTGGAGAGAAATGTCTCTTTACCTGTTTTAAATGGCTTACTTTGACTCTTGACCCTTGGCTCTGTGTTCCCTGGTTCTTGACCTCTTCCAGTCGAACATCCTCCCTGCAAGAATTTTGTATGTTTCATACGATAATCTCTCATTCTTACAAACTATAGAGCATGCATCCTCACTCTACTCAATCTTTTCTCCTTTAGTCAACCCAGCAACACTCACACCTCTCCAGTAAATTTTTGTTGCATACCCTTTATGGCATTTTTAAGGTGGAGAGAGTGCAGAGAATATGTACAGGGGGGTGTGAGGGAGAGGGTGTGTGGGGGAGGGGGAGAGGGGGTGTGGGGGGGTGGGGGAGGGGGGGGGACAGTGTGGGAGGGTGTGGGGGTGTGGGGGGGGGTGTGTGGTGTGTGTGTGTGTGTGGGGGGGGTGTGGGGAGGGGGATGTGTGGGGAGGGAGAGGGGTGTGTGGGTGGAGGGGGTGTGGGTGTGGGGGTGGGAGGTGGATGTGGGGGTGGGGGAGAGGTGTGTGTGTGTGGGGGGAGGGTCAGTGGGGGAGGGTGGGGGGGGGGGGGATGGGTGTGTGGGAGAGGGGGGGGTGTGTGGGCGGGGGTGGGGAGGGGGGGAGGGAGGGAGGGTGTGTGGGAGAGAGAGAGAAGGAGGGTTGTGTGGGTGGATGGGGGTTGTGTCTGTGGGGGGGGGGTGGGGGTGCTGGGTTGTGGTCACCACAGACGC
This sequence comes from Leucoraja erinaceus, assembly GCF_028641065.1. Taxonomy (NCBI): domain Eukaryota; kingdom Metazoa; phylum Chordata; class Chondrichthyes; order Rajiformes; family Rajidae; genus Leucoraja; species Leucoraja erinaceus. The sequence continues at coordinate 26,107,044 of NC_073397.1, read as the reverse complement.
AGCTTGCACTCTACTCACCTGCCCCTTCAGCTTTTGGCTTCACTCAGCGGCTCCTGGTCCAGCTCCGGCTTCACTCAACGGCTCCCATTTCCATTCAGCGGCTCCCGCCTTTACGTACTGGTCGCCAGTGGAAACATTTAATGGGATCCTGAGGAGTAACATTTTCACCCACAGGGTGGTTTGTATATGGAGCAAGCTGCCAGAGGAAGTGGTTGAGGAAGTATAATAACAACATGTAAAAGTCATTTGGACAGGTACATAGTTTGGATTGGTTTAGATGGATATGGGCCAAATACAGGCAAATGGGACTAGCTTAGATAAGGCATCTTGGTCGACATGGACATGTTGGGCTAAAGGGCCTGCTTCCAAGCTGTATGACTTTATGACTGTGTATGTTATTTCAGGTAAAGAAACTAAAACTGCACACGATATTCCAGGTGCAGTCTCACCAAGGCTGCATATAACAGCAATAAGATTTATTTACTCAAATCGCTCAAATCAAAAGACCATCAAACTTTTGTCATCCCACTGGTTGCTTGCCTGCATGTTAGTTTTCACTGACCTGTACAAAAATACACAGAGTCCTCTGAACATCAACATTTACAATTCTTCTATCACAGTTGGAATCAGCTCTCACTTTATTATCTAACTAAATAGAGATATATCTATAATATAGCCTCACACAAAATGGAGTTTGTGTAAATTATTGTATGACTATATCCTTCCCTCTAATCTTATTAACTTTTCCCCTGTGTTATGTCCAGTAGTCATTCTGCTTTGAAATCCATTTCCTTATTAGTCTCCAGGTTTCCTAATTTGTGCAGATGGTATTTTGCCACAGGGTCAAGCTATGCACAAGTTTAAGTGCCTCGATTTTATGCTCTGCTCTTATTTTCCATGAGGTGTCCATGTCTTTTTGAAGTTGGGAAAGCATAAGCAGACAGGACATTAAAGGAACTGAATGCTTTGCACATATGCACAGAATCTCACATTTGGTAGCATTTCCTCTGCACGATCAAACTAAATATGGATACAATAAATAGACAGCCTGTCCCGCTGAGTTACTCCAGCTTTTTGTGTCTATCTTCAGTGTAAACCAGCATCTGCAGTTCCTTCCTACAAATTTAATTCCACAATCTTTGTTCCGAGTTGCCTGACCCATTGACTCAAACACTGAACTGATGGACAGAGCAATGGGGTTAATGCCTGCTCATCTTACAATGACATATCTGGGTTACCATGCCCAGTGTTGGTCATTTTAACCAAGGAAGGATATCATTGCCTGACTGAGAGAAGCAACAAAGATCTGCATGATTGACCATTGTGATGAGAAAGCTGCCATTGGATGAAACTTTGTTTAGAATGGCCTTTATTCTGTGGAGCAGCGGTGAATGAGAAATGACTTGATTTGGTATGGTAAGATTCTGAGATGCTAGTGAGCAATTTGCATTTATTGGAGGGTCAGGGGTTATATCTCAAGTGAGCAACCATTTAGGAGTGTGTGAATCTTTAACATTCTCTCCTTCAAGGTCAATGGATTCCCAGTTACAGTATAAATCTAAGGCTCAGTTCAATAGATTTTTGAACCCCAAAGGAACGAAGGGATACAGGAATAGTGAAGTAAATTAATGTTGAAATAAAACATCAGTCATAATATTGGCTGCCAGAGAAAGCTTCAGGTGCCGTATGGGCTATTCCTGCTAGGCTTTCTTCTCTAATTTCATCTGTTTAAAGCCTCAGTCCCAGACATTTGTGGAACATAAAGCAAAGAGAAGCTGGTCCCAGCAAAGTTCAAAAGATGATGTTTGACTGGAAAAGGAGTATCTAAATCAATGGTTGCTTGAGGCACAAGTTTGCATGAGGATTTGCAAAACTGCAAACCAAGCTCTTAAAGCATATCAAATACATTCTTAAAAGGAGCAATTGATCCATCCTAAAATCTTTCTCATCTGAACAGCACATAGTACACACTTAATGTATAGGCATTCTCCCATATGGTAGTTATCTACTTCTGAAATTAATCGTCACTGATTTAGTTAATAAACCACTGGACATTGCATTAATGACTAATATTCACAGAAAATGTTATAATTATATTATATTTAATGAGCAGATTACTGCAAGTAGTATTACTATTAATCCCTTTGTTACAGAACATCTTAATTCATAACAATATTTGGAAAAGTTGCATTTTTGTATGTTATTACAACTCATGGGGACTATTGTTAAAATGTTAAAAGTTTTGACAAATATAATTTTGTATGAGGCAGTTTAGAAACAGTGATTACTTTTATCTGATCTCCAAGATGTATAAAGATTATAAGGTAAGTAATAATTGTTCACCGTTATTCCATTCTGTTGAGACTGCTTGCAGACTGAGAATGAGATTTGCATTGTGCGGTGTCATTAGTGGACATGGAGCTCAGTGAAAAATACTCCCAGCTGACAACCTTTGATCTATTTAATATTTGAGGTACTTACAGCGCTGCAGTGCTTTTTATGGCATTGTATTGTGCAGTTAGGAAGTACAGACATTTAACAATGATGATTTATTATTAAGTTTTCAGCAACCAAGTTGCTGGAACAACTGACCTATGCTGAAGTGATAACTTTTAAAACCCCATCCTTTACCTTTGGAAACTGAAGTTCGATTCCATTCTGGCAGAGAATGAGGAAATTCTCTCCGTACTGAAGACTGCATTTGAGCGAAGCTAGTTCAATATTGAACTTGAAGCTAGACCAGATTAATGAAATGAAAGCATTCCCTCACCAATTGCTCTGTCCTAACCGGATTTATAAAGACAGTCTCAATTAAAATCTGAGTACAAATCAATCCATAATCTGTTGTTAATTGACACAAAACCAGCAGTCTGAGTAGAAGGAAGTGCAATTTCTGTTTTTGCCACATTGGCAAAATATTTCAAACACAAAGATATGAATTCCATCTCCTGTCCTTGCAGTTTGACAGGTTTAGATGAATGAGGGGGTATCTCATTGAAACCTACTGGATAATGAAAGGCCTAGATAGAGTGGATGGAGAAAGAATGTATCCAGTAACGGGAGAGTCTATGACTGCAACCTCAGAATAAAAGGACCTACCTATCGTATTGAGTTAAGGAAGAATTTATTTAGCCAGAGGGTGGCGAATCGATGGAATTCATTGCCACAGAAGGCTGTGGAGGCCGATATTGGGTATTTTTAAAGCAGTGATTGATAGGTTCTTGATTAGGAAGGGCATCAAAGGTTATGGGGATAAGGCAGGAGAATGGGGAAAAATAGATCAGCCATGATTGAATGGTGGTGTAGATGATGGGCTGAATGGCCTCTTTCTGCTCATATGTCATGGTCTCATGGTCTTCTGGACATCTTGGGACAAATTTAACAATGACCATGTGTGGTGGCATTTGATTATGACTGGACTCCCTGGAGAAAGAAAAAAATGTTTATTCTGTTCTTGACCTCTTGCTCCATGCATGGCCTTTAAAAACAGGTGTAACTTCACTTGAAGGTCTTAGTCAATTGAATGAAAATGCTGCTGTGCATTTTAATTATTGACTGCCCATCCAGCTGGTAATACTTTGTTCTCACACACAATGAGTTTCAAATGTGTTAGGAACTCACAGGAAATCAGCACTTGAAGAGAGCATGCTTGATTTTTACTTTATTTCAATGTACATATTATATAAATGTAAAATTTGATCGAGAAATTTGTCAGGGTGTGTTTTCAAGCCATATTGGCCATGGTAACAACCCCTGCAGCTGAAAACAGAAGCTTGATATTTGTCCTTGCATCTTATATAACTGATCATAGCAAGCTCCGGGCATCTGCTTCTCTGACTCAGATATTGAGTTGTCTGCTTTGCTTGGGGCTGCCCTCAGGTAAGCTCTCGTTCTTCTTGATTTCCACCTCAACTTAAAAAAAAACCCACATTCATATATTTGGCAGCTGTCACCAGTTGGGCAGTATCTAATCTGTAAATCTTGGGGAGGGTTGGTTCAATGCTTACTCCGTTCAGTGTTGTCCAATTTGCTGGGATGCATCTAGATCAGGCATTATGGTCTCCTGTTAGCATATGCAAGCATCAAAAATATATATCAGCCGATAAACTGGACCTGTAAAATTGATGAACACACTTATGGGTTGAATATCTTCAAGGATTCTTGAGTTGCAATACATTAATCCCCACAAATTGGGCCATAATGTGGCTCCTTTACATTATAAACCAATGATGTGATGATCTTTAATGTATACGTTGCTCTACATGGGGTTGTGAAGGATATGCAGTGCAATTTTGTTTCATTTTAGTTAGTTATTTTATCAAATAATCAAGGGAATTGACAGAAAGACTTTCCTCAATAACAGTCAAAATTCTGGAAATGGGTATCCAAATGTACTTTTTAGTAGGAAGGAACTGCAGATGTTGGTTTACATCGAAGATAAACACTAAATGCTGGAGTAACTGCAGGTCAGGCTGCATCTCTGGAGAAAAGGAATAGATGACGTTTCGGGTCACGACCTAAAATGTCACCTATTTCTTTTCTCCAGAGATGCTGCCTGCCCCATTGAGTTACTCTAGTATTTTGTATCTATCTTTGCTGTAAACCAGCATCTGCAATTCATTCCAACACATAAGATTATATAAAGTAGATTTCAAATCAGCGGTAGAGTTGCTTCCTTACAGTGAATGCAGCACTGGAGACCCGGGTTCGATCCTGACTACAGGTGCTGTCTGTAGGGAGTTTATACGATCTCCCCGTGACCTGTGTGGGTTTTCTCTGAGATCTTTGGTTTCCTCCCACACTCCAAAGACGTACAGGTATGTAGGTTAATTGGCTTGGCAAATGTAAAAATTGTCCCTACTGGGTGTAGTATACTGTTAATATGTGAGGATTGCTGGTCGGCGCGGACCCGGTGGGCAGAAGGGCCTGTTTCCATGCTGTATCTCTAAACTAAATAAACTAAACTAAATCCCATTTGTAATGCCATTATGCATTTTTCAGGTACTGGAATCCTGCTTGCAGAAGGTGGTAAGAAAGCAATGTTACGATGAAAGTTCAGCATGGATGGACATTGCATCATGTCTTCAAATCCAAATGTACTTTTTCTCTTTTGGTTTATGTGAAATAAGGCATAGGATTGGGAATGAGGCAGCAGGAGGTTTTTCTAGCACCCTTGAAAGCCAATGTGAAAAATTAGCAAACACTGATGAAAAGCTTCAGCGGAAACAGATAAAGTTCTTAAAGCACCAGCTTGCATGTTTTCCTTCTGTAGCCTCAGTGCCTGGCAATTTCAAAACAGCTCTGGAGACCCACATGGTGAGATATGAATAAGTTAAATTCTGCTTTCTTACTTGAAATTAATTTATTTTTAGAATAATCTTTGCAATTTACATTAATGAAATGAAGTGGCTACACCACTGCATGCAAATAATATATTGTCCGAAGTTTATAACGTTTGAAGAACAAAAATTGACTAAGCCTTTATTTCTGCACTCCTGGGTTATGGGATGTGATCTTGGCTGAATTGTGATGGATATACCATCTTACTTCAGCACTTAATTCACAGTTGTCATAGTGTGGATGCATTTATTTTTCCAATAGCTGCTGTCAATTTCCACAGCAGTAATAATACTTGTAATTATATGGCACTTCATCACGTTAAACATCTCAAATCACTGCACACAACTAATTGCATTTTGGAATGCCGTGGCTGTTGTTATGTAGATGAAGTTACTGGCACACGGGGGAACTAGCTAAGGAGCAGAATGAGAACGGAATGTGCTGTCAACATCTTCCTTCCTAGATATCACAAGATGATATGAATATTATCAGTCTTCATATTTTTTTCTGTGTCCCAAGCAATATCCTTTCGATCCCTTCAAATAAAACCAATCCCATTTCCTCTTTTCAGTAGAATGAATTTTGACTGCACCAGTGACACTATTCATAAGTATAAAACCTGTGTCCCTTGATGTTATTCCTTAAATTAACTTCTGTACTTGGCTTCTTCAGCTTATCACTGTGACCTCTGGCACGCCTGCACCACCCCAGGTACTCTCAAGTTAACTTCTCACTTTTTGTAAATCAAGGTGAGGGAATCTTTGCTCAAGAATAAAGCAAACTAAAACAAAATGTACAAATGTGACCACCAAGTTTTTTTTTAAGGCACAGAAAAAAAACGAGTGTATGTGTGGGTACTTGTACTCCCTTGCACACCTACAATGGTATTTAGTGAAACTTTGCCTTAAATAAAGCAAATACGAGCAAGTTCAAATTGCCGTGCAAAGAATTATCAATCATCTAAGTCAAGAGACTGCACTGAAACAAAACAGAGGGCATTCCAGGGTAGTGGGGGAAACAAGTCTGCGTTTGCTCTCATTCATACATTAATTTTTAATTTTGAAAGTCCAAGCCACAGGGCAGTCTTTTAAGTTTGCAAAGAACTGGGCAAGTGATCAAAGAAATTTACACATAACTCCATTGAGGATGAGATTTTGGTTCAAGTCTGCTGAGTCATAATGAGAGATGAAGTCAAGGAGCTGCTTCTTCCATCCTGATCTGCATCTTTACCACTCCCATCTGTACGTTCAGTTTGATGTCACCAAGATATGATTTTAGGAATGGTTTTTAATACAGTCATGTTAAATGACAGTTTCGAATTAAGAGAAATACATCAGGAATGTTGATGTGCTTTCAGGTTAAAATAAGGAAGAAAAACAAATGTAGATGAAAAGCTATACCAACTTAATAATTAATTCTCCTATCCAACCAACCAATGATTGGAGGAAGAATTCTGTGAAATACCACCCATAAGTTTAAAAGTTCTTGCCTTTACCATCACTGGCATGGGGGTGGAGGATTAAACAGTTAGTTTGAGTGCGAGAAACATTACATGTATCTTGGTTTTAAGTTTAATGTATTTAGATATTTATTATCAAACGTCAACAAAAATGTTGGGAATAAAAAAGTAAAACTAACCATGAGTGCCCTTCAGTCCATGTTTGAAACAAAGTATGTTTGAAACATAGTTTAGTCCCGATGTCCCACAATTTTGAGTAATTTGGTGTTTATATATGTGACTATTTTCTTTTTGACATGGAATGCAACCTCCATCTTAATTGCTGTTGCCCTATTCATTCCCAGGCCACGGTGACGATGGATTGTGTATTAATTGACTGAACTTTAATTATGGCTATAACATCTCTCATTGTACAGTGTTGCAAAGATAAAATGCATCACATCTTTTTTTTGTTTGCCCTTCCATTTCATTGCCTGCAGAGATGAGTTACATTTTGTTCCCTTTGTGACCCATAATATATTATATTTTTGTGTGAAGTACAGTACTATTCTACAATAAAATTCATCAGTTATTTTTAATTCATATATATATATATATATCTGCAAAGGGTAGCATAAGATGCTGCAGTTTGTATGTTTTTGACAGTCTTCCATATGTAAAGATAATGGCTGACCATTCCTGTGGTACAGTTATCTTCCTCTTCATTTAAAATTTACCTACAGCAACTTCAAGATTATGGCACAGCAGGGATATGTAAAAGAGCAGGATGCAGTAATCTGATTCATGATCATTTAAAAATCTCATCTTTGTAGGTCACAAAAAGGATAGTATCTCTTTAACTAAGGTTGTTGCAACATTAGCAGGGACATTTTGGGACCACTTATCTTTGACTACCAAGGACAAAAACAAAAAGTTTCAACTTTTGTCTTGATGAGAACAAAATGAAATAAAGTAATCATGTTATATGACAAACTAAACTCTAATTGCAGTGGTAAATGCAACTATTGCTGGCAACTATGGTTATCATTTCAAGCCCAGTTGAAAAGATACTGCCCATGTGGGAAATATACTTGATCACATCCATTCAAATTTAGATTAAAGCATGAGTGCTACACAAGATGGCAAAAGATGGATATGCAGCGATTTGGAAGCTTGCTGTGTTGTAAGTGCTTCTTATGGCTGTAACCAGCCAAACTGATGGGGAGCTCTCAATTTTGGAAATATCTGCTTACGGTTACAGGAATAAAGTTAATCAGTAAAGGCGAACCATTAGTTAAAACAAATTAACTCTGCTGACTGTCACAGGAAATGTTAAAGACAGGAAATTGCTGTCCAAGGCTTTGTCATTGCCAGTTAAAATAAAAAACTATGAAGTGGCTGGATGGTCAAAATCTTTAAAAGCCTAGATTTACAGACCGCAATGTCAATTGATCCTATAATCCATTCTCAATTACTTTAATGATTTATTTATTCTTTTATTTAACTGTATTTAACGTTAGATGGCTTAGATGTTATCCACAGCATCTCAACTTTTCAGACGGATTAGATTATGCTGCATTTGCAAATATCATTTCTAAGATACTAAATTATCTATTTAATTACCTCATTCCATGAAAATACTGATTTTCATTACTTGATCCTAAGTGCATTGGAAATTAATTCTGCACATCAAGTTAGTTCAAGCATACAATCTATTTGATCTGAAGTGCTACTGCATAAGAAAAGATGCTTATGTGTAAATAGTGATCATATTTTAAACCGTCAACATTACCTAGAGTAGGAATATTGCCAGATTTATTTTGTGATGACACCCTTTAGGGTTTAAAAACATATTCCAGTGAACTGTGAGGGGGCTTGAACCTAATCTGAACATGATTTGGTGAATAATAATGTATTTTTCGTGTGATACTAGTTGAGTGGATGATCCATATCAGCTCCCTCCTGTGAGTCCCACCATCACAGAGGCAAGTGTTCAACCAAATCACTTCACTCCCTATGATGCCAAGAAGTGGCTGAGGGCATGGGTTTCAACATAGATTGTGGGAGCAGACAATATCTTTGCTATGTTCTTGAGGCCGTAAGCTGCAGAACTAATTACACCTCTTGCCAAGTTACACTTGTACAGCTACCCAACATTGTAGCAAATGGCCCCATTGTTCACAATTCCGATCCTTCTAACTTCTGCCCAAGTATTTAATGGTTAATCATCAGGAAAGTGATAAAAGGAGACAACAACATTGCTGTCAAGGGACATATACTCACTGTTAATCTACTTATCAACACACAGTTTGAATAAAGAAATATGAGGTTGGACAGACAAAAGACAACAGTTTGGCTTTTACTTGGACCATTAGGCTGCAGAATGGGCTGCACAGTGGTGTAGTGGTAGAGTTGCTGCTTTACAGTGCCAGAGACCCGGGTTTGATTTGTTCATCTGGTTCTATCTATCACCTCCAGCTCATGCCTCACCCCTCTATCTTTGACTATTTTTTCTCTTCACTCCCAGACTTGATGCACGATTTCAACCCAAAACATCAACCATCCCTTTGTCTCTGCAGATGCTGCTTGTCCCACTGAGTTCTTCCAGCAGTTTGTGTTGCTTTTATTTCAGGCATGTTTGTAAAAATTACCTCTCTTCTCAAGCTCATTTGGGGTGTTGAATTCAGCCAAAAAGACATTAACGAGGACTGAGGTCACGGATGGACGTGATTAACATGATTATTTTTTTCAATTCGTATTTCAAAACTGGATCCACGATTTGTTGCAGGATGGACATTGGTATCATTTACCCAAAGGAAAGTCTAGTCAGGATTAAGGTGAAATTTGGTTGAAATGGAGATTAGAATGTGCATATCTCATAGATCAAGCAAATTGCAAATTATTTTTTTTTAGTGCAAATCAATTTGTCATCAATATTAGACCTCCAGCCCCTCAGTGTCACCCGCCCATTCCCTCAGTCATAACAGCTCCCATGAGTGAAGCTGATAAATGGAGTGCTACATTCAAGGACATTTCATTGCAAATTGATAATAACCAGAGACTGTCAATTTAACTTTGATCTTAAAAATGATGGAGTGAGAACACAAATCATATATTTACGGAATCCAAATTCTGAATCTCAAAGGGATCAGAAAATGAACTGAAACCTTTTAACCACTGTGCTGTGTAACCCTCTGATATCCCGATGCCAGAACTTCAAAGTTTATTTAGATAATTTAAATGGGCTCTTGATGGGTGTTTAGCCACTATTAATTGGTGAGTAATTACAAAAGAGGACCGACAAAGTTATCCAATTCATTTTGTAACATCTGTGTCTTTGAGACTGGAACATTTTCACCAGTGGAGTTCCAACGGGCTCAGTACTCTCTCCTGTTTTATGCAATATACTGTACATTAATGACTGGGAGGATCATGGTAAGACTGTAGATGATATGAAACTGGCTGCATGCTTGATGAGGAGGTGAAAATGTTCAGGCTGCTGGAGGATTCCAATGATATTGCCAGTCGGGCAGTACACGCTGGTAGGGCAGAATGGTGGTAAATGGTAATTAACCCAACAAGGTATGAATTAACACATTTGGGGAGATACAACCAAGATCGGAACTCACAATCAAAACATGGAGGGGACAGGGGACACAATTTCTTGGCAGCCACTGCGCACACTCATACACACCCGCGAGGCTTCAGAGACTCAATCCAGAGCGAAAAACAGCAATTTTAAAATCTGGATCACAAAAACTTGGGGGAGATGTCCCCCACCTCTCAAAACATGGGGGGGGGGGGGTGTGTCCCCTCTGCCCCCCCCCCCCCCCCGATACAACAAACAAGGGAATGCACAATAAACGGGGGGGGGGGGGGGGGGAGGGGTATTAAGTGGTGTTGAGGGATCAAAATAACATGGAGCTTATGCCCTTAACTCTTTGACCATTCTAGGATCCATCAATAATGTGAACAAATATACATGAACGATGCTCTTTCCTTGTTACCTGAGGTATGTACCATAAGAATAAGGAGATAATGCATGAACTGCATACAAAACTACTTCGATCAAAGCTTTAGCATTGCACAAAGTTATGGCTACCACGTTACTGAAAATATGTGATTGCACCAGAGGAGCTTCATGGGAATGTTACCAGGGATGTAAAATTGTAGTTGTGGTGAAAGATAGGAAAAGCAAGAAATGTTCCATGCCAGACAAAGTTTAGGGGTAGAGTTGCTGCCTCACAGCACCAGGGACACAGGTTCGATCCTGACCACAGGTGCTGTCTGTATGAAGTTTGTACGTTCTTTCTGAGGGGGATTTTCTCCGGGATCTCCGGTTTCCTCCCACACTCCATAAACGTACAGGTTTGTAGGTTAACCGGCTTTGGTAAAATGTGCAAATTATCCATAGTGCGTAGACTAGTGCTAGGTTGCAGGTATCGCTGATCGGCGTGGACTCGGTGGGCCGAAGGGCCTGTTTCTGAGCTGAAACTCTAAACTAAACTAAACTGACGTTGAAGGGAAACTTAAATTAGGTACATGAACTTAAGAAGGGACCAGTTGCAAAAAAATATTAAGGACCTATTCTAGAAGGGTAAGAATATATGTAATGGAATGTAAATATGTGTAATGGAATGTAATTACGGCGGCAGGCGCGGGCACACCGCGACGCCCTGTGTCTCCCTTTCAAGGGAGATGCTAAAAATGCATTTCGTTGTCTCTGTACTGTACACTGACAATGACAATTAATTGAATCATTTCATTTTTCATTTTTTTTTCATTTTCATTTTTTTTTTTTTAAACATTAGGATCATGGGGTTAAAATTGATCGGTTTCCTTCCGTGCCATGTAGTTTCCATGATTCTATGTGTTAAAGAGCCCATTTTAAAACACATACTTTTTCTGATCTTCTAAGTAGGAATTTGGAAGACAGGTTTGGAAATTTATATGAAATTTGTCTCATTATAAGTAATTTTATATAATAATCATTATTTTAATATCAACCATATTCTTACAACTGCATGTTGACTTGTGTGCATGTTGTTTTGGTCACAATTATTCATTACAACTTTTCTTCTCAAGGAGCAACTGATAAGCAAAGTTGTCAATGCTACAAGTAGACGTCAGGCATTGGTAATGGAAAAATTGCAATTAGTGTTTCAGATGGAGGCTCTTGTTAATTTTGGTTCAGTAGTTGGGTAATGGCATCTTTTTGTTTCAGTCAGGTGTTTGCAAATGGAGGGTGTATCATTCACTTCTGTACCTCTGGCCTGGAAATGTGCCCACTAGATGTATCCATATGTGCAGTTCTTCAATTAACAACACATCAGTTTAAAGTTGAATCTTACATTTTTCATGTAAGCTCCTGGTGGTCAAAAAAAAAGAAGTTTTTGTCTCATTTGCAGTGACCTTTGTGAAAATAGGTGAATTGTTTCCCTCCCTCTTATTTTGTTTCTCCATGAAAGATGTTCATTAAATTATCCTTTCATTTTTTTTCACTACGTTTTCCCAGTTTGTTAATTTCTATGTAAATTTAGCATGCAACATATAAAACATGCAATGTCTCTGATGTAACTATAATTTCCCATTGATTTCAGCAAGTTTTGTTCTATATAACAAAGTATTGAAGGGATATCTTTGTACTCCAGCTCTGTAGTGTCCCCTCTGACAGGTACTTGAATGAGTGTCAAACACTCACATCCGAAACCTGTTTACCCTGTTAATATAGTATTTGTTACTTATCCAAATTGTCTTTACTTATCTTACTAGTTTAATTTGGGCCGTAGATTAGTCACCCTGGGTAAGTATATATGATCAGTAAGTCTAATTTTGCACAAAGCCCCACCTTCCATTTATTTTATGAATAGCATAGGCCCAGAAATGACCTCTGCTAAAGTTGCCTACCAACAACTCTTTGGACAGCATCTGCTTTGTTTATGTGTAAGAAAGAACTGCAGGTACTGGTTTAAACTGAAGGTAGGCACAAAAAAACAGGACAGGAAGCATCTCTGGAGAGAAAGAAAGGGTAACGTGTCGGGTCAAGACTGAAGAAGGGTCTCGACCCGAAAAGTCACCCTGTCCTTCTCTCCAGAGATGCTGCTTGTCCCGCTGAGTTACATCAGCTTTTTGTGTCTATCTTGTGCTTTATTTATCTTCTGTTTCTGTTTTCCATTGAGGAGAAATAAAAACTCTCAATTTTATTGGAAGAAGTTTAAATAACGTTTTCTGCACTTGAGATGCTTGTGATGGTGTTTTCTAACGAGGCCTCTGCCAATGTGAGAAACCCTCTCCTTCCAGTTTTGGAGGTTCCCTGGAGGTTGAAGAAAATCAAGTTGGTAACCTGCAGCTTCCAATTTGCATCTCAAAATCTTCATGATTTGGAGCAAGACCGGCCACTGATAAAGCATATGAGGAATTCTGATCTGGGAGTTCACCGATGGAAGATCACTGAGAACATAAAGCCCCAGGCAAATTCTTTTAAAGTATTTTTGAGATATAAGTTGCTTACTCTGCAGCTACTGTGAATGTTTCTGAAAAGTATATTTTTAATTATTTTCAACAGCTGTCTAATATATTCAACATTGAGCCCCACCCAGAACACTTTAAACACATTGCAGAAAATACCACAGGGAACCTACTATGCTGTGTGCTTGCTCCTGATGGCATTTGTGTTTATTTAAAAATGAGATCACACAAAACTGTCTTGTTGTTTAAATTCCCCTCTTATGGCTTCTGTGCTGAGGGAATTTTTAACAATATTGTCAGTTTCCTTTAATCATTTTCTGAAGGATTCCAGGATTTGAATCATCTTGTTCAAATATCTCGTAGATGTGCAGTGCTTTAAATTCTATCATTATGCATGCTTTATTGACTTCAGCATATGTTGCACTTTCTTGGGCCAATTTGACAAAGACTGAAATATTTTAATAGCTTCATCTGATGTGAAAAGCAGTAAAGAATTCACAACAAAATGGAGTTAACCTCAATCATGTCTTAAACAGTCTGATTTCTGAAATGGCTCCTGACGGTGTTCTGACCTTTTGCAGTACTTCAATTGACATTATGGATTTTTAATATACTGACCTATTTGATCTACTCATTCAATCAATGGTAAGAATGACAATCAAATTATTTTGCTACCCATTCTGAATTCGTTCACCCACCCACATTTTATTCCCATTTTCTTTTAATTTAGATGCCTAGTCGTAACTCAGCATGGAATTTTCATTATCTATTTCCTGTGAATGCTAATTGTTTTGTCAGTGCCATTACACCATTATGAAGTTAACTCATCATTCGGTGACAGCTGTTAATTCCTTCCCTATATGTCAAAGGAATGACCTCGTGCTGTTAATGGTGCCTTGCATGCCTTCACTCAGGGATGGCACAAACACAAAGCTGGTCTCCAAGTTTTCCCTGCAATAAAGCTTTTGTCCTAATTTTTGAGGCACTTAAAAAAAAAGCTAATTACCTCCATCCAATATCGTTTCTCAGGCTTTCAAGCTCCCTGTGGCACTAATGATGTTTCATAAATAAAAAAGATAAACTGTTGGCTTGAAAATGAGCCGAAGATTTTCCTTCATAAACAATTCCGGTCGTAGTCTATTTTTTTTAGATGATTCATTGTGAAAGGAAATCTCTAGACATCTACATTTTGGGATTCAATTTTTTATACATTTGAAGTTTTTTTTTTGCATGACAGTGAAGTAAAAAGGGAATGAAAAAGTCAATATTTAAAATTTTAAATGCAGTTGAAAAATGTTTGGAATGGTTTTTAACTCTTTTCGTTCTGAAGTAATCATTAATAAACTATAAAAAATGGGAATTTTTGAACAGAAAGGAGGTTGCACCTAATCTTTATGTCAACAAAATACCATTCCTTTTACTAAACAAGTGACAATAGAAATGCTGGCCTACATATATCTGGGTATTATAACGGGAATTAACATACAATAGTGGCATTAACAGGAGTTTAGTATTATTTATTTGCTTTAATGTTTCAATGGATAAACAATATAAAAAAACTTTTTTTAAAATGTTTATCTCTAACTGAAGCCTCGTGGCGGCAGTGATTCCTCGCAGGTCGACCCGTGGTCGACGGTCGATGAGAGCGTGGAAGACTATCGTGAGGGGGAGAGGAACAATGGAGGACCCGGCATGGGGGGGACCATCATGAGGGAAACGGGGGGAGAACAATGGACAATGGGGTGTGGGGGAACTGCTGTGTGTGGGGGGGGGTAGGGTGAGTATAAGAGGAGGAGCGGGCGTGCTTTGTAAAGGGCCTGCCCCAAGAGCATGTTACTGCATGCGGCAAGCGCGACCAAACCAGAAGCGGGGGTCGGGCGGAGGTTGAGTGATCCCCGTACAGGGCCTGTCCCACCAGCAAGCGACTGCATGCAGCGAGCACAACTAAACCGGAAGTGGGGGCCGCGCGGAGGTCGAGTGATCCCGTACAAGTTGATGTGAAGTTCGAGCGAAGGCGTACAGCATCAAGACGCTGCGTACGGCAACAAGAAGCTGCGTACGGCGTCGAGAAACTGCGTATGGCGTCGAGACGCTGCGCACACCCGTCGAGGCGGTGCGCACGGCCTCAATGTGGCTGCGGGCTGGCAGGCCATTGCTGCACGGAATTTTTGGACAGTGTAAGTTTTCCGGAACCCCGCACGATGTCGGGATCAGCTCCGCACAACTCCATACGGCTCCGGCGATTGAAGTGGGACCGGCCCCGCGAGGCGGTACGGCTCAAGCGACCACGTTAGGTCGCGCTTGCCACATGCAGTCGCATGCTGGTGGGACAGGCCCTTAACTGTCAGCACCGTAGGTGGCTGCTATTTGTATACATTGTGTAGGCAAGTAAGAATTTCACTGCGCCTCATCACATGTGACAATAATGTATTCCTATTCCTATTCCTAACTCATCTGAAAATTCCTTGAATTAAGAGATGGTAAAAGCATCTATGGATCTCGATGCTCATTGTTTCTCTAGATCCTCTTGGACTTTGCGCATCTGAAATCTTTCTTCATTAAGATGATAATCTCCCTTTAATTTTTTCTTACAAAACATTAAATGTTTGGAGTATCTTTTGGTGTTTTTTTAATTCATTCTTTAATGCAAACTTCTTTTTTTAATTGCAAATTCATAACTGGCGAAATTAAGATCCTCCATGGATACAGAGAAATCACATTACCAATTACTTTAGAATAGTGTCTGTAATCTGTTCTCCTATTTTTGTAATTTTACAAAATATCTCGGGTCATCTTGTGGGATGTCTGCCAGTAACAACTCTGGCCACAACTTTAGGAAGCAGTAGTCTGCAATGACCAATGCTGGCTAGTTTTAACTGATGCTAACTACTCACAATATTGGCAAGTCACTGAAGCTTCCAGCCAAATGACCCACTGCTTGTATTCCACTGAATAGTTCTGGGTTAATTGTGCAGTAATCTCCATGAAGTTTCTTGTTGTTAACTCTCTGTATCTTGTAGTTTGAAACTTTCGCTAAAAAGAAGACAGCTGATCGCATTTAAATCTTAAATTTGTTCTAATAACATTTAGGTCAGATTCATAGAATATAACTTGTCCATATTCAAGAATATAACAAAAATGATATATTGGTCGGCAAGAAAAATATCTTTGCAGAGTGTTTTGTGAAATACAAGTCTGAATGATTATGTACAACACTAATGGCTGCTATGTTTGGAGAGATTTCCAACAGCTTCTGAGCTCGACACAAAAAGCTGGCGTGTCTGATGGTCACCAGTGTCTCATGGTTACCTATTCTAAAATATATTTAGATTATTTCCAGACTATAATGGGTACTAAATGAGATGTTGAATGATGTAAACATCTCTTCAGGTGATTTGCTGCTTATTAAATGACACAATTAAGATTGCTTATGAATTTCATATACTGTAAACAAGTAATTTAGATTTGAAAGAATAAATTAGAAACAAAGCTAATTATGCAAAAAGATCATCTTTATTTCTCTTTTATAATTGCAATCATAAACGATATTAAGCAACTTTTTTTTTAGCTGAGCATAATCCATTGTTAATATACAACATATGTTTCATACTTCTGACATTTAGCAAAATCTAAATGTGACGATAGAATGCATGGGTCAGAAGTAAATTATGTACAGTATAAAACTTTTGCTAACTATTTGAATGCCAATTTTCAACCATATATTAGAATGCCTAAAGAATGTCTAAACAAAAACGGTACGTATTGGCCATGAGATTACGCTAATATCATGACAGATGGAATGGTGATCATTGGCATTAATGATTTAAATGTGCAAAAGCTTGAGGTGAGGAAAAGATACCCAGTGAATTGTGAACCATCACACAGGTCACTGAATGAGTTTCACTGCACCATAGTTGGGCTCACCCTTTTGACAGACCATTTTCAACATCTCCATGATATTCATGAAGCTGCGACATTCACGGACTAATTGCTAATTAATCTCACCACAGAAAGTTAGGACTGCTACCTGCCATTGCAAATACCATTTTAATGAGGGGTTTATATCCCTGCATTGCCACTCAACATCTCCTGGTCAGAAAATGAACAATGTATAGCCTGAAATCTTATTCCTGCTTGCAGCACATTGAATTCTTTAAATTAGAAACTGAAAAAAACATTAAGACTTATTCTGTCTTTCTTTTCTTCTTTCAATCCTTAAGTTTCATTAAATGAGGAAACACATTGTCCTCTGATTCATGAAATTCCCACATGTCCTTTGTTCTTGCAGCAACTTGCATGTCAAGAAATATAGCTTGAACTTAAATTGAGGGGAAATGCCTTGCTAATGGGGTGCACCAGAAGATGACCGTCCAAAGCAAAATCTATGTGAAAGAAAGTGAGTCCATTTGTACGTTGGATCATTTACATGCTGAAAACAAATTAATGCTATATAAAGTTAATGGACCATCATTTGCTAAAGGAGTAAATCTGTGATTAGTTAGACTTGCCCTTGTCTGTTAACTTCAGTGTGAAAAGTTGCTGAAGTGAAAGGAAATAACGCTGCTGAGAGCAAAACAAAATACCTGAATGGGAAAAGTAACACTTTGTCCCATCAACAAACCTGAATAAATTATTATGGAATAAATTGCACAAAGACTGGGAAAAGGATACAGGATTCAATGTTACATGAGATACAGAAAGAAATAATTACATTTTATTTTCATGTAGCTTTAAAAGATATTGAACAATTATAACCTGATTGAATGAAACACCCGAGTCATAATAGTTATTTTTTGGTTGTGGAAAAGTTTACTAGCAGGAATTAAAAATTGGGACATCGCCAAGAGAAAGACTGGCAAGTGATACAAGCTTAATTAGACTTGTACAACTTTAAATCTGGTCCCAAACCAATAGCCTATATTGCTTCAGACCTGCTTTAACATTTTTTGTGGCACGCCTACTTCAGACCTCTTCTGCATGTACCGAAAATGTTCCAGTTTATGTCTTAAAAAAATTCTGCAGACAGGAAGAAGATGGTTTTAGGTCCAGAGACCATAGCCTCAGAAATAAAAGGATGTACCTTTATGAAGGAGATGAGGAGCAATTTCTTTAGTCAGAGGGTAGCGAACCTGTGGAATTCATTGCCACAGAAGGCAGTGGATGCCAAACCAATGGATATTTTTAAGGTAGAGATTGATAGATTCTTGATTTGTATGGGTGCCAGGGGTTATGGAGAGAAGGTAAGAGAATGGGATTGAGATGGAAAGATAGATCAGCCATGATTGAATGGTGCAGTATACTTGATGGGCCAAATGGGCTAATTCTGCTCCTATAACATGAACTTATTATGGTTCAAATTTACTCATAAATATCCATGGTTCAGAACATGGCCGCTGGCATCAATCTTAGTTTAGTTTAATTTAGAGATACAGCATGGAAACAGGATCTTCAGCTCACCAAGTTCATACAGACCATCAATCTCCTGTTCACATTAGTTCACTTTCACATCCCTACACACTAGGGGAAATTTGCAGAGGCTAATTGCTCTACCAACCTGGCCGTTTTTGGAATGTGGGAGGAAATCCACAAGGAGAATGTGCAAACTTAGACAGACAGCACCCGAGGTCAGGATCGAACCTGGGTCTCTGGTTTAGCGAGGCAGTGGCTCTACCAGCTGTGCCACTCCTAGCTGCTCCACTGTGCTGTGGATTTGTTTAACTACCACCAGGTTTGGGCCGTCTGCACACCTGCATTCGGGTGCGGAAATTCCATGCTTACTGGATGAATTCCACTAAACATTCCATGCTAAATTCCGACTTACTGAGATTACCAGCATTTAAGACCAAAAAATGCCACTCAAATCCACGCCAAAGTTAGATGTGGCTTAGCCTCTACGACGCAATTGATTTTGGGGTTGTGGGGAAAAAAAAAGATAATCAGTTATTTTTTTGTTAGGTGTTTGTTATTTGTTTAATCATTTTACTTATTTCAAAAATATTTAAGCACTTTGATTTGATTTCTTAAACATTTCCATTAACATATTAATAACTTCTAATTCTTCATTTCACTATTTCAAATCCGAGCAGATCCGAAAGCTGGAAAAACGTAAGGCGAGGGTTCTGTATACTGTTGGAGATTTTGGGGGCAGTTAAAAGGCAAGGCTTCTCCAGTAAATTGATCCAGAAACTGTTTTTGGTTAGGCCACATCAATGGACTCTGCTAACTTTGGATAGCAAAGTAGGTCCTCTCTTTCTGGATCACATAGATTCAGCAAGAGGTGAATGTTGGCAATGTAGGTGACAAACCTGCAGCAGGAGATCATTTGGACCACAGTAGTTAACAGTATTTTTATGTTTTTTGTATTTAGATTTTTATGTTTAATTGTAGACCGGGTCTTGCCTGATGGTCCTGGGGCATTTCTTCTTATAAACAGAGCATTATTACAGTTGCTATTATTCTAACAGCAAATTGGAGGCTATAAACTCTCCACTTTGGTTAAATAGTAGTGGAGATAATAATGTGTGGGAAAGAACTGCAGTTTTACACCAAAGATAGACACATAATGCCGGAGTAACTCAGCGGGTCTGGCAGCATCTCTAGAGAAAAGGAACAGGTAACATTTTGGGTCAAAACCCTTCTTCAGACCTAAAGCGCCAATTCTCAGTCACCTCCTCCTAATTATTCCAGGATCATGACCCCACATATGAGCTCCAGTCCTAGTCTGAAGGTTTGGACCCAAAATGTCAGCTATTCCTTTTCACCAGAGATGCTGCCTGACCTGCTGAGTTACTCCAGCATTTTATGTCTATCTTCAGTGGAGATAATGATGTTCCTGGTCCACATGACCCTGAACCATTACTCAGAGATTCAAGAATTTTTCTTTGATGCTTATTTCACTGATACAATTTTTGAGATAAGTATCTAGATTACTGGATTGTGCAAGGCCAGAAAAAAAAACCCTTTCAGATGCATTTTCCCAGTGGTGGAAATATTACATTCCACAATCCCTCTGTAGCACTGATTTGGCCAAGAATTTAGACCATGTTCTTCTGAAGTTACTGATATAATCAGCCCACACTGTCTGCTTTGATAACCTATGCTCGTCGCCTTTTGAATAAACTAACATTTTAATTCTCTTTTCATCTTTCCTCTTCTAAGTTTGAAACTATTCTGTCTCAACAAATTATGTTGTTTTACAATCTCACAGAATCATTATGCTGTCTGCAGTTGAACTAGCAAAACTTGCCAATTAAATGAGTTGTGGAAATTTAGTAAGTTGTCAAATACAAATTAAAGAATAATATGCATGCCTTTTGAATGACTGGTTATCTGCCAATTACATTGGGAGGATGTGATTCACAAAAGCGTCGGTGGGAAATTACACGCAACTGCAATTTGATTGCTGGCCAAGAGATCTATTGAAAATGACTAAACAGTGGGCTGGATTGTTCATAAGTTCATAAGTGCTAGTAGCAGAATTAGGCCTTTAGGCCCATCAAGTCTACTCCGTCATTCAATCATGGCTGATCTATCTCTGTCTCTCAACCCCATTCTCCTGCCTTCTCCCCATAACCCCTGACACCCGTACTAATCAAGAATCCATCCATCACTACCTTAAAAATGGTTAGTGTTGATTGTGTTAAATGGTTAGTTGGTGGTTCCATAGATAACCGATAGTTAGTTCAGTGTGTGCAATAGACAATAGGTGCAGGAGTAGGGGTAGGCCATTCGGCCCTTCAAGCCTTCATGCCACTGGCATTCAAAGTGATCATGGCTGATCATGTGCAATAGCACATTCCAGACTTCAGATCTGTCCCTGCAATGTGCAAATTATGGAACATGCTTTAACTCAACTTTGGGTTTCCCTCACACCCTTGGACTGAGCATTAAACGAGGTCTCCAATCTTCACTTAAAAGATAAATTGAGATACTTGGAAAGTTTTTTTTGTTTAATTTGCCTTGAATTAATATCAATTCAATGGATAATTAACTTGTCTAATATGGTTTAAAATGAAATTATTAGTTGTTAATTTTTTGAATTGTACTAATATTTTTCAGTAGTTTCTAAATATCTCTGATAATAGTACAAAGGAGTTTTTGATAGCGTGAACAATGAGAAAGCTGCTGTTCCACCCCCTGTGGTCTAGACATCATTCACAGTTTCACTTCATGGATGAGATAACAGCAGTAAAGTCAAGACGACACTTGGAATCAAATGATAAGTGCAACTGCTGGACTACCATGGAGTTAGTGCAAGGAACGGGCCATATCCAGTGCAATCCAGCTCAAAGTATCTAGCACCGGTAGAGCAACTACTTCACAGCTCCAGTAGGTTGGGTTCAATCCTGACCACTGGTGCTATCTGTATGGAGTTTACATGTTCTCCCTGTGACAATATGCGTTTCCATCGGCTGTTCTTATTTCTTAACACATCCTAAAGACATGTTGAAGGGTTAATTGGTTATTGTGCAGGTGTAAGTGAGTAGTAGAATCATGGGGAAGAATTGGGAATGTAGGAAGAATGAAAATGGATTAAAGTAAGTGGTTGCTGGATGATCAACATAGACTTACTAGCTAAAGAAACTGTCTCTCTGCTGCATGAACCAACTTAGAATCTTTCTGGCTATGATTCTCTTAAACCAAATCTTTGCTGTCTCAGAATAAGTGTTGAGTTAAAATCTAACAGACCACCTCATAGATGCTTTTAATTCCTTCTGCTTTATTTACCTATTTTATATTCTCTGAATTTCACACTCACACCCACGACCAACGGAAAACATACCTATTGCATTGATTTTAATATTATGTTGCTAAAATCTACAATTATTATATTCCAGTGACAGGTTTGAAATTTTCTTGTAGAACGTAAATTTTGACCTTTATTGCGAAAATGTTCCAAAGAGATTTGAGAGATTAGTTGATCACCAAACAATTATTATGTTTGTGATTCCTGCAAATTGAAAGCTCAAGCAACTGATTCAATTGTTGTAGGAAAAGTTTCCAAAGTCTTCAAACTGCTCTGAAATTCACGTGGAGAATTAGATTTCTTTTACATAGGTTCCTCGGGGAAGGGACTGGGAAATGTGAATTTCTTTGTAGTGGATGAGTTATTCATTGTAGGATTGTGGGCAGTAGAAGATGATTGATGAGTGTGCATCGTGATTTACTTGGTGCATTGGCAGGCTTGAAATATAATGGCATATGAAATGTCAAGGAAATGGTGGGAATCAAGTCCAATCTTGTACAAGGTTGTTTTGTGGATATTGCTGAGGGTCATTTTGTTTCTCTGCCAGTCCAATAAGAAGATAACCAACCATCATTAAGGCAGTGCATAGAAACAATAGGACAGGAAAAGGCATGTTGGGGAACCTCATGAAGTATACGCAAGATGGAGATCAGTTTAGATTTGTATGCATTTGGTTATGATTAGATGACTAAATATGGATTCCGAATATTGGACTACATAATTTATAATCAATCGGGTTGTGAACTAACCATCAACAGAGAAAACGTAAGATGTAAAGAAGCAGATAGGGAATATATTTGTTCTTTATTTGTATTCATTCATAGGATATATGTATTGCTGAAAATGTAATTGACTTGGCAATATTAGGGACAATTGCCTTCTTGAACTCATTGGATCCATATCCTGAAGGTAATCTCACACTAGTGCAGGGGGAATTTCCAGAATTTTAATCTAAACGCCTTGCAGGGTGAGTGATATCTTGCCACATGAGGCAACAAGTTATCCACATTATCTTGCGGATTATTACCTCCCCATGCATCAGTTTGCCTTTCCCTTTCATGTGCTAAAGTGTGCGTGTCAATAAAGCCTCAGCCATATAGGGATTCAGGTGAGCAATAGAGTGAACTTTCATAGTATTGGCTGGGGTGTTTTTAGTATGGGCTTTATGGGTAACTTTTGCATGATCGCAAACTAAATAGGTGGTAAGAATTATATTACAATCATGCCATGTGACATAAAGTGGGTGGAAGGGCTTTGAGATTGAACAGTTTACTCAAAAGACACGGGGTTCTCAGATTTTGATAACGTACAGGGTCTCTGTTGTTATGCAACTGGTTTAGTTCAATGTCTGCTCCTCAGTGATCCCTGTGTTTTCATGATGGGTACTTTGATGAAGCTAATCCTGTTGAATCTCAACGGGATGTAGTTAAATGCTCTCTGTTTGGGAATAGCCTTATTGTTATGTTACTGTTATGTTACAGTAGTACAGTAGTATATTTCTGTTTTGAGGACACTAAGTGGCTGCACTTAAAATAGAAAAGGGTGATTTATTACATAGACTAATCAAACTCAAAGAGGATAAAACTGGTCCAGATGAATGCCAGAATACAATTTAAAAGAATCTAGGGAAGGTGTAGCATAACCATTACCACACACGGTTAATAAATTATTAGAACATTATATGGTGCCAGAGGACAGGTTGATGGCTAATGTAGTAATTATCTTTAAGAGGTGCTACAGAACATATCCAGGGAATGATAGACTTAGTGGTAGAAAATGCCTGCTAATGGAGGGAATAGCCAAATTTCCATAAATGTAAAGTGTAATAAAGAATAATCAGCCTAGTTTTCAAAAGGCAAAATTCTGCTTGACCAACTTTGTTGACTTTTTCAAATGGTAACAAAAAGAGAGAGCAGAAATCGTAATACCATAAATGTAATCTATCTAGAATTAAAAACAAACAACCTACACTGGCCTGATGAATAAGGTCAGAGAAGGCTGAGTCTTGGGACAGAAGGGATTGGTAGCTGGCTTCAGAATTAAAGGGTAAATATTCAATGTGGCAGAAGATATGATGGATTTTTTGCAGAGACCAATGCTGGGACCGCTGCTGCTCACAATGTACATTAACCAAAAGTACAACCTGAACTTTGCAGATGCGACCAAATTGCAGGGAGTGGTCAATACTGATTGCAACAAATTACAGGAAGACATTAACTTGCAGAACGGTAGAATAATTGGTCAATGAAGTTCAACTGAGATAAAAAAATAAGACAGGGCATTCTCTGAAGGAATAATAGGGAGGTAATTTATTGTTTGGAAGGTGCAAGTCTAGGTAGAGTAGAGGATTTCAGAGGATAATGCACAAGTCATGAATGGTTGAGTTAACAAGACCACGGGGAACACTGGGATTTATTTAAAGAGTGATAAAAGTAAATGTTAAACTAAACCAGTTTTGAGCTTTGGTCAGATCCCACTTAAAATAATGTTTACTATTCTGATCACCATAATTATAAGATATATCAAAAATAGGAAAGAACAGAAAGAAGACTTACTGTAAATGGAAGATTATTGGAAATATATGGGTTTACATATCAGAAAAGGTAAGCCAATTGGGTCTCATTGCTCTTAAGGCTGAGGGAAGATCTAACATAACCTTGAATGTTGTAATAGAATTGGGAAGAGTGTAACTAGAAACCAACATTACAAGATAGTTGCCAAGAAGACAAAGAGGAAAATCAGAAAAAAACACACTACCCAGAGTAATGAGAATGTGAAACTTGACCACAGGGATTGGTGGAAGTGATTAAAAACAGATATTTTTTAAGGGGTGACTGAGAAAATAAAAT
The DNA here is from genome assembly GCF_028641065.1 of Leucoraja erinaceus. NCBI lineage: Eukaryota > Metazoa > Chordata > Chondrichthyes > Rajiformes > Rajidae > Leucoraja > Leucoraja erinaceus. The sequence continues at coordinate 26,082,203 of NC_073397.1, read as the reverse complement.
GAAGTAGAAGGATTATATTAATTGAACTCAATGATGAAATATAGGATAGGGCTCAGGTGAAGGATACATGCCAGCATAGACTGGTTGGACCGAATTCCTGTGCTGTACATCCTATGGATTTCAATGTAATCCACTTAGCGTTATACTATAACAGGATTGTATATGTCCTGTTTTTTTGTGGACAGAATGTAGCTGTGCCAATTTAGATTTTTGCAATGTTGGGTCGATGTTAGTTATTTAACTAATGCTTTAGCTTTGTCTATATCATTCGTGTGTTGCCATCATTGGGGATAATGGTTCTTGCAATGGTCCTCCTCAATTAGTCCATTCCCACCACCATTTGTAGATATTGCAGTTCTGCTGTGATCTCATCCATTGAAAAATGGGACTGTTGTCTCCAAGCTGCCTTTATTGTTTAGTATGCAAGCAGTCCTGTGCTGCATCTTTGCCAGGTTGGCATGTATTTTCTAGATGCCTCTCCCCAGCATATTCTTCTCAATTACTCTGCTCCATTTCTCAGTGAACAGCCTTTGGAATCTGGTTTAATGAAAGTAATGGAATAATGGGTAGATTGAGTGTTTTACATTTGCCAGATCTTGATATTACACATGATTGGTGGTAGTCAAGTCAAGTCATAGTCAAGGTGGATCTTATTTGGTATATAGCTACCTTTTAAAAAGAGCATTGACTCTCAAGGCATGGCCAAATCTGCTTATACATTTTTGGTTTATAGAATAGCAACAAAATAGAGAGAGTACAAAGATTTACTACATACATATTATACATGTAGGTCCTCTGGACTCAGAGGACGTCTTGAGGAAAGGCTTGGGAGTATAGATAAGTCTTTAGTCTTGACTTAAAAGAGTCGATGGAGGGGGCAGTTCTGATGGGAAAGGGGATGCTGTTCGACAGTCTAGGGGCTGCAACCGCAAAGGCACGGTCGCCCCTGAGCTTATGCCTAGACCGCGGGATATTCAGCAACCCCAAGTCGGCTGATCTGAGGGGCCTGGAGGTGGAGTGGTGGGTGAGAAGACTTTTTATGTAGGTGGGGGCAAGCCCATTGTTGGCTTTGTAGACATGGAGGAGGATCTTGAAGTTTATACGGAACCGCACACAGAGCCAGTGGAGAGAGGCCAGGATCAGGGTGATGTGATCCCTTTTTCGAGTGCCCGTCAGGAGTCTCGCTGCAGCATTTTGGACCAGTTACAGGCGGGACAGGGAAGATTGACTGATGCCAGTGTAAAGGGAGTTGCAGTAATCTAGGCAGGAGGAGATGAATGTGTGGATGATCTTTTCCAGGTCATCAAACTGGAGGAATTGTTTTATTTTAGCTATCGTCCGAAGCTGAAAGAAGCTAGCTAGAGGAGGTAGAGGATAGAGGATAAAGAAGGTAGAGGATAATCCTGCTACTGTTGCCGATCCACAGTGATGAAACACTGTCCACTTTGAACTTAGAGATCAGTTAAAATTCTAACCTATTTAGCATGATTATAACATCATACAAAGTTAGATTTAGTTCTTAGGGCTAAGGGAATCAAGGGATATGGGATAACTGCTGGAACGAGGTACTGATTTTGGATGATCAGCCGTGATCATATTGAATGGTGGTGCTGGCTTGAAGGGCCGAATGGCCTAATCCTGCACCTATTTTCTATCTGTTTCTGGAGATAGTCATGCTCTTGAAGATAGACACAACAAGCTGGAGTAACTCAGCTGGACAGGCAGCATCTCTGGAGGGAAGGAATGGGTGACGTTTTGTGTCATGATCCTTCTTCGGACATGGTCTTGGTCTGAAGACGTCAAGTCAAGTCAAGTCAAGTCAAGTTTATTTGTCACATACACATACGAGATGCGCAGTGAAATGAAAGTGGCAATGCTCGCGGACTTTTGTGCAAAAGACAAACAACAATACAACCAAACAAATTATAAACACAATTATAACACATTCTTTTACATAATAAATAATGGAAGGAAAAACGTTCAGCAGAGTTAGTCCCTGGTGAGATAGGCGTTTACAGTCCGAATTGCCTCTGGGAAGAAACACCTTCTCAACCTCTCCATTCTCACCACTGGCAACGGAGGCATTTGCCTGACCATAGCAGCTGGAACAGTTCGTTGCAGGGGTGGAAGGGGTCTCCCATGATTTTATTTGCTCCGTGACTATCTACACAAGAGCTCATTGCTTGCCCCTTCTATCAGTGCGAGAACTGATTGATAACATCCTGGAGCTCTAGGTTTTAATTACACTTTACAACTCAGATTTGTGGTTTGTATCATATTTATTTTCTGACTGCAGGCCATGCACTGCCAGGAGAAGCAATGTCAGCTTTCTAAACAGATGATAGTGCCTTACTTAGTGATCATCTGCAATTAGTACAAATAATGTACCTGCATTGATATCATATTGTGTTGACAACATTTTCTCTATATCTTTGTAAACGTCAATCCAGTAAACAACTGATCTGACTCTTGCCCCTTCTATCAATGCGAGAACTGATTGATGACATCTGGAGCTCTAGAGATGCCAAATCCATATACAACTTCTATGCAGCCCATCAGGCTGCATCTCTGGAGAAAAGGAATAGGTGGCGTTTTGGGTCGGAATCCTTCTCCGGACCAGATTTCAAGGTCTGGAAGAAGGGTTAGAACCCAAAATGTCACCTATTCACTTTCTCTAGGGATGCTGCCTGACCCGCTGAGTTACTCCAGCATTTTGTGTCTATCTTTGGTAAAACCAGCATTGGCAGTTCCTTCCTACACAACTTTGAGTAGTTCTCCTTCTTGTTTCTGTGCAGGACTTAAGCCAGGACTTAAGCCTTAAGACTTATGTAGATGATATGGTCTTGCTATTTTGTATAAGAACTGTTCTCAGGCATTTAGTAAAAGTGCCAACCTTTGAAATGACAGACTTTTCGCTGTTTTAATTTGGTGGTTAATTTCAGCATGCATTGTATCCTTAAGCCTGTTAATTTTTATTTTCTGGAATTATAACCATTAGTTTTAAGTGTTCATGTCTAATTTATATTCTGACTTGTGGGAAATGAATGAATGTGTACATTGGATTAATTGTGAAAAGCTTCTCAATTCTTTCTTGTTATGCCAGTGCTTTCACATGAGGGATAGATATAAAATTTCCTCGGCTTTACTTTGTCTAGTGTGCATGTCATTCGAAAGAACTAGCATTCTCTCTCCTTTACTGATGTGCTTCTTGGTATTTAGCTTGAATCCACCAATATAATTATGGCCATCATTTGATGGAGATGATGGTAGTCGACCATCCATTGCATAGATCTGGATGTCAGCTGCAAATCTACTGGTCCCTTGCATCCTCTGTAAGTCTGTAAGCTTCATTAACCTTTTGGTGAAACATATCCTGCATTATTCAAGGCCAAAGGGTAAATATTGTAACCTGTACCGTCCAAATGGAGTGTTTTAATCGTGTCAACAGTGATGATTTCTCACCAAGGGTGATGTTCTAAATCCCATTTTTACCATCAAGTTTGCTAAAATCTTTGGCCTCCATTAACGCTGGTATAATTTCTTCTAGATTCAGAGTTGGCTAATAGCCCTTTTGGTCCATGTTCTCCAGAGATGCTGCCTAACCTGCTGAGTTACTTCAGCACTATGTGTCATTTTGGTCCTTCTTGAATGTCTGATTCAAGTATTTGGATCTATTAAGAATGCAATTTACAAATTTGATTGGTTTAGTAACTTTGTGGTTGTTTTAATTTACTTCATCTCTTGAAGCGCCACTTCAATCCTTTCTTTGTAAATCAGTCTGTCGCTTATTGAGGTAGATTGGAATGGATTAGTTACTTTGCTCAAGATATCTATCCTTCGGGGATTAGAAACACATGGTAAGTGTATAGAAGGTTGATGCAAGCCATTACATACCAGGATGCAATGCCTGTAAATGTTCAGTGATCTTACACATGTGATCAAGTTTAGTAACCGTCTCAACAAGTTATGCTTCTCACCAATCGCACCACCACTAATCGCTATTGAGTAGAGAAATTGCACAAGTAGACAGAGGAAGATGATATCTACTCCATCAAACTGTTCTCCAGAACAGTTCCGATAAAGAAAACAGATAGCTTACAAAAATTAAAAAAATAATAAAAAACAAGCTGAAAAAGACTGCGACCCAAAGATTACCACATGAATTCACAGAAGAAAAATAAATTATGACGTAGATTTGTGTGCCTACGAACTTTCACTTGGAAGTGTATGGTGATCTGATTGAATTTTTTTTTTAAAAATCCAACAATTTCATCAAAACTTTCTGGATATATGAGCAATAGATTTGAATTGCTTCATATTGTTTTTTTGTTGTTTTTTTCAACTTTCAGCCTTAACTCCTGCCTCTTGTAATTCACTGGAATCAACTGTGGTTCCACCACAAACATAACGTGGGAGGTCCTTCCATATCTGTGACAGAGGACAAACATTGAACTACTTTCCCTTCATTGATCCCTCCGATTTGGGTCATTCAAAATTGTGTCATTTCGCCTGCTCCCAATATGTTAGTATAACTTTGTTTTGTTTGAGCATATTTTCCTTCAGATATGTATCATTTTTATTTGGGGGGGGGATTTTTTTTGTATACAATTTGAGTACTAAATTGTTCCATTGCACTCATGTATCAAGGCTTTGATCCAAAGGTTGTAGGTTAGCTTCTCATTTTTATTTACTAGTCTGGATTCATGTGTTTAGGAACTTTCACATTGCATCTTATGGCATCCCTTATTTTTAAATCATAGCCATTAATTCTTGATTCACCCACATGAAGAAACATCCTCTCCACATCTATTCTGTTGAGCCCCCCCTCTGTATCTTGTGTGCTTCAATCAAATTATCCTTCTCTCTTGTAAAAAACAGAAGGTATAAGCCTTCCTATCTATCTGTCCTATCTATCCTTATAAAACTGCTCAATCATTCCAGATATTAGTCTGAAGAAGGGTTCCAACCCGAAATGTCACCTATTTTTCTCCAGAAATGCTACCTTACCTGCTGAGTTACTCCAGCATTTTGTGTCCATTCCAGATATTAGTCCTGCAATATTTTTTTTTTAACAATTTCTATTAATCTCCATCCTTAAATAAGACTAATACTGTACATAATATTTATCTCTGATCCCACCAATGGGCTCCAAACTACCATGCTAACTTGCAATTTTAGCACACATTCTAGTAAGATTCAATCTCTTCACGAATGTTCCAATAAATAACTTAAATTGTGAGACATCACTTGAGCCAAGTGAACAATAACAGTCAAATATTTTGATCCATTTCAAGTATTTTCTCCCTTGAACTGAAAAGGGAACTAGAACATACAGCTAGATACAAAATGTTGGAGTAACTCAGCGGGACAGGCAGCATCTCTGGAGAGAAGGAATGGGCATTTTGTGTCCATCCATTCCTTCTCTCCAGACATGCTGCCTGTCCCACTGAGTTACTCCAACATTTTGTGTCCACCTTCGATTTAAACCAGCATCTGCAGTTCTTTCCTGGAACATCCAGCATTCAGTGAGAATACTCTCATCTATGGCACATGGTTTTGTGGAGAATGATTAATATAAAAACTATCCCTATGAAAATTTCCCGATCTTGCCTAATTATGAGCATTACTTATTTTCCTTGTACAAAGATCAAAATAAAAAAAATAAAAAAGCCTTCTCAATCTGTCCCTTTAAACTGGGTATAGTTCGAAAGGCTGTTGCCACAGTTACAACTGAGAATATTGTTCTCTTTTTTACTTTGGTCAGTAATCTTGGAGGCAACAATAGGAATTTCTAATTGGTTTAATATTCTTCATCAATTTATGATCTGGTGAATGCACTAATGTAATTACAATATATTTTTAGAAATTAATTTGCTGTTGCCACGGTGCAGTTATGATTCTCAAGATAAGTAAATAAATGCAAGTGGAAGCGATGGCTTTCTGAATGTTCACAGTGAGCGGAGAGGTTCACCTTTTGGGAGCAAGGATTGGAAAATTACCAGCATGCTCCCTATAATTTTGCAAGCAGAAAACCATGGCAACTGCACCTGCGATTTCTCGATATCTGTTACCAACGGACGAGACACCCAGTTGGCAGCAGGTATTCGGAAAAATGGCCTCCTTTTAGAAGACTATTACCGTACATAGCACTCCAATTCCAAGATCTCACCAAAGGTCTCTAAATTACCACGGCTAACTCGCAATTTTCGCACATGTACTGATATCTACACGATATCTCAATAATATCAGCCCTTAAAAACAAAACTGGGAAGGTATATATAAAAATTGCATTTTGTGGTGTAATATTTACATTTTTGGGTAATATTTTATGGTAATTTTACGTTTAATATATTTTTCTGCTACCAAGATTGTGCATTATGAAATAAACAGCAGGCAAACCTAGCCCTATATTATAATATAGCTCTGTAATATAATATAGGGCTAGGTTTGCTTGCTGTTTTTCATAATGCCACAATCTTGGTAGCAAAAAAAAAGACAGAAAGGATTCAATTATATATTTACTTCAAACAAATTGTGATTGAACTTTTACGAACTAACAGGCACATAAAAATTGCATTGTATGCTAAATAATATATTTTCAGTGTGCTATTTTTGTTCTCTAATTGTATTTATAAAACACAAGCTAGGACACTTTTGAGCAAAACACCAGTACTGGAGGAACTCAATGGGTCAATAAGCATCTGTGGAGGGAAATAGACAGTCGATGTTTTAGATCCGTACCCCTTCTTTTCAACTAATAAGAATAGAGGGCAAAGCACTGGAAAAGAGGGGTGGGGGTTGGAGTGGGACCTAGCCAGGTAATGATAGGTGGAAGAGGAGAGGGGGTGGGTTGATGGGTGGAGTGTGTAACAAAGGCTTGAGGTGAAAAGTTGACAAAAGGATGTTTGATAAGGAAAGAAGAGGAATGAAACGCAAAGCTGGAGGGAGGGATAAGGGCGAGGGCGCAGGGATGAGGGGAAAGAGTGGGATAAAAGGGAAATGTGGGACTTGGGAATAGCATACGATTGAGTGGCTTAGGAAGTTCGGCATGTCCCCAGCAAGTCTCACTAACTTCTACTGATGCACCAAAGAAAGCCTTTTACAATATCAGGATGCATCACTGCATGGCATGGGAACAGCTCCATCGATGACCCATGAGAAATTGCAGAGAATTGTGAACGCAGCCCAGACCATCAGACAAACCAACATCCCTTCCATTGACTCCATTTACACCTCACGCTGTCTCGGCAAGGCCAGCAGGATAATCAAGGATGAGTCGCATCTTGGCTACTCCCTCTTCTCCGCTCTCCCATCAGTCAAAAGGTTTAGAAGTGTGAAAACTTACACCTCCAGATTCAGGTTCAGTTTCTTCCCAGCTGTTATCAGGCAACTGAACCATCCTACCAATAACTAGGGAGCAGTCCTGAGCGACTATCTACCTCAATGGAGACCCTTAGGCTATCTTTGATCGGAATTTACTGAACCATCTTGCACTAAATGTTATTCATGTTATTCCCTTCATCATGTATCTGTACACTGTGAATGGTTCAATTTTAATGACGTATTGTATTTCTGCTGCAGTTAGCACGCAACAAAAGATGGTCACTTTACTTCGCTACACGTGACAATAAACTAAACTCAAACTTGAACCAGAACCCAGACTCAAAGGAGGATTTTGACTGGGGTAGTGGAGATGGGGTAGTAGTAGGTGCATTACTTGAAACTAGAGCATTCAGTGTTCATATTATTTGGTTGCAAGCTACCCATGCTGAATCTGTGGTGCTGTTCCACCTGTTTGCATGTGGCCTCCTTCAGAATGGTGGAGGATGGGAATGGAAAGGTTGTTATAGGAATGCGAATGGGAATTATAACATTTAGCAACCAGGCAGTCATAAACATAACCAGCATAATCGAGGACCAGTATCATCCTGGTTGCTCATTCTTATCTCCTCTCCCATCAGGGAAGAGGTACAGACGCTTGGTCGCTTTTGAGTGCTCGTGATTCCTCTCGCATGCCTAGGATATGTGAGTTGGCAGGTTAATTAGCAACTGTAAATTCTCCCTTGTGTGCAGGCAAATGATATAATCCAGGGGAGACGATGGGAATGTGGGGAGAATAAGGAATGAGGTTAATGAAACATAGAAAATATAAACAGAAAATAGGTGCAGGAGGAGGCCATTTTGCCCTTCGAGCCAGCACCGCCATTCATTGTGATGATCCACAATCAGTAACCCATGCCTGCCTTCTCTCCATATCCCTTGATTCCGCTAGCCCCTAGAGCTCTATCTGAAGGGGCAGTCCCACTTGGGCAACCTAATCCTCGAGTTCTGGCGAGTTCGCCTTCGACTCATACTCGCAGCATGGTTGACAAAAGGTCATGGGAGGTCTTTCTAACTCTCCTTCATGCTCGAGAGTAGTCCCCGTGTACTTGAGGCCTCAGCTGGGTTGTGGCGTATTTCTCAACATGTTGAAAAATGCCCGCAAGTAAAAAAGGTCGCCATGGAAAAAATCGATACTTATTTTACTCGTAGGTTTAGTCGTAGTAGGTCATAGTAGGTTGTAGTAGGTCGGCATGTTAGTCTTAGGTAATCAAGGGTAGTTGAAGGTAGTCGAAGGTAGTCGTAGATAGTCTTCATCTGGGTCAAAGGAGATCGAAGGAGATCGAAGGAGGTCGCCGTCACTCTCCACTATTTGGTGTCCAATTTTCCCGAAGATAGTCGTAGCTAGTCGTAGCTAGTCGAAGCTGGTCTTCAACATAGTCGAAGGAGGTCGAAGGAGGTCTTCTACATAGTCGAAGGAGGTCTTCATCATGATATTTTTTTCAAAATTTCCTAAACTCTTCTAAACTTGCCAATTAGGTCGCCCAAGTGGGACAGCCCCTTGACTCTCTTTTAAATTCATCCAGTGAATTGGCCTCTACTGCCTTCTGTGGCAGAGAATTCTACAAATTCACAACTCCCTGGGTGAAAAAGTTTGTTCTCATCTCAGTTTTAAATGGCCTCCCCATTACTCTCAGACTGTCCAGTCCTTTTTTAATTATATACGTTTTTATAAGAAGGATTAGTGTAAATGGGTTGACCCAGCCTCAGTGTGCTGCTGGGCCTGTTTTCATGTTGTATCTCTCTCTGACCCTATTGGGCGTCCAGCAACAGCAACTAAGTGCATGGGAAACCAATCTGCAGAACACTGAACAATTTGGCTGAACACTGGGAGAAATTCCTTCTCTCATTTAAATACTGCAAAGGGGGGTTTGAAATGCCCCTGACCTGGTAGAGGGGACTAGGTTCACATTTCACCTGGAAGCCAGTATCTCCAGTAGCAGCACAAGCTCAATGGCAACCTAGGCTACTTGTTCAATTCGCATCTCAAGCTCTGAACACTGGGACTTGGGTTGCATGATCAAGTGAATCTTCTCAGCTGTGGAAGGCATTGTACCGTGATGTGGAAGAGAACTATAATTTTGGAGGTTAGAATAGTGATATCTTCCATTTGACTTAGTGTGTTAAAACTTCGCCATTTTTGCAGCTAGCATTGTTAAAAACATTTGTTGCGATAATGATTAATGTGTTCAAGAGCTTAATTAAAGCTGATTGCTTAGTAATCTGTAATGTAACAGGGAGTTACTTGTCGCATGACAAGCACTTGTTTAATCATGTGTATCAAAAGAGATGTTCACAGTGGAGAGAATTTCTCCTCTGGACCTGGTCTGTGTGCGGTGACAAGGACCATAAACAGTCTGAAAAAGGGTCAATAGTCAAGAGTGTTTTATTCTCATATGTCCTGGACGGGACAATGAAATTCTTACTTGCTGCAGCACAACAGAATATGTGAATATGTAAACATTGTATATAACGGGGCAAAAAAAAAAATTCAATAAATAACAAATATAGTGCAAATACCAAATAATAATGTAGTCTTTTGCAGTTCAGAGCTCACAGCTTATTTGTTGTGTGTAATAGCCTGATGGCTGTGGAAAGAAGCTGTTCCTGAACCTGGATATTACAGTCTTCAGACTCCTGTACCTTCTTCCTGATGGCAGTGGTGAGATAAGTGTGTGGCCAGGATGGTGTGGGTCCTTGATGATTTTGGCTGCGTTTTTGAGGCAGCGACTATGATAGATCCCTTCGTTGGTGGGGAGGTCTAAGCCGGTGATGGACTGGGCAGTGGTCACAACTTTTTGTAGTCTTTTTCGCTCCTGGACGTTATAGTTGCTAAACCAGGCCATGATGCAACCAATCAGAATGCTCTCTACCGTGCACCTGTAGAGGTTTAGAGGGTATGGAGAGAAGGCAGGTACGGGATACTGAGTTGGATGATCAGCCATGATCATATTGAATGGCGGTGCGGCTCGAAGGGCCGAATGGCCTACTCCTGCATCTAATTTCTATGTTTCTATGTTTCTATGTTTTGGAGAATCCTCTTCGACATGCCGAATCTCCGTAATCTTCTCAGGAAGTAGAGTCGCTGATATACCTTCTTTACAATTGCATCGGTGTGCTGGGTCCAGGAAAGATCTTCTGATATATGCACATCCAGGAATTTGAAGTTATTAACCCTCTCCACATTGTCCCGTTGATATAAACAGGATTGTGGGTCCTCATCCTTCCCCTACTAAAGTCCACAATCAGTCCATTGGTCTTACTGATGTTGCGAGCCAGGTTGTTGTGCTGGCACCATTTGGTCAGTCGGCCGGTCTCACTTCTATACTCTGACTCATCCCCATCTGTGATTCGTCCAACACAGTGGTGTTATCGGCGAACTTGATGATGGAGTTCACACTATGACCGGCTACGCAGTCATGGGTATAGAGTGAGTAAAGCAGAGGGCTGAGCACGCAGCCTTGAGGTGCTCCCGTACTAATTGTTAGTGAGGATGAAGTGGTTCCTCCAATTCGAACGGACTGTGGTCTGTGGATGAGGAACCGATTCCTTTCACCTATTCCTTTTTGAGCTTCAGTCACTAGTGGTGACAAGGACCATTGAGGAACCTTGTATTTACTGTCCTGGCGATCTTCCACCAGCAGAAAGGCTGTAAGGGATATGTCTACATTTTCTTTCTTGTTACCCTTTGTTTAATAGGAATAGAGGAATAGATCTGGTAGATGCACAGTCTCTTGCCCAGAGTAGGTGAATCAAGGACCAGAAGACATAGGTTTAAGGTGAAGGGGAAAAGATTTAATAGGAATCTGAGGTGTATCTTTTTCACACAAAGTGTGGTGGGTGTATGGAACAAGCTGCCAGAGGAGGTAGTTGGGGTAGGGACTACCCCAACATTTAAGAAACAGTTAGACAGGTACATGGATAGGACAGGTTTGGAGGAATATGGGTCAAACGTAGGCAGGTGGTACTAGTGTAGCTGGGACATGTTGGCTAGTGTGGGCAAGTTGGGTCGAAGAGCCTGTTCCACACTGTATCACTCTATGATTCTATGACTCAAGTAAAGCAATTTTGTCGAACATATCGATTGGATCAAAAGCATATTGTAATTAATCAACATTTTACATGGACATCACAACTGAGTCACTGCAATCTCAACAAGTTGACATAGGTAATTGAGGAGATGCATGATAGGAGAGGGATGGTGGTTTGCGGGAAATGCTCCAGTATATCAAGCACGTGGGCTGGCTGGACATTGGGATTTGAATAATGGTGCCAAAAATGGCAGCGCCAGCATGTGTAAACTATTTACATCTGGTAATTCGGTTTAGACTAGAGTTTGGTACCCGGCTTTGGTTTAGCACTACAGGCAGTAAAAAAAAGATGATATCATAACATTTTTTTAAAAAATCACTATATTTTTAGTTACAAAGTTCAAGTGATTAGTGTTCACCTGATTCATTATATGAAGAAGAAATATGAAGGAGGAAAGAGTTAATGCAATTTAACCTGAAAGAAATCTCTCTCCGTCCCACTGTTGCACAGTGTAAAAACAAATTATGTTTTGAAACAAATGTGGAATGAATGTTTTCACTTCAATGCACAGCCTAGTAAATGATGAATACTTTCTGAAAATAAATTTTGTGTTATGAAAGTTACAATGCCAAAGATTACATCTGAAATATTACAGAAATATCATGCATTATGTACCTACAGAATATATGGAAAGGGGTCAGTGGTGATAACTGCAGTATGATTTAGTGGATGTGAAGACAGTGCAGGCAATTTTCAATAGAGGTTATTTGTTGCTTAGCAAGTATGGATTTTATTAACTCCCCTAAATTAACTTTATGTACACTGAAAACAGTTAAATTTAGAGTCGGAATGAAAGCATCCTGGCAGCTCGTGGTGAACGCCCTTCTACCCATGTTTCTTGCCCTGCAATAGAACCATCCAACATAGAACAAGATTCCATAAATATTGGTGAAGATGGGCACAAAACGGTGGACTAACTCAACAGATCAGGCAGCATCTGTGGAATATCCAGGTGGAGACCTTTCTTCAGAGTAACTATTGGTGAAGTTCTTGTTCCACAAATTTAGAGACACAGCAAGGGGAAGATACAGGAAAGAGGAAATAGACCCTTTGGCCCACAGAATCCATGCTGATCACCTCTTCACACCAGTTCTATGCGATGCCACTGTCAGGCACTCCCTACACAATAGAAGCAATTAACAGAGGCCAATTAACATTAAAACCCATGTACAGTATGTTTGGGATGTGAGAGAAAACTGGAGCACCCAAAGGAAACCCATACTGTCACAGGGAGAACGTGAAAACTCTGCACAGACAGCACCCTGGTTCAGGATCGAACCTGTGTCTCTGGCATTATGAAGCAGCTGCTCTACCAGCTGAACCACTGTGCTGCCCATCAGCACCATTGAGAGCAGCATTTATGTGTACCTTGTGGGCTTTTTACCCACTGACACTAATCCTATTTACCTACAGTAGGACCATATCCTTCTCTGTCTTCAATATTTAAGTGTCTGTCTAAATCCCTGTTTAACACAACTATCTGATTCCAGCACCTCTGGTGGCACATTCCTGATATTCCAATTCCAATTCTCTGCCTCAGAAGGCCATGGAGGCTGGTTCTCTGGATGCTTTTAAGAGAGAGTTAGACAGAGCTCTTAAAGGTAGCGGAGTCAGGAGATATGGGGAGAAGGCAGGAACGGGGTACTGATTGTGGATGATCAGCCATGATCACATTGAATGGCGGTGCTGTCTCGAAGGGCCGAATGGCCTACTCCTGCACCTATTGTCTATTGTCTATTTCAACCACATGCTGTGTAAAAGAAAAACACTGGATCCCCTTAAAACTCCAACCTCTCACCTTTTAATTATGCCCTCTTGTTTTTGATATCCCTACCACAGGAAAAACAGCTTTTGTTTTTAAGCACCCATTATGCCTTTCCTAATCCTATTTACTTCTATCAAGTATTTACCTCAGCCTCTGTTTCCTTCAGGAATAACAAGCCCATTCTATCCAATCCAGGAATGAGTATGTTAACCTATGATGAGCGTGTCGGCACTGGGCCTGTACTCGCTGGAGTTTAGAAGAATGAGGCGGGGACCTCATTGAAACATACAAAATAGTGAAAGGCTTGGAATGAGTGGATGTGGAGAGGATGTTTTCATTACTGGGAAAGTCTAGAACTGGAGGTCAGTCTCAGAATTAAAGGACGTTATTTTAGGATGAGGAGAAATTCCTTTTGTCAGAGGATGGTGAATCTGTGGAATTATTTTCCACAGAAGCCTGTAGGGGCCAAGTCAGTGGATATTTTTAAAGGCAGAGATAGATAGATTCTTGATTAGTACAGGTGTCAAAGATTATGGGGAGAAGGCAGGAGAATGTGATTAGGAAGGAGAGATAGATCAGCCATGATTGAATGGCGGAGTAGACTTGGTAGGCCAAATGACCTACTTCTACTCATATTCCTTATGACCTAATGATCTCTCTCTGTAAGTAAATTTATATGATAAAATTTTACTGGAAAACCAGCCATGTTACACTATGTATATTCGGAAGTCAAGGACTTTTCTTTTGGGGCTTGGATGTGTATGTTGTGCTAATGCTCAGACATGCAGAAGGGCATGCAATGGTATACATCCACATATATGGCATGTGAATGACTAGACATCTCAGGCAGATCCTGGTCTATGGCAAATGCGGGGTGCGCTTTTGCAAAAGGGAACCAACGATTTTTTTTGTAATCCTGGCCTACCTAATCCCCCAATTGTGGGACAAAGGGCCCATTCCTGTGCTGTACTGTTCTATGTGTAAGAAGGATTTGCAGACGCTGGTTGAAACAAAAGATAGACGCAAAAAACTAGAGTAACTCAGTGGGACAGGCAGCATCTCTGGAGAGAAGGAATGGGTGACGTTTCGGGCCTCGACCTGAAAGGTCACCCATTCCTTCTCTCCAGAGATGCTGCCTGTCTCGCTGAGTTACTCCAGCTTTTTTGCCAATCTTCTGTACTGTTCTATGTTCTAATATCTTCATCAGTTAATAACGAATATGTGCCCAGATTTTTCAATTATTCTCAAGTGAAAGGGATGTAAAATCACCAGACCTGGGGATCTGATTGTTCTATCATTCACATCTTAAAAAGATAGATGTGGCTTGGTTTGTGGTCTGTGCCTCATGAGAATCAAAGTACGAAGGGTAACAAAATATATCGGAAATTAATTGCGTCAAATCCTATTGCAGGTCAATCAATGCTTGTAAAAGTAATTGGTCGGTTCAAATTTCTGATGTAGACCCTTTAACAGAAGTGACCTGTAATTAGATGGGTTGTTGGATGTTTGAATTGCCAGCTTAAATCTCTTGATATCTGGCCTTCTGGTCCGCTGTGTTAAAATAAAGCCGTGGCCACATTCGTGGACTTAATTGTATATCATTTGAAACAATGTATTAGATAACATAATCTGTTCCTGACACTAGGATGATTTGCTGATTGGCAGCAGACCAAAGATACATTTGGAACAAGAGTGTCCCATTATGGATTGGCACAGAAATATGAAAGATTGATGACTGCTACATTTTCTAGTGCGATGAGTTGGGGGCAAGTCTGATAAGACAATAGGTTCTAAATACATTTATATTGACAATAGGTTTAAAAATACAGGCCACAAGGACATTTGGAAGAACAGTCAATGATGTTCAGAGTTAATAATATTTTAAAATATACTGTCTTTGAATACATTAGGACCACGTTACCAAAATTTTGTTTTAACAAAATTGCCCCTTGTAATTCTTTAGTTCATAAACCCATTGACATATTGATATTCACACTATTGATAATTAATTATTTCATACTGGGCAGTTACCTTTGGTAATTTGCTAACAGATTTGTTTGTACGTTAATTGGATTTGCTAAAATTGTAAATTATCCCTAGTGTGTGTAGGATAGTGTAAGTGTGTGGGGATTACTGTCCGGTGCAGTCTCAGTGGGCCGAAGGGCCTGTTTCCGCTCTGTATCTCTAAACTAAACTAAACTCAACTAAACATTTTCGTATCCTACTGCAGATAATTAATTTGTTAAAATTGTTACAGGTGCAGTTGCAAATATTGACTGCTCGGATTATACAGTATCAGGGTCCATTAGAGAGACTAGTTCATTTGACATTGCAACTGTGGTTTCTATATTATTGTAGACTCTAATAATTTTAAACAAAAGTAGATTTTGCTTCGGGAAGTATTGACATTTCATACTGCCAATAATAAGCACATTGAAAGTGGAAACAACAAACATTTTGTATTGTGTAGGAAGGAACCGCAGATGCTGGTTTAAGAGTAAAGGGGCTGTCACACTTGGGCGACCTCAGCAGAAGAGTGGGCTCAACCTTCAACTCCAGCATGGTCGACACTGGTCCTAAAAGCATCTAAGTTTACTCGTGGCTCAGATTATACAGTATCAGGGTCCATTAGAGAGACTAGTTCTTTTGATATTGCAACTGTGGTTTCTATATTATTGTAGTCCCTAATAATTTTAAACAAAAGTAGATTTTGCTTCGGGAAGTATTGACATTTCATACTGCCAATAATAAGCACATTGAAAGTGGAAACAACAAACATTTTGTATTGTGTAGGAAGGAACCGCAGATGCTGGTTTACACCGAAGATTACGAGGGGTAATCCCAATCACAACATCTCCACGTGTTTTCTGTAGGTTCCTCTTAAGAATTCCAGAAATGCAGGAAAAAATTCATGCAGAAATTGAAGTTGGTCCACATTTATTCACTGAAAAGTGAATAAACAATAAAAATAAAACACGTATAAGAGAGGGCACCAAAATCCTTCTCGTCTCAGACTTCACAGAAGGTATCCTCGAATTAGCACTTGCCGAAGGATTAATATCTGTGTTGGACACCCTTCCAAAAGATTGTCCCTCCTCAGATCTGAGGCCTCTACCAGGTCACACCTGCGACTACACTGCTCTCTATTATCCTCATTCAATCACCTTGCATCTGGATCCTTGCAAGTGTCGTTGATGATATATGCCACCTACGACACTTTGCTGCTCACTGCTGTGTTGCAGAACTCAAGAATAGTTCCAGCAAAGAGAAGAACCCGATTTTATTGAATTTTACACCTGTCTCTGGAAAGTACATTTGACTGCGTTGCGAGCTTCCAAAAGTGCAGGGATTCCTAAAATCACACTCTTTCCAACTCCTTGCTGGCACCCTCTTGCCCGAATGCCATTTGCTCAAGGGGGCTATCTACTACAGATACTGTTCTCCAGAAGCTAGTTCAAGTTTCTCTACTGAACAGGAGGGTTTGCCCAACATCTCCCCACAACCACCTCCCACATACACCCTTCCATATCTGCTATCTTTCCTTCTAATCCATCTCCAGTGAATTGCTTGTAATATAACCCTTTCTGGGAACACGTCCTAAAGTCAGAGTTCTGAGGATAAATGATACAATTTTTGTCAGAATCTCATCCCCTTGTGTTCCTGAACTCACCATTCACCCCCCTTGTGTTCCCTTATGTTGCTTTTCCTAAAACAGAGCAGATATACACAGAAATGCTCACAACTCCTGACATTAATGATTTTCTTGATTTGTAAAGTTATGCAAGATAGGATTTGTGAATCATTGATTCATACAGCGTGGAAACAAGCCCATTGGCCCAACTTGCCCACGCCGACCAACATGGCCCTTCTACATTAGTCCCACCTGACTGTCTTTGGCCCATATCCATCTAAACTACCCTATCCATGCAACCTGTCTAAATAGCATTTGGGAGTCATTGATTCATACAGTGTGGAAACAAGCCCTTTAGCCCAACTTGCCTACGCCGACCAACATGGCCCTTCTACACCATTCCCATCTGCCTGCATTTGGCCCATATTCCTCTAAACCTACCATATCCATGTACCTGTCTAAATGGTTCATAAATGTTATGATAGTACCTGCCTCAGCTACCTCCGGAAGCTTGTTCCATACACCCATCCCCCATTGTGTAAAAAAGTTATCCATCAGATTCCCATTAAATCTTTCCTCCCACACCTTAAATCCTCTGGATCCCAAATTCCCTATTCTGGGCAAAAGCCTCTGTCCATTTTTTTGACCTATTCCTCTCATGACATTTATTGGGAATTTCCATTTTTTTTTAAACACAATTTTATTGCCATAAAATGGTGCAGATGGATTTCTTGGGCAATGGGCGTTGAGCTGACTGAGATAAAACATTTTGTTTTGATATATTTTGAAGAGAAGAAAAATGAGTAAATTAGTGTTTTGCCTCAAATACTTTACAGGGTGATTTACTCACTGAGTGTAAAATTGGTACTGCAGGAACAGGAATTGCTCGTAAAATAGGCCCATTCAGTCATTTACTGTGAACCAGTAGTCACGTGATACAATGATAGTGACTAATGGTAGCAATCAGTCTGTCAATTAGCCTGCATAAGGCCAGGCCAGCTTCAGTCTTTCGTATGGGAGATCTATTGTGATTTATTTCTCTCATTGGATTCCCCAATCAAACCCTTTCTTTCTCCCGACATGGAACACGGCAAATTTCTTCATAGAATTTCTTTTGTCACCGGACTGCCCAGTTCCCAGATGTGAGCAAACCTCACAGCAACTCACCCTGTTCACTTCTGCAACTGTTCATTTTAATTACAATGTGTCATTAGAATACATTTCAGACTTGAATTCCATCCCCAGAACATTTCTAAAAATATTAAACAAAAGAGGTCACAATCATTGAAACCAAAGAAAATATATGTGGGTGGATTCTACGAAGATTATCCAGGCAGTAGTGTTACAGAGACAATCAGGAAACCATGGCAACAATCAACACCCATACCTTTATCTGATTTTAAAGCAATACTTAAGATTGTCAGTTCTGCTGAATTCAGTGCCATCACCTAGAATAACATAGAAATTATAGCACATAACAGGTCATTTGACTGTGATGGTATTTATGCTCCACGGGAACCTCCTCTCACCCTTCTTTGTTTAATTTTTTTAAGCGTATCCTTCTACTCCATTTCCTCGTGTACTTATCCAGCATCCCTTCAAAAATATCCTACATGGTGCATCACATCTCTTCATGGTGGAGAACAAGCGAAGCGACAATGTTGGAAAACATATCCATAACAAATAGTACTGTCAAACCCTCAAATGAATTGTAGTTTGGAGCGTAATCATGTATTTATCAAAATCAATTCATCAAAAACCCTGAAGAAAACTTCAAAAAATCAGAAGAAAAATCAATACCTCTAATACAGGTACACGCTATAAACATTGGGGTTGTATGGAATATTGGCAGTTACAATGTCTGAACTGCAAATTGAAATGCAAATGTAATTTTAAATGGAGATATTTACCTTCTTAAAGTACCAGTCATGAAGCAAAAATATAGGATTAACTTCAGAGTAAACCAAAATTATCTTTGAATAGTTGGGGTCATGCAGTGCAAATTGATTCACCTAAATCTTTGTATGCAGATTCTAATCGCAGAATTCAAGCAATTGTCAACAGGCATGCAAGGCTGTTTAACCATTTTTTTTTGTCAACCAGGATAAAAGACTGTTTAAAGAATATTTTAAGACGATTTTTAATTGTCTCTGTTGAGATCAATTAGAGCCTATTTTTAGCTGATGCAAGTTCAGTGATAAACATTTAATGGATAGCTACAAAATACGTTATACAACGAGTGAAGATTTTGGCATCTAATCTCACTGATGGATTATATTCACTATTCCATAGCCATCAAGTTTCCTTTGAGCCATTTGAGCTACTATGAAATGCAGCAGTTTAAATTGTACAAGGTTTAGCTTCAGACAGCTTGGAAAGTTAGTTTTGTGATGTAACTTTTCAAAAAAGGTGTGGGCGTTGAGTTAAGTTGTTAAGGGCGGAATGGTGGCACAGTGGTAGAGTTGCTGCCTTACAGTGCTTACCGCGCCAGAGATCCGGGTTCGATCCTGGCTACGGGTGCTATCTGCACGGAGATTGTACATTCTCCCCGTGACCTGCGTGGGTTTTCTCCGAGAACTTCGGTTTCCTCCCACACTCCAAAGGCATACAGGTTTGTAGGTTAATTGGCTTGGTATAAAGTTAAAAAATGTCCTTAGTATGGGATAGTGTTAATGTGCGGGGATCACTGGTCAGTGCTGACTCAGTGGGCCGAAGGGCCTGTTTCCACGCTGTATGTCTAGTCTAAACTAAACTAAACTAAACTAAACTAAACTAAACTAAACTAAACTAAACTAAACTAAACTAAACTAAACTAAGCTAAACTAAATCTACATTAGAAAAATAGTTATATAGTTTCTACGATTCAACAATGCATTGTCTAAAGCAATTCTGAATTTTCCATCACAGCAAAAGCAATCTGCTTTCAACCTCACTTTTGACATTATAAAATGGTGCAAGCCATTTTGCCAGAGGATGAACAGAAATCCACATAAAGTCAAAGAACAAGAAATGAGGGAGATGGCCAAATGTATGATTATGGTAGTAGGTTATCAGCTACATTTTTAAATGACCATTGGGACATTTAAGAAGGTCTGATGACAAAGATGTTATTTATTGTGGAAAATAAATTAAAGATGCCAAATATGCCCAGAGATGGCAAACACCATACCTTTTGGTCAGTGATTGCAGTGAAAAAACAATGAGGAGGTTCTCGTTCAATCACAAATTATCTTTCTTCACGTCAGTTTTTCTTGTATTGAAATTGTATTATTTAAAGTTCATGGTACGTAAGTCTTTGTGTTATGAATCTCGATTTAAGCCAATGACTTCGAAATCCTGAATCACTTTGAAAGAGCCAAAATCAATTTTCCACGCTTTTATAATTAAATGGCAATTTTTTAGAAACATAATTGTCTACATGTTACTAAATCCACCAATTTTCCTTCCTATTGATTCCAGCTGAGAGAGAGAACAAACAGTTGAATTCTTTAACAGGCAGATAGAATCATGGAAATATGGACCATTCTGCTATGGAGTGCAGATGGAGGTGTATAAATGCTCGGGGCTGGTGAGGAATTTCAATGTACATGTTTGTCTTGTATAGTTTTATCATTCGATGTTCTTGCAACTTTCATTTGCAGAGATAGCTAATTGGTATAAGATAGTAAACATTAGCAACCATGAGGGATTTAATGGCCCTTTGACCCACCAAGTCAATGACGACCAATGATCACTCTGTACTCTAGCACTATCCCAGACATGAGGAACAATTTACAGTTTTTACCAAAGCCAATTATCCTACAAACCTGTATGTCTTTGGAATGTGGGAGGAAATCAGAGCAACCGGGGAAAACCCACATATGTCATGGGGAGAGCATACAAATTCCATACAGACAGCACCCGTAGTCAGGATCGAACCCAGGTCTCAGGCCTTGTAAGGCAACAACTCCACTGCTCCACAAACGTGCCACCCCTATTATGTTATGTTAAAGGATTTATGATTTATGTTAAAGGATTCTATTGTTAAAGGAGAGTTTAGCCTATTTCCTTCCATGTGGCAGCCTAGCGCACAGAGATTAGAAGTCAGATTCAAGCTAGTCACCCTAACTTTGTTGACCAAACCACCTTCAACAAAAGCCTTTAACCTTTATGCTTTACCCAAACCTGTCATGGAGGCTTGCCATACTGGTTCATTTCACAGAAGTGAAGGTAACAATTGATGCATTCCTTCAACAAAATAATGGCCAAATTTAGTAAGAAGTAGACAATTATGTATCTTAAAATTACAATGTATTTATAAAAGTGTTAAAAATTGAGAATAGCACAGTAGCGCATCTTGTAGAGCAATGTCAGGGTCCTGGGTTTGTTCCTGACCTCAGGCGCTGTCTGTGTGGAGTATGCACAGGATTGCTTAGGTTTGCTCTGGTTATTCCAGGACTGCTAGGACTGCTTAGGTTTGCTCCGGGTAATCCAATTTCCTCCTACATCCTGAAGACAGGTGGGTTTAAATATTAATTTGCCTCTGTAAAGTGCCCCTAGTGTATAGAGAATAGATGAGAAAGTGGAATAACATAGAATGGTGAGAATCGGTGATCGATGGTTGGCGTATTCCATGCAGTGTCTGTAAAATAAACAAAACAATTTTTAAGGAGAGCATAATTATATTTTTTATCTTGGTCTAGAATATTACCTGAATTAACACTCCTATATAAAGTCTCTTTAAGAAGAGATTTGTTAAGAACTTTAAGTTCTAAGAATTAAAACGTATAAAATCATAGTGGGTTAAATCTGATATTTTTATGCTTAAACCATTGCTGCTTTGAGATTTCAATTTTATATTATGTCACCATTGCTCTGGATGATTTTCCGTTGTATGATTTTCCATCTGCAGCCCTAACTGGTGAAGGTGTGAAATTCAAATTACAAAAAGGGAGTTAATTGCAAGTCCCATGCCACTCACGTCTCTTGGAGATGTCTCCATGATCTCTGAAACCGCCTGTTTCCAATTAATCTTGTTTTTCATAAATTTGTTCAGTTGGACACCTCAGCTGTTCCAATAAGTTTCTCACACTGATAATCAAGGGCCACAAAAAAAAGAGAAAAATGGCAAAAAATATATCTTTTCTACATGTTCTAAATTTGCATTTATTGATTCAAGTAATTTTGATGTTTGAATTTGAAATAACTTCAGTTACCTAATGTACAGTTTGTGCTCTCAGTTTAGTTTTAGTTTTAGAGATACAGCATGGAAACAGGCCCCCTTGGGCCCACCGAAACCACGTCGACCAGCGATCACCCACACATTAGTTCTATCCTGCACACCAGGGGCAATTTCCAGAAGCTGATTAATCTACCAACCTGCACGCCTTTGGGATGTGGGAGCAACCTGGAGCACCCAAAGAAAACCCACGTGGTCTCAGGGATAAGGTACAAACTCCTTACAGACTGTAGCCATAGTCAGGATTGAACATGGGTCTCGGGCGCTGTAAGGCAGCAACTCTACCGCTGTGCCACTGTGCAGCCCAAATTAGTTGTGGGATCTATTTATTAACAAAAACACCAGAAATAGTGTTTGTATTACACTCTTCTGTTACACTCTTCTGTTTGTAGAATAGAAATAGCAGGGGATCTTTATTAATTTTTGTCCTGCTGATAAATTCATAGTGGTACACAGAGTAGAGGTGTGTGCTTGCTGTGTGATGTTTGTGGAAGTGCAGAAAGCCCCCAATCATGATCCATAATGATGTTTTACCGCTTCTTGAGCAACTAACGAGCCACTTCACTGGTGGAAATGTTGGAAATGCTTAATCCAACTGACGAGTGTGCATCATCTGTGGCGTTACCGGTGAAAATGGAATAAACATCAAATGTAAACTGAGCCGCTGCAGCACCCAAACAGGCTAGACATAATCCGTGAAGAGAGAAACATAGTTAATGATTCAGGTTAATGATCTTTCACGAGAACCGGAAGAAGTCAAATATGTAACGGGTTTTAAACAGGGGGGGGGGGGGGGGGGGGGGGGGGGGGGGGGGGGGGGGGGGGGGGGTAGGTGGGGAAAGAACAAATTTTTTAGAGAGTATGAGTAAATCGATGACACAAAAACAAAAGGGTAATAGTAGAAGATAAAATGAGATAGTAGTGGGTGATGTAAAGATGAATAGTAACAAGCAGAGTCATTACCACCATCTGCTGTCTGAGAGAATAGGAGCAGTGGTTATCATCTAAAGTATTGAGCAAGTTACTGAGTCTGGCAGATTGTAAAGTACAGGGTAGAAAAATGAGGCAAGCGTTTGCTGTGCTGGATCGGAGCGGTGCAGAAGGCTGACAACAGAAAAGCCTGAATCAGAGTATGATGGTGAATGAAAGAAGCAAGTGACCAGAAAATCAGGGTCATATCTGCGGGCCTGAATGGAGGTATGGCACACAGCAAAACTGCCAACTGCATTACAAGACATATATTCTCAGTTTTAATGTGAGAAACAGATATAAGTGTGCAGTTTCCAGGAACTCTCTCACTGCACAAAGTAATTTAAAAGAAGAATTACTAATTAAGTTATCGTAAAATGTATGTGGATAAGAAAGCTGCCACATAAATGATACTCAATGAAAGTAACATTTGGCAAGCATTGGAAATTATTTAACAGAATTACTGACTTTCCAATTTTAGTTCTTTTCATGCATAAATTTGACACATAGTACCTTTTGATAAAAGAAAAAGCGTGTTATACATTTTATCTGAGTAACAAATGGAGGTAGGATGATGGCAAGGCTTATGCTGTAGATTCCCATGATTGGAGGGCGCATGCAGACGCAGTGAGGAATATATGGTTGATATGAATATATGGAAGAACTGCTTGTAGAAAAATAACCCATCATCACACAAATCAACTTCATGAACAGTATTAGTTCCTGCAAGGTGTTGCTCATCATTTATGAAATCATGATGGCATTTAGAAACACTGAAACATAGAAAGTAGGGGCAGGAGTAGGCTATTCAGCCCTTCGAGCCAGCACCGTCCTTTTAATATGATCATGGCTGATCACCCAAAATCAGTACAGCGTTCCTGCTTCCTCCCCATATCCCTCGGTTCTGTTAGCCCTAAGAGCTATATCTAACTCTCTCTTGAAATCATCCACTGAATTGGCCTCCACTGCCTTCTGTGGCAGAGAATTTCTCTGATTCACAACTCTTTGGCCTACCCCTTATTCTTAAACTGTGACCCCTGGTTCTGGACTCCCCCAACATCTGGAACATTTTTCCTGCATCTAGCCTATCCAATCCCTTAAGAATTTTATACAGTATAATTCTATGCAGATCACACTAAAGTGGGTAGTATTGTAGATAGTGAAGATGGTTGCCAAAAACTGCAGCAGGATCTTGATCGGTTGGGCTGGTGGGCTGAGGAATAGTTAATGGACTGTAATAGAGAGAAGTGCGAGGCGTTGCAATTTGGGAGTAAAACCAAGGCAGAATGTACACAATGCAGGACAGCGTTCTGGATTGTAGCACAGAAGGATTTAGGAGAATTAGGAACTTTCATTGTTCCTTGAAAGTGGTGTCATAAGTAGATGGGGTGGTAAAGAAGAATTTCGGCACATTGGCCTTCATCAGTCAGAGTAGAGTATAGATGTTGGGAGATCATGTTACAGTGGTACAAGACATTGGTGAGGCCGCATTTAGAGTATTGAGTTCAGTATTAGTCACCCTAGGAATGACGTTGTTAAGCTGGAAAGGTTGCAGAAAAGATTAACAAGTATGTTGCCTGGACTCGAGAGCCTGAGCTATAGGGAGAGGTTGAGCAGGCTAAGATTTTATTTCTTGAAGTGCAGGAGGATGAGAGGTGATCTTATAGATCATGAGAGGAATAGATAGGGTAAATGCACAGTGTCATTTACCCAGAATAGGGAATCAAGAATAAGGGGACATAGGTTTAAGGTGTGAGTGGAAGGATTTAATTGGAACCTGAGGGGCAACCTTTTCACACGGAGTGTGGTGGGTATATGGAACAAGTGCTGGCGGAGGAATTTGAGGCACATACTAAGGCAACATTTAACATTTGGACAGGTACGTGGATAGGAAAGGCTTAGAGGGGTATGGGCCAAACACAGACAGGTAAGACTAGTGTAGATTCGGGCATCTTGCTAGTCATGGACAAGTTTGGCCAAAGGCCCTATTTCCTCAGTGTGGGACTCTGTGACACTATAAAGGCCTTGTCCCATGATGCGAGTTTACCCAAGAGATCTCCCGAGTTAACAAAATCAAACTCGTGGTACTTCATCACGAGTATTTTTTTACTCTTGGAAAATTTTCACACTGTTGAAAAAACTTCACGAGTTTCCGCGTTTCCCGAGTACCTGCCGTTAGCATTACGAGCCGCAACGAGACATCCACGAGCCCCGACGCACCCGCTACGTAATTCTATGTACTTCCCACGAGTTTGATTTTTTTTTTAAACTCGGGAGAGCTCTTGGGTAAATTTGCATCGTGGGACAGGGCCTTAACTCTATGCAGCTCAAGTGCTGAAAGCGAGCTATGTTTCGGTGAGACGAAGTTCCATCTTAATATCTGTCCTTACAAATGGAGGAGGACAGGTTTCCTCAGAATTACAATAGGATTGTCATCCAAAATGTTTAGCAAATAATTAATCGTTGCTTTGGTGCAGAGATGTTTCTGAAAGGCTTGTTAACAGTTCCCAAAGAATACAGATAAACAAGTGTTTACCACAATTTTAAGATGTATAAAGGAATATAAACTGCATTTCGTTGTTACCCATAGTCGTATTTGTGCCATGACATTAAAGTTGAATTGAATTGAATTGAATTGAATATAACATTCATTTATAAAATTCAACAGCTGTCCACATAGATAGAATAGGTTTAAGGTGAGAGTTGAATAATTTTGAAGGGCAACTTTTTCACACAGAGGATTTGTGCAAGTGGGGACATTATGACATTTGAAAGACTATTAGAGAGCTACATGGATAGGAAAAGTTTGCGGAGCTATGAGCTAAATGCAGGCAAGTGGGGCTAATATGGTTAAACAACGTGGTCAACATGGATGAATTGGGCCAAAGAGCCTGTCTCCATGCTGTATATATGAGTCTATAAGGCCTGTTCTCGCTTCATTGTTGTATCACTTACATTCTTCAAGACAAGCACAAGTTGTGAAGCATTATTTTATTCAGTTTAGGGAACTGTCTCCATTTGCTACCAGATAGGTATCAACAATTCAAACAGACAGAAAGCATCTGAAATTTAAAACTCGAATATCTTTCAAGCATCTCTATACATTTTCAGCTTAAATATTTTTGCATGTTTTGTGTTTGTTGGTGTTAGAATTGCTGAACAATTTTGAGTGTGATATGGGAATTGCATTTGCCATTAGTACCACCACAGCAGGGAGACAATGGAAAAAAACTACTGATGAATGTTTTACACAGTGTGCAATTTATACATCCTGAAATTGTGTTTTCAATCAGATTTGTTTTATCTTTCTTGCCATCATTTATGATTATTTTATTTAAATTTGCTCTCTCTCTTGATAGATCTCTCCTTGGGAGAATTAATAAGCAGAACAAATAAAAGCAGATAAATTCAACAGGTATTTTACATCAATCTTCACTGCAGAGGGCACGAGTAAATCAGGAATTGGAAGTAGGAAGAGCAGAGTATTATTCTTTATTGCAAGGGGAATTGAATACAAAAGTGAAAAGGCTACATCGGGCATAGGAGCGAGCATATCTGGAGCATTGCGTCAAATATTGGTCTCCATATTTAAAGGATGTAACAACATTGGAAGTAGTTCAGGAAAGGCTTACTAGATTAATACCTGGAAAGGTCTTCTGTTTTATGAAACACGCTAGACATACTGGCTAAAGTGAGAAGTATGATGTGGCAACTGTTTGAAAATCCAGAACTTGGCGTTCACTATTTAAAAATAGTTCACACATTTAAGATGGAGAAGAGGTAATATTTTTCCCAGGAATGCCAAAGTGGCACAGCGGTTGTGCGTACGGCTCACTGCTCCAACTATGTGTGTTCAATCCTGTCCTTAGATGCTGAATGTGCAGATTTACTATGTACTCTCTGTGGTCGAGAAGGTTTCATCCCATATTGTGAAGATGTGCCGGTCGTTAAATTTGCTTCTGTCAATTATTCCTTTCTGTAACGCATCTGACTAACGCACCAGCCAGAATTGATGAGCTTAATAGGGAGAATAAGTTGCTGGGAAATAAAGAGAGTGAAAACGGAAAATAAGGAGATTGATCTGCTGGGAGCTGGCATAGTGCCAATGGGCCAAATGGCCCCACTCTAAGTTTTTAGGTTTTATTTTTAGTTTTAGTTTTACAGATACAGCATGGAAACAGGCCTTTCAGCCCACCGAGACCAGTGGTCCCCGCACATGAACACTAGGGACAATGTTTACATTTATACCAAGCCAATTAACCTACAAACCTGTACGTCTTTGGAATGTGGGAGGAAACCAAAGATCTCGGAGAAAACCCACACAGGTCACGAGGAGGACGTATAAACTCCATACAGACAGCACTTGTAGTCAGGTTCCAAAGCAGGTCTCTGGCGCTGTAAGGTGGTAACTCTACCACTATGCCATGTGCTGCCCCTATAGTCCTATGTTTCAGGTCCTGATAAATAAGTAAGCATGTCATCAATCTTTGGAACTTGGATCATGGATATTTTAATGCAGAAGTAGAAATTAAGCAAAGGGGAGAAAAAGTTACCACAGTTTGACTAAAAGCAGAGTTGGGTTGCAATCTTGATGTTATTAAATTCTGACCAGATCCCAGGCTGGGCAGCTGACTCCTGTTGAATGTTCCAAATAGCAGACACAAATATATATTTTAAATTGTTATATAATTTCACGATTTGTGCTCATATTCAGCTGATATTTTGTTTATTTTATGCTCGCTGAGAAGTGTGATTCACCACTATGCCAAATTCCTATCATGGATATCAACTCAGGCGAACTACAAATTATAAATTTAATGAAATACAAATTTATTGTCACCTTAGTACTATGTACAGTTCTGATCATACTGCTATAGCAAGGATGCCATTAAACTGGACAGGGTACAAAGAAGATATATGAGGATGTTATCAGGTCTGGGTGGTTGAGTTATAAAGGGAGGCTGGATAAGCTAGAATTGTTTTCCTTGGAGGGTATCATGCTGACGGGAAACCTTGCAGTGGTGTATAAAATCTTGAGGAGCATAGAAAATGTGAATAGCCACAATTTCCCCAGAGTTTTAAGGGAGTTTAAAAACCAGAGGGAATAGTTTTCAAGTGCGAAAGGAAAGATTTAAAATGGAACAAAGGAATAACTTTTTCACCAAGAACATGGTGTATATATCTGCAACAAGCTGCCGGAAGACAAGTTAGGGGTGGGTGCAGTTATGGCATTTTTAAAACTCTTGGATAATACATGTTTGCAGTGCTATATGGCAGATGCGGGCAGGTGGGACTAGCTTGGTTAGGCAAATTGGTTGACCTGGGCCTGTTTCCACGCTGCATAGCTCTGTGACTCAACAAGTACAATTATCAATGAACATACAAAGCTGTAATGTTTGAGTATTCTATACTTTCTGGAACGATTAGATAAGTTGTAGCTGTAAAAAGAACCATGACTGGAACGTTCCTACCCAGTTGTCAGGATATGTTTACAAATACACAGGACACAGATGTTAAAAGTCCAAAGTGCCAAATATCAACTTACTCCCGATGGTGATGGGAGCCTTCTGCACTCACCTATGCTCCTCTGTTGTTGAGAAAGGCTAGGCAGACACGTCATAGGGGTTAATAAGTGGGCACCTACTTTCATCGACGTTTCATCCAGCAGGCTCAGCGGTGCATTCTGGCGTCCCAGAACCACCCCCATCGGCATCTGTCTAGTCGGCTATTTGGGAGAACAAATGGGGTCTTTCCTCTTCAGCCAGAGCCACTGGCTACTCCGCTCTGCCACCCGTGATGTTTCTTTGATGGCCTGGCATAGGGCTTGTCTGCTGATCCCCAGGTTCTTCATCAGTCTTAAGGTAGATGTTGCCGCGAATCCTCAACATCCAACTTCTACCGGGCAGATCTTAGCTCTCCAGGCCCGCTGTTCTGCCTCCGCTGCAAGCTCTGTATATCGCAGTTTCTTTCTTTCGAAGGCTTCCTGCACAGCATCCCCCCCAAGGGACTGTGAGCTCCACAAAATACATCATGCGATGAGAGTTCGACCAGAGCACAAGATCAGGCCTCAAGTTGGTGATGGCTATCTCTGATGGAACTGCAAGTCGTTTGTCCACATCCACCAGCATCTGCCAATCCCGGGCTGCCTCCAGCTGTCCGAACCTGGTCCTTGGTGGAATTTTCCTTTGCCTTTGTTCACCCCCCCTCCCCCTGAAGAAATGCCCTGGAGTAAGCAGCTTCAGGGGAGAAGGGACATTAATCCAATTATATGATTGATACAGAAGCCAATATTGTAACACTCCCTTGTCATATTCAAGCCTGAGGTGAGAAAAGAATATTCAGTGTCTTTGGCCACCTATTATTTAGTTATCAGCACCTCTTCCCACCAACTAGTGAGTATTGCTCTTTGTAATAGTTTAATTATTTTATCTGCGAAAAGACTACCTGACAGAATCAGCCCAGCAGCAAATCCACAATCCAGTATTAGCAAGAAAAAGCAGGGGTTACTCTCACGTGCAGCTCTTAATTTTAATGCTCATTGAAGAAAATTTACCATAAGGCTCAAGTAAAGGTCTTCATCTACACCATTGAACTCTCCCCTCAACCCTAAAATACATTTTCTCGGATGCTGCTCTATATTCAGACACAAACTCTGGCTTTTTGGCCTGAATTAGTACAGGGTTAGGAAATTGTTTCTGACGGTCTGCAAGTGGCAATATTGCTTCAGTTGTAATAAGGACTCTACACATGTGTTCAATATTTCTGTTTGAATATTTCAATAAATAGGATATCACTCCTATCCTTTTTATGTAATGTAATCAGTTAAAACTGATGGCTCCGTTTAACTGGGATGTCAGGACTTCCATATGAAGAAAGACTGGATAGACTCGGTTTGTACTCACTAGAATTTAGAAGATTGACGGGGGATCTTATAGTAACTTACAAAATTCTTAAGGGGTTGGACAGGCTAGATGCAGGAAGATTGTTCCCGATGTTGGGGAAGTCCAGAACAAGGGGTCACAGTTTAAGGATAAGGGGGAAAGCTTTTAGGACCGAGATGAGGAAAACATTTTTCACACAGAGAGTGGTGAATCTCTGGAATTCTCTGCCACAGAAGGTAGTTGAGGCCAGTTCATTGGCTATACTTAAGAGGGAGTTAGATGTGGCCCTTGTGGCTAAATGGATCAGGGGGTATGGAGAGAAGGCAGGTACAGGATACTGAGTTGGATGATCAGGCATAATCATATTGAATGGCGGTGCAGGCTCGAAGGGCCGAATGGCCTACTCCTGCACCTAATTTCTATGTTTCTATGTTTCTATGTAACTGTGGCTCTGGTTTCAACACACTAGGAGCATGGAGAACCAGCTGGGAACATACTTCACAACCTCCGCAGGTCACTGTTGCCCCGAACACCACAGCCCCACCTGGCTCGGACCTGCCCACAAAGAGTGGGTCGTCCTGAACCAGCTCCGTACAGGGGTCGGCTGGTTCAACGCCAACAGGCATCGCTGGGGGCTGCGTTCATCAGCAGCCTGCGTGTGTGGAGTAGACCAGCAAACAGCGCAGCACGTCATTTTCGACCGCTGTCCTCCGCCCCCCCTGGTGGAGGGGTAGACCTCCCGGCACTCAACAACAGCACATTGAACTGACTACAGCGCCTGGAGGGCACTACATAACCTCTGCTGCCTCAAACGCAAGAAGGAGAAGAATTTAAAACATTGTCATTTTCACCATGTTAGGATATACTAAGGAAAAGGTAATGGCATTCTGTATATGACATTGAGTACAATAGATTAAAAGCATGCACACATTCTACTATCAAAGGGCTTTCAATACTTCATAGATATTAGCTAATTATTAATTGATAAAGCTTCTACAAAATATTTTTGCAAGATTTGCAAACAATGAAATCTTCCCAGGACAACACCTTTGCCTTTAAGAAGAATAATAAAAACAGTTAACAAAACACTTAAGGATTAATCTTTATAGAGTCTACCAGCGTGCACAAAGACTCAAGGTATATAGCTACTAGGTAGCTATCGATCATTTTTTGCCTGACTTCCCATAGAGTGTGGTAAAACCTAAAAGGAACCAGAATATTTCAAGGAAGATCTACAACTGGAATCGCGTGGATGCTTTCTGAGGCTCCTGGACTGTGAACGGAACAAAGCTGCCTAAGAGCAACAAATATTCCTATAAAAATTTAAAATAGGACCAGAGTACCATGTAGAATACTTTGCATTGATTAATGAGACTTTTATAAATCCATTTCCATCACCTTTAGAAATGTTCAGCAAGAGACTTGTCAGATGTAAGTGCAGACTGTGATCTCCAGACCTGAAAAATCAATCACAGCAATTATTTTACTAAATTATTTTAAATTACTAGGAGAGGTTCCAGTCCTGGCAGCAATTTTTTGCTGTCATTTAAACAAGACATGTCTTTCTCCTTGTTTCACCTCTATTCTTGATTTTAAAGGAAAATTAGAGTTGTAGAAATAAAGTAAATGTAATACTCATTGAAGGAAATTAACCCAGCTAATAACAAAGCCCTTCGTCTACATGATGGAGCACACCTTAAATACTAAAATACCTTTCCTCGGATAATACTCTTTATTCTCAGTAGTCTCTGATTTTATGTCAGATATCCTGAAA
This sequence comes from Leucoraja erinaceus, assembly GCF_028641065.1. Classification (NCBI taxonomy): domain Eukaryota; kingdom Metazoa; phylum Chordata; class Chondrichthyes; order Rajiformes; family Rajidae; genus Leucoraja; species Leucoraja erinaceus. The sequence goes on along the minus strand of NC_073397.1, from coordinate 26,050,493 downwards.
CTGCAAGTTTTACTTTTGATTAAACTGTATTTTACTATTTTTACCAGTGTAGTCACCAGCACTGTTCCTGCAATAAAGCATCATACGCTCGTGAAACTCGATCACAGATAGTGTAATTGTTTGAAACTTTATCCTTTAGAAGCAGAAACTAATCACTTTCTGAATTAGAGTTGTTGGACCATGAATTAGAATATTGGGAATCTGTCATTTGTCTGCTGGTATCTTCGTACAATCTCTCAAAGATCTGGTGTCCTTCCAGCCTTCAGCAGGGTCAAATTTCTGAAACATCACTGCCAGATACGTGTATGTACCTATGATAGTCATGCAAGCCGGGGGGGACAACATTTCTTCTATGACTTATTTTTGCTAAAAAAGTCTCTGTGACAACAAAATGTGATTTTTCTATTGTTCTTCTCAGACTCTTTTTAATATTATCAATTTTCAATTTTCAATTATTGATCTCAACAATGAATGCAATCCCTCTAAGTCTTGTCTTGCTGTGAAGCTTTTTGCCATTAATTTTCATTACATTTTTATATATTTTTTCCTTTAAGGGTAAAATGCGGTGCATCATTTTTTGTGAACTTCTGGCACAAAGAGTGTAAGTTAATTCCCTGGACATAACATATTGGTTTTATTTGGTCTCAAAAGATACAGTGACTTGCAAAAGTATTCATACCCCTTGAACTTTTCCACATTTTGTTACGTTACAACCACAAACGTAAATGTATTTTATTGGGATTTTATGTGATAGACCAACACAAAGTGGCGCATAATTGTGAAGTGGAAGGATAATGATACATGGTTTTCAAATTTTTTTACAAATAAAAAATTGAAAAGTGTGGCGTGCAAAAGTATTCAGCCCCCTTTACTCTGATACCCCTAAATAAAATCCAGTGCAACCAATTGCCTTCAGACGTCACCTAATTAGTAAAATAGAGTCCACGTGTGTAATCTAATCTCAGTATAAATACAGCTGTTCTGTGAAGGCCTCAGAGGTTTGTTAGAGAATATTAGTGAACAAACAGCATCATGAAGCCCAAGGACCACATCAGACAGGTCAGGGATAAAGTTGTGGAGAGGTTTAAAGTAGGGTTAGGTTATAAAAAAATATCCCAAGCTTTGAACATCTCACGGAGCACTGTTCAATCCATCATCCGAAAATGGAAAGAGTATGGCACAACTGCAAACCTACCAAGACATGGCCGTCCACCTAAACTGACAGGCCGGGCAAGGAGAGCATTGATCAGAGAAGCAGCCAAGAGGCCCATGGTAACTCTGGAGGAGCTGCAGAGATCCACATCTCAGGTGGGAGAATCTGTCCACAGGACAACTATTAGTCGTGCACTCCACAAATCGGGCCTTTATGGAAGAGTGGCAAGAACAAAGCCATTGTTGAAAAAAAGCGATAAGAAGTCCCGTTTGCAGTTTGCCACAAGCCATGTGGGGGACACAGCAAACATGTGAAGGAAGGTGCTCTGGTCAGATGAGACCAAAATTGAAGTTTTTGGCAATAAATGCAAAACACTATGTGTGTGCGAAAACTAACACTGCACATCACCCTGAACACACCATCCCCACTGTGAAACATGATGGTGGCAGCATCATGCTGTGGGGATGCGTTTCTTCAGCAGGGACAGGGAAGCTGGTCAGAGTTGATGGGAAGATGGATGGAGCCAAATACAGGGCAATCTTGGAAGAAATCCTGTTAGAGTCTGAATAAGAACCAGTTTTTATTTGTAAAAAAAATTGAAAGCCATGTATTATTTTACTTCCACTTCACAATTATGCACCATTTTGTGTTGGTCTATCACATAAAATCCCAATAAAATAAATTTACGTTTGTGGTTGTAACGTGACAAAATGTGGAAAAGTTCAAGGGGTATGAATACTTTTGCAAGCCACTGTATAATAGCTTTAAAAATGAGTCTACATTGACTTCTGTGGGAGAAAGCAAGAAGATAGGTGGGGTTTAAAACAGGAGATAATCTATCTCACCTTTAACTGCTGATATAATTCTACACTTTGCAGAACAAAAAGCTCATTGGAGATTTATATTCTGATTTACAGGTGAATTTAAGTATCTTGTTTGTTGTTTTTATTAATTTAGTAAGTCCTGACCAGATCTGGGACTCCATGTCTAAAGATCTAATTAATTGGTGTAAATGGCCATTCTTTCCATGTGCTTCCCTATCAACTGACCATGCAGTAGACAAAGTTTATATTTACCTTGAGGTGATTTAGATTAGGTTATGTCTATTGCCAAATACAATGAAATTCCTAGTTCACATGAAGATTGAACAATGCATGTAGTATTGATAAATACAACAATAAATACATAGATGAGTAGTATAATCTGACGCAGAGCAAAGAAAGTACTGAGGTACAATGACAGAAGAACTGATGAGGTGAAGGTAAGAGTATATGACAGCACTCCAGAAAGGAGTAGTTAAAGACATGATTTTTTCTGGAGACTAATAGCAGTCTGGAAAAAGCTGTTCTTAAAGGGCCTGTGCCACTTGGGCATCATTTGCCCATCATTTACGCCACAGGCCGGTAGTGACTGACGCACGACAGTCAAGCGAAAATCGTCTAGCAGTACGGCAGTCGCGTGCCAAGTGCTCTTGAGGGCCCTGCTTCATTTTGGAGTCATTTGCGATGTCGTTTGTACTTAGTCCGATCTCCGTAGCAAGGATTTTGCCAGTGAAAAAATTATACCCGGGTGGTCACGTGGTGCGGCACTCAAATGACGCACAAATGGCGCGCCGGCATCGTTACAGACGTTGACGCACGGTGATGCATAATAAATTAGCATAGGCTATATTCGTGCGTCACCGTGCGTAACCATACGTCAACACGCGCTACACGTACGCCATCAGTACATCAGCGTAAGCCATCATTACGTCAGCGTTTGCAAGGGATATGTTAAGCAGGTGGCGCGCGAGGATTTTGAGCATTCCAAAATCCTTTCCTCGCATCACTGCATACGCCACCACGCCTCACCACGCGCATGTCACGACGTGCCAACCAATTTTTTAGGATGTTGCGTAAATGACACGCAAATTGGAGGAATAGCACCTCATATCTTGCTTAGGTAATTCACACCCCAGCGGTATGAACATTGACCTCTCTAATTCTCCCTCCAACCCCTCCCCCTACCCAGCTCTCCCACAAAGTCTACTGTTTCCGCCTTGTCCTTTATTTTCCCCGCCCCCCCCGACATCAGCCTGAAGAAGGGTCTCAACCCGAAATGTCGCCTATTCCTTCTCTCCATAGATGCTGCCTCACCTGCTGAGATTCTCCAGCATTTTTTGTCTATGCATGAAAGTTGTTTTTCACTTGGCAGAGGATCTCATGATTCGTCCATAGTTTACAGATGGGGAACACTTGGATTGAATTCTTTGATACACAGCCCTCTATTCCCTTACTGATGAAGTCTGTGATGACAGTGTTGTACCTACCACAGCAGAGGAAGGGAATCTTAATGACAAGTGACAGGAATCAAGAAGTAACTAAAAGCGTGGTAAAGGAAGCAAATGGTATACTTGCCTTCATCGGTCGGGGTACAGGATAAGAGTAAGGAAGTCATGTTGCAGCTTTATAGGACTTGAGGATTGTGTGCAGTTCTGGTCGCAGGAAGGATATGAAACCTTTGGAGAAGGTGCAGAAGAGGTTTACCAGAATTCTTTCCGGATTTGCTCCAAGATAAGATTGGAAAAACGTGGATTGTTTTCTCTGGAGCTTCAGAGGGTGAAGGGAGACCTGATAGAAGTATATAACATTATGAGTGACATGAAGAGAGTAGACTGTCAGAACCTTTTTTTCCAAGGTGGAAATGTCAAAGACTAGAGGACATTCCTTTAAGGTGAGAAGGACCACATATAAAAGTGACATGTGGCACAATTTTTTACACAGAAAGTAATGGGTGCCTGGAATGTGCTGTCACCATCATTATAACGGTGGAGGCAGATACAATAGTACCATATAAAAGAGTTTTCAATAGGCACATGGATATGCAGAGAATGGAGGGATATGGATCACGTGTGGACAGTGGAGATTAGTTTAAACTACAGATTGTTGGTCAGAGGGTCTATTCATGTGTAGTACTGTTCTATGTTCCATGTTCTATGATGAAAGCAAAAGATCAAAACAACCATCTCATCCAGGTATAAATCCAGATATCAAGGTACAACCATGATATCTGGAAAAGCAGCAACGGGTGAGGTTTTATTTTGGATAAGGACTTGCCAATGTTAGAAAGATCAGAGCAGAAAGTTTTCCTCTTACAGTTACTGGACCTACTGGAAATAGAGCTCATAAAAGTAACATTTAAAAACATTACAGTGCGTCAAAGGCATTTTGGAACGGGTAAACCTCTCTTTCTGCTTTGTTACTTCAGAAGCAGTGCTGTTAGTAGATTTATTACCACTGGTGCTTGGCATAATCCCTCATCAGTTGCTCATTTCTGAGGCTTTAGCTGACTTAGAGAATTCTGTCTAATAAATTAGATTTTATTTGAGATTGAAATGCAAACAGTAAAACAAAATAGCTAATGATATAAATAAAGATGGATACCTGGCTATTTGGTACCCAGGAACAAGATTACAATATTTCAGTTCTAGTGCATTTCTTAATCTGCTTTCTGTTACCTCAGGAAATGCTACACATCTGGGCCAAATAGCTTGTTTCAATGCTGCAAGTGCCTTATACTGCATGTTATCCTAAAATGTCACAGAATTCTGTTCTGACACCTGAAGATTGGCTTGGAATTGGCCTAGATGAGAAAGTAATGTCTTATATATATAAGTAATAGCTTATATATATTTTAGGCTAATATGCAATTTCTTAATGTATCTTTGTAATTCTTTGTACTGTTTGATGTGTATATGGACCTGTGTCTGAAATAAAGCTTTAATAATAATAATAATAATAATAAAAACAAAGAACTGCAGATTTTGGTTTATACACAAAAAGACAGTAACTCAGCAGGTCAAGCGGCATCTCTGGAGAACATGGATAGGTGTCTTTTCAGGTCCTGAAACATCACCTACCCACGTTCTCCAGGGATGCTGCCTGATCTACTAAGTTACTCCAGCATTTTGTATCCTTTTGTGAGAAAGTGATGCGTTTATGTCCCACTTTCGAACTCAAGTAACTTTATTGTAACTTACGTAGATTTTCTATATTATTTTAAAGAGCTGCAGCATGTGACCAATTGGTTCTCATTGTCAGAACGGGTTGACTTATGTTCCTTTGAATGTTTGAAGATTACAGAACTGATGTTCTAATCGAGTTGAGCAAAATAGTAAACTGGGAGGCAGATATAAGCAGAGCGCTTGTTCTTTTCACAACTCCCTCTTTATTCCCCTCTTCACCCATTGTATGATCATTGCTAACTTCCACCATGCCCATCCCCAATTGTTGGTCTTGCTCCACACTTCCATGAAGAACAAGTTACAAGATAGGGCAGAATAGCGGTGAACATGGTGGAGCTGCTGCCTCAAAGCACTAGAGACACAAGTTCATTCCTGACCTGTCCAGTTGCACATTGTTACTGTGACCATGTGGGTATTCTCCGTGTGCTCAGGTTTCCTTCCACATCCCAAAGACATGCAGGTTTGCAGGTAAATTTGCCTCTGGGGATTGTCCGTAGTGTGTAGGGAGTGGATGGAAAAGTGCGATAATATAGAATTAATGTGAACAGGTGATCAATGGTCAGAGTAGATGGGGTGGACAATGGTCTGATACCATGCAGTATTTTTCAATCCATTAATTTCTAAATCCATTGAAATAGTGCCTGACTACCTGTATGCTTGGAATCTTGGTGACAGCTTCACAGCAGGGTGTCACGCAGTTCAAGGGACCATGCGAAAATTGCCATCCTGCAGAACAGGACTAAATTGCCATCCTACAGAAGCACTGGGATTAAAGTTTATTTTTTGGATACCAAAGGATAAAAAGCAGAATTGTAATTGAACCCATTTTCTTTAAGCCAAGAGCCAGTAATTTCTACCTTTCACTTTAATTCACTTACATGAGTACACTTTTTTAGAAATTTCTGAAATTTTCTGAAAGTTCATTTGCAGTGAAATAAAATGAATTTGTATGTCATATCTAAGCACATTTGACAAATTCATTTTGGTTTCTGGCAATGAAAGCGTTTCAGGAAAACTGCAATGGTAAATTTGAGGTTTTAGCGTTTAAACCCTTGCATGTAACAACATTACTGATGTACATTTCACTACTCAGATGTTACAGATATATATGAGTTGTTGTTGCCATTGCCATACACCCTCACCCACCACAATGTAACTCAGTACAACTGAACATGAACAGAGCCTTTCCATTCTTGTTATGAACAGGCATTGGAGTAAACAGCAGATTAGAATTTAAAGAAAACCTCCTTCATTTAGTTTAAAACCCCCCAGCATTTTTGTGAATTCTGTCATTGTAGCTCTGCTCTGATGTTAATAAAAAATATATACTCTTTCCTCTGCACATTATATTACATTTGCTGAATGACGCCGATTAAGCTTGAAATCCATTGTTTTTTAAATAAATTAATTTTTTTTGATTACCATACATGGGACAGTTTGAGCAGGTAGACATTTTTTTCTCCCAAGGTCAAAAGATTCATTGACTAGTTCAGATGAGCTCTGATGCAAAGTTACAGCTGCTCTATAGACTTCCTATAAACTCTTGCTAACCTGTCCAGTTTAGTTACGCAAAAAGGGTCAGAGCGCTTGTCCCAGAAGGTGCAATTGAATTATTTGCAGAATGAGTTCAGGAGCACATTAGTTTAGTTTAGTTTAGTTTAGAGATACGACGCGGAAACAGTCCCTTCGGCCAAATGAGTCAGCACCGACCAGTGATCCCTGCACAGTAACACTATCCTACACACACTAGGGACAATTTGTACATTTATACAAAGACAATTAACCTATAAACCTGTACATTTTTGGAGTGTGGGAGGAAACTGAAGATCTCAGTGAAAACTCACACGGTCACGGGGAGAACATACAAACTCTGTACAGACAGTACCCATAATCGGGATCGAACCCAGGTCTACTGGTGCTGTAAGGCAGCAACTCTACCACTGCACCACTATGCTGCCCTAAGTATATTGTAGTAAATATATAAGCATATCTGTATAAGTGTTCTAAGTATATGAACTGACTCCAGATAAATCAGGGGACCGCACAATGTGCAAGTTAAACATAGCTCCATAAATGCACTCAACTTGATAGGAAAATTGTTGAGTGTACTGTGTACATCAAAGTGTTTATAATGGATGGGATTTATATAGCGCCTTTCTAGATACTCAAGGAGCTTTACATCGCATTATTCATTCACTCCTTAGTCACACTCGGTGGTGGTGAGCTACTTCTGTAGCCACAGCAGCCCTGGGGCAGACTGACGGAAGCGTGGCTGCTAATCTGCGCCTACGGCCCCTCCGACCACCACCAATCACTCACACACATTCACACACAGGCAAAGGTGGGTGAAGTGTCTTGCCCAAGGACACAACGACAGTATGCACTCCAAGCGGGATTCGAACCGGCTACCTTCCGGTCGCCAGCCAAACACTTAGCCCATTGCGCCACCTGTCGCCCTTTAGACCCAGCAAAATCATACCTGTAGCGATGAAGACTTGCAATAAAGAACAACTTATTCCGCTGCATGAAATTTAAAAAATGTTCAGACATGGTAGTGCTAATTAGACCTGGCCAATTATTGTCCCATCTCCCTACCTATGTTTCCCTACCCTTACTCATCAGAGCCGGATATCTTGGGGTCTCACTTCTGAAATAAGGGGAAATGGGTGGAAATTCATCCAAAATTGGAAGCTTCAATATAAATTCTGGCGACTTGATTACTTGGATCAAATGAAACCTAAACAGGCCCACGGCAGAACTTCTGTTTTACAAAATACTTTTCTAATTTTCACCTCATTTCATATGAAAACAACATAATTGAAACAAATTTATATTGTGTTCTAGATATATCTGGGTCAAAGCTCTGTTGTAATAAACAGAACTAGCAAAATGTACTACAGGTCTGCAGTTAACACAAAGTATTGGAGTAAATAAAAACACAAGGCACAATGGGTGGTGAATATTCAGAAGAACATATGTGCAGCTGCCTTGAATTACATTTTGGCCAAGTGTTAAAGAATTTTCAAAAAAAAATAAAAGCATATTCTAAAACAACTATTCAGTGTTTATTTTTGTGGAATAGTTTAAGATTTAACATGGCTGTCAATGAAAGGTCATGAGGGCACTGAGATTGGTGGGTAAGCATCCCTAGCAGACAATCTATTTTACACTTTAGCTTCTGGAGTGGAATGGCAATCAGAAATGGTTGCCTGGACTTAGGTAGGAGATGATTTTGATTGTTCTACTAGGATCCAGGGGCAAGTAAGGTGAGACACATACAAACATAAGATCAGGGATGGCCTGAAAGAAATACATTAGATGATAAGAGGCATAGTTTGGATAAATCATTTCTTGTTAACATATATTTTTGTGTTCCTCTTGTTTGTTTTTAGCTGCAATAAGTAAAATAAATTGTAAGAGAGAAATAGATAAGAAGACAAAAAGCACAACTCTGAATTCTAGTACTTTCATCCAAAAGCCAGTATTGGGGGACTTTAGTCATATAGTGAAGTTAAGGAATACCTGAGTAATTTATAGTCAAGCAGTCTAAATCTATGTCAAGATTGTGATCCTTCATTGGGGACCCGATTTAATATGACACAGAACTTGAAGCATATGCCAGAAATAACTGAAGCCGATTAATATTATTTGTCCTTCAGTATTCCTAATGGTCAATTGGCCATAGCTGGCAACTGGTAATATTTACTACATGGCTAAAGGATTTGAAGACATTTTTGTAAGAAGCAGGTTGAGGAAAAAAGATCTGTTTGCGCATGCAGTGTGCGTCAGGATGAAAAAAATTGTAGCTGAGCAAAGGTGTTTTATTTTAAAGTAATGGATGGAGTCAAAGCTTCTAAATTATTTCCATTGGTCACTAAAGTTTCATTAAGGGCAACCATTTTAGGCACTTGTAACATAATTGATGAATATATAAAGAATAATGGATTCTGAAAGTGATTACAAGGATGTAATCTAATCAAGTGGTTCAGATGATGTCATGTGCCACAAGAGTGAAGCTTTAAGAGCACGTGAGCCCTGTGATTATATTATACAGTAGCTATGAACTTGTTCACAAAAGGACATCAATGTTTTTTAATTTTGTTTTGATAACCAAATTTACCTGAATCAATATATATTTACAAAGTATTTTAATAAAATTCTAATTAGAAAATTCACATTGTGTTATAGGGACTATTGTACTCTAAATACAAATAGATTTTATTTTTCTTAAATTTAATTTAAGATTGATAAATACTCTTGCCAAAAAAGCTTAATGAACATTTTTTTTGAATTGCTTTTTCTCCCAATTAATATAACATGAAAAATTGGTTTCAATCTGTAAAATATAGGTGCATATTTAATACTTATAATGTCATGCTAGTTTAATTTGGCATTACACAAGAGCGATTATATAACAGATGCATATGAAATTAATATTTGAGATTAGCTTAAATATATTAAGTTATTTTGGTGGGCAATATTTTACATGTTATGTTGATTGACATTTAGCACATGGAGAAGGGTCCTTAATAAATATGCTCACACAAATTTATCCACATACAGGTCAAAAATGTTTTAAATCCTCTGAATTCCAATTTAAACTAAACAGGTCTAGCTTTACATCTTTCTGTATCATTTTAGTTAGGGAATTGAATCCCAAGAAAAGTCTTCCCAAATGTCACCGACACTGCAACTAACTAAGCACATGATTATAGTTCGGTGTGAACATAACTTCAGTATGCACAAAATGTTGGATTAACTCAGCGGGACAGGCAGCATCTCTGGAGAGAAGGAATGGGTGACGTTTCGGATCGAGACCCTTCTTCAGACTGTCGTAGATGACTGATAGCGGCTCCCTGTCCTGCTGAGTTACATTTAAACCAGCATCTGCAGTTCCTTCATACACATACTGTAACTATATATCAGTAGGAACTGGTAGGTAAGACAGACTCACCCTATTTGTGCTTCATCCACATACTGCAGAATGCACTGAGAGTGCTTGTCTTCATAAGCAGTCTATCCATTGGGGTCAAGAATGACGTTTCCACTCTAGTTCTGTGGTCATGAGGTGGTCGATGTAGTCAATGTCAGCACTGCAGACTCTGTCACTATGGGGCAGGCAGGTCAGTAATATGGTAGGTGGTGTGCTCCTTCTACCATTTATCCGTGGCTTTTGAGTAATCCTGATGAATGCACTTGTCAATGATGAGGTTATCAATACTTTTTCTCCACTATGAAGAATTGTAGGCTGTGGTTCCCACAAATCAATGAAGATGAGAGAGCATCCTGGAAAAAAACCCATCTCTGTCCTTTGGGTAATATCTTGTCGTAACCAAGATCGGAGTTGAGCACCCCTACAGAAGTCTGATGCTGAACATAAAAATAAAGTTCATAAGATCATAAGAGATAGGAGAAGAATTAGGCCATTCAGCCTATCAAGTCTACTCTGCCATTCAATCATGGCTGATTTATCGCTCCCTCCTAACCCCATTGTCCTGCCTTCTCCCCGTAACCTCTGACACTAGTATTAATCAAGAATCTATCTATCACTGCCTTAAATATATGGGATTGCTGCAAAATCAGAGTACAATTTGATACCTGGAGAGTTGATTTTGATCCTTGGAAGATGGAATCACATTGGATTACTGGCATACAATTGTGAGGATCAGAGTAAGGATCTGCAGGGAGATTGGATTACCATCAATATGGGAGTTGAGGCAGGAACAAACAAGAAAACACAAAACCAGGGTGTGGGCCATCAGATCCTTTGAACCCAGTAACTAATATAATTATGGTTGATCTGTGTTTGTTGCAAATGCTCTTCTACACCATTTCTACATATTCCTCTATTCCAGGAGCTTTAAAATATTTATCCTTTAAGTACCTCTAATGGTTACTTAATTAAAGTATGTGGGAAGGAACTGCAGATGCTGGTTTCAAATCGAAGTTGACACAAAATGCTGGAGTGACTCGGCAGGACAGGCAGTATCTCTGGAGAGAAGGAATGGGTGACGTTTTGGGTCAAGACCCTTATTCAGACAGAGTTACCTTCCAAGTATCTCAGGATCAGAAGCACTGATCTCTGCAGTTGAAACCAGCTGCTCCACGATTAAAGAAAGCATCGGTCTACTGCAAGGATTAGTGACACACACACGGTGGGAAGGCTGAACGTTGATGTTCCAGTGCAGAGACTTTAATCAACGTATGATTGGCAATTTGTTGCATGATTTGCTCTTTGTTGGAATGAGAGTCAGAAGTGGAGGTTGCAGATTTCATTTTCTTACATCAATTTAAAATGTCATTAAGGCACCAACGCATGTTAATGTCATCATGTCTATGAATATCTCTGAGGAAATGACGCTCGTAAAGTGAAAAATTACACACAGAACTGGCTGTTCCATTTATGTTTTGGGCAAGACCTTGACAGGAAATGGGCATAAGCATGGGAACATATGTGCAAAACAACTTTCCTGCACTGGTCAAGCATAGACGTGGGAACTAATCGGCCCAATCGCTCGGCATTTATTTCCACTTGTATTTCATTGTTGGATCACCTCTAGAACATGTGTTCTGATTCCTGTGCAGGGCCCTGCTATTGAGATGTAGTCAGTTCAACGCTGTTTTTGGTTGTACCCTGACAAGTTTCTTTATCTACTGAAATTGTAAAAGAGTTGTTACTTGCCTCTCAGGTAAGGTGGGACTGACTATCTGAAGAAGGATCTCGACCTAAAACGTCACCCATTCCTTCTCTCCAGAGATGCTACCTGTCCCGCTGAGTTACTCCAGCACTTTGTGTCTATCTGTGAAACCAACATATGGCCCCATTACTTTGATTCTCCCTTCTATGCAGTAATTTAAACAGAAATAATGCAATTAAAGCCATGTTACAATTGAAGCAATGTCTAATGAAAAGGATTCAGAGTCGAACGTATTTTAATACACTAAAATTTCCCTGTCATTTATGGCTGAGAATAACTCCAAACTAAATCATTATTGTCTTTTTCATCTTTTCTGATGCTGTCCTTGCCAAGGTGATGGATGCAGGATGCTGCATTTATTTCAGAAAACTAAGCTGCCACATGTTGTTAGTCAATCAAAGTGATTATCTTAATCTGACACAGTTGAGTAATTTGACTCAGTTTGATTAATTCTGTTCACCTACAACTCAAGATCCTGCTTTTTGGATTACTTTTGTCTGCCTTGATTATTTCATCGCATTTTTCAATGCACTTGTACTCCTGTTGAATACATTTGTTATATATGTGAATACGAGCAATTGTCTGTAATTAATATATTCTTTAAAATGGTCATCTTGTTTTACGTTTACAAAACATTAAGCTGCATTTTCAAAGATATTATTTGTCATGTTGAAATTCTACCAACAAAATTCTTCCAATATGAATGAATGAATGAATACTTTATTGTCAGTGAAATTCTTTTCTTGCATCCCCAAGGTATGCAATAGTCACCACATAAAGGGCACAGACAAAGTTATAAAGTATCCCAGGTCCTCCTTTGTTCTCCTCCCCCTTTCCTCCCCCCACATCGGGACCTCCATTGCCTTTCCCCCTCCCTCATGGCGATCCCCCCGCCAGAACCCCCTTTATTCAGCTTAAATGATGGATGATATCCAAGGTCAAAAGGGAAAACATTTTCTAGTCACTGTGTCTGAAATAGGCATTGGACGATTTAAAAATCTGAGACGGATAACAAAACTTGAATTTGTGCCATTAATGCGCCGCTGTGATATTCCATAAGGTCTTTCTATCTGGTCTGATGAGCATTTGTGCTTTAAAAAAATACGATAGAATCAACTGATATGTAGGTCAATTTTCCATGGAATGTAATTAGGATGGATTAGATACATCATCCATCTGCAGTAAAACTGAGGAAAGTTACATGAATGACATGAGTGATGGAACTCTTACAGGTCCATCATTTTTATTCCCCTAATTTTCCATTTGACAGTGGATCTTAGTTGACATTTATGAGCTATACTTTTACATTTCTTTAAAATTAGGATAGATGTCGTGGCATTACGTAATTATTTGCTGCCTGAGATTACTGAATTCTGTCTCTTAATGCCAAGATAATTGTAATTGAAGTGTTCCAAAACCTCAAAGGAATAGGAAAAAGCAAAAAAATACAGTGGAAGGGGAGGTCATGAGAAAGGAACTGTGGCATTACAAACTGTCACGGGAGCTTAGGGAAAAGCTGTGCGTAAAAGCTTTACATGAGTCAAAATAAAATTAATGATGGAGCTTGATTTAGAAGCACCACAAATGGTACATTTCATGGTTGAAGGAATGCAACATGAGGGAAGGTATGCCAAGGAGATCAGCAGCAAACAGAAGGAAACTTCTCACATTTGCCATCATACCACCAAACATATCTGTAGGTTGTGATATGCCTTGCTGGCAGTGAATGCTAGGCAGTAATTCAACGGATGATAACGCTACTTTCAGATCCATTGTATCAGCTTGAAGAGACTTGGAACATTACAACAGATAAGGTCACTTTCTCCTCAACGTTTTCCATCTACTTTTTTCTCACCTTGTACACGAATCAACGGCCAATGTGACACCCACACAATAAAGCAACAGTTGATTTATAAGTAGGTCATTGAGGTCCTCTTCTTTTCCATGGAATACCACAGTGATTCTGTATCATTTCATTTCTTAGAGTGGATTTCACGACAGTTTACTCCCACTGCCCTGATATTGCCAGCTAACTGTACCCATGGATCATGCCGCCTCTTCCAGCATGGTCCCTGATGCAGCATTCTTTTGGGAGGCTGGGTCCCATCCCAACGGTTAGCCCACAGACCCTCTCCCACAGCAAGTGGCTGCCTGCACTAACTGATCGGCTTTGCCATTCATGATGTCCTGACCTCATGATCACCAAATGTTAAACTTGATGTTTAAACTGAATCTTCATGTTGTTGACGATCGCTCAGCTCTGCTGAAAACTGTCATTTCAAAACATGTACTTTACCTGCAACAGATCAACTTGGTGGGGACCTGTCTGATCCATTTCTCTTTATGAGCACAGGAGAATCTAAGACAGCTTTCACTGCTCTGTCTATGTGTACATCGTTTGACTGATCCATGTGGAGATCAGCAATAGGCTTGGCTACATATCTTCTAGAATGAAGAATGGGCAGGCCATCTCAGATTTAGCCTCCGTGGATAACATTCCAGATATATTCAGTATTCAGTAGCCTAACAATGTGTGAATATTTCCTTCACACTGTTCATGATATGTGACTGAAAGGAAGACGTAAAAACAGTTAAAACCATTACAATTCAAGACTTAGGTAAGAATAACAAAGGACGAGGTGAATGTGATGGGTAATAGGTGTTCAATTGCTGAAATTACATGGGCCAATGCTGAAAATACATATTTTATACATTAAGAGCTTTTATAGCATCTGTAAACAATGCCTGAGCCTGCATGATCTTTCCACACACGTGCCTCTTCCTTCTTATTCTCCACTATTGTTGACAACATCAAACTAAGTGAAGGTCAACGTAAGCTGGAACAAAAACACAGACCTAATTTGGGATAAAAATAAATAAAGGATAAAGACTGAGAGGTGAGAAAAAACATTTTCACCCAGAGAGTTGTGAATTTATGGAATTCCATGCCACAGAGGGCAGTGGAGGCCAAGTAACTGGATGGATTTAAGAGAGAGTTAGATAGAGCTCTTGGGGCTAGTGGAGTCAAGGGATATGGGGAGAAGGCAGGCACGGGTTATTGTCACGGGACGATCAGCCATGATCACAATGAATGGCGGTGCTGGCTCAAAGGGCCGAAGGGCCTCCTCTTGCACCTATTTTCTATGTTTCTATGTTTTTATGTAAAAAAGTTGAATATCAAAATAACAAAAATAGGGGCAGCATGGTGGTGCAGCGATAGATTTGGTGCCTTACAGCACTAGAGACCTCGGTTTGATCCTGACTACGGGTGCTCTCTGTACAGAATTTGTACATTCTCTCTGTGAACTGCGTGGGTTTTCACTGGGTGCTTAGGTGTCCTCCCTTACTCCAAAGACGTACATGTTTGTAGGTTAATTGGCTCGGTATAATTGTAAATTGTCCTTTGTGTGTGTGTAGGATAGCGTTAGTGAGCGGTGATCCCTGGTTAGCACGGATTCAGTGGGTCGAAGGGCCTGTTTCCATGCTCTAAACTAAAACTAAATGCTGGTCTGCCTTTAGTTAATAGCTTGGAGTTATTGGCATGTGCTTTCTGTGCTCTCCTACACATTTGGTTAGCATTTACTTTGAGAAAGATCATTAAGTGTCAACTTCTTGAATAGAGCCACTCCAATCTCTTTGGAGAGGCTCAGATTAGTGCAAGACCTCTGAGGCTTAAAAGGAATCACATAATCGGCCACCCACAGAAATGTTTCAACTTTAACTTAACCGTCTGTCAAAACTATACAAATAGGAATGTTATCATTCAAAAACATCCCAAAACTATTTAAAATAAAATGATTTCCAAAATATTTAAAATTGATTTAAAATTTTAACCAATAAAAATAAACGAATGCAATTAAAAACAATTATACTGATTTAATCTTTTATTTTATCTCATCTCTATCACAGCCATTGTTTTGTATTCAAATGAAACAAATATTTCTGAATGCTTTAGAGCAAAACACAAAATTAAGAAACAAATTGAACGTGTATTGTATGTATGTAAGCTGTTAATTCCAAGGGACCAGCATTTATTCTCATCTTGGACCATAATTATGAGGAAAATTCTATCATTGAGAATTTTAGAATCGTTAGAAATCCTTTTTGTTGCAAGCTGATAAACTGATTAATCTCTACAAGAATGTTCTATAGGATATCATTGTAAGATTTATGAACTTCATCTTCTTTTGCATTTTTCTGCTGTTAATTTTATTTTATTGTTTCACCGCTGAGCTGTAATTGATTTATGTTATATGTTTTGCTTTGAACTATAGGAACAGATCCAATTAAGTCCATAAAGCACACTGTGACGCAGTAAAAGTATTAAAAACCTTTGCTTGTGTCCTAGAGACAATGGCAATGGGGTTGTGTTCCCGAATACCTGATAACCCGTTCTTTCAGTTTCATTTTATGGTTGAAAGAGGATGAAAAATATTATAATTGTTCAAACATGATCAAAGTGTGAAAGAAGCCTGCAGTGCAGGAATGGGTACAGCAGAATTAGCTCTGTGGTTGTTTAGTTTAGTTTAGAGATACAGGGTGAAACTAGCCTTTCGGTCAGCGATCCCGGCACACTAACACTGTCCCACACCCACTAGGGCCAATTTACAATTTTTACCGAAGCCAATTAACCTGCAAAACTGTATGTCTTTGGAGTGTGGGAGGAAACTGGAGCACCCGGAGAAAACCCACGCAGGTCGCGGGGAGAACGTACAAACTCCATACAGAGAGTGCCCATGGTCAAGATCGAACCCTGGTCTCTGGTGCTGTAAGGCAGCAACTCTACCGCTGTGCCACCATGCCTCCCTTAAAGCAGACCTGCTCCTCAAAATGGCTTTAGTCATCCTTGAATTGCAACACCTATTTCTGCTGGCTTCTTCGAATACCTATTCCTACCAGTCTTGCCCAGAATCCTGTATTGCATGAATGAATAAAACAAAAATAAATATAACTTATTGGTATAAGTAATAATTAGGAAGGTGTATATTAGCAGGGAGTCTTTATTTCCATGTATGGGTGAAAATATGGATATTAGAAGTTCCTTTAATGCCAGTATTTTTAAGAAGTCTAGTTTTTGGTATCATGATTAAAAGTCAATGTCTCTGAACCAATTTCCTTTAGGATTTTTAATATATTTTATGATTATTCATTCAAACTATATGGGTATCATATATTGGCAAAATCAGCTTTTATCAGCCATTCTTAATCACCCATGCACTGAATGATTTGCGAGACTATTTCCAAGAGCAGTTAAGTGTCATCCACATTACTGTCACCAATGTCACATTTAGGCCAGATTGGGAAAGGATAGCAAATTTCTTTTCCTCAAGGGCAATGTCCAGTTGGGTTTTTATGGCAAGTTTTGAATCACTTTCATCTGTTAACCTATATAACTACTGATGATGAATTTAATTGAGCTCGACTGTTTCCTTGCCAAGAGACTTGATAATAGGTATGCAGTATTGCTGATATTCAAGAGTGTCCAAAATATACATCAAGTTCTTCACCGTAAGTCATGAGACTGTTCCCATGGTGGCAGAAGAAAATACTGGCCGCAGGCTCTACGAATTGCTAAAAAAAATTGCAGGATTAGGTGGAGAAAGTGTAGCTTTGCTGTTGTCATTTAATTTATGTCATCATTGAAAATATAAATTAGTGTTAGAGAGAAAATAGACATTTTAGCTACCGCGCTTGTAGGGTGTTAATAATGATAGTGCTGTCCTCTGGGATTGCTCTTAGGTGGTGTATATATGTGGTTATCGTTAGTTGTTAAATCTAGTTTATCTTTATTAAGCAGTTGCTCAGTTACTATCCATGGAGTTCCAGTCCAAATAAGTGCTGATGTCATTATCTTATCACTGTCAAATGAGGAAATTTAGAAGATTACTTGAATAAACAAAATCTTGCGTAAAAAAGAACGGGACATTTATCTTTACATTACATGATAATAACATTTTGAAGTGTTATGCAAACTTTCCTTGCGACCTTCGGTCCTAGAGAATTCAATAATAGCATCAAGTCTGAAGTTGCTGCTTCTCCTCACATCGATTCTTATTCCTTTTGTGAGTTTATTTTTTCTTTTATTATTCACAGGCCACAATATTTATTGCCTATCCATAAATACTGTGGAAGATACCACTCCATTTAATGAGGAGATTCCAAATGCATGTCTTTGTGCAACTGAAGTGACCTGCTGGGTTATTTCAGAGTCGAGAGAAGAACGGATCTGGAATCACAGAGTAAAGATAGCAGATTTTCTTCTTAAAGGATATTTTTTAATATTGTAGGATTTTAAGTAATTGGGCCATTCATTATTGACATGGCTATCTTGATTCCAGATTTGTTATTCCAGATTTATATGAACTAATGTTATCAGATCTTTACCCCAGGTATCTGGAATTCTAGTCTAATAACAAAAGTGCTTTCGACCATACAGTTTCCAGTTAAGATATGTCATAAGAGAGATGGCAGTTGAGAAAATACACCCAAAGTTAGAGGTAATTAGGCTGCTTGGAAGCCTGTCTTCCATACCTATTAGAATCCTTACCTAAATTATACTGGGGCCAATCAGCCATGCATATAAATTTATATCATGTTTGGAGCTACAATTTTCAATCCTGTAATGCAACATCTAAATCTCTCCGAGAGATTTAGGAGAAGATAGAGAATTTGGGTGGGATAGAAAAGGAGGGTTCAAATGGAGAGTAGGTGACGGAGAAGATCAAGGGCATATGTACCAGAGCTCAGTTATCTGTGTTAATGGCTTATATAAGCACCAAACATTGTCTATGTATATTTGCATATTAGAAACATAGAAACATAGAAAATAGTTGCAGGAGTAGGCCATTCGGCCCTTCGAGCCTGCACCGCCATTCAATATGATCATGGCTGATCATCCAACTCAGTATCCTGTACCTGCCTTCTCTCCATACCCCCTGATCCCTTTAGCCGCAAGGGCCACATCTAACTCCCTCTTAAATATAGTAATTGAACTGGCCTTAACTACCTTCTGTGGCAGAGAATTCCAGAGATTCACCACTCTCTGTGTGAAAAATGTTTTTCTCATCTCGGTCCTAAAAGATTTCCCCCTTATCGTTAAACTGTGACCCCTTGTTCTAGACTTCCCCAACATCGGGAACAATCTTCCTGCATCTAGCCTGTCCAACCCCTTAAGAATTTTGTAAGTTTCTATAAGATCCCCCCCTCAATCTTCTAAATTCCAGCGAGTACAAGCCGAGTCTATCCAGTCTTTCTTCATATGAAAGTCCTGACATCCCAGGAACCAGTCCGGTGAACCTTCTCTGTATTCCCTCTATGGCAAGAAGGTCTTTCCTCAGATTAGGAGACCACAAGTGCACGCAATACTCCAGGTGTGGTCTCACCAAGACCATGTACAACTGCAGCAGAATCTCCCTGCTCCTATACTCAAATCCTTTTGCTATGAATGCTAACATACCATTTGCTTTCTTCACTGCCTGCTGCACCTGCATGCCTACTTTCAATGACTGGTGTACCATGACACACAGGTCTTGTTGCATCTCCCCTTTTCCTAATCGGCCACCATTCAGATAATCAAAACAGCAGCACATGGACCCCCTTATCACGTGATGCTGACGTTATTCTTATGAGTCCATGATATAACTGATGTACAAGGGTTTTCCCATGTAAAACATGTCACACATAGGCAATTTCGACTTGTGTATGAGTATATATGCAAACCTCAGTATGAGGTTTGGGACATTAAACTGCATTTATATTTATAAACTGCAACTATATTTCTACCGGATCTTCTCTGCAAGTTCACTTATACTTGATGCTAGTTGCATCTATGGCTTTGCACACTGAGTGTTTCCCCAAGCAAATCAGTCTGTACAACTAGGCATGTAATAACTAGAGAAGAACAAAGTCAATTTTGTCATCCAAGCTTGCCTGTTTAATAAAGGATGTAAGGTGGCATATTGGCCACCCTTCCACCACGAATGCAAGACACACACGGAGACAGAGATCACTCTATTATCTGATGCAATATACTGAACATCTAAACAATGTGTATTTGTGTGCATGTGTGAGTGAGTGTGTGTGCGCATGGGAGCATGGGTGCGTATGTGTGTGTTTTTGTGTGCGCACGTGTGTGTGTAAGTGTGTGCGTGTGTGCGTGCATGTGTGTGCGTGTGTGAGTGTGTGTGCATGTGTGTATGTGCATGTGTGCGAGCACGTGTGTGTGCGCAAGTGTTTGCGTGCATGTGTGGCGGTGCCATAGTTGCCCTTTCTTGTGAACATAATGTTAATGTACGATTGAGTCTAATTAGCCCCCATTTCTCACCTCAGACCAGAGGTAGGCTCTCTTTGAGGGGGAGTGGTAAATCTAATAGGAAGGTGGACAATTATTAAAATAAATATATTTTATTTAATGGATTGGAGAACGGTGAAACGGACGGGAGGGCAGAGAGAAAAAAAAGCATTCTCTGAAGTGGGATGCATCCACAAATGTATAGGAACCTCTTTGACAGACCCAGCTTTCAGAATGACTGTGTCCTGCTGACAGGAGCCGGTTTCTTCACGGGAAATATCAAAAGCTGCATTGCACCTGATAGTCATACTTTAAAAGAGTTAACATTGTTTTCAATGACACAAATGAGTTTCTTAGGAATGAAAACTCAAATCCACACAGGATTCCACTTTACTGGTCTCCAATCTCATCAAAAATTTATGATCATATAAAATATAATAAATAGTAAAATATTATACCTATTTTAATGAAGAAATCTACTGCCCCTGCTATTTATGATTCCCAATGGACTCATCTTGATAGGATAGGAAGTGACTGCGCTGTTTGAAATGTGCCTTCTACATCTTCTGTCAGTGTGCCATTAGCATACTAAAATTTATAAGACCTCCATTACAATTGGCTTGTAAATAAAATAAGCTGACTAAAAGAAAAGAACAATAGACATACAGATACACTTGCCTTTAATATTGAATTCATTCTTTAGGAAAATATCAGCAAAATCCTACAACATTTACCAATTTGAAGAACTTTGTATCACATTGTGAAAATTCTAAGTCTAAATATTTGAAAATAAAAGATGGATGTATTTTAATTGCAATTTTTTATTCACACAGGTTCAGACAGACTGGGTTTTTTTTCGCATGTAAATTAACATGTTTTATAGCTTTTCAGATTACATTCAAGATTTTGTTTGTAGCTTTCTCTTTCTCTGAAGGATTGTCAATCACTGTCTGAAAGGGGAATAAGGTGGGCGGTTCTGATTCCTCATTTTTTAATGAAGAATGGAAGAAAGTCTCTTTTTTTTCCATAATTAATGACAAAGAATGAATGAGTGCCTTGGAAACTTGTGATCTCTGAAAATGCAATTTTGTTAGCAAGTCATTAATTACTGAGAAAAACAGCCATTCTCCTATTTATCATTTAAAAGAGGATCTTAAAGGTCTTCTGGTAAATCTCATTAACTTTCCTGAAAACTCTTTATAGTTTATAATTCTACTGATGACACTGATTGCAACTGCAAGAAATGGATCAATGATTATGTATAATACTCGCCTCTTGCCTAGATAAGTACAATTCTAATAACACTAACAAATCTTGACCCATCCAGAGCACAGCGAGTTTTATTAACTCAACGCGTCAGGCAGCATCTAAGAATGGTCTCGACCCGAAACATCACCTAGCCCATTTCTCCAGAGATGCTGCCTGAGCCACTGAGTTACTCCAGCTTTTTATGTCTATCTTTGGTTTAAACCAGAATTTACAGTTCCTTCCTACATGTTTTTATTAACTGGCGTATTGTTATCACAGTGTCTGAAAGATGTCAAGTTCCTACATTGAAGTGGAGTAATAGTATGAATGGCCCCAAAAAGGACACATATAAGATGGTTCTTCATTCAGGCACAGAGTACAGGAGTTGGTACGTAGTTTTATAACTGTACAAGTGGTTGGTGAGATTGCACTTGAGGTATGGTGTACATTGCTGGTGTCTTAGTAATAGGAAGGATGTCTTACACTGGAAAGGGTGCAGAGAAGATTAACAAAGATGTTACTAGGATCGAAGGGCTTGAGTTATAAGGAGAGACTCTATATAGTCTGGGACTTTTTCCCTGGAGTGTAGGAAGCTGAGGGATGACCTCAGTGGTTTATAAAACATGAGGGACATATAGAAGGTAAATGTTCGCAGTGCTTTTCTCACCAGGTAGAAAGGTGTAAAATTATAGGACATGGATTTAAGTTGACAGAGGCAAATTTAAAAGGGACCTGAGGAGCTTTTTTTTTCACACAAGGAGCGGTGGGTATATGTACCGAGCTGTCAGAGGAAACTGTAGAGGAGGGTCAATTACAATGTATAAACAACATTTCCACTGATGCATAGATGGTTCAAAAGGCCAAATGTAGGTACATGGGACTCTTAGAAGACATGTTGGTTAGCATGAATGAATTGGGCCGAAGGGCCTATTTCAATAACTCCATGATTCTGTATGAATCTCAAACACCTATTTTGTAAGGATTGTTGTTCCCAATAATTTTTCTCTGAGGCACTGGCCCAATATTCTGGCAACCTTTCACCGATAACATGATTTATGTAGTTCCATGCATGATGGTCTCTACTAACTCTCACAATGTATTTCTTCATATGTGTTCTGTTAACACACAGGCATTTAACTGATGTTAAACTATTCTATTGTTCTTCTTCCCATTGATGTAAAACTTCTTTAAAATCTATACCACAGTTCCATTGTGGGTCTGTGATCCTCCCACCCCCCCCCCCCCCCCCCCCCCCCCCCCCCCCCCCACCAGATCTGATATGAGCCCAGGCCTTAAGGATCTTACTCTTTTATGTATGCTCTTACTTCTGTTGGAAAGGGAGATGATAGTAAATGCTATTTTGTTATCTTCTTTCAGAGTTTGCAAAAAAAATAGTCATCC
Source organism: Leucoraja erinaceus (assembly GCF_028641065.1). Lineage (NCBI taxonomy): Eukaryota > Metazoa > Chordata > Chondrichthyes > Rajiformes > Rajidae > Leucoraja > Leucoraja erinaceus. Next base: position 26,027,700 of record NC_073397.1, on the reverse strand, counting down.
TGACAGCAGGCAGCTTTGATCTCAATTTATAACTGCCACATGTGTAAGTTTTTAAGTAATGAGAATCTGCAAAAAGCTCATTTTACTTGAATCCAGCCACCAATTAATAGTCTTAATTGCTGTGTTCTCAAAGGCATTGAAAACCAATTTCCTGGCATTGTAAGCTGATGTCAGAAATTAGGAACCTCAGTCCACAATAGATGAGTATTACTCGAATGTCAGCAGAATTTCTGACAGTAGGAAATGCTCTTCTGTTTGAAGAGCACAATCATACGGATTAAGTATTTTCTGCAGTTTTTTAATGCGTATTATAGAATTTGCTTTGGGACAGAAACTTTGATCTCTAGCCAGGCCAAAGAGCTTTACTGCTCAGAGTAACATTGATAGGAGGCTGCTCTATTGGATTATATCACTTGAGGTCAGTATGGGATGTTGCTTAATGTTAAAATGTGACCTCTTGACATTGATAGTGGGTGTTTAGATTACCCTGAAAAATTCATCTAGCAGAACAACATTGAGCAGGCTCGAACTCTATTCACTGGAGCACAGGTGGATAAGGGGTGATCTTATAGAGGTGTATAAAATCACGAGAGGAATATATCAGGTGGAAGCACAATGTCTCTTGCCTAGAGTGGGGGAATCAACAATCAGAGGGCATGGGTTTAAGGTGAAGGGGGAAAGATTTTATAGGAATCTGAGAGGTAACTTTTTCACACAAAGGGTGGTGGGTATATGGAACGAGTTGCCGGAGGAGGTTGTTGAGGCAGGGACTATTGCAACATTTAAGAAGCAATTAGACAGGTACATGGACAGGACAGGTTTAAAGGGATATAGAAACAGAGAAACATAGAAAATAGGTGCAGGAGTAGGCCATTTGGCCCTTCGAGCCTGCACCGCCATTCAATATGATCATGGCTGATCATCCAACTTAGTATCCTGTATCTGCCTTCTCTCCATACCCCCTGATCCCTTTAGCCACAAGGGCCACATCTAACTCCCTCTTAAATATAGCCAATGAACTGGCCTCAACTACCTTCTGCGGGAGAGAATTCCAGAGATTCATCACTCTCTGTGTGAAAAAAGTTTTCCTCATCTCGGTCCTAAAAGATTTCCCCCTTATCCTTAAACTGTGACCCCTTGTTCTGGACTTCCCCAACATCGGGAACAATCTTCCTGCATCCAGCCTGTCCAACCCCTTAAGAATTTTGTAAGTTTCTATAAGATCCCCCCTCAATCTTCTAAATTCTAGCGAGTACAAACCGAGTCTATCCAGTCTTTCTTCATATGAAAGTCCTGACATCCCAGGAATCATATGAGCCAAACGCAGACAGGTGGGACTAATGTAGATGGGACATATTGGTTGGTGTGCGCAAGTGGGCTGAAGGGCCAGTTTCCATGCTGTGTGACTATGACTCTATAACCAATTCCACCATGTGCATAATTGAGGTAATATTTTAGAGATTATTTACCACAAGTCATATGTATTTTCAAAGCTCAGCATATTAAGTCGGGCAACTGTGCTCCACTTTACTGAACAGCCTTCCTTCTTCATATGATGAATCCTATCTCTTCCTAATTTGGGTCTGGAATACACTACCAAGAATTTGGGTGCTTTGAAGTATAGCATGGTAAGTGTTTTAATCGTGTTGTGAACAGCATGCTATTATGCCCACCATTCATGATTGTATCCACTTTATGCAGTATTAGTTGCCAATTTATTTTCCTTTTTGATACACTTTAACTGGCGTCATCATAATTGGACAAAAAAACTGCTGGAAAATGGTCTTAATTATTTACAGAGGCAGATTGCTGATACCATCTGTGTGCTACACCTGTACAAAGAGACTATTTCGGCATTTCTTGCTTTGATTTCAAGGGATTGTTTGGACTCTTGGCGATCTCATACCCTTTCCTGGAATGTGTGTGTGATTGGCAAAGCATCCTGGACACAAGCTCCAAGAATGTATCTGGGCATGTGCATCTTCTGAAGAAGGTATTTAGGATGCAATCAACCTTTTGGCCTGTCATCATGTAGGTAGGATAGGATGCCAACTTCACAGAGAACCACAACTGAATACTGCAATGTTAATTGTATCACAAAAATATTCATAATTCACACTGAAAATTGCACCAAACTGACGACTCTGTATACTGTCTCATTGTACTACTGCTATATACTTGTATTGTATCTGAGATATTTATCTAAGTGCTTATGTATAGTGATTCTTACTTTTCTTCAGCACACAGAACATAGTAGGCATTTACTACAAAACAGATAAGCGTGTCCATATACCATAATATAAATATATACACACATGAATAAATAAACTGATAAAGTGCAAATAACAGAAAATGTTTTGTCCGAGCCAGGTTTAATAGCCTGATGGCTGTGGGGAAGTAGCTATTCCTGAACCTGGTTGTTGCAGTCTTCAGGCTCCTATACCTTCTACCTGAGGGTAGCAGGGAGATGAGTGTGTGGCCAGGATGGTGTGGGTCTTTGATGATACTGCCAGCCATTTTGAGGCAGCGACTACGATAAATCCCCTCGATGGAAGGAATGTCAGAGCCGATGATGGACTGGGCAGTGTTTATCACTTTTTGGAGACTTTTCCTCTCCAGGGCGCTCAAATTACCGAACCATGCCACGATGCAACCAGCCAGCATGCTCTCTACTGTGCTGAACGGTACTGTACTGTACTAAATAGTACACAAAAATGAATTTCACTGTACCTCGATACACATGACAAATAAAGTACCATACCACAGACAATGTAAAATCTAACAACCACATAATTTGGTTTTGTTAATCAGATAAAAGCTATTCATATAAATCTGTACAACTCAAAGTGCTGGAATAAATCAGTGGGTCGTGCAGCATCTGTGGAAGGAATGGATCGGTGACGTTTCAGGTTGAGACCCTTCTTCAGACTGATTGTGGTGGGGGTGGGGGGGGGGGGAGATGAAAATGAAGTGGTGGCTGGGCTGCCAGGGGAGTGATAGATGGATGCAAGTGGGGTGGGTGTGGAGGGCAGGGTTAAGTGGAAGAAGGGTGGACAAAGGCTAGAGAGGAAAAGGAGACCAAAGAATGTCAGATCAGGAGAGAAGAGGAGTGAAATGTAAAACCATAAGGAATGAAATAGTTGGAAAGTGATAGGGGAGGGAAGAGGGGGAGAAAGAGGGGAAGGATAGTGGGAGTAATTAGTCTGCACCAGGGGTTGGGGTTGGTAGCCAAGGAAGGGGGAAGGAGGGACGATAATTAAAATTGGAGATCGTAATGTTTATACCATAAGCTACCCAAGTGGAAAACGAGGTGCTGTTCTTTGCGTTTGTGTGCGGCCTCACTCTGATAACGGAGGAGACACTGCAGTGAAAGGTTGGCGTGGGGAGAGGTGTTAAAATGGTTAGCAGCTGGGAGATCCGGCAGGCTTTAAGGATTGATCATGTGTTCTGTGAAACGGTCCTAGTTTAGACTTGTTCTCACTGAAATAAAGGAGGCAACGTGATGAGCTTTTGTCTCATCTAGAAGGCCTGTTGGCCTCCTTGGATGGAGGTGAAGGAGGATGTGTGGGTGTCCAAATTGGACTGAACCACTGATTATTTAAATACATTTACCTCGGTTAGACCTGCCCCTTCTGGGCATTAGTGTGTGAAATGTTGCCAATTGGTATGCAATGCATGATTAACATCATCACATGGGTGTCATTACCAATGTGCAATGTGGAAATGGTGCAGGTCAGGACTGTAAGTGCCAACCATAACCAAAGGGTGATGCTCGTGCAATAATTAACAGGATAAACCATTTCTCCCCCAATATCCAGTCTCAACGGCATGGCTCTGACGCTCCAAGGTCAATTTTTGAAGGTAAGTCCTGTTTCTTGCTATGGCTAAAGAACTTGAACCCCATGACCCCTGCGCCAAATGATGATCTCCAACAGTATGAAGTCCCTCTCCTCATAACCCACTCACCACACCAGGGCAAAGAGTCATAAGATCATGTGATAAAAGCAGAATTAGGCCATTCGGCCCATCAAGTCTACGCCATTCGATCATGACTGATCTATCTCTCCCTCCTAACCCCAATCTCTTGCCTTCTCCCCATAATCTCTGACACCCTTGTCAAAGTGATTGCACAAGCCCACTCATGAGTCCTGGTGAATGATCATACGGGAATGTTCACTGCACACATGACTTGGACTTTAAACGTAATCCATGCATGTTGCACTCAGAAAGCCTTGGTTTCAGATCCTTCCTAATAACGTTGTAGGTCATGTGATTGTGACACAATAGCCGTTTGTCCTTGACCAAGACTGGTGCTGGTCCTCCTCATAGTGACGATCCAACGCACATTTTGTTTTATCTGCTGAAGAACATTTAGCTCAGTGAATTAAATGTTATACCAAGTACAAAAACCGAAGTAAGAAAAGAAAAAGAATGTATGTAAAAGGAAACGAAAATGGGGCAAAAACTGTCGAGATGTTTTAAAAATGGGATTGGGAAAATAAAAAGGAAGGACATTTATTTAATACTTTCATGATTACAACATGAACTAAAGCACCCTTCAGTCACTGAAGTACCTCTGAAATGCAGTCATTAATATAATGTAGGAAATGCTCACAATCTAAGTAATTTAGTTTCGATGTAGGGGACGTTGATAAGCAGTCATTAACATTTATCATGTTGTTAAAAGGCTACATGCTTGCAATAACAAAACTTAACTGAGTTGAGGGAGAAAATACAGTCAGGTTCTTCAAAGAAGTATTTAATTAAAGTTGTTTTTGTGGGGGAAAGTTCACAGCAGTGGAGGATGGATTGCACCTTCTGCCTCGTTGCTGTAAGGACCCGGGTCCTAGACCCAGGTTCAATCATGACCTAGTGACTGTTTGGGTGTTCTCCAGGTGCTCCGGTTTGCTCCAACATTCCAAAAACATGCAGGTTTGTAGGTTAATAGGCTTCACTAAAATTGTAAATTGTCCCTAGTGTGTAAGATAGAGCTCGTGTATGGGGTGATCATTGGTCAACATGGACTCGGTAGGCCGAAGAGTCTGTTTCCGCGGTGTATCTCTAGTCTAAAGTCCAAAAGGTGACTTCTAAATAGGCACACTTCATTGCATATCTCGCTCCTGTCTGATGTTGCATTAGCCTTATTCATGGATAATTATAAATATCAATAGTCTTATTATTTTCATGGAAAATTCCTCCTTCATGAGAATTGCAAACTCTGTTGTTAACTGAACTGAATAAAGTTGATGTAATAAACTGAAATTGGTAATTCAATGAACAGTTGAATTTGCAGCATTTTTGGTCAAGCCTCAGATAACCTATTGACCTGAATTGAAACCACATCTCGTACAACAGAAAGTGGAAGGTTGCAATTATAAGGGGTCATGCTGCAAAACTGTAATGTGACTATAGAGTTTAATGGTGAGCACAGGTCCAAAAATTCTGTCTAAATTGTTATATATCACTGCCTCCATAGCTCATCAGTTTTGCACTGACAACTGCACCCTCACGTTACAAACTTACACATGTTTAGACATTAATAGGAACAAGGTAAATGGGATAAATGGAGAAAAGTGGCACTGAGGAAAAGGATTAACCCCGATCTTATTGAATCGTGGAACATGCATGAGGGGCCAAATGGCCCACTCCTGCCGCACCACAATCATTTATCCCCTCCCCACCCCTAGTGTTAGTTTCACATTGAAGTTGTAGATTGAAATGCACACTGATGCGAAGTTTAGTTTAGTTACAGCGCGGAAACAGGCATTTCAGCCGATGGAGTCCGCACTGATCAGCAATCCCATACACAAACAATATCTTACACATGCGACAATTTACAACTTTTACTGAAGCCAATTAACCCTGTAAATTTTTATGTCTTTGGATTGTGGGAAGAAACCGGAGCACCCAGAACAAAACCCATGCGGTCATGGGGATAATGTACAAACTCAGTACAGACAGTACTCATAGTCAGGATGGAGCCCAGATCTCTGGTGCTGTAAGGCAGCAACTCTATCACTGTGCCACTGTGCTGATCTCAAGAACATCTCCATTTATTCCACGTGCAGAGCAAAGGTTGAAACAAATGGCCAATGAAATTACTGCTGCTTGATTGCTGCATTACTTCATACTTCAGTCTGCCACTCACTGATGCAAGTGATAAGGAAACAATGGTCAACAAGCCATTCTTTAGTGAAGGCAGTAAACTCCCAGCAGTGGCTGGTACAATACAATACAATACGTTTATTTGTCACATTGCACAAAAAGTGCAAGTGAAATGATACGTCAGCAGCGATACAATGATAAAGGGCACACACAAAAACACAATAAATTTTTAACATAAACATCCACCACAGCATTCATCACTGTGGTGGAAGGCACACAATTTGGCCAGTCCTCCTCCATTTCCCCCCGTGCCCTCAACCATTACTTGCTGCTCCAGATGAGTAAGGAACAATCTGTCGGCTCCTCCCCACCGCGTTTTAGTACTTCATACTTAATATCACCTTTGGTGTAGCATAGTCATCAGTGTAGTGTTGGAGGGCTCTTTTGTGCTGCCACTCACTGATGCAATTGACAAGGAAACAATGGTCAACATGCCATTCTTTAGTGAAGGCAGTAAACTCCCAGCAGTGGCTGGTACAAAGAAGTGCCAGAAGTTGTACAATGTGGTACACGCATTTGTTAAGGATACACTTGCATTCATTTGTACATATTGGAACCCTGTAATCTTTTTAACCTTAACCACTTAAAAAAAAAATCTCACCAAGTTGGAAGTCCATTGCACGTTAAAATTCTGTAAATACACACAAGACCCTTCCCTGTTCAGTCTCGACCAGAAACGTCACCCATTCCTTCTCTCCACAGATGTTGCTGAGTTACTACAGCATTTTATGTCTATCTACAGTTTAAACCAGCATCTGCACTTCCTTCCTACTTAAAATTCTGCAAAGATGAGCTGACAAAGATTTAGTTTGGTGACAGACACTTGCGTAATTGTAAAGAGTAATGACATCTTTGCATCAGTGTGCATTTAAATGCACTGTGCGCAAGAGCACGGTAATATTGCCATCAGTAATTGGGCCAGTGATAATGAAACCTGGTTAAGTTGACTAGTGTCAAGAGCCATTGATGTGGTCATTTCTCAAGATATTGTAAAGGAGGATATACCCAGACACAGGGCTGTAGTGCATGCTGAAATTGTTAATGAAGAATGCTTCTGTGCGACATAAGGAATATATTTAAAGTATTTTTGAAAGCCGCAAATTTCTAGTGTAGACTGGTTGTGAAAATGGTTACTTTGCTGAAAATGAAAAAACAATTTTGTGAAGCTGTGAAAAGCAAACCAGAAATGTGCCCATTGTATGGTATCACAGATGAAAGGGTTATCTATTATGAACAATTCAATGTTGGAGTATTATTTGGACTATAGTGGAATATAATCAGGTCAGAGAAAGGGTCAGTAATCTGTTCAGATAGTACATGACAAGCAGTTTGCCAGAATCAGGACAATGGTCGTGATATTGCGTGGATCCACAGTTGTGATAGAAGGTGATGTTATGCTGAATCATTTCAGTACATACGTAATATGAGGCGGTTCAGATGGAAGAGACGGAATGAGTCTTGTGGCACGCACTAGAATCTCCCAACCCCTGCAGAGTAGTTATTAAGATGGCTGATCCGTGGGCGGTTGCTGCTGGGACGCAAGTCGGGGCTTGATCAACCCCGGCTGGGTCACCTGATGGTGTCTGATGTTGTGAGACCCGAAACACCCGATGACCCCAGATCAAATCACTGAGGATGCATCCAGCGCATCTAGAAGATGTATATTTTTCACACTGAACTCTGGCTCAGCCAGTGGCATATAGGAATAGACTGGGTGACAACCAAGAATAGTTTGGTTACTACTGGAGAGACAGTTGATGGCACGGAAAGACGGCACCCGGGAAAGGCTGGGTTAGCACCCCAGTTTGTGTCTTTTGTGAGAAAGTCACCCAATAAAGCCAAGGAAAGGCTTAATGAACCACCGTGGCCTAAAAATCCATCAGGCGAGAATGAAATGCTCGGGGAAGCAGAAAGAGGTGCAGCGCACAGGCCTTGAACCTGGTGAGACGCAGGAGGAGCCCGGCCAGGACACACCCCACAGAGCCCAGTCCCTCCACGCACTAGAATCTCCCAACCACTGCAGAGTAGTTATTAAGATGGCTGATCCGTGGGTGGTTGCTGCTCCCTGATCAACCCCGGCTGGGTCGCCTGGGTGAGGGTGTCTGATGTTGTGAGTCCCAAAACACCCGATGACCCCAGGTCACATCACTGAGGATGCGTCCCAGCGCATCTAGAAGATGTATATTTTTCACACTGATTTCCAAAGGGCTACTGATGTTCACAGAGTTACTGATGGGCCAAACCAAGCTTTGGTTGAGCATTGAGGGAGGAATGTATTGCAAGGTAGAGGTCACAGCTAATGACTTTCCAATTTCAAAAGGGGCAGCAGGAAAGATATCTCAATGGAAGACTGAAGTGAAGGGACAGGGTGAGTACAGAGGCATAAGGGTGACAACGTTAAGAAACATTTCAATTGGAATATGTTACTATTAAAGTTAAGGTATTTACTAAAAGCAACATGCTTTTGTGTTTGTTTGAATAATCAGTGCATTAGGATAAATTAAGCATAATGATACAGTTGATAATTTGCATGTTATTGTTACTTTTTCAACGGAGAGAGCATTGTGGTATACATGATTAATATGTGCTTGGAGCCTCCCTCACAAACCCATATGGAATCGCATTACCAGAGCTATTCCTTTAATCTACCCATTCATCCTCCACTTTCCCACTTTACTGAAAACAAACTTGTTTGTCGCTTTAGATAGATACAAGATGCTCAAAAAACGAATAGGTGGCGTTTCGGGTGGAGATCCTTCTTCACACAGAGAGTCAGTGGAGAGGTTTGTCCTCTTTCCTAGCCCCAATGAAGAATCCTGGACCAAATATATTAACTGTTTCTCCTTTCCCATTACTGAGTTTTTCCAGCATTTTCAGTTTTCATTTTGCATTAGTGTGTGTGTGTGTGTACATTTAAGAATATGGCATTATAAGTGGCACTACTTTTGATCACTGATGTACCCGGCACTGCTGTTAGTTAAGCATTGACTACCTTTGGATTTTTGTTGGCAGCTCTAGACTTGGTACATGTATTGGCAAACAGCAATACAAAGGATCCAAGGGAACTCGTAAAGAATGGAATAGCACTGTGACTGAAGTACTTGGAGAAGGTGTTCAGTGAGGAAGCAACGGAAGGAAGAGGAAGGCGTTAAGAAGGTCTTTCGTTTATTACTGTGTGTAGGGTTATTCCATCTGCTACTCTACTCTTGGGGCCAAGAATCTGTAGTGGATGAGAGGCAGGTGGCCCTATTGTGCTCAGCCTGATAAAGATTCATGGACAAAATATCGGCCTTTCATTCTCTTGCAGACGCTAATTCAGTTGCAGTGAATTGAATGTCTGATTATGTATTGTAGAATACGGTTGTGTATGAAGATGGGAATGGACTTAAAACCAAACGATATGAACATTTGGTTTTGAAGACATGATGAAATCTCTCCCCTCCCCCTCACTCCTCCTCTCTCCTCCACCCTCTACTCCACCCTCTCCCCTTCCCCCCCCTCTCCCCCTCCCTTCTCCCTCTCCCCCTCCCCCCCCCCCCCTCCCCCCCTCCCCCCCCCCCTCTCTCTCTTTCTCCGCGCCGGGGAGGGGCTAGAGAGGGAGGGGGTAGAGGCAGCACCTACCCAGGTCATAAGGCAGCAGCCTCCCCACCAGGTGCGTGGCTTGAGTGAGGCTGCGGTCGGCGTGCACCTGAGCGAGGCCCGGAGCGATCTGAGGATGGTCAAAAGCAGCGGAGGGCCGGCCAATCGTGGCTTCAGAGAGGGGAAGCCCACCCACCCGTGTGACAGACAATCGGGCAAGAGAGATGGAGAGGAGGTTGTCCCCCGTGACGGCCAGAGATCGCCAGGTGGGATCGGGATCGCCAGCGAGGAAAAGGCGTCACGATTCCCCGAGTCCCTGCGATCGACGGAGGAATCGCAGGTCTCCATAGATGGCCTCTCCTGGAGGAAATAATGGCCGCCACGGCCACCTTCCCATCGCGCTGCCCCGCGCCCGTGCGGCGATAATGACCGCCGCCGCCATGTTGTAGAACTTCAAGGAACCCAGCGGAGTGCGCAGCATGACCTGAGCAGCAGTTTAAAAACGCTCAGTGTCAAATTTAAAGAAGTGAAAGTTAAGAAGCCAAGAAGGGAAAAAAGTGTTCGGCATGGACTTGTAGGGCCGAGATGGCCTGTTTCCGTGCTGTAATTGTTATATGGTTATATGGTTATATGGTTAAGTACAGAAGACAGAACAGGGGTGACGTCACACGCAGAGCGAGCAGCGGCAGGCAGGCAGATCCAATGTGACATCATCAGCGAGACCACCTCGTTTATTTTCTAAGTTATTTGAATTTTTGAACATGTTCAGAAATAATTCGAGAAATAATGCATGAAATTTTCAGATAGGGCGATTTTTGACATCATGGCATAAATCTCTATCGGAATATTAAAAAATATCACCGTTAGCGCGTCGTGTTTTCGAGGAGATGTGAAACGCACACGAACATCACACAAATAAATACGCAGAACTGCAGATGCTGGTTTACACCAAAGATAGACACAAAATGTTAGAGTAACTCAGTGGGTCAGGTAGCTGGACACTGTCTGAAGAAGCGTCTCGACCCAAAATGTCACCAATTCCTTTTCTCCAGAGATGTTGCCTGACCCGCTGAGTTACTCCAGCATTTTGTGTCTATCTTCTTTTAAAACCATATACTCCTGCTATTGGCAAATGAATGTTTTTGACTGGCTGGAAGATAAACCCAAATTCAATATATGAAAACCACAATGTTTGTGTATGTGTGCGGAACAATTTAGTACTCTGTCACAATGCATTAAAAATAACTGTATGAATTGTGAGTATATTTAAACTACTTCACACGTTTTAAATCATATTTACCATGTTAGGAAATGGAGCAAAAAACAAAGAAAAGCCAAAGCTGTGCTTTTCTAAATCAATCCAAGCATCCGTTCAGAAGTTGAATGTAGGTGGAGAAAGCTGCAGACAAGTTCAGGATAAGGCAGGTGCTGAATATGAAGTGATGCACATTGGGGCTTGAGCTGCTATTAATATAGAGGAGCGAGAGGTTCATCTGCTCTGAGGTTCAGGGGCCTGAAGCTTCGGAATGAAACCTACTGATGGCTTTCCAAGCAGAAGGTAAGTGAAAGGGGATTGTGCTTTAATAATGTAGAGGGAAGTAAGGGCGGTATAATTGTTGGCAGAGATAAGCAGCAGAAAACCACTTGAGGAAGACTTCATTTTCAGGGACTGTTCCTGTCATCAACACCTGTACTATTCTCTCTGATCCCATCACTGATACCAGGCGATCTTCCATGGATCTTCAATTTGGTTGCATGACAAACATTTTTTGACACTATCTTTAAATCCACTGAAGCGTCTACTGTTGTTGGATGAATTAAGGGGTACATTGAGTCTGAGTATAGAATGGAGATTGAGAATCTGATTGAATGCTGCCAGAGCAACAATCTTGCTCTCAATGTTAGGAAGACCAAAGAGCTGATTGTGGACTTCAGGAGAGGAAAGTTGCAATCCACTAACCTGTCTTCATCAATGGGACGATGGTGGAGAGAGTCAACAGCTTCAAGTTCCTGAATGTGCATTTCTCTGAAGATCTGTCCTGGACCCAGCATATTGATGCAATCCCAAAGAAAGCTCATCAGTGCCTCCACTTCCTTAGAAGATTGAGAAGATGCGATATGTCAGTGAATCAAACTTCCACAGGTGTAATGTAGAGAGCATATTTACTGATTGCATCACAACCTGGTTGGGCAACTCGAACGCCCAGGAATGAAGGAGATTAGAGAAAGTAGTAGACACTGCCCATTTCATCACATGTACTCACCTCCCCAACATTGGAGCGGTCTGGAAGAGATACTGCTGCAAAAAGGCAGAGAATATAATCAAAAGCACGCACCACCCTGGCAAAACTCTCATTTCAATATACCATTGTGAAGAAGGTACAAGAGCTTGAAAACCGTGACCACCAAGTTCAAGAACAGCTTCTGCAACTATGATCTTCCATGGATCTTTAATTTGTTTGCATGATAGCCTGCATTTTGTTACACTTTTATGGTTACCTAGTATTATGATTATTCAAGTATTGTATTTTTGATTATTATATATTTAACTGTGTGCTATTGATGGGCCTATTAAGGTGCCTTAGCCATTGGACTACACTAGATCCAGAACTCTGGCATGGACAGGACTATAAATCTAATGGCTCATCTAATGGCTATCAGGCAACTGAATCATCCGACCACAACCAGAGAGCAGTGACTGTCTACCTCTTTGATGTCCCTCAGGCTATCCTTGACTGGACTTTGCTTGTACTAAACGCTATTCCCTTATCATGTATCGATACACTGTAAATGGATTGATTATATTGTCTTTCTGCTGATTAGCACACAACAAAAGCTTTTCACTGTACCTCGGTACATGTGACAATAATAAACTGAATTGAATACACAGCCCTGCTTCACGGGATAGGAGTATATAAATTCTTCCAAATTTTACTTGAATGAATTGGCATCATGATAATGTTTGGTAATTTTATGGAAATAGATTTTAATTGCATCTTTCTGGCTTAGTCTCTCAATGGAATTGTTTGAAATCAAATTAGAATATACACTTAAAATTGAGTCTAAACATAATATAGATGTATTAGATAGATAAAAAGTTATGATAAATAAGTTTGCTTGAGATTAATGGGCTTTTGTAATTACCTTGAAAAGATTCACTTGAATAAAAGTGTTAGAAATTCACTTTTGTTTCCCAACACCAAGTATATTGACAAATATTCATCACTCGCTTTTATGTTTTGACCTTACACGCACATATTTGCATCAAGAGGCCAAAGATTACTTTCAGCGAATCTACATTAAAAGAAAAACCATTTCATTCCTTTTTTTGTATTTTGCCTGTCATTTTACGATCAACTTGCGAGTAACAGCTGTTTCTGAGACTGATTAAAGAAAAATCCCAGCTATAAATGATTGCAATTCATTTCTTCTTTTCTCAATGATGAATGACTGCTTTAAATAAGTTCAGATTTGAATACATCAGCAACTTGCAAATGTTTTGTCCAGACAGTACAGGAGGAATGGCTTCATCAAACTTGCACCAATTATGTCATTGTGAAACTTTCTTTTCTTCTAACTTCCTTCATTGTTTCTTCTGATCGTCAGTATTTCCTCTGATCAGTAAGTGCTGATACAGGAACAGCGGTTGAAGTGGTTTATCCTCAGTCAAGATTACAATCAAAGAAATGAAGGGCACAGTCACTGGTCTGGTGCCCTAAACAATTTTCATGGACTGGGCTCCATTCAAATGGTCCTTGTAAGTTATCTGTGCCTCAAGAAGTGACCCAAGATTTCCAGGATGCAAGAGGGTGGTAACAGTACAACATTTGAAATAGTTGAAGCTCAATTTAGAGACACTTAGAGGGACTCTTTCTTTCAATGACGGTGTGGGAATTATCAAATTGTCACTGTAGAAAGGCCGGCCGTTTGACTTATGTCTCCCTGCTGAAAATAGAATGATCTTCACATTGCAGTAAATTGTTTTCCCTTTTATCTAGCTGCCTCCTGAATGGGTCTGTTTCCACCACCCTGTCAGGGATTATTCTCTTCCACATCTTCCATTCCAACCAGCAGTCTCAACTCTCTAGTTAGCATGGCAGCTTGGAAAAGAGACCAATTTCCTTGCTTTTCTTCTTCAACACCACCAACCCAAGAGAGGAAAATAGTGGGTGTCAGATTATTGGACACGCAAGAGACTGCAGATACAGGGCTCCAGATTATCTCTAGGGTCTGATTAAGAATGGATTTTCCTATTGTTGTATAAAGTATTATTGTTCTTTGAATCATCTGAAAATGAGGCCAGCTTCTTTCTATCTACCTTGTTCAGGTAAATAATGATTTTACACACCAATATAAAATCTATTCTCTTCGCTCCAAGGGAAACAACCTCGGGTTTAGGAGCGAAGGAAAACCTTAATAAATGTACAGAGGAAACTGTTTAGGACAAGTGGACAGGACAGGGCTATATCGCCTACATTCCCTCTAATTTTCTTGTGTCCTTGCATTCTTTATCTCTATTAGGCTCTTCGATCAACTTGCTGCCTTAATCCCACATAAATCCTCAACCCACTGCTGATTTCCTTGTGGGTGGTGGTGTTACTGAGCGAATGCAAGGATGTTGGGTCTTTTTCCCAGCTTGCCAATTCAGACAGCTGTTGGGAAGGTCAATGAGATACAAGAAGGAATGGGCATCACCACCTTTCCTTAATCCTTTTAAACATTTGTGGAAAGAGTCCACATTGGGAATGTTTAAGACCATTTTCACGCCAGGGGATGCATGAGATTAGGCCAAATCAAAATTGAGATTTCCGGTAGGAATCATTTGATATCTGTAAGTAGAAGCAGACACTGGATCCACAGATAACTACACAGATAGTATACCAAATCTATGCTGTTATTGGGAGGTTGCATGTCTTATTCCACAGGGTTGTGTGTGTATAATGGAACTAACAATTATTAAAGATGGGATTGTTGGTGTGAGCAACCTCTGAGTACTGTGTGTTTATTTTGCAGTACAGGATGTCAATAGCAGTATAAAGCCCAAAGTTCACTTCTGGTTTGATGTTGAACGACATTTCTCTGCTTAATATCTAGGTCTACTTCCACACAGGAAAAGCAGCTTCTGATAACACCAATGGCTCAACTTCAGTACATTTAAAGGACATTTATATATGTATCTGCACAGTTCACAAAGCCAACTTTCACAAGGCTTGCTCTGGGATCCATCCAGGTTACATGTACCTCCTCTAACCTCACCTAATGCACCCGGTATTCCTGATGTAGGCTCCTGCACCTCGGTGACACCAAGTGTAAAGCTGGAGACCATTTTGCTGGATACTTGCGCTTGGCCCGTCAAGTCCAACCTTATCTCCTGGTTGCTAACCACTCTCCTTCCAATTCCCACATTAACCTTTCTATCCCGAGCCTCCTCCATTGCCAGAGTGAGGTTGCATGCAAATTGGAGGAACAGCACCTCATATTTCACTGGGGCAGCTTACAACCCAATGATATGAAAGCTGAAGTCTCAAATTCTAGTTAACTTCTACAGACATCTATATCCTCCCTCCCCTTGACCCCTCCCCTCCCTCCCCCTCTTTTTCCACATTCCTCCACTAAAGGTTGATTAATTAGTTTCACAGTTCACATATATATATATCTTAGTTTTACACCTGTCTCTAGCCAACAGTCAGCCTATCAGGCAACCTCCTTGCCTGAGGTCATCTGTTGCCGGCCCTGACTTGTCCTGTTTCTTTCTTTGCTTCCAGTTTTTTCCTCCACTCTCCCCACTATAATCAGTGTGAAGAAAGGACCCGAGCTGAAACGTCACCTATCCATTTTCTCCAGAGATGCTGCCTGACTCGTTGATTTACTCCAGCATTTTGTGTCTATCTTCTGCGTAAGTTACCTCTGCTAAGAGAGGTTGAATAGGACGTTGTGCTGCTCACAACTGCATTGTAGAATAGAAGAACAGCTGCAGCAGAAAATAACCTACTTATGATAAACGTGTCTTTTGTATTCACACCTAGAAAGGGCATTTGGCTGCAGAGCAAAGCTCTTGAAAGTACAGGTGTTCGTAATGCACATTAATGCCATTATAGTGACCTTCCTCGGAAATTTGTATTATGAATGCCTTTTAAAGTAGGAGGCTGCCTTTTGCCTTCTTCAGAAACTGTGCAGATTATTTTACTTCCTGTCCCCTCTGCCCTGGAAGACACCCTCCCTCGTAATTTTAACATATTGTTAGCAATACTGCTCAGCAGCTGTTTCTATTATACTGTGATCCTTTTAATGGGTTACCTCTTCAGGTCAGAACTTTAAGCAAAGAGACTGCCAACACAGGAAATTCAACCCCTGACATCGGTTTCTGAAATAAAGCACCATTCCCAGAGCATTCTGCAAAAAGCTATTTAGAAACTGGTGCAAATGAATTTGCTGATTTTTCAAGAGTTTCAAAAATGTATGAAGGTACTGATAGATGGTCTGTTAAGTTGTGTAATATTAATTGTTATCATACCCCTTATTTACACATGGGCTAGAATGTCATCGGCTACATTAGTTTTTAAAGTGCATTCTTGGCCTTAGAAAGTAATGATGAATTGCCACAGTCATTATTCACAACTGCTATCAGACTCCTGGACTAATCACCTATTTTACACCCTTTCCCAGAGGTGCTGCAATATGCTCCTATCGCTACCTCATTTGCTGTTTTTGTTGTTTCACTTTAGTGTATTTATTTTATTTTATGCACCACTTCAGATTGCAGTCACCCATTCCTTCTCTCCGGAGATGCTGCCTGTTCCGCTGAGTTACTCCAGCATTTTGTGTCTATCTCCTTTACATACTTCTGTTGCTTTGCATTCTGCATTGTATTAATTGTTGTATCTATTGTTACCATGTATGCTGCTTATTCTATTGGTTTTAACGCATACAGGAGTTTCATTGCAGCTTGGTTTACTTGACAATAAGTGAATCATTCTAAAACATTGTGGTAAAAGTTGTTCCACAGCCTTTAGAAACAAGGAACTGCAGATACTAGTTTACAAAATTGGCACAAAGTGCAACATCACCAGAGTACATGGATAGGCGACATTTTGGGTCGGGACATTTCATTGTGAGCTCTGCGGTGAATTAGAAGAAGCACAAGCTGCACCTGGAAGAATTATTTGTATACCTGGATGATAGGAAGGGAAGAGGTAAAATGGAAATAATTGCTCAAGAAGTAGCTGTAGGAAGACAAACTATTTTCAATGGAGGTTGTTATTACTGGTATTTGTTTTACACAAATATTATTAGCCAACAAGGAGCTTATGCCTGATTATCTTCCAAGTCTATTCCACATTATCATGACTGCTTAATTATTAGAGGTTGTGGTTAAGACTGAATCCTATGTAACCACCAATGTATGTTCTGCCCTTATGCCAATGTAATCTTTATCTATATTTAATAAAGTCCCAACTTTGTCCATTTGAACCTGACTGTTAGAGGACTTTGGTTAGGCCTCATTTGGAGTATTATGTGCAGTTCTGGGTTACACCATTACAGGGGAAATGTGGAGGCTTTGAAGAGGGTGCTGGTTTACCAGAAAGAGTCTGAATTAGATGGTATTACCTATCAGGAAAGTTTGGACAAACTTGGATTGTTTGCTCTGGATGTCGGAGGTTGAGGGGAGACCTGATCGAAGTATATAAAATTATGAGAGGCATAGATAGAGTAGAAAGAAGAATCTTTATCCCAGGGTGAAAATCACAAAGACTGAGGGCATAGCTTTAAGGCGAATGAGGGAAATTGTGCAAGGCAGGTTTTTTCCAAAGAGAATGATGGGTGCCTGGAACACAATGCCAGGGGTATTGGTGGGGGCAGGTACGATAGTGGTGTTTCAGAGACTTTTTGCAGAGCCTGTGGATATGCAGGGATGGGAGGAATTTGGGTCACATGAAGGCAGAAAAGATTAATTTAACTTGGCATCATGATCGACATGGACACTGTGGGCGAAGGGTCTGTTCCTTTGCTGTACTGTTCCATGTTCTATTTTCTATTCTTCCAATGTCTTAGGGAGTGATACTGAGAGAGACTTTGGGAAATGCTAACAGATGTGTCGACTTTCATACAATCTTTGATCTGGTACATGAATCCTTTTAGTTTAATTTAATTTAGAGATAAAGTGCGAAAACAGGCCTTTCAGCCCACCGAGTCCGCGCAGATCAAGGATCCCTGCACATAAACACTATCCTACACACACTAAGGACAATTTTTACATTTATCCCAAACCAATTAACCTACAATCCTGTACGTCTTTGGAGTGTGGAAGGAAAACGAATATCGCCGAGAAAACCCATGCCATTCACAGGGAGAATATACAAACTCTGTACAGACAAGCACCCGTAGTCAGGATCGAACCTGGGTCTCTGGAACTGTAAGGCAGTAGTTGCACCGCTATGCCACCGTACCACCATTTTGTTTGGACAGGACATGTCTAGGGATGAAAATGTCCCTAGACTGAGAGATTGGCAGTTTTCATCAGTTTGATTGTTACTTGTCATTGTTCCATGTGTCTTTGGCTCTGTTCTCCCAAGTTAGGGACAGTGTCCCATATGGTTGCAAGAAGAACCTTGTTGGAGCAGATGCATTTTTGCCAGAAGTAGTGGCTGGGTTGAAGCTGAGTGGTGCATCGATTTTATTCTTATTTTGTTTTATTGCTGCAGTTTGGTATAATTGAGTGGTTTGTCAGGCCTTTCTCTGAGAGCAGCTAAAGGTCAAATCTGGAGCCACAAATAAGCCAGATCAAAGAAGGAGAGCAGATTCTTTCCCAAAAGGATATAGTGAACCAAGATGAATTTTATGACAAGCTGGTTTCATTTTCAGCATTACAGATATTAGCTTCATATTCATGATAAGTTTGATTAATAGAATTCAAATGATTCAGCTGCAATGGCTTGACTTCATCTCTTTGTGCTAGATCTTTAAGTCCAGTCGGGATTTTGAGTGCAGTGTCTAACTCACCTTTTGAAAGGGCTGCAATGTTTACAAAGGCCTCAATGCATCAACTCTTTTCCATATATCCAATTCCACTCCCGTTCTTAGTCAAATTAAAATATTTTTTACTTCTGTCTCAGTGAATGATGTGTTTTGTCAACAGTCAAAGTGAAACAGACCTAAAATATTTCCGATAATTCAAGTCCAGGATCGCACCAGAGACCACCAGTTATTTCATTTAGTTTATTAATATTGAGGGAAGATTTCCTTTGCGCACTGTGTGGAATGAAATCGTAAACCAGCTTATAAACCATAGGTTTACGGCTTCATTATATATGGTACACAGAGGAAATTTGACTCATTATTTCATACGCAAAAGATAATTCTTAAGCAGTTACTGGTGAGGAATTTGTTACATTTGTCCCTAAAAATATATATATTATTGCACATGTTGTTGCAATTGCTCTATGTGTGGGTAAAGAACAAGATGCTGGTATACAAGCATATGTTTTAATCTGAATGACAAGGTATAAGGATAGCATTTAACACTTGAAATGTTCATTTTGTGCTTTCCCCAGAAAGGTTGATTGCTTTATTGTCTAAACTTCCTGAAGCAAAGCAATCATGCAGTGTCTGGACATAGCAGAAAGGATAAAGTATGAAGCTTGTAGAGCTGTTGCACTCCGCGACAGACACCCAGGTTCGATCCTGACTTCGGGTGCTGTCAGTGTGGAGTTTGCATGTTTTCTG
Source organism: Leucoraja erinaceus (assembly GCF_028641065.1). NCBI lineage: Eukaryota > Metazoa > Chordata > Chondrichthyes > Rajiformes > Rajidae > Leucoraja > Leucoraja erinaceus. The sequence goes on along the minus strand of NC_073397.1, from coordinate 26,008,233 downwards.
TGTGACCGCGTAGGTTTTGTCTGGGTGCTTGAGTGACTGAGCCACCCCCCTCAAGAATCCATTCGGCCCACAATGTCCATACTAGCCCTCTGGAAACCAATCCCTTCAGCCCACAATGCCCATACTAGCACTCCAGAAAGCCCCCCTCCCCTCCAACTGGCCACCAATATTGGAATTGGTGGAGGGGTGGAATATTGCGTTGGAGGACCAGTCCTCCCATGTGATGCCGGGACCCAACAAGTCCCACTTATTCTAGTACTTCTTAAAAGTGTCTTCACTCCTTCTCTCCCCTTCTTCCCCCTCCCCCCCCCCCCCCCCCCCCCCACCTTCTCCCCCCCCTTCTCCCCCCCCCCCCCCCCTCTCCCCCACCTTCTCCCCCACCTTCTCCCCCCCTACTCTCCCACCCCCCTCCCCTCAGCACAAGTCTCTAAAGGACTTACCATACACTGTACAGCCGTTTACCTTTCTCTTCATCGCGGGTGTGAATTTCAGACAGCGCTCCCCGCTTTCCCTGGCCCCCGCCTTTAGGATATGTTTGTGTGTTTGTGCGGTTGGTCAATCCAGCTCGGGGTTTCAACGCGGACGGTCGATCCAGCTCCCGGCTTTCCAGGCAAGTGCCCTCGAGCTTGAAGGTTGAAGGCACTCTTCTTAACTTGCGGATTAGGTCGCCGCTGTGGGACAGCCCCTTAACTCACATAGTTGTGCAGCATGGAAACGGACCCTATGTTCGACAGAGTCCACAATGACTATTAAGCGCCCATCTAGACAAATAACACTTTATTCTCACCGCATTCCCATCAACCATTACCACTACACTCCTCAACACACCTGGGTAACTTTCACTGGCCATTTAACCAACCAACCAACATGTCTTTGTTAAGTGGGAGTGAACTGAAGAATCTGAAGGCAACCCATGCAATCCTGTGCTGTGCTTGTCTATGTTTTATGTTCTAATGCTCAATTTGATTTGTAAAAGAAAACTCTCTTGTCTTCACACTGGTGAGTTATGGACAGCAACAGCCTCGACTTTTCAATTTACGTTCTTTCTCCAGTGAGGTTGTGTTCGATGAATTTGATTGATTGATTGATTGACACTTCATTATCGCATGTGACATGTCACGGTGAAATTCTTTGTTCTGCATACCATACACAAGGTATGCAAAGTGCTTCCACGTACAGAGCTCCAACAAACTTATAAAGCATTCATTGCAGGCACCTGTGGCCCTTCTTTGTTCTCGGTGACCTCCCCCCCCCCACGTCCCCCACGTCGGGTCCCTCTTTGTTCTTGAGCGCCCCTCCCCCCTCATGCCAGGTCCCTCTTTGTGTTCTCAGCGGCACGTCCTCATCCAAGAACAATTTACGGCACAGGGCAGGGAAGATGGCCTAACTATTCCTGCCGTGATCAGTGGGTATTCCTGATCAACGTAAGAAATACTGTTGAACTGTTTTGTGGCCTCCATGCTTGATATCAATGGAATGAATAGTGGACAAGTAACAGGCTGTCCAATATGGCTGATCACCTCCCAGGAGGTGAAGACAAACATTTACACCATATGCCTGAACTGTGGCGATTGAGACCATACTTGATTATGAATAACAATATCTCAGAAATAATGGGTAATCCATTTCAGCAGTCATGGCTCTGAAAGAGTTAATTTATTTTAGCTATTAGTTAGATGTGTTGCAAATCAGCCACTATTGTCATCAAGTAATCAGAGGTTTATTGTACATATAAACACTGTTATAGTATAATTACGTTTATAAGTATTTAAAAATTAGGCAATATCTAGAATGTGAAGGAAAACACGTGTTAAAATTACAAAGTAGCTTCATATTGTTTTACTTTTGGTACTTGTACTTCACCTTACAGCTCCTTTGCGACACTTATACATCATTGAATTGACTCTTGAGGTTTACAACAGATAATTTTTCAGCATATGGTCTCGCCAAATGGAGATCACAGGCTGGCGAAAGCAATCAGCTTTTTAATTAACAGAATTAACAGTGCGTTGTTTAAATGTAATGGCAGCAATAAAAACATGAAATGCGAATATGATATCACCACGGTTGAAGTGTATGAGTTATTGTTTCTGAAAACGGAATCTTTGTGGAAGGTGGATTAACTCTTTAATGATTACTGCTAGGGAGGAAGATCAGTAAATCTGAACAGCATTCCAATTGTGCTGTAATGTAAAGACTGAGTGGCATTTTAAAAATGTATTTGCTGTAATTACATTTGTGCAATTTTATTCAAGCATTAGGCACTGGGACCTATCAGATCTGCAAGACTTGGGCAATGGATTCAAAGGTTCATTTACGCTGCACATTTAGCAATGGTAATGTAGCATAAATCAGGTTTCAAAACTTGACCTAAGGCATCCGAAGGAAGTGGTTTCACTCCATTTGGGTTTCACATCCTGTAGGCTATAATTCCAGTGTGGTGTCAAAATCTGCTTAAAGTGATCACAGTGGTGAGAATCATTGACTCTTACAATAGAAAAGAATGTCAATTCTTCCACTGTGTCTGTACCGCCTCTTCAAAAGAACTGTTGTTTCAAGAACCTTCCCCAATCAGCCTCTGCCCTCATCTGCACCCAACATGCAGCCCCCTGCTCCCATCTTCCCACTCTAAATTCACCACGGGAGACTATGATATAAATTGCTCTCTGAAATACACAGGGGTGGTATCACCCATTGAATAAAAATCTTAATAGTGCCTCAAATTGGAACTCGTGGTCAAAACATTTGTTCTAGTGGAGTAACGGACATTGGAAGCACCTGGTTAAATGTCATACATCGATAATGTCTGCTCTTTGTGGAAATACAGAGTTAAACCTCTTGCATTAGTTGGTCATCATTGGCAAGTATGGGCCAAAGGACCATTTCCATGCTGACTCTATATCCCATTGAAGAGCGTTTAACTCTTTACAATATGCAATAAACTGGCATCCTAATTATTTCTTATATTTTCCAATAATTCATCTGATAATGTTCCATTAAACCAAAACAGTTAATGTTATGTATAAAATGTTTGTTTGTTAATTTTTAATTAGGTGATTAGTTCCAAAATTATTTTTTTTACATTCCATATCCACTGATGTATTTAATCATAAACATCATAATCGTACTTTATTAGCCAAGTATGCTTTGCAACATACGAGGAATTTGGTTTGCCATGCAGTCATACCAAAAAAGCAACAAGACAAACACCTACATAAAATTTGACGCAAACATCCACCACAACGGCTCCTCCACATGGAAGGCAATAAAGTCTTATCTTCTTTCCTCCTTTTTATCCTGCGGTAGGGAGAGTCGAACCATCCGCAGCCGGGGCGATGGGAGCTCCCGCAGCCGGCGATCGAAGATCCCGCATCTGGGCGATCGAAGCTCCTGCGAACGGGTCGGTTGAAGCTCCTGCGGTTGGAGCTCCCGAAGTCGGTCCCTGACTAAGGGACCATGAGGTCCACGATGTAACGTTCGCAGGCTGCCGCGGTTGGAGATCCCAAAGTCGGTCCCCAGCAGCAGGCCGCCAACTCCACGATGTATGGAGGTATGACACGGAAACAAGTTACATCTCTGTTGAGGAAAGAGATAAAACAAGGTCCCCCCCCCCCTCACACACCGCCCACATATTACAAAACTATATGTACACTAAAACATTAATTTTACAACAAACTACAAACAACAAAGAAGGAAAAGGCGAGACAGACAATTGGCATGGCAGCCATTGTCGGCGCCACCTGGTGGTCACACTTACTTGGTTTCCTAATTCACAAGGGAACATGATACCTTCAATTAATTCATTGTTTATATAACTAAATATTTCTTCAATATTAACTTAACTTTACTTCATTCAGTACGTTCAAATCCTTGATTGCTTTATAAATTTGAGTTGTCAGAAGAAATTGCATTTGATGTTTAATATGTCAGAAAAAATTCAGATCAAATGTACACTAAAAAAGTTTAGGTTTGGGTTTTGTTGATGTTCCTGCTGGTTACTAATAAAATCATAGCATAGGAATATTGCCAGTAACTCTCATTAATGTTTGAGCCAGTGGGTAAGTTGCCAAATCCGTGGTTGTGTTAAGGAGATTCAGGATTGGGCCAATGTGCAGATGATTTGTCTGAAATTAGATCTCACCTGATTATAATAAACCAATGCCAAATTTCCCATTAAAAGTCTATCTTGCATATATTGGAAAGAAATTGGACTTGAAATTTTGCTTAGATACTGTATTTCATCAAATTTCTTGCATGTCCCTTGGCTTAACATCAAGAAGATGGTTGTGACTCCCTGTGTCAAGTGTATAGTATATTTAAGAAAAAGAACAGCAGAACTGTGCACATTAGTTTTCAACCAAGAATAATGAAAATATAACTTGATGATATGAAAATAGGTGGAGGGGCAGTAGTGTAGAGAAAGCAGAGACTCTGCAGAAGGACTTGGACAGGTTGGGAGAGTGGGCGGAGAAGTGGCAGATGGAATATAGTGTACCAAAGTGTGCAGTCAAGCATTTTGGTAGCAGGAATAAAGGCGTAGACTATTTTCTAAATGGGGAGAGAATCCGGAAATTGGAGTGGAAAGGGACAAGGGAGTGCTGGTGCAGGATTCCCAAAAAAGTTAATTTGCAAGTCGAATCAGTAGCAAGGAAGGCAAATGCAATGCTAGCATTTATTTAAAGAGAGGCTTCAATACATAAACAGGGATGTCATGCCAGAAACATAGAAACACAGAAAATAGGTGCAGGAGGAGGCCATTTTGCCCTTCGAGCTTGCACCGCCATTCATTGTGATCATAGCTGACTATCCACAATCAGTAACCCGTGCCTGCCTTCTCCCCATATCCCTTGATTCCACTAGCCCCTGGAGCCCTATCTAAATCTCTTTTAAATTCATCCAGTGAATTGGCCTCCACTGCCCTCTGTGGTCGAGAATTCCACAAATTCACACCTACTGGGTGAAAACGTTTTTTTCTGATCTCAGTTTTAAATGACCTCCCATTTAGTCTTAGACTGTGGCCCCTGGTTCTGGACTCCCCCAACATTGGGAATTTCCAGCATCTAGCTTGTCCAGTCCTTTTATAATTTTATATGTTTCTCTAAGGACCTCTCTCACCCTAAATTTTAATGAATACAAGCCCAGTCTTCCCAATCTTTCCTCATATGACAGTCCCGCCATCGCGGTGATTAACCTTGTGAAACTACGCTGCACTGCCTCAATAGCAAGGGTGTCATTCGTCAAATTAGGAGACCAAACTGCCCACCAGACACTAGATGTGGTCTCAGTAGGGTCCTGTGCAACTACAGAAGAACCTCTTTACTCCTATACTCAAATCCTCTCGTTATGAAGGCCAACATGCCATTAGCTTTCTTCGTTGCCTGCTGTACCTGCATGTTTACTTTCAGTGTCTGGTATACAATGACAGCCAGGCTTCATTGCACTTCCCTTTTTCCTAATCTGACACTATTGAGATAATAATCTGCCTCCTTGTTCTTGCCGCCAAAGTGGATAACCTCACATTTATCGACATTATACTGCATCTGCCATGCATCTGCCCACTCACTCAATCTGTCCAAGTCACCCTGCAACCTCCTGCATCTTCTTCGCAGTTCTTTTATAGTTTGGGGAGAAGGCAGGAGAATGGGGCGAGGAGGTTAGGTAGATCAGTTATGATTGAATGGCGGAGTAGATTTGATGGGCTGAATGGCCTAATTCTGCTCCTATCACTTATGACCTTATGACCTTAGTGTGCTTTACACTCTGGATATTCCTGCTCTGATGTGCACAAAGATTGCAGTTTCATACTGCAGACTCTATGTGATATTCTCCCTAGATGGCAGTGAGTAGATTTCTGCTTAAACAAATGTGAGTTTGGTGGTCCTGAAAAACCCCATCATAAGTAATAATTAAGGAATTATGCAATTAAATAATATTTTCATTGCCCCCTTTTTACTGGCATTAATTATATTAATTAATTTTTAGAAATTAATTATAATTTAATTTATTACTAACTCAATAGACAAATAAAGAGAATCACTAGGTTATTATGAAGTAATGAGTAAAAATTGTGAAATAAAGTAATGCAATAACAATCACACCTTTGCATAATAATACATGATAACACCAAAAGAATGGAGGAGGAAATAATGTCTTCAATCTTCAGTATCCCAGTCCAGTTTCAAAATATTAGTTAAGGAGGAAAGAAACAGCAATGTAAACATTTTAAGATGTATCTTATAGCAGTTGACAAATGGGATATAATCTCGTATATAGATACAGTAAAAACATCAAAGTTTGATTTTCTTTTAACTTTCAAATGTTTTCTTGTTTTATTCAGAAGTGGTCTCCTGGGTTCACCAAATGGTTGAGGATATAGCTTTACAATTGATCTTTTATATTGATCTAAATGATGATAGCAATTTAGATATTCAGTTGAATGATTTTAATGAACTCGTCTTAATTGTTGCATTTTAGCTTATCTAAAGCTTTTGTTATTTTGAAGGCAATAGTTACATGAAGTATTTCCTCTTTTCATCCAGTCTCTAATTTATTCATATATCTGTGGTTTTTTTCTGCTCTCGGTGCTTAGATACATACATTATTACCAACTGAAAAACATGGGCCTCTGTTATTCTGCTTGCATACAGAATAGACCGACAAAGCAAATATGCATGCTACATTTGTTTTCAGAGCACTCAGTATGGTTCTCTGAATACTACACTAATCTACATGATGTTGTGGGTCGCCAGAAACAGTCATAAATCTGTCAGGTCTCCAGCAAGTAATTTAGGACGTAAGTCTTGTAACATTGAAATTCTAAGCGTCAGGGTTTTTCAAACAGATTTCACAAATGACTGGTGGGTTTTGCGAGAAACAAAGTGTGGGAGGAAGTCAATGTGATGAGCAGCATCTGTGGGGGTGTAAGTGTGGAGGGGGTGGGGGGGGGGGGGGGGGGGGGGGGGGGGGGGGAAGCAAATTGTTGATGTTTCAGGTGAGACCATGCGTTAGGACTCCTCCAACAGATGGCATGGTGGCGCAGCGATAGAGTTGCTGCCTTACAGCACCAGAGACCCGATTCTGATTACGCGTGAGTTTTCCCCGGGTGCTCTGGTTTCCTCCCACATTCCAAAGACGTCCAGGTTCATAGGTTAATTGGCCTCGGTAAAGATTGTAAATTAGCCCTAGTGTGTAGGTTAATGTTAGTGTACTGGTATCGATGGTCAGCTCCGACTCGGTGGCGGAAGGGTCTGTTTCTGAACTGTATCTCTAAACTTTAAAAAAAGATGTTTGACACAATGAGTTCCTCCAGAAGGTTGTTTTTTTTGCTCTGGATTCCAGCAGTTGCATTCTTTTGCACCTTCAATGCATGTCGCCAGATTATTTGCTTTTGTTTTGTTCATTATAGTACATTATATAAGAACAATTGCACCTCCTTAGCAAGGACTATAAATGAGAATCTTCAGGTCTATTACATTTTTTTAACCCGATTGCAGTTGCATACAGGAGATAATTCAGTGATCTTCTTTTTTCCTAGATAAATTAATTTGTTTTCAAATTTTGCTGTGCAGTAGTTTAATCTCCCAACAGCTTTGGTTCTGATCCAGGTTATATCAGGGTATCACTGAGGAATGGCAAAAAACAAATACCTAGAAAAAGGAATTCAAAAATAAAAGCCCTGACATTGCACAATGGAGGTCAATATAATAAAAAAACATATTTGTCTGAGATTTCTATGTACACTGAAGGGAATTTAACCCATTTAAAATAAATGGTGGAATGCTTTCACCAGGATAGCAGCAAGAAAGGGGTATTAAGATAGAAATAAGTTAAGTGTTTATATACCATAAAATAATTTAAGGACACGTTATTCTGTCGTGTAGTTTATATTATTTGGCTTCTATCCATTATTTATCAATGTATGTTTAAAATGATCCAAAACACACCCTTAACATGGAAAAAGATGGTCTACATTTTTCTAAATTAGGGTGCAAAATTCTCCTGGGACCGGTCAGTTCATAAAATATAAATCTGTCTAGATTTGTTAATATTAAACTAATACAGTGTCATGTAGCTGGATTACAAAGAATTTTCAACAATAAATGTTGCCTTCTTGATTTATAGTTCTTGTAGAATGAGCAGCCTGTGACTAATTCTAAAATTACAGAGAGAAAAAGGTTAAAAAATTGTATGAAAGAAAAATTGTCTTTCAGAAGAGCCTTGCACTCACAACTTTTAGCTATTAGTCATTTGTGTCACGCGGTGCTTTTCAAAGGTTTTCTCAGCTCATGCCCTCATCGTGTAATCAGTCATATTATTTAAAATTTCATTTACAAGTGCATTTGATGTTTGAACATGAACAACTAAAACTAACTTGTTGTTTCATCTTGTGTGGTACAATTTCCCCTAATATCTATTCCAGATTTTTGAAAGATCTTTGAATTGGCTTTATGCATCCTGTACACTACTGCAATTTCCTGTAGTTTTCTTACCTTCAAATGCACAAAAAATTGCAGAATCAAAATAAAATACATTTTGTAAGAATCTTTTTTAGTAGTAATTTGCCTTTATTTAAATGGGCACAATATTATCTCTATCTTTGCACTGAACTGATGAGGGATCTGTTTTATCTGGGTATAAACTCTCTGCATCATTACAATGGGGGGAAGACATGTAAATAAAGCTCGATTTTACCTGAATCTTCAATTTATTCCGTCCAATATACCACAAGAATCTCGGAACTACTCCTCACCAAAAAAGTTTACTCCAGTTTAGTTTAGAGATACAGGTGTGGAAACAAGCCCTTCAGCCCACCGAGTCTGCGACAAACAGCAAATCCTGTACACTAGCACAATCACATACACTGGGAACAATTTATAATTTCACCGAAGCCAATTAATCTACAAACCTGTACATCTCATGAGCATGGGAGGAAAATGGAGCACCCGGAGAAAACCCACGCGTTCCCAGGGGGAACATACAAACTCCATGCAGCTAGCACCCATAGTCACCGCTGTGGCACCGTGCCCCATGCTACACTGCAGTGAAATTGATGTTATATTTCCTTTTGTTTTTCTCACTGCTATTCTTAGTAATTACTGATTACCTCTTCAATCCCACCCTCCCCCCCCCCCCCCCCCCCCCCCCCCCCCCCCCCCCCCTCCACTTTCCTGCCCCTCTTCTCTGCTTACATCAAAACCTCTAAGATGTTATTTTTAAACTTGAGCTTTTAGGCCAGTGATAAAACTGATTTAGAGAGACAAAAAGTCCAGATGCTGGAATCTTGAACAAAAAACAATTTGTTGGAGGAACTCAATGGGTCAGGCAGCATAAATGAAGGAAAATGGACAGACAATGTTTCAGATCCGGACCCTTCTTCAGACTGAAGAAAGGTCTTGTCCCAAACATTGTCCATTTCCTCCACAGGTGGACATTGCGTTCCTCCAGCATTTTGTTTTTTGCAGAAAACAAATCTAATTATTCATTAATAATAATAATAATAAATTTTATTTGCGGGCGCCTTTCAAAGTCTCAAGGACACCTTACAGAGATTAACAAGAGAGAAAAAACATATAGTCGGAGTAAAATAAATAATAAGGACATCACCAATACACAAATTAAAGACAGAAATCGCTCCAAAGACAAAAAAAATCAAAAACACAATGTGAAGAGAGAGCAGCGGCAGCTAAAGCGCGCCAGCGTCCACTCTCCCTTCCGACAGCCATCTTGGACACAGACTAACATATTAACTTACACACAAAAAAAATCATCCCCCCACAATGGTTACCACTGTGGGGGAAGGCACAATGTCCAGTCCCCATCTCCAGTTCTCCAAAAGTCAGGCCTATTGAGGCCACCACTATTGCCTCTACGGAGGCCCGATGTTCCTGGCCGTTCTGGCCGGGTGGTGTTGCCCCGGCGTCGGGAGAGTCCTTTCAGCGGCTGGGCCACCTGGAACGGCCGCTTCGTAACTGGAGACCGCGGCTTCCGAAGCCGACAAGGCCGCGCCGGTTTGGAGCTCCCAGGCTCCCGATGTTGAAGTCGGCGCCGCCCGCTCCGCTCCAGACCCGCAGCCCGGAGGTGTTGATCTCGGCGGTCACAGCTCACCGGAGCTCCAGCGCGTCGATCCAGCACGGCGACCCAGGCAAGGCATCGCCCACTCCGCTCCGCGATAGCGCTCCAGCGTTGTGCCGCCACCGAAGCCGAGGTGCTGGGCGGTCCCCGACAGGAAACGGCGCTCCATGCCCGCTGGTAGGCCACGAGGACGGGTCGACGGGGCAGCCCGGAGAAAAAGCTGCCTCACCAACCAGGTAGGGACCTAGAAATATAGTTACCCCCTACCCCCCACATTAAAAGTAATTTCCCCCACAGACAAGTCACAGAACACACTAAAACCTCAAAAAAAAGTGAATTAAACGGACGGCTGCTGGTTAGCAGCCGTTCCCCAAGATGGCTCCCCCTCCTCATTGCAACTATGTGATGTATTCCATCTTCTTTCTGTGCTTTTAAGCAGCTTTTATTTGCAACTCCACAACTTTGGGGAAAGACATTTGGACTGCTGCTTGGCAGGACACTGATGCTGCACTCTGCTTCCCCAAAATGCATTGTATTGTTAGTAAATCTTAATGGATCATTCCAACAGTACAACATGCCAGGGGGATACTTAATATAGGGAATGACTTAAGTTGTATAGTTTCATCACATCAGCCAATTAATAAATACATATGGCAGATATTATTATTTCAAAAGTTCAACAATTGAAAAAGGATTGGACCAGGTTTTGTAGGTATGAACACTGTGTTGAATGATCTGCCAACTGGCAACAATTCAAAGCATATAAATAATTAAAAACATTAAACAAAACCAAAATAATGAATGAAAGTACAATTTAGTCTCACCCTTGCTTTCTTAATTGCACCTCTATGTTCCAGATTGAAGTGAGGAGGTTTCATATCTTGTATGAGGACTAACATGATGCAAAATGCAAACTTTTGCATTTAACTTCACAAATTTCTAGAGCTATTTCATTTAAATGGGTAAATACCAAAAATCCCCCAAATTATCATTGACATCTTGGGCATTATTTTCTTTTTGTGATTAATATCTTTGACTGTTTTGATTAATAAATACATTACCATATAAATCATTTAAACATATGATGTAGAAAACAGGTCCTTTGGCCCACTAAGTCTGTATAGACCATCAAGCAGTCATCAATATTAACCCCATTTACCAGCATTTAGTCCTTAGTGAACAATTCTGTTGGCAATGATAAGGAATAGTAGGGTAATAAGGAATAATAGCCTTCTTCTTCTTGAGTTTGAGGCAGCAGAAGTCTGCAGCAGGGTGATGCCATCCGGTTCGACATCTGTAGGTGCCCGCCCTAAAAAGGGCGCATGCTCTGGGTTGGCGGCAAGCTGCGGCGCTGCTGCTGTCTCTGTTTGTTGTCGTTCGCCTGACTGAGGTCAGTTGACAGGGCTCACCACAGGGAGGTCGACAACATGAGCTCCAAAAATAATAGGCTAATAAGAAAGAACAGGCTAAGGACCAAAAAGTGGTAAATGGGATTACATCAGATGAACTTTACTTTCTGTGCTGCACCTCAGGTTAAAGTAAGTATCTTGTACTTTGACTAACCTAAAACAAAAATCTGAAAGTTTTTCCATCATGTGAAGCTATGTGACAAATTTATCACCTGTTCCATAAATTTGTTTGTAAATGTTAGTGTCACCAATTCAGGGAACTTTCAGCCAGCACAAGTTAGAGATGCAAAAGGCATTGGGTATAGATAGAGAGATTGGGGAAATGGTATTAAGATGGACAGCCAGCCATGATCATTTTGAATGATGGAGCAGGCTCGAAACATCAATGTCCTTTTCCTGTGCCAATTTGCTATGTGGCTGTGTCTCATGCCCTTGATATTCCTTGGTCAAAAAGCTTTGTTTTCCTTCTTAAACCTTTGTATTGCTTCAATTTTAGGGCGCTCATTAAAATCTTTCTCTTTGATCTGACTTTGATTACCTGCCTAGCTACCTCATTCGTTAGCTCAGTGTTAAGTTTTATGTGAGTGTGAACCTGAGATGCCACTAGTCACGTTTAATTATATTAAAGGAAGTTATTGGTGTTCTTTCAATACTGCTGATCATCACAAGAACTGCAGCAGTTAGCAAAGGTAATTAGGGATGGGCTATGAATTAATTTATGAACTCTCATACAGAGAGTGCAATATATGTTTAAATCACAGGCCTTTAATCCACTAAGGTTTAAAAGTAATTCAAATTGATGCAAAGACAGTCTTTCGAACTTCCTGAATAGAATAACTTCATCCTAAATGAAGTACATTTTGATCCAAGGCAAAATACTAACATTACAGAAAATCTGATATTTGAAGGTTGAAATATCTCAGCACAATTTGTGATAAACCAGCTCCATTACAGGCGGTTTTTGTGGGGAAATATTCCTCTCTGGAGCTCCTAATGTGGAACAGAGCACCCAAGACCACGTTGCTTTCTCGGTCCTTGACTATTTAATGGTTAAATATGACCATATTTAATCGAAATGAGTACAGATAATGCACTTGGTTGTACTATTCTTTTAGTGGAATTGTTCTGGTCAAAATTTGTTTATAAATAATTCATGGTGGGTTGATTGAAATTCTTCTTGTCTTGATGTTGTCCTGTCAAGTAACGTACCGACCAATCTAAATGAAATGGCTGTTAATAATTGGAACTGGCAGCAGTCCTTGATTTTTTAATGGTTAAATATGACCATGGTGATATTTACCAAGCCTGATGATTATTAAAAACAATACAGTGCATACCCTTTTCTTCTTTGAAGATAGTGTTAATTACACAGTCAAAAACACAATACCTGAGGATGATAACAAATGATAATGAGGAACACTTGAATTATCATTGTCTATTGCGCAAGCATTTGCAAAAGACTTTTAAGGTATAGAATTCAATTTCCATTTGGAACAAAGCCACCTTTATCCAAACTAATGTTCACTACAGTAGCTGGACACAAAATTCTGGAGTAACTCAGCAGGGCAGGCAGCATCTCTGGAGGGAAGGAATGGGTGACGTTTCGGGTCGAGACTCTTCTTCATACTGAAAGTCACAGAAAAGGGAACCAAGAGATTTAGACGGTGATGCAGAGAGATATAGACACACGAATGAAAGATATGCAAACAACAATGATAAAGGAAACACGCCATTGTTAGCTGCATTAGGTGATTACAAAAAGCTGGTGTGACGGGTGGATGGAGAGGGAGGGAATGCAGGGGTTACTTGAAGTTAGATAAATTAATATTCATACCCCTGGGTTGTAAGGTGCCCAAGCGAAATATGAGATGCTGTTCCTCCAATTTGCCTTTAGCCTCACTCTGATAATGGAGGAGGCCTAGGACAGAAAGGCCAGTGTGGGAATAGAACGGGGAATTAAAGTGTCTAGCAACCGAGAGATCAGGTAAGTCCAGGCGGACTGAGCGAAGGTGTTCAAACAGTTCGCAACAGTAGTCTTTGCTTTGGTGTTGCTTATGAAAATAAGTGAAAGAATTGATGCAGTAGGAAATCCTAACCATGTTGAAAACAAATGAATGAGGAAAATTCCCAGCTCCCCATCTCAGCAGTAAAGGAGTGATCAATGGTTAAAATTGCATTGAGATTTAACTGTTGCATTCCGCCCCTTCAAGGTACCCACATTAAGCACCAGCACGTTCTTGGCATCTGAAGTGCTGGCTTGGATGGGGCAAGGATTGTCATGAAGATACTGTTCACCAAATACAGTTTGATAAGTAGGTGCCAATTATTATCAGCCATTTCATTTAGATTGGTCGGTACGTTACTTGACAGGACGACATCAAGACAAGAAGTTAAATCAGCCCATCATGAATGATTTATAAACAAACTTTCACCAGGACAATTTCACTAATAAAAAAAACAGTACAATCAAGTGCATTGTCTGTACTCATTCGGATGAATTATGATTGGCAAAGAATTCTGCTAAAACCGATCATAAACACAATTTTTGTCAGTCAAAACAATTTGATCGTTTTGAAGAAAAGAAGCATGAATGGTGAAGAGACAAACAAAAAATATAATGGATTTAATCACTTTAAGTACCCAAGTCAGCAATTTTATCAGGACTGTGAGTCTTTTTCATCAATAAGTTTCATTTGAGGCTTCTTTATCTGTATCCAGTTCAATGGTGGTAATGGTTTCCGACGAGTTTAGAGCTGGATTCTATTAAATTGATTAAGCCAAAACAATTTATTCCGAGTGGTAAGGTGATGACCCAGCTGAAGTCTATGTGTTGTATTTGCATTAGTGGTTCTTATCTGCTGGCTTCAGGGCATTTATGAAATAATAAATCAGTGACCTAGATTTACAGATTTTACAAATATAACGAGAAGCAATAACAAATGCTGTCAAAACGGAAGCAGGATGGCCAACGGAGCCGCACGGAAATGATTCTTAAATCCACCGGAAAGGGAGGGGGTGAGGGGGAAGGAGGTCACGATGCAAGTGACAAAGGGCACTTCACTCTCGACAAACTGAATGCTGCCAATGGGATTTGGGTTTGTAGATGAGGAACACAATGATCCACATTGTGTATCCAACACAATGTCCTCTATTTGTTATTTTTTATTTGCAATTACAATGTTTAGCTTTACCTGCTGCAGGTGACAGCTTAATAGAATCATACAGTGTGGAAATAGCCCTTCAGCCCATTGTTAGTATCCTGACCAAGTGATGCAGTGATCCAGTGTGATATCTATCTATTCACATCAGACATTGAATAAAAGTTGCATGTAATTCGCAACGAGGCAGGAGATACTTTCTGTTTATATTCCATTTCATTTTCTGTATATTCAACTGTTTTGACAATAGACAATAGACAATAGGTACAGGAGTAGGCCATTCGGCCCTTCGAGCTAGCACTGCCATTCAATGTGATCATGGCTGATCATTCCCAATCAGTACCCCATTCCTGCCTTCTCCCCATATCCCCCTATCTTTAAGAACCCTATCAAGCTCTCTCTTGAAAGTATTATTATTTATATTGAATCATTATTATATTTTTACTTCAGTTTTTAGAATAAAATAAAGTAATGTGATAAATTATCTGAGAGATTAGTATTGTCACTTATTGCGGGAAGGATATGTGTGGTTGTCCTAAATTAGATGGAATTTCTGTTGTTTTAGCTGCCCATACAATTACCTCCT
Organism: Leucoraja erinaceus; assembly: GCF_028641065.1. Lineage (NCBI taxonomy): Eukaryota > Metazoa > Chordata > Chondrichthyes > Rajiformes > Rajidae > Leucoraja > Leucoraja erinaceus. The sequence continues at coordinate 25,993,009 of NC_073397.1, read as the reverse complement.
TGGCAGATGGGGATCATTCCTGAAATAGACATGGCCCATGAGCAAGTATCTTTCACTCAATATACAATGTGTGGGGAAGTGGGCTGTCCAACCTGTAGGGTTGGATGTTGATAAATGGGATCAAGATCCCACGTTGATGTTGGGATCATGGCTGGTTCTTTTAGGACCTTTAGGACTGAGATGAGAAAAACATTTTTCACACAGAGAGTGGTGAATCTGTCGAACTCTCTGCCACAGAAGGTAGTTGAGGCCAGTTCATGGGCTATATTTAAGAGAGAGTTAGATGTGACCCTTGTGGCTAAAGGGATCAGGGGGTATGGAGAGGGCAGGTACAGGATACTGAGTTGGATGATCAGCCATGATCATATTGAATGGCGTTGCAGGCTCGAAGGGCCAAATTGCCTACTCCTGCACCTATTTACTATGTTTCTATGTTTCTATGTTTCTCTATCTCAATACCATTTCCCCAATCCCTCTATCTATACCCCTTGATGCCTTTTGCATCTATAATTTGTCCATCTGCTTCTTTAAATATATTTAATGACTTGGCACTTCAGTCAACTTGTGGTAGAAATTCTATAGGTTTTTTCACTCTTGGTGAAGAAATGTCTTTGCATCTCAGTACTAAATCTCCTGCCCTGTAACCTAAGATGTCAACTACTTGTTCCATACACCATTGTCGGGGTAAATATCCTCCCCATTTAGGACTATCCCACCTTTTCAGAAAATTGTGATTTTCAACTCATCCCCTCTCATTCTTTTCAACTCAAGGAAATCTATTCAATCTAACCTCTCTTTTTAAAGCAGTCTCATAACCCTCGGAATCAGTCATATGGCAAGTATACACTTACTTAGGGAATTGAGATTAACTCCAAAGAGTACTCCGTGTGTGGTCTTGCTTAGGTCTTGTATAATTGTATGATGACAGCCTTGTTCCTGTACTCAAATCTAACATTGAAGGCTAATACCACTTGCCTTTTTAACCACATCCTTCAAAGATAGATTTTCATTAGTGCAAAGGGCCTTTTTGTACATGAAAACTTCCCGATCGAACTACATTTAAATAATCCGGCTACCTTTCTGTGTCTCCTAATAGTCTCCTATTAAAGTGAATAAGTTCACATCTGTTGACAATATAACTACCATATTTTAGCTCACCCACTCAATCTGTTACCTTGAAATGTTTCTGAATTCTCCTCACATTTCACGATCCCACCCAGTCTAGTTTTACCAACAAACCTTTAAATGTCGCTTTCTGTTCCTTCCTCCAAAGCATCATGCCCCATTGTGAATACCTAAGGACCAAGCACTGATCCCCGCTGTACCCAATTAGTTACTGCTTGCTACTCAGGAAAAGACCCATTAAATTCTATTCTTTTTTTTAAGTCGGTCATCTAATTTTCAATTCACCATCCTCAGTATCATTTGCTTTGGCTTTCCCCACTAAACGTCAATGTGACAGGTCGTAGTCTCAGAATTAAAGGATGTTATTTTAGGAGGGAGATGAGGAGGGAATTTCTTTAGTCAGAAAATGGTGAATCTCTGGAATTCTTTGCCACAGAAGGCTGTGGAGGCAAAGTCTGTGGATATATCTCAGGTAGAGATAGATAGATTAGTACTGTTGTCAGAGGTTATGGGATGGCAGGAGAATGGGTTAGGAGAGATAGATCAGCCATGATTGAATGGTGGAGTAGACTTGATGGGTTGAATGGCCTAATTATACGCCTATCACATGATCTTATGACACTTAATGAAAAGTAATCTGAAAATCTAGGTATGACTTCTCCCTTATCAAATGAATTTTTCACATATCACTTCCTTTTCAGAAATTCATGTTGTCCTTTGTCTAAACTCGTGGATGATTTGCAAGTGTTCCAATATCTCATCCTTGATAATAACACAATATACTTTTCCCAATGCTATTATTAGCGAGCCCGTTTGTATTATCCATTTAAACATTTTTTCAATCAAATCAGAATCAAAACTAAATGCCGATCACCTGTTCACACCAATTCTATGTCATCTCACCTTCACATCCACTACCAACACATTATGGGCAATTTACAGTCGTCAATTAATCTACAAACCCAGATGTCTTTAGGATGTGGGTGGGAACAAGAGCTCCTGGTGGAAACCCACGTGATCACAGGGAGAAAATGCAAACTCCACACTGACAGTACTCAAGGTCAGAATTGATCCTGATTCTCTGGTGCTGTGAAGCAGCAGCTCTACCAGCAACACAACTATGCCTCCATGTTCTATCTTCCGAATCTCTCTGTTTTTTTGAGTAGCTGGGTTACATTAAGCATCTTCAGGGATCTTGGAGTTTGTTTTGGTTTTCAATACCATTCATTTCTCCACTGCTACTTTCTTACTGATCCTAATTTCCTTTAGTTCTTCAATTTCATAGTAAAAAATAATAATAATAACAAGGAACTGCAGATGTGGGGTTAAACCAAAGAAAGACATGAAATGCTGGAGTAACATATCAGGTCAGGCAGTATCCTTGCAGATCATAGATATGCAACACTTCAGGCTGAGTGCAAGTGGGCGGGAAAGAAAGCTGAGCGAGAAAAGAGATAGGACAGAGCATGGATGGTAATCTGGTAATAGGTGAACAAAGGTGAGGAGGTTTTTTGATAGGCAGATTGTTGGACAGAGGCCAGAGATGAAGAGGCAGGTGATAGCCCGAAAAGGATGAGGAGTTGTGAATTGTTAAAAGCTCAGGGATAGAAAAAGGATAGAAAAGTTATGGGGAGAAGGCAGGAGAATGGGGTTAGGAGGGAGAGATAGATCAGACATGAATGAATGGTGGAGTAGACGTGATGGGCTGAATGGCCTAATTCTACTCCTATCACTTATGATCTTATGAAAAGTTGTGAATTGTGTATCCATTGTAAACAGTGCAGGAGGGGGAGGGGGAGGGGTAGGGGGGGGGTGGGGGAGGGGGAGGGGGAGTGGAGAAACTGGTACGAGATCAGGCAGGGTTCAGGGGAGGTGGGGGGTTTGGGGGGGGGTTGGGGGAGGGGGAAGAAAGGGGGGGGGGGGGGGGGGGGGGGGGGTGTGAGGAAAACCGTTCACTGCTAGTTCTATGTCATTCCACCTTCACATCCGCTCCCTACACATTATAGGTAATTTACAGCACCCAATAAATTTGCAAACACATGTCTTTTGGATGTGGGAGGAAAGCGGAACTCCTGGAGGATATACACGTGGTCACAGGGAGAACATACAAACTCCGCAGACAGCAAGGCAGCAACTGTACCAGGTGTGCCACTGTGCCACCCCATATTCATAGATACTGAAATATATCTGCAGGCAGGGTTCCTGACCAAAACGTCACACCATCTGCTTTCTCCAGAGATGCTACCTGACCCGTGAATTACTTGTTGTCTATCTTCGGTATATACCAGCATCTGCTGTTCCTTTCTACACTATATTGGCAGGAATCTCATTTTACCCTAACTTACACTATCTGGTTTCTACTGGTTTAAAAGAGACATTACTAATCATATTCTGAGGTGGCTACGAGGAAATCTAATTTATCTATACATAACTAATACTCTGATCTTGTTATCTTCTGGTTTGGCGGTCTTTCTAATTGTGCAAAAAACGGTCGTGATAGTACTATGATTTTTCACCAGTTCACTCAATTTTCTCATGTGCTGCAGTCCACCAAGTTTCGTTCCGATCAGTTCAATGTCATAAAAGTTTGCGAGGTTTAAAAATCTTAAAAACCGTGCGTGCGCAGATCGATTTCTTCTCCTGCGTGTCAGCGCCACTCGGATTAGTCTCTTCCCCTGTCACTCCTCGGGATGGTCCACCCCTTCCTGCACCATCACAGCCTTACTGGAGCTGAGGAAAGCTGGCGGAGGTTTCCAACCGGACTTTTGGAGGGACCCGAAGCAGCCCAGCCCAGCCCCGCCCCAAGCAACCTAGCCCAGCCCCGTCCCAAGCAGCCCAGCCCCAAGCAACCGCCCCACCCCATGCAGCAGCCCAGCCCCAAGCAGTTGACCAGTGTCGGCGACCCGACCCAACCCAGCCCAGTGTCAGAGACCTAGCCCAGCCCTGAGTCGCAGATATTGCCAAACGGAAAGTGGAGACTCCGATCCTGGCGGTTGAGAATGACCAGCACCCGCTGTGAGTCCAAATCGCACCGCCAATTCCATATTGCGTTGGGAGAATGGGTTGCATTGGTGGAATGGGTGAGTGGTGGAATATTGCGTTGGAGAATGGGTTGCGTTGGGGGACCAGGCCTCCCATGTGACTGGGACCCAACGGGTCCGACTTAGTCTAGTTCTGTATAAGCCTTGCAATATATTTCAAGTTAAGGTACCTTCTCAGCTATTTCTAGAATATTTGGCAAAGTTCTGATAATACTATGGTTTTGTACATTAACGGAAAAACTGCTTTATATTCTTCAGTCTCTCTAGATTCATGCACAGCCGGTCTCCTGATTTTTTGCCACTCAAAAATTCTGCCGCAGTTACACTGAAAGGCTCTCAGATCTTACATATCATTTGAACAAAAACTACTTTTATAGATTACTTGTATATTGCTTGTGACATTGAGATATATTCAAGTTGAAATCAATCTGGAGTCCTGTTATGCAAATAGGAAAACATTAACTGGCATTGGGTATTTATTGGATAGTCCATACGTACACCGCCTACTTAAAACAAAATGGGAAAATTTTACTCTTAACTCCTGATAGCATTGTCCCTTGAGCAAACAGAATGCAATACACACGTCTACTATGAAATACAACTCATAAGTTTGTATATTTCAGCATTTATCATGTTTCACAATGTTATTTAAATTAACAATAGCAGAGGCATGGTGCTTTGTTTTCAAACAATTACTTTCCTCCCAAAATTTGATTAAACTATTCTGAAAATCTTGTCTCTCTCAGGATGGAAGCCTGTTATAGATTTTAACTGTATTGAAAGATTTTCATCATTGCCCTGCGGAAAGCTCTTAGCCAGTCTACCAGGTGCTGTCTTCAGCAAAACTCGTTGGGAATAAAATACTTTGCAGGATAATATGATTCCTTTTTTCTTATCATCCATGCTGCTTGAGCTAGCAGTTGCAAAAGGCTGTTTTAGGCAGAATCAGCAAGAAAAGCCTCACTCACTCAGGAGCCCCAGTTCTCTCTTATCAGTATCGTAGATGCAGCCATATTAGCAATCTCGACATGGCTTATTGTCATAATGTTGAAAGAATATCTGGAGCCAAATTTGCATCAGGTTAACTTTACTCCAGTTACTTTCTTTAACTGAAATCCTTTCTATATGACCAAGTTTTTGGTCATAAATTCTAGTAATTTCTTGGCATTGATCAGTATCAAACTCCTCTGAAGACACTTGCAATGTTTTTAGCAAGTCACCAGAACCTATATAGATAAAAGCTGTCGTATTTACTGTAGTAAATAATCTTTTAAAGCTAAATCTTTTAATTGAATAGTCGATGATCGTCTGAAATATTAACATTTTTTTTCCTTTCAAAACAAATTTATTTTATGCATTTCCATTCAAATTGTTTCAACTCATCTCGTTTTCGTGAACTTTTTTATTTACCTGTGGAAGCTTTTTTAAGAAGAGTTTTTGCATCTTAATTCCATTAATTTTAATGAACCACCATTAGATGACAGGTTTAAAATGAACACTTTATCAATTGTCCAGTTTCACGCACTGTCTGCAGAGAAAAAGACCTGGCTTTATCCCTCAAGCACCCAGTACATTATTCGCATCATTTTACGGGCTCTGTGCTGCATTGGCCTGGGAATCATTTCACTGGCTGATGCAAATTAAATATGTAATGAACAAATGAATGAATCGGTGCATTTTTAGCTCGATTTGAATGGCCTCTTGTGTGCATTGTGCAAAAGTGTTCCTGTAGAGAAATGAAAAGGTAGTGCTGAGACTTTCATGATAATAATTATTTGACAATTTCTTCATAAATCTTCTTTGTGCTACTGAACTACCTTGGAGCATGTCATGCACCCTCCTACACATTTAGTCTATGGTGTAATATAATATATTACATTCCCCTTTGCTCTGCTCTGTGGAGAATAAACATGTTACCTGCCCCTGATTTTTTTTCCCCTTCATAATCACCAAAGGCATTCTGTATACTTATTGCTAATAATAAATATAGTAGTAAAATTGTCAGTGAGTTTACACCAGCAGGAAAATAAATTTCTCAGTTGCCATACCCTTTATGCACTCAGCAAATTTCTGTGCAATTTTAAATGCTTCAAGGAAGAGTAAATTATAAATTGACTCGCTGTCGACAAACAGATAAATATCAGGCTTTACGCATCTCTCTGTGGCAGTGGAATGGCAAGGCAAGACAATGCAGTGCTAAATAGGAGTTTTATCTTGTAACAAGGTGCTCATTCTAATAATGCTTTGATTACAAAATTCTAAGAGAAGTACATGCAAATAGTCCACAAGGCAATAGAAATCAGCAGGATTTAGTTAATAGCATGAAATTATTATGTAAGTTTACTCAAGAAGAAATGTGTTGTTTGGCATCACGGGCACCATAGCAGTTGTACAATTCATTTTACCATTTAATGCCATCTGATAGTTCCACAGAGTTAATCTACGATAATGGCTTCAATTGACTGCTGTGATAGTAGACGTTTGAGTTAGAGAACAGAGTAACAAATGAGCCACCGTGCATCTTGGAAACTTAGTAACCAGAAACTTTCAAGTACAGATTACATTAGAAATAAAAGATTTGGAGAAAGATCCTTGAGAAAGTTCAGACTGTATCTGTGGAGAAAGAACAAAACAACAGTATTATAGATGGAAGGCCATTTCTCAGTTATGACAAAAACAGGAAAGACTGATTATCTGAAATGATAGAATTCAATATTGAGTCCCAAGTGTTGCAACATGTCCAGACCAAAGATGAGATACTGTTCCTCAAGCTTACTATTGGCTTTAATATAATAGTATAAGCAGCCAATGACTGTGAATGGAATAGACCATTGAAATGGTAGGCACCAGGAAGCTATATGAATGTTGATTTCTTTAATCTCAAGATGCATTCCTGCTCTCTCTGCACCTCCCCCACCCTAGTCAGCCTGCCAGTTCCACTGTTTGCATCCACAGATCCCTTCATTATCACCTCTTTCACAGCCAACAATGGACCACTGTGGGCTCCATCCTTCCAGAGTCATCAGTGCTGGCTCTGATTTGTTCTGAACTTTTTCATTCCTCTAGTTTCCCTCCCCCTGACTTTCAGTGTGAAGAATGGTTTCGACCCAAACCGTTGAGTTACCCCATCATTTTGTGTCTATCAGGAAGCTCAAGGTCACCTTTGTGGACTGAATGGAAATGTTCTCTAAAGTGGTAACTTGAGGTTTGCGAGGAAGAGATAAGAACTGGAGTGCATCTTTTGCTGTAGTACTGGAAGATGCAGTGAGAAAGTAGGAGGATGGTGGAGCTTGAAGAGTGAACCATAAAGCGAACCATGAGAGTGCTCCCTTCAGAAAGCAAGAGGGGAAGCTATCCATTCTAATGGAATAAAATCAAAGGTGCAGAATTTATGGAGGAGGAACATGGATCTGGTGGGATGGAATGTTAGGATAATGGAAAGCTAATCATTGTCACTGTAATCAGAGGGATTAAGAATCAAAATGGAGAAAACATTTTGAGAGCTTTATCAGCTATGGATAAGGAAAAAGGACAACCTTATCAAAAGCACTGTTTCTAAGAAAGAGTAAACAACATTTGAATTAACTGCATGATAGTCATTAATAACACAGGGCATGTGGTAAAGTTAGGGGAAAGATTTTCTCCATTAATTCCTGGAGAGGCAGGGCGGCATAGTGGTGAAGCGGTAGAGCTGCTGCCTTACAGTGCCAGAGTCCGAAGTTCGATCCTGACCTTGGGTGCTGTCTTTATGGAGTTTATATGTTTTCCCTTTGACCACATGGGTTTACTCCGAGTGCTCAGGTTTCCTCCCACACTCCAAAAAAGTTGTACAGAATTGTAGGTTAATAGACTTTGGTAAAATTGGAAGTTGTCCCTAGTGGGTAGCATAGTGAAATGCCCCTGTCTCACTTAGGGAACCTGAACGGAAACCTCTGGAGACTTTGTGCCCCACCCACGGTTTCTGTGCGGTTCCCGGAGGTTTTTGTCAGTCTCCCTACCTGCTTCCACTACCTGCAACCTCCGGCAACCACCTGCAACCTCCGGGAACCGCACGGAAACCTTGGGTGGGGCGCAAAGTCTCGAGAGGTTTCCATTCAGGTTTCCTACGTGGGACAGGGTACTGTCCCACGTACTGTTTCCTACGTGGGACATTAGTGTACTGGGTGATAGCTGGTCAGCACAGTCTCCAAAATTTAAAGTCTAAAGAGAATGCTCAGTAAGAGAGAAACATTCCCAACCAGAGGTAAAGAGCACAATTTAACGGAGGGTAATGGGCCTGTCCCACTTTGGCGACTTATTAGGCGACTGCAGGAGACTATGCAGTCACCACATGGTCGCCACATGTCCGCGGGGAGTCGCCTTCATGGTCGTGAGGAGTTCCCGCATTCTGGGAACTAGTCGCGGCCTCATTATGGTCGGCATGAATTGTTCAACATGTTGGGGAAATTAGCGGCGACTAGAATGAAGCTGCAATGGTGAGGGGCAAGAATTCTCGAGCTGTAGGTGGGTCGGCCGGAGGTCCTAGTGGGTTGCCAGGATGGCAAAGGTTCTCGTAGGTTGTAGACGGTGCTGACTGGTGAATTTCATTGGCTCATTGGGAAAAAAAAGGTAGGCAGTAGTTTTCAGAACCAAGGATAACCAACCGGTAATGTTAAATGTCCACCAAACTTCACAGCCATGTATCTATGGCTTCTTAAAAGTTGTCTCCACTTCTTCTCCCCCCTTCTCCACCCCCTCCCTCCTCTTTTAAAGGACATACCGTACACTGTGCTTTAGCCGTCTTTTTACAGCGCCAACCTTCCTGTTCATCGCGGTGTGTGGCTGTTTCACCTTGGCTTTGCACCGTGTGAATTTTTTAGACAGTGCTTCCCCCGCTTGCCCTGTCCCTCACCTGCAGAACGGGCTGGTGAAGGAAGCGATGTGGTTCTGTGTGTTCTACTCTGACAGTCGCCGTTCCAGTTGCCGGCAGTCCGCTGAAAAAGCGCCTAAGTGGGACAAGCCCATAAGTGTTACTGGAAAGGATCAATTGGAGTGATAAGTAATAAGTAGCTTTAGGTGTATTACTGTCGCATGTACCAAGGTACAGTGAAAAACTTTGTTTTTGCAAGCTTTTCAATCAAACCAGATAATACTATACATAAATACTATCAAGCCAAACTGAAGGGGTTCTGACCTGAAAAATCACTTATCCATGTTCTCCAGTGATACTGTCTGACCCACTGAATTACTCCAGCACTTTGCAACTTATCGAGTACAAGTACAGTCTCATTTGCTCAGATCATGTCATTGCTTCTATTAACTACAGATACTTCTGTCATAATAGGCACATAATTATAGTTGATGATGACAAAGATACACCATACAACTACCTCTCAATACACAGCTCATTCTGCAACCCACTGCCAATCTGGATAAGCACTTCTGTTTCTTTGCTGAAGAAGTGCAATAATAATGTGATAATATCAGTTTGACAGTACAAAATAAGGATAAATCTCTTACAATTTCCAATCTTCCAAACGGGTTTTTATGGTTTCCATTACTTAGCAGATTATCCAGCCCAAATTGTTACTGTAACCTGTTGTTTTTAACTGATTAGTTATGTCATTTCTGTTTCAGCTCCAAATTCACTCGCAGTTTTACAATGAAGCTAAAGGGTTAAGCTACCTTTAAGCTAGCTGTAGTCAGCTGAAATTATAATTGTGAATTAATTGGAAAATCATCATGCCTGCCTTTCCCTTTGATCCTGCAGTGTATTCCATCATATTACACCCATTTCTGAAACCTCAGCACTTCATATAACATTTTGAAAGTAAGAATGACAGTGATGTCACATGTGTGACCTAGATAAAGTGGCATGAGGGCAAAATAATTGATAAAATGGCCCCCCAAAAAAACCCATATTAGAGTATAAAACTGAAGCCAAAAATCCTACAGGTCAAAATATTAATTGATACTGGCATTTTAATATATTAAAACATTCACTTCTTTCCAATCTGCAGTTTATCACCCCGAGTGCTTGCCGTCCATGACTGTCTAATTAGTATATTTGAGTCATTTGTTCGTATATGCCAGTGATATTATTTTTTTTTAAGTTGCAATGTGTATACAGCAGCCTGTTTGCACGTTAGTGTGAATGCATAGCCCATACAATTGTTCACATGCAATTGTGCATATCACTTATTGGTGCTTTTAATCAAAGTCATTTCTTACCTCATAATTCATGCCAAATCCACTATTATTTTGCACAATATATATAGCACATATAAGTTATTAATTTATGGCTGCTCCTCAGTGCAGTGAGAATGCCATTATTTACGGATGGCTGTGAGCCCTGCCATGTTGATTTTTTTGAAGAAGTGAGAGTTTTTGTGTAATCTGACAGGAAGGCCGATATAATAGTTCATGATTAAAGCCCTCAACTGTATCGCATTACATGATGGAAGGAGCCAATGAGACAAGACATCTTTAATACAGTTTGCTATCCGATAAAGTTTAAAAAATAACACCTCAGTGGATTGAAAATGTATTAAAAATGAAAACAAATTATTTTTTTTTTAATGAAAATTTGGGATAGATAGCTGGCATTGCATTTCAGAGCTGGAATTCAATTTAAAGGATCTCAGATATCGTAAACAATAAGAATAGAGCCCGCACTGGTTATAAAGAACCCCAATATTGATGTCTATTTTCCTCTTGTATCGCACGATGAAAGCAATAGCTGGGGGACAATGCTATGAGAGAGATTCAAATAAAACAATAGAGATGTGTAAGGTGGCATCTTGTGGCTTTATAATATAATTTTGGGCAGAGGATTTCTGATTAATAAACGTTTAAGCAGCGATTCACAAAAAAGGTATATTACCTTGGTGAAGTAAGAGCAGAGATAATATAATTAGATAAATGTAAATTGAATTGTAACAGGTCTATGTTCATCATTATACTACCTTTGAATATATTTCAATGTCTGCTCTGAAAATATTTATGTGTAGGAAAGAACAGCAGATCCTGGTTCAAATATGAAAACATTTAGAATGGACATCAATGAAGACATCCAGTTTTTCTCTTCTTTAAATGTAATTCGTTTATAAATTAAATCATTTTTAAAATATTATCTTTAAGTGAGTTATCCTGTCACGTCATGTTAACAACCACATTGGAACAGTAGTAATTTTACTTTCAACATCATTGAAAATCAAGCTTTAAGTTTTCTTTGCCCCATACCATGCCTAATGTTTTGAACAAAACAAACGGCATCATGAAACAAAATTCTTGGTTGTTAAAGGGATGCTTATGAATGGAATGGCTTTTCATAAGGTAAACTCTGTCCTTTCCTTTCTAATTCAAGAAATACAGTTATATATCACCAAATCCCATGAAGTACAACCATAAATTGTTAATTTGTAGTACAGTAATCAGTGCGATTGAATTAAGGATTTTTTCTGTATGTTCCCGTAACTGAATTTGTATAATATCTGGCATGATGCTGCGTAATTGTATTGTATGTAAAACAATAAATCATTCCAAATTGAAGATTAAATCATGCCGATCACTGCTTTCCTGAAATATGACAGAGAAAATACACCCCACAATTGCCCTACCTAAATAACCAGATTGGGTTATGGAGTTGTTTCAGCTGAGAGCTAAGAATTCAATGCTATTTAATCTGTTGATTCAACATACGACTGCTGATTAACCTGAGATTTCCAATATTTGCACTTTATTAGCATTAAAACCTTAATTTAACACCAAAGATATATATTAAACAGAAATATGAGCAACCTATAACACACAAAAAAATCAGCTTTAAATCTCTATTTTTATAAATTCCACCCACAAGAAAATATAATAGCCTGCAAATGCCACTACAACTATGTACTGATCATTTCTATATACTCTGACTCTAATCCTTTCTTCATCAGTTGTGGCATCTGGCTTAACTAATTCTATTTGGTGATACCAGTAGACAGCTTGCCTTTTAAGGCTCAAGATTAAACTCAGTGGGATGTTCTCTTTATTTTTCAACGGGTCTCTCAAGATGGGCAGTATGTGACTGTTATATTAGCAATGGCACAACGCTGAAAATCCCGACTCTAATTGTCAGAAACATTATCTGATCTGAACGAGAGTCTGGTGCGATGGAATATCATGGGATGTTCATGGGGATACCTCAACCACATTGTTGAACGCCCACCAAATGCCACCATTAAATGCAGCTTGACCATCAGAGAAAGGCAGGAGGCTGCTCTTCTGTCATATCCCGTATTTCTCACCACCCAACTGCAGGCCAGTGCAGTCTTCAAGCCTGTGCGCACCATTGAGCGGCAAAGTTTTGGCTGCATAGTTAAGTCCGTAGTCCATTGTTGGGCAGCACAGTGGCGCAGCAGTTGAGTTGCTGCCTTACAGCACCAGAGATCCGGGTTTGATCCTGACTATGGGTGCTGTCTTTATGGGGTTTTACCTTCTCCCTGTGACTACTGATGTTTTCTTCGGGTGCTCCAGTTTCCTCCCACATTCCAAAGATGTGCAGGTTTGTAGGTTAGTTGGCTTCTGTAAGTTGTCCCTGGTGTGTAGGATAGAACTAGTATACGGGTGATCATTGGTCAGCATGTAGATGGTGGACAGAAGGGCCTGTTTCCATTCTGTATCTCTGAACTAAAATAAACTAAACTAAACAGTTGATGGTAGTTGAACTCTTCTATTCAGATACTTTCCGATGCCAAATTTGGCTCAATCTGCATCACACACCAACCACTTCACTGATTTGTAGCTAGTCACTGGTGCACAATTAACATGATCTGCATGTTAAATTTTGCTCAACACTGAAGTTGAAAATTGGTACTTGCCATTTGAAAAGCAAAAAAAAACTGATACATCCTACCAATCCCTCATTCTATTCTATATTATCTGTTTTTTAATAATTCTGCCAGCTCTTTGCCCAAAAAATACTCTCTTAAAGAGATCAAATTGTGTTAAGGCTCTCCTCATGTTGACCATAGTCATTGTGCACAGCAGTGGTGTTAATCTGCTTGCATGAGTGATGTTACAGATATTATTGTGTAGAAGAATACAAGCTTGGGAAATACGGTGAGCTTTAACCACAGAACCAGGCCTTTGCTGAAACTCGAAGGGCCATCATGGCTTGAGATGTTTCGGGGGACTCTGCCAGTGAAACAACCACTGAAATCCTCAACGTTATTCTTGACATCTTTCATCCTGAAGATAAGTCATTCCTTCATAATGAGGGACTCATTGATAGTATGGCATTCATTGGCTGCTGAACATGTATATCTGCCACGAACCATCCCTATTGCTTGTAGATTTCCAACCAAGGCAGGGGGATTTCATTGTAAATATCACTTCTTTTTTTTTAACTATCTATAAATAAAAACTAGAAGCCGAATCAATACACAACTGATAATATTATTAATGTACGACTGATATACAGGAAATGTTTTTATTATGATATGTGCTTGCTTCTAATAAAAAAATATATATATTAAAAAAAGTAAATATCACCTTTTGAGGGCAACTTTGTAAATAACAGTTCGAGCATCATTATGCCTATATTTAAAAACTCTGCAGGAATACTTGGCTTGCAATTTAAACACCGATTTACCAAATTCACAAAGCTACCAGTCAAATGCTAGTAGGAAATCATACAGCATGCTTGAGCTCGAATTAAATGGATTTATTTGTTTCTGCTTGGCAGCAAGGAAAACAATTGTTACAACATTGAAGCTGAAACATAACGTTTAGAATGTTTAACTCTTTATACATGCAATGACAGCATTATGGATATAATACAAAGTTTTTTAAATGGACACTTTCCTCATCTATTTTACGGATTCCTGAATGGTTGTCTGAGAAAACTAGCACCGCTGGAAGATGAGCATTGAGCTGAATCAACAACTTGGGTGTCTTGAAGGACAAATATGGTGCTGAGACATCACGTTGCAACTTTATTTCACTCTGTGCACAAGAGCTCTTAAATTATCACACCATGGGGAAAGATTTTCTCTGTGCACCATAGGCAATGTAAATTGTAAATACATTCTTTACAAACAGTTTTATGGTTTTGCTGCATGTAAATCTGCCCTTCAAGTTCTCGTAAATCTTTACTCTCATTTTCTGAAAAGATACCGTTACCATTGAAAATTTATTTATTTTGTTATTATTTCTACGTGAATGACAGCCATAAATAAATGCCCAATTGGACCATTATTTTCTCTATATAGAATAAGAAAGTCAGTGGCGGAGAACAAATGTAGTTTTATTTCCACCCCCCATGCATAACAGAGGAGAAGCTGTTAGGAACGGAGATATATTAAGTTGTGTAGTGCCTTATGTTTTTCTTTAACATATGATTCAATTTTTTTTAAATCAATCAACAAGGAAAATTATGGACCTGTTTCACATTCTACGGTCTCTAATTTTCCTTTTATATCTTTGAACTTGTTCCCTACAATTCAACTGGCTTGACCCCTGCCTGAAATCCACCACTGATATTTTGCTTTGAACCTCAGCCTACACCTAATTTCATTCTCCCAGCCCCATTCCCACTATGATTTCCACCCTCACACCATGTCAATATGACAGGGTCCTGGGCTAGGATTTATTTGAATTTTTCACCACACACTGCAATGCCAGAATGTAATAATAGGCCCTATAACTGCAAAAGAAAAAACTGTTTTATAGCATTCAGTTTAATGTGTAGAGCATTTCATATCAATTGCCCATTATACAAAATATTCATGGGCTCATCAATGCTTCAACATAAGAATATAGGAAACTGAAACAAAAGGAAACCTTTGGAGAGAAGCCCTTGAGTCTGTTCGACCATGCAATAATATCATAACTAATGTGTTACCCACAGCCACAAACCCCATATCCCTTGATTTCCTTTCATCCCTTTAACCCTTTAATGTGCTCAACCAGATGCCATTCAATTATTTATTGATCTTGATACTGAATATTGTGGTGCTCGCATCAATTTTACATGATCCAATTTTTATATTATTCTGAATTGATTGCAATCACATCCACCCGGGATCAATGATGGCATATCTGAACTTCATGCGACATCATACACATGTGCAATGATACCATGTGATTACCACAACCTCACCTTACAATGCACATATACTTGTAACCCCATTCATTTTTGGTCCATGCAAAATGCACGATGCTACCATGTTTACCACACAGATCATCTCACATCTTGTTGTAATGAGGTACCAAATGTGATGTAAGGTTCTAGCAGGACAGGCAAGTGCAAGTGGATGTGGGAGAAGGTTGGCCACTCAAACAGAAGATTGTCATGTCCAACATTGCTCCTAGCATTCCCTCATTTCCATAGCTGCAATGGAGAGAAACCCTATAAAGTCTAATTGCCAACCCAGTGAACAGCCTGTCAACCATCAATCAGTCAACCAATCAAACAATCAATCAGTCAATTAATAAATTAATCAATCAATGAACTTTATTTTTCCGTTAGAAACTTTGGTTTCTGCAGCCATACAACAAAAATAAACAATTTCACAAGACACACAACCAACTCAATTCACATAGACATCCATCACAGTGAATCTCCTCCTCACTGTGATGGAAGGCAAAGTCTTTTCTCTCCCCTGCGATCCATCCTCTCCTGATGTTAAACCCCCCGGCGGGAGATGGTAAGTCCCACGGCCGTTAAGGCCGTGCCGACGATGTAAGGCCCTGCTCCGGGTCTTAATGTTGGTGCCCCCGGTGGCCGATGGTAAGTCCCGCGGCCGCTAAAGCCACGCCGGGTGATGTCAGGCCCCGCTCAGGGTCGTTTTCAGCCCCGCAACTCAGGCAGGAGAAACTGCCACCGCTGGAGCTCCGAAAAGCGGTCTCCCACCAGGGACGTGTGAGCGCCCGACGTCACCGTCCACAGGCTTGCAGCTGGAGCCTCCGAAGCTCCGAAGTCCGGTTGCAGCCGCGCACCACCACAGCTCCCCAAGCTCCGAGGCCAGCCAGCCCCACGATGGTAAGTCCGCAGGCTCCACGACTGGAGCCCCCAGGTCATTCCGGCTGGAGGCCGCTCCACGGTTCTAGGCCCCAACGACAACGGAGACCCGACAGGGAAAAGGTCGGGTCTCTCACACAGGGAAGAGATTTAAAAGTTTCCCCGCCCCCCACACATACACAGTTAAAAACAATATAAAAACCACAGCAAACTACACATTTAACGGGATAAAAATTAAAATTTAAAAAAAGGACAGACTGACTGCAGGGGCCACTGCCACGAGTTGCCGTCAGACACTGGCGATGCAGCTATTGTTAACATCATGCAATTCCCATTAGGAAACATGGAGTCAGAACCTGTCAGAGAAACTCCGTGGGACAGGCAGCATCTGTGTGAGAGAAATAGGCTCTCTCTGTTGTCCAGTGCCCTCCACAGATGCTGCTTAACCTGCTGAGTTCTGGTTTTTTTTTGTCCCAGATTCCAGCATCTGCAGCCTCTTATGTCTCCATCAGAATTTATAGTCATAGTGTATGGAGACAATTCATCCTTGCCAACCAAGATGCCTCTTCTGAGCTGGTCCCCTTTGCCCATGTTTGACCCATTTACCTCTGAATCTTTCCTATCATGTACCCATCCAAGTGTCTTTTAAATGCTGTTATAGTACCTGCCTTAGCTATCTCCTCCGGCAGCACGTTCCATAAACCCACACTAGGGTTAATTTACAATCTAATTTACAACTTGTTGTTGCTTTCAAGGGAAGAAATGTAATGGTACACATTTGAAGAATTTTTCACCCAATTTTGTTATTTCTTCATGGAACCTTATATACTGTATGAAAGAATGTTCAATCTAATTTCGAGGCAACATTGTCTTAAAAATAGAGTTTTGTTTACTGAGAAAGATAATTAGGAAAAATAACTGATTTAAGATGTATTGCAGAACATTAGTATTGTTTACACTTGGGAGAATACAGTTAGTCATTGGGAATGATCAATATCACAAACAGCTCCAAGGGAAAGTAATATTATGAAAAATCAGCTTCAATAATGTCATTAAATGAAATTAAACAATTATTCTTTGACACTCAAAAAATCTGTCCAATGCTTTGAAAGCAACACTACATGAAGCATGTCATGTGACGGAGGCTTATTTAAAATGATCACATTTGATATTCATAATCCTATCATTAAATAGTAAAATAATATTTTATTCGTTGAGAGATGCGACTCTTTAAACGTGATAATTTTCTTCAAAAGATGAGTATTGTTCTTAGTTAATCTATGGAAAATGAATGGTTTTCCTGAGGATGGTACTAATAGTTTAAGTAGACAAATTTACAGAAAGAAAACCTCCCTCAAAGAAGAAACCATTAAATGGACCATTAAGCAGTGGCCTGGAAAGAATAAAGGCCCCGAAGCCAACATTAGAGACAAAGGAGTGAAGGAAGGATTATTACTGGCACAGTCTCACTGAGAGCTCTTGGCTGCTCCAGTTCTGAGCACTGCTTCTATTGCCATTCTGCTGAATGTTGGGGGGATCAGTGGAGGCAAGAAAGTCAACATTAAAAGATGCTGCCTTGACAGTCATTTGTAAAACAGCGCATCTTATATAATTGAAATGCTGTTTGAATATTACAGAATATACGTGTGCATGTGTGTGTGTCTATGAGAGTGTGTGCATGTTCGGGTGTGTGCCCACATCTGAATGTGTATGTGTGTATGTGTATGTGTGTTTGTGCGTGTGTGTTTGTGTGTGCTTGTGAGTAGGTGAACATCTCTGCACATGTGAAATGGCTGATTTCTGAATAGGACAAAAAATCAGGAACATAAAATATCAGTCAGAGTACAGGAGGGAGATGGATAATCTGATTGAATAATGCCAGAATAACAACCTTGTTCTAATGTTCACAAGACTAAGGAACTGATTAGTTCTTCAGGAGGGGAAAACCAATGGTCCTTGAATCTGTCTTCATTGGTGGTATGGTGGTGGAGACAGTCAATAGTTTCAGGTTTCTGGACCTGCATATCTCTGAACAATGTGCTGGGACCAGCACATTGACAGAGTCACAAACAAAGCTCAGCCATGCCTCTGCTTTTGCAAACGATCGATAAGATGCTGCCTGTCACAGGAGACTTAAACAAATTTCTACAGGTGCATGGTAGAGTGCGTACTGACTGCTTGCATCATGGCCTGATTCATTGATTCAAATGCCCAATCCATCTCGGTTAATGACTTACCCACAATTGAAGGGATCCAACACATCTTCTGTGCCTCAAGAAGAGCTTGAACAACATGAAAGATCTCTACTATTGGAACCACGCTTTCATCCAGCTGCAGTCATCAGGAAAAATGTTCAGGAGTCTGAAAACTAGTACCTGTACCTCCAGGTTCAAGAATAGCTTTTTTCCATTTTCAAGTACAGATTTGAAGGTTAATTGGCTTTGGTAAAGATTGTAAATTAACCCTAGTGCGTAGGATAGTGTTAGTATACGGGTTTCGCTGGTTGGCATGGACTCGGTGGGCCAAAAGGCTTGTTTCTATGCTGTATCTCTAAAAGCTAAATTAAAATTAGTCACAACACATATTTTCCAACTTAAATTTATTCATACATCCAGCATACAACAGGAGGAGCCAGGGACCATCCTGCAGTGTTCATCGACAAGAAGGACAGGAGAAATTATACCAAATATTATTGCCATTGGAACTTTGCAGGGAGTTCTGGTTTTTATCTGGTTAATCAATGGGTTATATTATTACTTTACACTGTCCACAAATGCTTTATTTTCCAGAGCATGATTAATTTGATTTGACATCGGGCTCAACAGGGGACTTGGTAGACCATCGCTTTTACAGAGTTTTTTGGAATAAACATATGTACGGGTACATTTATATTTGAAGATAGGCACAAAAAGCTGGAGTAACATGGTGGGTCAAGCAGCATCTCTGGCGAAAAGGAATAGGTGACTTTTCGGGTCGAATAGGTGACTTCAGCCCCATGAACATTTATATTTGGAACTCTGGAATTCTCTGCCACAGAAGGTAGTTGAGGCCAGTTCATTGGCTATATTTAAGAGAGAGTTAGATGTGGCCCTTGTGGCTAAAGGGATCAGGGGGTATGGAGAGAAGGCAGGTATGGGATACTGAGTTGGATGATCAGCCATGATCATATTGAATGGCGGTGCAGGCTCGAAGGGCCGAATGGACTACTCCTGCACCTATTTTCTATATTTCTATGTTTCTATATTTGGTTCTATATCCCTCCCCATTCACATTAATTCCCCAATGTTATGCTGGATCTCATTGTACTGTATATGTGGAAACTGATGTGTAGCCACAGGTAAAGCCGTTCACATTAGTGTTACGTTTGTGGGGATCTGCTACATCACATTTCTGAAGCCTGAGTGGATGTGGAGAGGGCTTTCAATTAGTGGTATAGTCTCGGACCAGAGGTCATAGCCTCAGAATTAAAGGACGCTCCTAGGAAGGAGATAAGGAGTAATTTTTTTAGTCAGATGGTGATTAATCTGTGGAATTCATTGCCACAGAAGGTTGTGGAGGCCAAGTCAATGGATATTTTTAAGGCAGAGATAGTAGATTCTTGATTAGTATGGTGTCAGGGGTTATTGGGATAAGACAGGAGAATGGAGTTAGGAGGGAGAGATAGTTCAGCCATGATTGAATGGCAAAGTGGACTTGATGGGCTGAATAGCCTAATTCTGCTCCTTTAATTATGAACTTATGAACTGATGAAGCCTTCTGACACCTCCATTTTATGAGAGCATATGTGAATCAAGAATCATCTTTAATGTTTTAATATTCTTTTAAGTTTTATCAATTTTAACCTACCGCAGTAAAAAAAAATATGTTGCTGTGCATGAACTTTGAAACAAATGAGTTCAGGATATATGGGAAGGGACCTGATTTTCAAGGACTCTGTTGACAGAATGGGTACAACTGTGAATGTTATATTCACTGTGACAATCAGATATATGTGGAGCATGCAGGGCACACCTTACAGTGTGGCTGAGAGAAACTAATATGACTTAATAACTTGATGTCAAAGCTTTGCAAGATCATGGATTTTGTATTGATATTTTAGTGATGTCTTGGAGACCACATCGGCGCCTTTATATCATTGTCACTTGATTCCAGATTGTTAGAACAGCCCAGTTTATAGACATTTTCCCAAAGAGGGAATCCATCTCAGTTCCAGCAGAGTGGTTATGCTTAAGCCTTTGAGTTGAGTTAGATATTCTATCCCAGACATGCAAGCACTAATTTAACCATGATCGTAGTATTATAGGAGCGGATAAGATGGCGCCTGCCTGCGGCGACTTTTGCGGAGCACCGGAACCTAAAAGGCTTAGATACAACTTCAATCAACTCACCTGGATCAGGAAAACGGCAGAAAACTGTGCCGTTTCGGACAAGTTGCTTGAGCACCTCAAGGCTCTCGCAATTTCATGATCTCCCGCAGCTGCGGGAGCCCCGGACTTTAAATTTTCCTACGCTGGCTGGAAATCACCTGACCCGACTGTGGATCACAGGTACTGTACCTTGAAACCCCGGGATGACCCCCAGAGCCGACGGGCTGGATCTTCCAGGATAAATGAAGCTGGAGCTGCAGCTGCCGACTTTGAAGGAGCTGGAGCTGCCGTCTGTGAGGGAATCCCCATTCCAGCGTAGGTCCGCAGAACCAGCAGGTACAGCAAGTACAGTACCTGGAAAAAAAGGGGAAGCCTCCATTGTGTCCAGAAACATGGCCGACGGGCAGGACTTCAGGTCAGAATGAAGCGCAGGGGATTTCGGCCCCCTCTCCCTACTATCCTACTGGCCAATGTACAGTCCCTTGAAAACAAAGTGGAGGACTTAAGGGCAAGGCTGCTTTATCAAAGGGAGCTGAGGGAATGCTCTGTGTTCTGTTTCACAGAGACATGGCTCACCCCCAGCTCCCCAGACTCAGCGGTCCAGCCTGAAGGGTTCTCCATCCACCGCATGGACTGTACCCTGGCATCTGGGAAAGGGAGAGGAGGGGGCGTCTGCCTCATGGTCAACTCTGCGTGGTGTTCCGACGTGGCAGTCCTGTCCAACTCCTGCTCTCCACACCTCGAACATCTGGCGGTGAAGTGCCGTCCCTTCTACCTCCCAAGAGAATTCACCTCCGTTATCCTGACCGCGGTCTACATCCCACCCCAGGCAGACGTCCGTCTGGCACTGGAGGAGCTGCACGCCGTGGTCAACAAACACCAGACGTCTTACCCCGAGGCATTTACCACCATTGCTGGGGACTTCAATAAGGCAAACCTAAAGAAATCACTCCCCAACTTCCACCAACATGTCTCCTGCTGCACCAGAGGACCTAACACCCTCGACCACTGCTACACCGCCATCAAGAATGCTTATCGGCCCTCATTTTGGGGGGGGGGGGGTCAGGAACAACTCCACGACTGTTTGGAGTCTGTAGACTGGGCAATGTTCAAGGACTCGGCAACGGACTTGAACGAGTATGCTATAGAGTCGTTACAGACTTCATTAAGAAATGTGTGGAGGACTGCATCCCCATCAAAACCTTCTGAGTGTTTCCCAATCAGAAACCTTGGATGAACTTTGAGATCCGCACTCTTCTGAAGACCAGACACCGGGCATTCATGTCTGATGATACAGTGGTCTACAAGAAGTCCAGATACGCCCTTGGAAAGGCCATCAAAAAGGCTAAAAGGGACTTCTGCTCCAAGCTGGAGGATGAGACAGATGTTCGGCAGCTGTGGCAGGGCCTGAATGCAATCACTTCCTACAAGGCGAAACCAGAAGGCAGCTCGAATGTCGGCAAAACATCACTCCCTGACGAGCTCAATGCGTTTTACGCACGCTTTGATAGGGAGAATACTGATGTGCCTTCCTGAGCCCCCATTCGCTGTGATGGTATTTCAGTCTCAGTCACAGAGGCCGACATCAGGAAATCCTTCAGAGGGGTGAACCCCCGAAAAGCACCTGGTCCTGATGGTATACCCGGTCGTGTTCTAAAAACCTGTGCGGACCAACTGGCTGGAGTTTTTACGGACATTTTCAACCTGTCACTAATGAAATCCGAGGTCCCCACCTGCTTCAAAATGGCATCAATTATGCCAGTGCCCAAGAAGAGTAAGGTGACGTGCCTCAATGACTATCGACCAGTAGCACTAACGCCTGTGGTGATGAAGGGCTTCGAGAGGTTGATCATGGTGAAAATCAATTCCTACCTCGACAAAAACCTGGACCCACTGCAGTTCGCTTACTGCCACAACAGATCAATGGTGGATGCGAACTCGCTGGCCCTCCACTCCACTCTGGACCACTTGGACAACAAAAACTCATATGTCAGGCTGTTATTCATTGATTACAGCTCGGCATTTAACACAATCATCCCCTCCAAGCTGGTTACCAAACTCGCAGAACTGGGTCTCTGTGCATCCCTCTGCAATTGGATCCTCAACTTCCTCATCCACAGACCACAGTCTGTTCGCATTGGTGGAAATGTGTCAGACTCGATAGCAATCAGCACGGGAGCACCTCAAGGCTGCGTGCTCAACCCCCCGGTGTACTCACTCTATACTCATGACTGCGTAGCCGGTCATAGTACGAACTCCATCATCAAGTTCGCTGACGACACCACAGTTGTGGGATGTATCACTTTTGGGGATGAGTCCGAGTATAGAAGAAAGATTGAGCAACTGTCCATATGGTGCCAGCACAATAACCTGGCCCTCAACACCAGCAAAACCAAGGAACTGATTGTGGACTTTGGAAGGAGTAGGATGGGGACCCACAGTCCCGTTTACATCAACGGGTCAATGGTTGAAAGGGTCAAGAGCTTCAAATTCCTTGGGCATGCACATCTCTGAAGATCTTTCCTGGTCCGAGAACACTGATGCAATTATCAAGAAAGCACATCAGCGCCTCTACTTCCTGAGAAGATTACGGAGAGTCAGTTTGTCAAGGAGGACTCTCTCTAACTTCTACAGGTGCACAGTAGAGAGCATGCTGACCGGTTGCATCGTGGCTTGGTTTGGCAACTTGAGCGCCCTGGAGAGGAAGAGACTACAAAAAGTAGTAAACACTGCCCAGTCCATCATCGGCTCTGACCTTCCTTCCATTGAGGGGATTTATCGAAGTCGCTGCCTCAAAAAGGCTGGCAGTATCATCAAAGACCCACACCATCCTGGCCACACACTCATCTCCCTGCTACCTTCAGGTAGAAGGTACAGGAGCCTGAAGACTGCAACAACCAGGTTCAGGAACAGCTACTTCCCCACAGCCATCAGGCTATTAAACCTGGCTCGGCCAAACTCTGAACATTAATAACCCATTATTTGTTATTTGCACTTTATCAGTTTATTTATTCATGTGTTTTGTAGTAAATGGCTACTATATTCTGTGTGCTGAAGCAAAGCAAGAATTTCATTGTCCTATCAGGGACACATGACAATAAACTTGAAATTTAACTTGAACTTGATACTGACTGCATTACTCCGCTTCTTCTTTAAGTGAATTCTTACTTTAAAACTGACTACACGTTGAGTTTGTACGCAAAGAACTGCTGTTGGTGGAATCCTGTGCAGACCACAGAGTGCTGGATTATCTCAGTGGGTCAGACTGCATCCCTGGAGGACATGGATCAACAATATTTCAGGTCAGATCCCTTCTTTAGACGGTCTCTCCAGTCTGAAGAAAGTTGGTCCCTGACCCAAAACATCACCTATCCATGTCCTCCAGAGATATTGTGTGACCGATTGAGTAATTTTAGCACTTTGGGTTCTTATACATTGAGTTGCCTTAAGTTTTCTGAGTCATGATGAATGTAATAAACTCTGGACTGAAAACTCTTTCTGAGACAGGAAGTTCCACGTAAGATCTGAATGGGACATTGCGAATGTGGCCACGTACGCAACTGGCAAAGCAAACCCTCCTCAGCTTCTGAATGCAGTAAGCTGGAACCAATATTGGACCACCATAGACTCAGTATAACTTTGACAGAGATATATCTGAAAAGAATCAGAATCATTTACTAACTTCAAACTCTGTTCATGTATTGCTCCAGGCAACTGAAAAAAGTATTAATATTTAAGTATTGGTCTTGAATCAAAGATGGCATTCTCACTTCTCAAATAAGTCATAGAAATGTAAAGCATGGAAATAGTCCATTCATCCCAACATGTCCACACAAACCAGCGGGCACCCTTCTGCATTAATCCCAATCGTCCAGTACTTGGTGCATGGTCCCATATGCCGAGGCAATTCAAGTGCTCATCTCGATACGTTTTAAAGGCCGTCAATGTCCCAGCTTCAGTCATTCTCTCAAGCAACACCTTCAAACTATTTGCCATTTTCTGAATGAAGAAGTTCCCTCTCACATCCCCTTTAATCTCCTCCCTCATTACCCTACATCTTTGGTATGGGGATCCCTTCTGTCTGCTCTATCTGTAGCCCTCAAAATGTTATATATCTCAACCTTCTTAACCTCCTCTGTTCCAAAGGGAAAAGACCCAGCTTCTCCAGTCTCTCCTCATAACTGAACTGTTCCTATCCCAGGAAAAATTCTTGTGAATCTCCTCTGGACCCTGTCCAGTACCATCACATCCTTCCCACAACATGGTGACCAAAGGTCTGTCTTATGATCCATTCCCGGGTAAGAGCTCATTGTTTCAGTTCTGTACTGAAGGAGTCCCCTCAGGTGCACACAAACATAAATCTCAAGCAACAAAACAGATCTTTTCATTTGCGGGTCAGGCAGCATCTCTGAAGAAAAAGGATAGGTGATGTTTTGGGTTGGGACAGTCAGACGTAGGGTCCCAAACCCGAAACATCACCCATCTTTTTTCTCCAGAAATACTGCCTGACCTGCTGAATTACTCCAACATTTTATGTCTATCCTTGGTATAAACAAATATCTGCAGTTCTTTGTTTCTAAGATATCTCTTTATTGTCTTACAAGGCCTGAAATCAACATATAAATACTTTCTTGATGGAGGCAATTGGTGGTCCACTAACATAGGCTGACAGCTTTGGATGTTTCTGAAGTG
The DNA here is from genome assembly GCF_028641065.1 of Leucoraja erinaceus. Lineage (NCBI taxonomy): Eukaryota > Metazoa > Chordata > Chondrichthyes > Rajiformes > Rajidae > Leucoraja > Leucoraja erinaceus. The sequence goes on along the minus strand of NC_073397.1, from coordinate 25,967,798 downwards.
GCCACAGAAGTAGATTTGTTCATTTAGACATAGAAACATAGAGACATAGAAAATAGGTGCAGGAGTAGGCCATTCAGCCCTTCGATCCTGCACTGCCATTCAATATGATCATGGCTGATCATCCAACTCAGTATCCTGTCCCTTCCTTCTCTCCATATACCCCCTGATCCCTTTAGCCACAAGGGCCACATCTAACTCCCTCTTAAATATAGCCAATGAACTGGCCTCAACTACCTTCTGTGGCACAGATTCCACAGATTCACCACTCTGTGTGTGAATTTTTTTTTTCTCATCTCGGTCCTAAAAGACTTGCCCCTTATCCTTAAACTGTGATCCCCGTGTCCTGGACTTCCCCAAAATCAGGAACAATCTTCCTGCATCTAGCCTGTCCAACCCCTTAAGAATTTTGTAAATTTCTATAAGATCCCCAATTTCTATAAAATCCCCAATCCCCAATAGTCCCCAATGTGCTGTGGATTGCTTGAAATGAAATGCAAAGGTTCAATAAATGTTTTTCAGAGTGAAGTTTAATCGCATTATTACTGGTGGTGGCTAAATAACCTGGTAATTTCCCGGTAACACAGGCTATGGTTGAGAAGATGGCACAGTACTGTGAAACACTTGAAATTATTGCTCGGAGCAAAGATTTGATTAGTGACACGGGGCAGAGGCTGAAAGAGTAACTTACGGTGTTTCAAATTTTTTGAAACTTTTTGATATAAAATTGAAGAGTAATTTTATTTTATATATTGCCTAACATGAAATGTTTTACAAGAAGGCAATTTCACTTAGTACTCCCTGCAAAAATACCTGAGTCCTGACGTGCAAAGTAGGTGCATCCAAACAGGTTTGCAGAGTGCTAATACATCATTGGTAACGTTTCAGTGTTTAATTCCCAGTGGTAATGCAATATCTGTACTGCAATGATACTACAGATTTCCCAGCGCATACCCACATGTCAATGGAATTTCATTGTTTATACAAACCCTAACCTAAACAGGATTGTACAGTGACATTTACACTTTTTGTATACAGCTATGCTGACATCTATCAGTACAGGAGTGCATGATTTATACTGCTCCGTATCCAGAGTCTGTCAAGTAAAAGAAATGTTATTGCAGCCTGGGCTACGTTGAGCTAGGTTCTGTGTATATCTGGGTAATAAATATTTAACAAATGAAGAGCTCTGGTTGTTATAAGTCACTGATGAAAAACCATTAATTAAATCCAAGTTAAACTTAAGGCAAATGTATTTGTATGTGTGTCATTGTAAATCAGATATCTTTGGACAATGCTTGAAAGACATGGCCAAGTAAGCATTATGAAGAAATCTTTAATTGCCGCTGGTAAGAAGTGGTCATTTTAGTGTTGGACGTCCTCTAGTTCAATGCTCTTTTTGATTATATGTTACTTGAACCAATGCTGGCGTGAAAGTTAGTCACCTGTTAATATGTAAAAAAAATAGCCAGAAGTAAATATGACAGTTTTGCCTATTGGAAAACATAATTTATTGTCAGAATTGTGTCCATTTCTAATCAACCAAGTAGTGCACAATCTCAAACAGCCGATTTTATCCAGTACACATGGATGATTACATCAACTGATAATCCATGTTACCATGTGTTATTTTTAACAGAACTTTTGGAATATACATACAGAGAATAGGTTATTCATCTCTATCATTCATGAATGTTAAGAATAGCTCGGCACATGATCAGCATGTCAAAGTGAAATAAATCTGCATTGTGATCATTAGCAGTGCAGAAAACTGTCTGTTCTGAACTCGCGCTCCATAGTTGAATGCATCAAGCCTCATACAACAATGGACCACAGCATCATTAATGCTCAACTTGAGAACTAGTCTGTTCCAAGTGCTAATGATTGTAATGCTGTATTTTAGCGTAATTGAGTGCTGTGCATAAGCAAGCTAATGAAGTGCTTTCATCTTCAGCCGTGTTCCATGTGTATGTGCATGTCATTTACTTTTCATCATTTGTGCTTTTCGTTTGTTCATGATTTACAGCCTGACATGTGATGACCTTTACATCCACATTGCCACGGAAATGTAAGATTTTGGTACACATGATTAAATAATCAGCCAGTTTTTCTTCCACATTTTTTTTTTAACTTGCACTGAGAAGATTGTTCAGTTCCTAGACTGGCTGAGTGGACAGCACATTCCTGCACTCATTCCAGCATCTGTGTTGTTTAATTGATTGGCAGACAGGAGTCGCGCACGGCTGAGATCAGACAGACATGTCTGTCATTTTTTTTATGCTACACCACTCCTTGTCTGAAAACAGATGAAAGACATCTCAGAGCCTCATTTAAAGCTTGGAAACTTTATAGGTGAAATAAGCTAATTTCCCAAAATTGTCAGAGTTCCTTGTCTTGGGAAGTTACACAACACAATGCAATATGGAAGTTGACATCTGAAACATTCAAGCACTTAAAAAAAAAACTATGCGCCAAGTAATACTGGTGAACTCTATGAGGATACTAAACTAAATCCTGTCATTATACAGCAGAATGATTGGAAACTAGTTTGTATTTGTTGCATTTAATGTAGCCCTAACTAAATATACCCAGCACACATCAAAACCAAATGCTAAGAATAGAAAGGTATTGCAGAAAATACATTAAAATTAGATTTTCTTGATTATGTGTAATCTGACTGAGGCTGTAAGGCGGTCAAAAGTACCTTATAATTATTTTAATCACACACATCTTAATGGTTTCTGACAAACCTTTTGCTTGTTAACTTATTGTAATTGCATTCTTCCACTGGCTTTCAATTAAATGCTTTACATATTTAATGTTCCTTATGGATATTTAAAGATTCTGTTAATTTTTTGTGCCAATAATATTCATTATTTCCTGTTGCCTGTTCACATGGAAGTGGTGGTCAAAGTTCAGAATAAGCTGAACTGAAATGTCCATGAAAAATATTTAATGCTAGAATATTGCCTCAGGCAAATAAACATGTTCTGTACCATCATTATTTTCTGTGCAAATGTGTCAAAAATCATCAGCTATTCCATAAATGTGCCTCAATTCAAGAAAAAATATATAGCCATGTCAGGCTAGAGGTAGGCAAAAATAGTTATGTGACTGAACCCCCCCCCCCCCCAAACTCCTCAAATGGTAATGTAACCAGTAATCAATACTAATGATAGGAAACATGAAGCCAGGAATTAAAACATTGGATTATGCTGTTTTTCAAATTCCAGTTTTGAAAAGTCTGCATTTCCGATGTGTAAAAAGGACTTGTAGATGATTTTAGTTGTGAAAAAATGTGAAAACTCTGTACAACATAAATTTTCCTAATATTTTTGTGATAATGAAAACGTTCCCAAATCTAGTGGGCTCCAAGCAAGGTGAGAATAACAATGCAGTTGCTTTCACTCAATTCCAGGTTATTCCTACTGTAACACTGGACTGTTCTTGGACCGTTGATGTAACTGTCTGAATCAGGTGAGATGGTTGTAAACATGTCCTAATCTGGAGTCCTGTCTCCCAGCGATAGCTGCCAGAACTTGTAAAATGAATGGAGAAGTTATCATGCCTGAGCTTGGAGCAGTAGAAGCACAATCAGGTTTCAAAGACAGAGGTATTTAATGCTGCAGTGAGGGCTGAATTAATGCAAACTTATTCATTAGAAATTAGCACCAAAGGATTCTACATGTTCCCTATTTTTACATACATTTGCCAAAACTAATGATGGCATTTGAGGAAGATTAGTCAGTGGGTGGTGAATCTGTGGAATTAATTGTCACAGAAGGCTGTGCAGGCCAAGTCAATGGATATTTTAAAGCTAGAGATAGATAGATTCTTGATTAGTACGGATATTGGGATTTATGCTGAGAAGGCAGGAGATTGGGGTCAGGAGGGAGAGATAGATCAGCTATGATTGAATGGTGGAGTAGACTTGATGGGCTGAAGGGACTAAATCTGCCCCTATCACTTATGAACTTATGAAGATTGATTAATGAAATTAAACTGATGCAGAAAAGAACATATTTGATCAATGTAAGTGCAACGTCCATCTTTATTTGTGACACGGAAGGAGATGCAGGCCATGTTTTTGCAATCCAGACACCTGATTCATGAAACATACACTTCATTTCACACACTGCCTTGAGAAGACATAATGGACAGATAGAGGAAAACATTCAAGACTGTGCTCAATACTTCTTTGAAGAAATGTGATATCTGTGCTGATTCCTGGAAATCTCTGGTCCGTGGCCATTGTACGTGAAGAAGGAGTATTTGGGATGGCATCAAGAATGAAAATGTCATGCATCGTAAGAATAAAGTCCCCCGCATTTGCAGTGGATAGGTGGATCGCCTCAAAAACCATACTTTAGGCACCTCCAACGTAACTGCAGAAGAATCTACAGTTCCCATGCTGACCTCATTCGTTATCTTAACATCCTAAAACCTATATGGAGGTAAGGCATCATTGATCCAAAGGAAATTACCAGAAGCAATTTGGAAGAATTCATTGGGACTTGAGAAGATAAGTTCATAGGGAGAGAAAAACACCATTTCCATCCCTCATGCCTGATCCTGCACTCAATAAGATCATGACAGGTATGTTACCTAATTTAGTTTACTTTAGAGATACATTACATACATTTAGATTTACAAAGAAAATAGGCCTTTCGGCCCACCGAGTGTGCGCCGACCATCGATTCCCGCACATTAACACAATCCTACACACATGAGAGACAATTTACAATTTTGCCAAAGCCAATTAACCTGCAAACCTGTAGTGTGGGAGGAAACTGTAGCACTCGGAGAAACCCCACGCAGATCATGGGGAGAACGAACAAACTCCGTACAGACAAGCACCAATAGTCGGGGTTGAACCCGTATCTCTGGCATTGTAAGGCAGCAACCCTACTGCTGTGCCACCGTGCTGCCCTAATTTCATATACATATCTTTTCACAACATCCTTCAACACTGAAGAAGTCTGAAGAAGGATCTTGACCCAAAACAACACCCATTCCTTCTTTCCAGCATCTCCCTTTGAGTTACTCTGTAAATTGCTCGTTCTAAGCTTCCCCCCAGTCTAGTTTTAGTCAAAAATCACTGAGACAAGCCCTTGCGCATCTAAACTTTATTTTGACAAAACACAATTAAATTTCCAACTACTGTGCCTAACCACCGTGGGTTCGATCCTCGTTTCTGCCTGATCAAGCCCTCTTGGCGTCGCTCAAACAGAGAAACTTCAGAAGGTCACGCAGTCATAAGCGCTCACCCAGAAGATTGACACAGGACCTCGTGGTAGCGGACTTTTATAGGTTCCCGGACCTCGAGGGGCCGAACCACATGGGTGGTGAACTCTTTACAATCCAATACCAAATATCGATTAATCCCATACATGACAGACATTTCCCTAACCCAATAATACAGTGGCTAATACATTGTATTCAAACAGTGTTTCTCAGAAGAAACGAACATCGCAACATGTGCCCTGATATGCAAGAAAACCAGACAAGGCTCAATACTTAATCCAATCAACATCCAGAAAATTAAAACTTTGCAAAATTATTTACAATGTGTATGTCTGGTTTGCATTCATCCAATCCATTCTATGCATTTTGCACCTAATTGTCAGGGCCTGCAGATGTTCCCATTTTCTTCCTGCAGCCCTGATCTAGGCTCTAGCCAAACTGGCATCATTCTGCAGCTTGTCCCATTTCTACAGAAAGTATGTTTAAATTGACCAAATGGCTTAGCAGCCCCAAAGCCTTTACTCAATTTTAGTGTCCTAGCCTCTCCAATTTGGCCAAGATTAACAACCACCATTTTGTGTTTATCTTCCCGCAACACGTTTGGTTAACAAAAATGAAAATCAGGTTTCTCGCTAGTGTACTCGTTAGAATTTAGGAGATTGAGGGGGGGTCTTATAGAAACTTACAAAATTCTTAAGGGGTTGGACAGGCTAGATGCAGGAAGATTGTTCCCGATGTTGGTGAAGTCCAGGACAAGGGGTCGCAGCTTAAGGATAGAGGGGAAATTCTTACGACCGAGATGAGAAAAACATTTTTCACACAGAGAGTGGTGAATCTTTGGAACTCTCTGCCACAGAAGGTAGTTGAGGCCAGTTCATTGGCTATATTTAAGGGAGTTAGATGCGGCCCTTGTGGCTAAAGGGATCAGGGGGTATGGAGAGAAAGCAGGTACGGGATACTGAGTTGGATGATCAGCCATGATCATATTGAATAGCGGTACAGGCTCGAAGGGCCGAATGGCCTACTCCTGCACCTATTTTCTATGTTTCTATGTTTGAATTTTTCAACTGACTTCACCTCAAATGGCATTCGTTGATACAAATTCCAAATATCCTCTGTCTACAAAAGTATTGCATTCCAGAGAGACCTGAGTCTCATCTTTGTAATTATCCCACCATTCTAGAAGACCTGACTAGTTTTCCTCTTTCTACTTTCTTACTTCCCTTTAAAAGGTTCAGTGAAATCACTGAAAAGAAGCAGCTCAAGATGTGTAACTTCTTCTTCCTATGTTACAATGTCAATAATTGCCAATAGTACTTCAGGTTTGGTCTGGGGTTTTATAAAACTGCAGCAAAACTTTGTTCCCCCCTCCAACAACTTCCCTCTCTAACTCCTCCTATCCTTCCCATCCTTTTTATTATTCTACTTTAGGTGTAAGGACCAGTATTGTCTATTGTCTATTGTATTACCCTTTTGATTTATTCATTGCACCTGCCTATGACACTACAGATGCTTCCAAGGCACTTTAAACCACAACATCCATTAGTTTTCCACTGAGTACTGTTTTCCACTGATCTCTTTAGGCCCGAAGTGGAAGACTCCTTTTTTTTAATCTACAATGAAATCTCCATACATACAGCCTTGTTCAGTCCACTATAAACACAGATCTGCTGCCAGTGAGTCCTTTGCCAGATTAATTGTTCCAGCGTGGTCATCGGATGAGAATTTGGCTGAAACCTCAGTACTGGAGACTCTTACAAACCGTGGATTCATTGCAATCTCCTGTCTTCTGGACCACTTCTGAAGTCTCTGCATTCCAATGAATACTTCTTTCCAGAGATTCTTCCATTCCTCTCTGCTCTCCTGTACACATATATCATCAGACCATCTTATTCCTGAGCTACTGCTCTGCGTTCAATGTCCTCAGATGTTCCTGTCCCGGTTCTGCTCCTCTACATTGCTTCCACTTTGAGGCTTCAAGTTAAAGATCATCTTCCTTCTCCCCTTCTGGGGGCATTTCTTTTCACCTCTGACTTTGCCAAAATATGACAAAATGGATTCTCCCTTTGCTTGGTTGACAGTGTGTTGAGCTGACAGTATTAGTGTTGAACCAACTTCTCTTGCACAGAAGTGATCCATCTCTCGTCTTACTTCCAGTAACTATGGAACCACAAGAGACTACAGATGCTGGAACCTTGAGCAAAAACTGTTGGAGGAACTCAGCGGGTCAGGCAGCATCTATGGAGGGAAATACACAGACTCAAAATATCATCGATCCATTTCCCTCTACAGATGAGGCCTGGCCCAATGACTTCCTCTAACATTTAGTTGTTTTTCTCTATCTGTAACTATTTGGCTCCTGTCAAGAGTTCCACAGTTAACCCCAAAATCCATTGTAGCCAACACAATGGCACAGCAGTAAGGTTGCTGCCTTACAGCGCCAGAGACCCGGGTCATTCCTAACTATGGGTGCTGGCTGTACAGAGTTTGTATGTTCTCCCTTTGACCACGTGGGTTTTCTCCGGGTGCTACGGTTTCCTCCCACATCCCAAAGATGTACAGGTTTATAGGTTAATTGGTGTCTGTAAATTCTCCTTGGAGTGTACAATCGAAATAGTGTACGTGGTGGGCTGAAGGGCCTGTTTCAACACTGTATCTCTAAACTAAATTAACAACAGTTGGGTTCAGGGCAAACTTTTTAACAGTAACTTAGTTTACATCAACATTAATGCCTTCACTGGAGCATGGTTCAATAAAAAATAGACAATAGACAAGAGGTGCAGGAGTAGGCCATTCGGCCCTTTGAGCTAGCACTGCCATTCAATGTGATCATGGCTGATCATCCCCAATCAGAACCCCGTTCCTGCCTTCTCCCCATATCCCCATGACTCTGCTATCTTTAAGAGCCCTATCTAGCTCTCACTGGTGCAGTTAGTGGAGTAGCTGCCTCACAGCTCCAATGACTGGAGTTCAACCTTGTCCTCCAGTGTTGTCTATATGCACTTTCCACATTGACCCATTAACTGCAAGTTTCCTCTGGGCGCTCCCACATCTAAAAGCTTGTAGTTTGGAAGGTTAGTTGATCAATATAAATTACCCTTAGATTGGAAGAGTGGTAGAAACTGGGGGAGGGGGAAATCGATTAGACAATGGGAGAATGAACAGTTTAAGGTAAATTAGTGTAAAAATGGGTGCTGAAGGTTCGGCAGTGATTACGTAGGCTGTAGGAATTGTTGGCACTGACTTGGTAAGCTGTAGGAATCGTTTTCAGTCTGAAGAAGGGTTTCGGCCCAAAATGTTACCTATCTCCTTCGCTCCATAGATGCTGCTGCACCCGCTGAGTTTCTCCAGCATTTTTGTGGAATCGTTTTCATGTTGTGTTTCTCCATGACTATGACTGGTCCTTATTGAGGTTTGTTTGTGATCTTAGTCAGCCTTCTGTGGACATTGGTTTCCAATCAAATAATTGGTCTTCTTTGCTTTCTTCCAGTTTATCTGTAGCCACAGCCTGGATAGATTGCCACCTTTCCTTTTGAATCATGAAACATTATGAGATGACCTTTTGACTTATTTGTCCCATTTTGACTTATCATGTGAATTCTTTTACTTTTATAACTGCCAAGATTGCTTCTTTTATCCCAGTTCCAAACTAAGATTCCTGTTGCAGACTCCTCCCCTGTTTTTGCCTCTTGATATTAACTATCATTCTCTTTCTTTTGGCTCACTTTATTTGCCTTAACCAAGCTGATTGTGTGCCCCCAGCACATTAGCAATGAATTCAAGTATTCTTTCCAATGCTCCTTTGTCATGAAGTACACATGCCACAGCTTCCTATCCAACTCGATCTGGATATCAAGGTTACCAGTCCTTTCATCTGAAAGGCTTTCCATGTCTTTTCCATCCAAACTACAATTTTCATGGCTTACTCAAAATTAATTTTGCATGTTAAAATTTGCTCTATATTATCTTGTCACCTTATCAACATCCAAAAATGTCCCTCAATGTTGTGTTACAGAACATTCCAAAATTATGCTGTCTTGTTAAGTTCCTCAGACTGACAGTGCTATTCCTAATTGCCTCCCCTGGCACCTGGTTATGAGTACTGAACTTGTAACTCTGAAATATTTTGGACAGTGCTGAGTTAAAGTGCACTATTAGCTTCACAACAATTTCACCGAATAGGATGTCTATTGTATTCCAATGCACCAGCTAGCTTGCTCATATTGAATGAGTGTCAGAGCCCATTTTATCAAAGAAAATGGCATTGTACATTGATCATTGCATTTTCCTCAACACTGTGGCCCATGGTCTCTCCAACAACACATTATTTCATAAACAAGTGCAAACACTACATAAATAGTAAATGTTTCTAATGCTTTGTTCTATTTCTCATACTTTTCAAGATAACCCATTACCATATTTCTGTAATTTCATCAGCATTTTATTGTTGCTAATCCTATTTTGACTTTGAAGAATGACTTCTGTTTGATCTTGCGCAGTACAAATTTTAAACTCGCCTAAGTTTGCCTTCCGTAAAATGGAACATCTATATATTTCGTTCGGCACGGACTTATTTGTTCGGCACGGACTTGTAGGGCCGAGATGGCCTGTTTCTGTGCTGTAATTGTTATATGGTTATATGGTTATATATGTTTTCTTCATTATCAGGTGGTGCATTATGAGGTCCTAGGTCCTGTTCTAGACTCGGATTGCGTTTTTGCTCACACATATACAGCATATCAAGTAAAATGCCACTTTAATGTGAAAGCGAGTCTTTGACTGAAAGTGCTACCATGGAGCAACAAAAGTTCACCATGTGGCTTGTCCTTAAGGTTAGAGCAATGTTGTTGTATTTGATGGTAAACAAAAATGTTGGAGAAACTCAGCGGGTGAGGCAGCATCTAGGGAGCGAAGAAATAGGCGATGCTTCTGGTCAAGACCCTTCTTCAGACTGTTTGTTGGGGGGGGGGAGAAAGGAAGAGGCGGAGACAGTTTTTGTCTACCTTCGATTTTTCCAGAATCTGCAGTTCTTTGTTAAACAAATTGTTCTGTTTGATGATGTTATTTTTCTGTTATGATGTTTTTAAGAGAGAGTTAAGCCACTGTCCCACGATGCGATTTCACCCAAGAGCACTCCCCCGTTAAAAGAAAAATACAACTCGTGGTATGTACGTAGCGGGTACGTAGGACCTCGTGGATGTCCCGTGGCACTTGTAATGTTAACGGCAGGTACTCGGGAAACGCGGTAACTTGTGAAGTTTTTTCAACACTGTGAAAAATGCCCTTGAGTTTCCCGATAACCTGCCGTTAGTTACCGCGTTTCCCCGAGTACCTTTTTTTTAAACTCGGGAGAGCTCTTGTGTGAACTCGCATCGTGGGACAGGGGCTTTAGATATAGCTCTTAGGGCTAACGGAATCAAGGCATATGGGGAGAAAGCAGGAACGGGGTACTGAATTTGGATGATCAACCATGATCATATTGAATGGCGATGCTGGCTTGAAGGGCCGAATGTCCTACTCCTGCACCTATTTTCTATATTTCTATGATGACCTGCATCTAAAGGTAGATTCCTCTCGCTCCCATTCCTCTTCTCTCTCTCCAGTCAACATCTTTAGACCTCTCCTACTCCCCATCCTGATTTGATAGCCTTGAGGATAAACTCTGTCGAGATCAAGTATAGCAAACCCCCTAAAAACTTCAATACTGTTTTCTTCAAAAATGAAAAGACAATCAAGCAGTCATCAGAACTGTAAAAATATTGCTAAAAAAAGAATAAAAGATTAAAGATTGGGTGTGAGAGAAGCTTGAATGTTTTTAGATATTATCTGCGAAATCTACTCTGTACACAGGCCTGATATACAGGGCAGTTGGGGGAAGTGAAGTCCTGGGCATATCTTGAGAAGGTACCAATTCAACTCAGGGGATGATGATGCTGCACATGTTTTGATGGTCAACAGGAGCAGCATGGGGCGCAGCGATAGAGTTGCTGTCTTACAGCACCAGAGACTCGGGTTCGATCCTGACCACAGGTGCTGTCTGTATAGAGTTTGTACATTCTCCCCGTGGCCACGTGGTTTTTCTCCAGGTGCTCCGGATTCCTCCCACACTCCAAAGACATATAGATTTCTAGGTTAATTGTCGTTGGGAAAGATAGTAAATTATCCGTAGTGTTTAGGACAGTGCTAGTGTACGGGGTGATCGCTGGTCGGCAAGGACTCAGTGGGCCGAAGGGCCTGTTTCCACGCTGTATCTCTAAACTAAACTAAAACTAAACTAAACAGTGTTGCCCACTTAGCACCCAATTTAATTTAGTGCCCATTGAGCACCTCTGCTGCAAAATTAAACTTTGCGTAGCCATTCAAATTTCAAGGAGCCAGTGAAATACTGATCAATCAAATTCTATGTCCTTAGCTGCTATTGTTGCAGCTGTACAAAATATTGGTTAAACCACATTTGTAATATTGTGCATTTCTGGTCACCATACTACAGGAAGGATGTAACAGTATTAGTAAGAGTGCAGAAGAGATTCACCAGGATGCTGCTTTGAATGGAGAGCTTTTGTGGGTATTTTTAAGGTGGAGATTGTCAGATACTTGATTGGTAAGGGTGTCAAGGGTTATGGGGAGGCAGGAGAATGGGGTTGAGAGGGAAAGATAGATCGGCCATGATTGAATGGCAGAGAAGACTCGATGGGCTGAATAGCCTACTCTGATGACTTACAGTATGAACTTATGAACAAGGAGAGATGGTGTACTTGGTATCATTGGAGCATCGAAGGCCGAGGGGTGACCTTATCAAGGTTTACAAGATCATGGGGGACATAGATAGGGTAGATAGATTATTTTCCCCAGGGTAGAGATGTCTAAACCTAATGGGCACAGGTTTAGCTGTTAGTTATTCTGCATTTTCCAAGCCATTAAAGTATGCTGTGCCTCAAATTTCATGTAAAAATAATATGCCAATAATTCTTACTCCTGCATTCAATTAATAATCATCTATGGAATGAGTGGCACTTGAATGGAAGATTTATTAGTAACTAACAACAAGGCATGTAAATAAAAGATGTTTAATTTAAAGACGACAAGAATGAATATGTGTGAAGTTGGTAGGTTTAAATGACAGATTGAGAAATAATGCAAATATCCTGTCTGCATATCAGTTTCTGTGGTCCAGATATTGACAGGGACAGTGTGAGTAGGTTATGGTTTGAGGAGGTAGAGAGCGTGGAGGTTTGGGGCATCTTGGGAGGTGAGGGTCTGAAAGGGGATGAGTACAAAGAGGCAGGTATGGACCCCAGGACCTCGAACAATGCTGCCGTACCTTGTCTTTCTCCCTGAAGGTGGGTTCGCCTTCCTTCAGCTGCCTGTTGTCTGACAAATGCAGTCTGCTAAGGTTAAATGTACAAACCAAATTAAATCAGAGGCTGCAAGCCTCATTAAAATATTTCAATTGCTCATCCGCCCCCTGGGTAGATTAGGTCTTAAACTCCTGTCCTGACTTCGCTAACCCAAGAAATCAATGGGTGCAGAGACACCTCAGACTTTCAATGTTTTGACATTTCATGCGATTCTAAAGGGCCTGTCCCACTTGGAGATTTTTTGGCGACTGGCAGCGTCATATCAGTGTTGCAAAAAGATTTTGAGCATTTCAAAATCAAGTGGCGACAAATAAATGTTGTGACACTTGAAAAAACACGTCAATACGTCATCACGCCGCATCATGTCGCAGCTCGCCTCGTCACCCCGCATCACGCCATGTATTTTCGGTGAGCTGATATGTCAATCGATGATCCCGGCAGTCGCCGAAAAAATTGCCAAATGGGACAGGCCACCAGTTTTAAGGGTGAAAACACACTTCATATTTCTGCTTCTGCATTGTTACATTTAAACTTTGCCAGCATGCTGTTAATCTCTTTCACTCTGTCACATCCCTGACTTTATTCTAACTATCTGTTTTATTTCTCTGAAATTCAGCTTCTTTATATTGTTTTTTATTTATTTTTCAGCTATTAAAATTTAAAATACTGAAGGTGCATTGATCATCATTTCAGGTTTTGAGAGGGATAAAATGTAAAATATAATGGACATCTTTTTCTCCTTGTAAACTTCTGAAAAATTCTACTTTATCTTTTACTTTCACATTTTGAGTGAACGCCTCATTTCATTTCTTATTTATGGTTTAATAATTATTTTTATACAAAACAAAGAATTTCACTATCTAGGTACATGTGACAATAAAGTACCATTGAACCTTGGAAGCATTATTATTTATATCTAATTCTTTCTATGTAATTTTTTTCCACTTTCCTGCACTGTTCAGTTTTCTTTTCCCAATCTTCCCTCCAATGATAAATGCTTTCCCTCATTATCTGCCTGCATCAGCTTTACAGTGCACTGAAAACTTATTAACTAATCCAATTCTTCACAGGAAAATTGCACGTGCTCAATTAAATGCACAATCTCTGTTATCAAAGGAATATGTACAATATGTAAATGCAAGCATAAAATCATAAATCCGTATACAAAAACAAAAGTTGCTAAATTAACAAAGGCCACTACATAGCAGCAATAATGCACTTCATACTGTATAATCGACATTGGAATGAGAATATGTTTACATATCTCACAAAGTATTTATATTCTGCAAAGTGCGATCTTCCTTTGTAATTCTATGTGCAAAATTACTAACACTTTCATAATTTTATTGTTTTATTGATCTATTTATTTTGAAATAATTTCTCAAAGTATGCTTTATTAATTTTATGTCCCATGTATTTCTTTACCCTTTCTTCAGTCACTTCTGTTACAAAAACGACACAAAGTTCTGCAGTAACTCATCGGGACAGGCAGCACCTCTGAAGATCATGGATAGAAGACATTTTGAGTTGGTACTTTTCTTTAAACTGATTGTAGAAGGGGGGGGAGTTGGAAGAAAGGTGGGGAAGGGACAAAGCCTAGCAAGTGGATACAGGGAAGGGGGGCCTTTGTCCGACCTGCCAACAAAGATTCCCCTCAACTGTATCAACGGCTTCTGTTGGGGGCGGCCATATTGAGATGGTGCCATGTAGAGGATATGTGCAAGACATTGGCCTCTCACCTAAAGAGGGGGTTAGGGGAAAAGGTATAGTCTGTGTTCTTTCTTTCTTTCTTTTATAAATCTTCCTTGGCCTAGTGTTAATTTTTAGATTTTAGTTTTAGAGATCACCTTCTCCACAGCCAACAATGGAACATTCTGGGCGCCATCTTTTCTTTGAACATCGTTGTTGGCTTTGATTTCTCCTTTTGCAAACCTTTCATTTATTTGTTTATTGTACCTCTCCATATCTTTAATTTCCCTTTCCCCTGAATCTTGTTCGAAAAAGGGTCTTGACCTAAAATGTCACCTGTTCCTTTTCTCCAGAGATGTTGCCTGAGCCGCTGAGTTACTCCAAAATTTGATGTCCACTCATCGCTTGCCTTGTTTTGTCCTGCCCCCACCACGCTTCCAGCTTCCCTCCTGCACCCCCCACTACAATCAGTCTGGTCGCCTATGCATGTTCTCCAGAGATGCTGCCTGACCCGCTGAATTACTCCAACACTAGGGTCTTTTTTCCAGCAGAATATTGTTCTAATTCATTTACATAGATAGATCAGGGTCTTTAATTGAACAGAATCTTTACTGGAGGCAGTCAAGTAAAGTAAATGTGATATAAAACATGTTACAAGATATAACCACGTGCTCAGCCTCTGTTGATAACAGTAAACTGCCAACCTTAAGGTAGCATTTTCCTAAAGATTAAGACATATTCTACAGTACATTACTTTGTTGCATATAAACAGTTTTTACATTGGAGGCTTGTATTTACAAATAAGCACAACATATAATCCAGAAATTTACAATGCATGACAATTTAAGAAGTTCCTAATTTTTCTTAAAACTTGGAAAAAATCCAATTCAAAATATACATTCAGTTCAACCGGCTTGGAAACACGAGCTTTTTGATATTTAGTCTTCGATGCAGAGCAGAATAACTATAGACCTATTGGCACAGTCCCATAGATCAACCAACCTCCTGGCTCGAGAGTTTTGATATCTTTTTCAGTACTAAGTCAAAGATAATGTTACCTGTTCTGAGCAGATCAAATACACCCCTATTGGCGCAGTCCCATGTTCAAACCTAAACACTTGGATCAACCTAACCTCCTGATTTTTGACTTTTGATATATTTTTCAGTACTAAATTTAAGATAGTGTTTCCTATTCTTCCTCCAGTTATGGTGTCCATTTCAATCCAAGATAGATCTCTCCCATAACTTATGCTTTTCATTAGCCTCTGATCTGTTCACTCTTCATCTCCTCCTTTCAAGGTTTGCATTATCCATTGTATCATCGCTCACATATCCACACTGAAAATCCTTCTCGCGTTCTGCACTGGGCCAACGCCATCTTTGATGGTATGAGACAGGAATTTGCTAAAGTTGGTGAGTAGGATGCTTGCGGCCAAAGGGATGTCTGGAAAGTGGGATGCCTTTAAAAGAGTGATGATGAGGGTCCAAGGCATGCATATGCTTGATAGAGGGAAGGGTAAGGCAGCTTGGAATAAGGAACCTTCGATGGTGAGAGAAATTGAGGCTCTGATCAGGAAATAAAAAGGAGGCATGGGACAGGTATAGCTAGCTAGGATTCAAAGGAATTGAGGAAATCAGGAGGGCAAAAATGGGGTAGGTGACATCTCTCATAGATAATATTAAGGAGAATCCAAAGATATTTTATATGTACATTAAGTGCAAGAGGGTAATTAGAGAACAAATGGGGCCCATTAGAAACAAAAATGGTAATTGATGTGTGAAGCCACAGAGGATGGGCAAAGACCTCAATGATTATTTCTCCTCTGTTTTTACTGTGGAGAAAAAGATAAAGGCTAGGATAAATTGGGACATATGTAAACATATCAAATATATAAAAGAAAATTAAATTAATTAATAACCCTATTCTTTCAAATACTTTAGGCCCACTTCACATTGATTGAAGCTGATTCCTGAACAATTTAATGCATACATTTCACAATTCAATATCCTGAGAGGCAATGCTAACTCAATATCTGAGGTATCCTCAAAGATTTCCTCAAGGTTGGCCGGCATAGAATCATTGCGCATTGCACTATGGAAAAAGGCTCTTTGGCCCAACTCGTCCCTGCTGTCCAAGGTGCCCGTTTAAGCTAGTTCCATCATTTTGTGTTGAAAATACTCGGCAAACAAAGCTCTCCAACTAGTTCCTGGATTTGTCTTTTCTGCTCTATGCCTCCATCAATTTTATTTTGTCTTGTACCCAGCTTGAATCTACTTCTTAAGCAGATGCCTCTCCATCATTTCACTCCTCAGATGCCGAGATTCCTTTTTAAGTTCCCTCTGAAGCATTCACTGGCATCGTACAACATTGTCAGAAACTCTAATTTAAACATTTAGTCTTTCTCTTAATGCAGCTAGTGATTACAATGGTATCAATGGTACTTTATTGTCACTTGTACAGAGGTACAGTGGAATTCCTTTTTTGGATATAATTCAGTAAAAGTCATACCATACATGAGCATAATCTTGGCTACGCTCAAGTGTATACGAATAGCACACTGAGACAGTATACAAGAGTCGCCAAGTTTTGGCTCAATTTTTCATGTTTCAAGTCCAAACACTACATAAAATGTAGAGTTCTTAACTTGGCCCTATAGGACCGTTGTCCTGGCGGGTGTTACAGGGTCAGTCAAGCTGTTGGTATCCTCTACTTCTGCTCTGCTGCTCTGTGCCGCTGCAGGCCGCGTCTGATCCGCGCGCTTGGCCTCTCGGAACGGTTCCCGATCCACTTGAACCGCAGGTTGCTGTAAGGCCTCCAGCAGAGAACTCCACTGATGCCTCGATCCAAACACACGGACCTGCGAACCGTCATCCCTCACCTCACCTGGCCACTGTGCAGCATTCATGCTCTGTGGATGCCTCCCACTGCTGACCTCATCGCATCCAGAGCGTTTGTGAGGACGTGGGATGTAAAACCACAATCAGCTTACTGGCACCTTTATATCCCTGTGTCTGACGCCATCTCCCACCACCAATTCCCAAAGACCACCTACTTGTAAAACTTCCAAGCACACCCGATGACTTACTAAGTTTGCCAAGGCCTGCAATGGAATTAAAGTCTTTCTTCTTCCAAGGATATTAATTCTTCAGACATGCTCTCTTAATTTTTGGAATACATCTCGCATTCGCTCAGATTGTTAATTTCCTCTTCTGGCTCAGACAGAGTTTACTTAAATTCTTCCATGGCAACTGCTTTATATAAAAACAGTTTTATTAACGATTTGCTGTTTAAAATTTGATGCCTATGCTTCTTGTTCTTTCAAACAATTCATGTTATTTTGTAATTACAATAATTCAGACAGTTTTCCTGGCTTGTCAATCAGTGGCCTTTGTAAAGTACCTATTTTTTCATCTTTCAACTCAGCTTGATGCTGTAGACCATTAGGTTTCTATTCACAATGCTATTTTGTTCAGTTATTTTGCCCAAATCTACTGTCCATTTATCTCATTTATTTAATTCAATCAGTGGTTGGTCTCATTTTGGGACAATTTCCTTCAATTTTGACAAGGCTTGCTTTTGTTGGCTTTCATGTTAAACCTCCAGACAACGTGTAGCGTCAGACCTCCATTCAGCTTGCATTCGTCAACCCAGCCTTCCATATGTGTAGCAGGAAATGCAGATGCTTGTTTATACCGAAGATAGACACTAAATGCTAGGGTAATTCAACGGGTCAGGCAGCATCTCTGAAGAAAAATAATTGGTGATGTTTCAGGTCGGAACCCTTCTCCAGTCTGAAGAAGAGTTATGACCCGAAACATCACCTTTTCCTTTTTCTCCAGAGATGCTGCCTGACCCATTGAGTTACTCCAGCATTTTTGTGTCTATCTCCAGCCTTCCATATGCCTGAAATGCAGTCTTCTGCTACTACCACAGCAAGCTTTTTTAGAGTCCACATAATCTGCTAGATCTCCAAGGTGGTGCAGGTGACACCATTGCTGCACCCGCCTGTTGTATGCTCACCATCTTTTGTCAAAAGAATGATGTGCAACATCTGTTAGCCTGCATAACACCATCAAATTAACTATCAGTCGCATGACAAGCAACTGATTCAATTGTTGTCACAAACATAATTGCTCCCATATTGCTGCATCTTGTCCCTCACCATTTGCTAAGTTGCATTATTTCTCTGAAAGCGTAGCTTTATACAAAGGCACTAAATGTCTAACCTTTGACATTGGAATTGAGGAATCCAATATACCGTACTCTTATTTGTGTCCATGATATCTTGAGCTCTCTTTCTGCAAGTTCTATTCATGTTTTAGTTTTGCGCAAGTTTTCCGTTACGTTACATTTGTGCAGTTACAAACACACCCGCAGTCTTACTGTCAGCAGCCAGGATTTCTCAGAAACCTCCTATGTTCCATTCCTCATCACTAGTGCCCTGTTTTGTATATTCTTCTTGAAACGAATTCCAAAGCAGTTTATCATTTTCACTCACTTAGACAAAGAGTTTCAAAATAAACCGTCTTTATTTGAGGCAGTCAGTTTTCAATGCCCAGCAACCACAGTGGAACGATATTACAAGGTATAACCATGTGACACAGTAGCTTAAGATAAAGGCAACCCACCAATCTTAATACAAAACTTTGCTGAGAAGTTTATGGACATACACCACAGCTGGTAAAACAGATTATATAGCACAGCTGGCAAAACAGATTTTTATTTCTGTCTTTCATAAGTCATTGCATGCCAAGTAAAGCAATTACTATTCATTTCTGATTCTGAAGTGCCTGCCTTGATTCATGCAGCAACTTCACTAATTCCTGTTTGCTATTTACATTGTACAAAAAAACCATGTTAATACTATCCTCACATTATCTCTTTAGTTTTGTTTAGGAAATGAGTAGGCTCCCATAACATTGCAAACAAAAGGACACGAAGTGCTGGAGTAGCTCAGTGGGTCAGGCTGCATCCTTCCATCCCTGACCCTCTGGGTTACTCCAGGAATTTGGATCCTTATTTTTGGTAATCCAGAATCTGTAACTCCTTCTTCCCCATAACATTGCAAATTGCTAATGGTATCTCAGTGGTTATTTTTTTAGTATTCGGGCCAGTAACCGATTACAAAACCAACAGGTTTTAAAATTAATCATAGTTATTTTGTCCAAAAGCATGCTAGATACCACAAAGAGCATAGCGGCAATTAACTATATGGTGTTGAGCACATTGGGAGCATTCTCTACTTTTTGAAATGCTTCCATAAGGACCATCAAAATCTGGAAGGCAGATGGGTTAGATCTCATCTGGAAAGTGGCACCACTAATAATGTAACTTTGCCTTAGTTAAGAAGAAAGATGTTGAACTAGATTATGTGCTTAGGTGCTATGGATAATCATTGAACTCAATTCTTCTGATCCTTAGATGTGTGTTATATTACGCACACACTACATTCAATGCCTGGATAGAGTGAACATGGATATTTCCGCTAGTGGGAGAGTCTAGGATCAGAGGACATAACCCCAGAATAAAATGATGTAGAAAGGAGATAAGATGGAATTTCTTTAGTCAGAGGGTGGTGAACCTGTGGAATTCATTAAAAAAAGCAGCTGCGGAGGCCAAGTCAATGGATATTTGTAAGGTGGAGGTTGACATATTCCTGATTAGTAGGAGTGTCAGGGATTATGGGGAGGCCAATTCTGCTCCAAGAACTTATGAACTTTTAATTAAACACTCTAAAGAATCAACAGATTGGACTGCCTGGCACCTTAACTAGGATTATTAACTAGGAATCCCAGAAAGTGGAAGATATTCCCCATCAGGTGCAAACCCAAAAAATACAAGTCAGCTTCTTGAATGGCAACACAGACTTACTTTTAGTGCTGCAGGATGTCATGTTGAATTATAGTACCAGTTTCAAAACGTGCCTGAAATCATTTTTGCATCGATTGGAAAGCACAATACCTCAGCAGCCTTAAATACTGCAGTTAGTTCCAGCTTGGCTGGATCCCAACTTATATGACACCTGGTTTGATGGCCTATTACGTGACACCTGATTTGATGGCCTATTTAAGCAATGGCAAGCAAGGGATCATGAGATTAGATTTGACCCCCTGGAACAGGCCTTCTTTTAACCATTAATTCAGAGAAATTGAGTTGACCTGTCACTGAAAATGTACAGTAAATGGAAATAATTTTCCCTCAGCCAACCTTCTCCACTGGTGCTGGATTATTTTACATTTGGTGGCACCTTCTCCATGCAGGCAATGCAAGGAAACTGCTGTTTTCTAGGTTCCTCAGTTCCCATCTTGACTAGCACTTGTCTGGTCAAAATAAACAAATTATCACCAGTGCCACAATGGAGTGGCAGTGGAATTTTTGTCAAAAAAGTATTCATTTTCTGAGCACAGATATTGCACAAAATGATTTCAAGACACCTATTGCATAGCCCAAGTTTCAAGTTAATTCAAAATTAAAATGGAATATTTTGTAACATTGTCAGCGGCCTTTATGTGGCCACTGTTTGCATACCCTTGGTATGCAAAACAAAATATCGCTGTGGCTTGTTACATGTGACAATACAGTATCATTCATTCATCCGTTCATTAATTCATTCAAGATTAAGTTTTACTCCCCAACTTGTCTATCACTGAAACAGATTTGCTGCTTTATTTTTACCCATCATTCAAATACCCAAATTTACCTTGGCATACATTTAATAAATGTCCATGGCATCTTCTTGAAACTTTTCATGCAACACATGGGAGATTTATCTTAAGATGACATGTGTAGGTAGAGTGAATAGTAATAGAGTGGTAAAGATGCTTGCCTTCATCAGTCGGGGATTTCAACATAAGAGTGAGGAAGTCATGTTGCAATTAACATTGGTTAGGCTGCTTATGGCGTTTTGTGTGCTATTCCAATTGATCCAATACAGGAAGGATATGGGAATGTTGGAGAGGGTGCAGACGAGGTTTAACAGGATGTTGCCTAGATTAAGGATATTAGCTATGATGAGAGTTTGGACAAACCTGGATTACTTTCACTGGAGTGTCGGAGGCTGAAAGGAGACCTGATAGAAGTTTATAAACTGATGAGAAGTATAGATAGGGAGAACAATTAGAACCTTTTTTCCCCAGCTTAAACACATTAAATAGTAGTATAGCTTAAAGGTGAGAGGGGGAAAGTTTAAAGAAGATGTGTGGTGCAAGTATTTTGACACAGAGAGTGGTGGTTGCCTGGAACACACTGCCAGGGATGGCAGTGGGAGCAGATATGACAGTGGCATTTAAGAGTCTTTTAGATAGGCTCATGAATATATTAGGAATGGAGGGATGTGGATCATGTGTAGGCAAAAAGGATTGATTTAATTTGGCATTATTTTAGACAGCTTTATAATGTCCAAAAACCCTGTACTTGTGTTGCACTGTTCTAGGTCCGATGGCAGGTGGAGTAAAGGTAAGAAAACCTTTTTTTCTGTAGATGTGGTGCAGGCAGAAGGTGTCATCTTTAGGTCAGATGTTGTGCCATCTTTGGCATCAGGCAGGTGTAATACATACTTTAGACTTTATGGATACAGAGTGGAAAACAGGCTCTTCGGCCTACTGAGTCCGTGGTCCCCATACACTAGTCACACACTCGGGACAATTTACAAATTTACCAAAGCCAATTAATCTAAAAACCTGTATGTCTTTGTAGTGTGGGAGGAAACTGAAGCATCTGGAGAGAATCCATGCAATCACAGGGAGAATGGACAAACTTCATACATTACCCATAGCCAGGATAAAACCTGGGTCTCTGGTACTGTAAGGCAGCAACTCTACCGCTGCGCCACTGTGCTGCCCTACAGGTACTGTTTGTAGTCAGTTTGCTAGTCAAAATATGCCCCTCATCATCCTCTACTCATTTATATGTTTGACCCATTTGTAATATCTTAATGTGCAAAGTTGGTTGCCACATTTCACAATATTACAGTCACAATTACAATTCAAAATTGAGGGTAGACTGTATTTTTTGTTGTTGTCTTTAACCTCAAACACATGTATTTAACTTCAAACCTCAGGCACCAAGAATGGATGATCCAGGAATTTATTTCATCGTTTTTTGTGTATGGAATTTAGCTGCCAGACTTCTGATATTGCAAACATCACTACACCTCAAATGTGGCTTTATAAAATCCAAAGCTCATGAAAGACACTGTGTAAATGCAAATTCTTTCATTTTGTAATCAGGAAAATAACCTGGTACTGAGCTTTTAAATAATTGTTCATCTTTACAGCAAAGTTAGGCCACAACTTGGGCACATGTGTTTGCAGACCCCTAGCACACATACGATTGTATCTCTTCCGATAATATTTTTAAAACTTAGTTGGAGTCATTATTGTAGGGCCATAATTAATAATTAGTGGGAATATAACAAACTTGAAGGGCCTGCATGCAGAAACAGCACCCTAATACCTGAGCAGGTTTTACATGCTATCTAAGTTCCCAGTATTTTTATTTTAATGTAAATTTTACCTTCTAATAAAATTACATTTATCTATTATTCAGCTATTGGTCATTTATGCAAGGGCATAGGTTCCAAAGTTGACGTTATTCAATAACGCAAATTATTGCTCAGGAGATCCATTTGACTATAAAAATAATAGCTCTTCCAGAATGTGTTTACATCAGCACCCTGTAGATGTTCACATGATGCCAAATGGGCCATTCCTACTGAATGAATATACTTTTCCAAGTCTTCACAACCTTAAGGCAGGGTCTCAAATAAAGTTGTTAAATTAGCTGGCAGTTATATAAGTTATACAGTATAACAATTTGGAATTGTGATTGTGATAGACAGAGAAACTTCTGTAGATTACGTTTAGAGTGTAGAACATCGCACGGGAACAGGCCCTTTGGCTCACAATGTTTGTGTGGAACATGATGCACGTTAAACTGATCTCATGATCCATTTCCTTCCATTCCTCGCATCTCCAGGTGCCTATCTAAAAGAGTCTTAATCATCACTATTGTATCTGCCTCCACCACCACTCCTAGCAATGCGTTCCAGTCTCCCACCACTCTCTGTGTAAAAGAACATGCCCCACACATCTATATTAAACTTTCCTCCTCTCACCTTATAGCCATACCTTCCAGTTGACTATTTCCACCTTTGGAAAAAAGGTTCTGACTATTAACCCTATCTATGCCTCTCATAATTTTATACACCTCTATCATGGGGGCAGCACAGTGGCACAGTGGTAGAGTTGCTGCCTTAGAGCACCAGAGAACCTAATTCGACCCTGACTAATGGGCCTGTCCCATTTAGGCGATTTTTCAGGTGACTGCCGGCGACTGTCACGTTGCCGGCAGTCACCTGAAAAACTGTCGACTGGAACGGCGACTGTCAGAGTGGAACACACACACACATCGCTTCCTTCACCAGCCCCTTATGCAGGTGGAGGACAGGGCAAGCATGAAATTCACATGGTGCAAAACCAATTTGATAGAGCCACACACCGTGATGAACAGGAAGGTTGGCACTGTAATTAAGACGGTGAAAGCACAGTGTGCGGGAAGGGTCACGTAAGTCCTTTAAAAGAGGTGGAAGAGGGGGGGAGAGGGGGGAGAAGGGGTGAGAAGGGGGGAGAAGGGGGGGGGGGGGAAGAAGAAGAAGTGGAGACAACTTTTAAGAAGCCAGAGATACATGGCTGTGAAGCTCAGCGAACATTAACATTACCAGTCGATTATGCTGTCTGAAAACTACTGCTTATGCTTCTTTCCTCAATGAGCCAATGAAATTCACCGGTCAGCATCGGCTACAACCTATGAGAACCTACGATAACCCTACGACCTCCTGGCAAATCATTACCACTACACTTACGGTGCGAGAATTCTCGCTACTCTTCATGGCGACTTGTTGAAAAATTTGCGGCGACCATGATGAGGCTGCGACTAGTTCCCAGAATGCGGGAACTCCTCACGACTATGAAGGCGACTACCCAGCAACCACCCACGAATATGTGGCAACCATGTGGCGATCGCATAGTCTCCTGCAGTCGCCTAAAAAGTCGCCTAAGTGGGACAGGCCTATAAGGGTCCTGTGTGTATGGTGTTTGTACATTCTCCCTGTGACTGCCTGGGTTTTCTCCGGGTGCTCCGGTTTCCTCCCACATTCTAAAGACGTGCAAGTTTGTAGGTTAATTGGCTTCTGTAAATTGTCCCTGGTGAGTAGGGCAGAACTTGTGTATGGGTGATCACTTGTCGTCGACACGGACTCTGTCGGCCGAAGTGCCCATTTCCACGCTGTGTCTCTGAACTAAACTAAACAAAGTCTCACCTCAACCTCTGACATTCCAGAGAAAACCACCCAAGTTTATCCAACCCTGTAGCTGAAACTAATCTTATCCAGGCAGCATTCTGGCAAACCTCCTCTGTACCATCTCCAAAGCAATTACATCCTTCCCAGAACTGCACGCAATACTCTAAATGCGGCTTATTATTTATTATTTATTATTATTTATTATTTTGTACCCACTCTGTGCATCTTTATTACAGTCCTACTTCTCCCCAATAACTGGGTGTACCTTGGGCATTGATTCTTCACCATGGTGTCTCCATAACAATGTATAAACAAAAGTATGAATATTTAGTCATCTTTAAATTCTTGCATAAATTAGTTTTTAACCCCATGGCCCACGTTTTACCATTACAACCTATTAACGTAACATCTTCACTGAAGTACTTCCAAACAAATATCCTTGAACAATTCATATCAACATGATTTTACCTTTGAAAGGACATTGTACCACAGTAGTGTCCTAACGTTCATGCCTTTTACTCTGAATTATTTTACACGGTTAATGTAATTATAAGATCAGAATTAATCACCAACTATCATGTCCATTTGTAGGTGGCACATTTGTCTTTTTAGGTCAAAATTTTAGATGAGAAAAATAAAGTGCTCCAAGGGACATTATATTGCATACATTATATCGAACACGGAACAAAAGTAATGGCATTGTAGAAAACTGTCCTTCACTGATTCATCTGTAGAAACCTAAATTAGACAGTATACAGTACATAGCTGAGGTAATGTATCATGAATACAGTAAGGACTGGAGCTAACAAGCTGAATTAAACTGCAGCTGTCTCAAGTGTGCCTCCGTTTGCATTTTGTTTCACTTAATTTTTGTCATCCATTTCCTGCTTTGTTAAAAATTATTTGTCTTTTGGACAAGATAGGTCATATTTCACCTGTTTGATAAATTCTTATCTGGTTCCAATGGAGCAGAATTTGCACTTAATTAATTGCTTGCCCTTTAATTGGACATATGTGTTGTGTACATATTATGCACACAGTGAAATGTTACTTCTCTAATGCTTTTAAAAGAATGTTTCAACCAGGAAGTATTTGGTTATTGAATGAATGTGATATACTGTATATCAAATAATGGATAGGAAGAGGCGAGTTACAACTTGACAACACAATTAAAGTGTTCATAAAAGATTGCAACGCTGAAATCTGGGAATATTTTACAAATTATCCAAATGAAGAGATTTAATTACTGTATTACTTTCTTCAATGAGTTTTTTTAATTGGAATTTTTCAATGACCTCGTAAAATAATTGAACTTGATGTGGTATCACTTGTAAAATATAAAAAAAGTGCCAAAATTAGATTGATATTTGTCATGGGAGGGACATTTCAATTTCACTTTTACAGTAGCTAAATATTTATGCAACTTATTGTACAGTATGATTATTGAATGACCTCAAGGTTATGTAAAAGTTATTGTCTTAGAAAATGTGAAATATTTATATCTGATCTCATAACATTTGTCAATTGGATGATAGATTTTTCATCTTTCATATCTTCTGAAACTGCAGACTTTCACACATTAAACAAGCAAATCATGTGCTTAAAAATGTTTTATCAAAACTTATTTTGTATTTATAATTATTTCCTGATTCTTACTGCTAAGTATACTCCCCGGATAAAATGATAATGGTTTCATTGTTACCTCCTAACAGAGAAGATATGGAAAACATTTCCAGAGTCATGACAGCTCAAGTGTGTGATAAATAGTGGACACAATATGAAGACCCATGGGGTATGATTATATCCCATGAGTGGGCTGACCTGATAATTCATGACTGATAAAGTTGCAAGTGAGTTATCAGTATGTGGAGTGGGATATAAATTGCATCCCATAGGTTTTCATAATGTATTCTATTTATATTTTACAAAAAAAATTATTTATTTTGCCTATGTTTGAGAGTGCACTAGATTCTGTTGCTGATTATGGATGGTTAAATGGACATCATCCATTAGTAAGATTGAGAATGTAGAAGTTTTGAAACTTGTTTTTGTTTAAGATTTCACATAGTATCAAATCTAACTGTACATTTGTTCCTGTGTATGCAATGTCATTGCAAAATGCCTGTACTACGATTACACACAAGCAATGTCATATCAAACCAGGAAAAAATAAATCAGGTTAGTTGATAGATCTGAGGCCTGTTTTATCAATGGCGATAGGATTGGCAGCTATGATTCTCAGAGTCTTGATCCAAAATGCATCAAATGCTTATATTGAACTTAAATTTTCCCCAGGCTTGATATCTAATGAAGAATTGAAGAATTAATTACCTAAAATTGAAATATAATTTCTTGAAAAAAATATTTAGTCAGATGCTTTAATTAGTATAGTTTCATTTAGTTTAAAGATACAGCATGGAAAGAGTCCCTTCAGCCCGCCAACTTTATGCTGACACCAATCACCCATTCACACTAGTTCTATGTTATCCCACTTCCTTGCCTGCTTCCTACACACTTGGGGCAATTTATAGAAGCTAATTAACCTCAAAATCGTACATCTTCGGGATGTGGGAGAAAACGGAAGCATTTGGAGGAAACCTAAGCATTCACAGTGAGAATGTGCGAACTCCACACAGACAGCACCCGAGATCAGGATTGACCTGGGTCTCTGACAGTGTGAGGTAGCAGCTCTACCGGTGAGCCACTGTGCCGCCTCTAGGTATAAGCTCCATCTTTCCCTTTCCACTTTAGTCAACAAATAACATATTAATTTTAATTAGCAGCTGATTGTTACATTTAAAATAAGCATTTGTACCTTCAGAAAAAGCTGTTGATTCAGAAGGTCAATTTACATTTATCCCCAAACCACATCAAATTATGTCTGCATTTAAAGTTTGAGTTGACTTCAATCCTTCCTTTGGATGATCACAACACTATCACTATTCCCACATAATGCCATTCCCAGCATTGTCCTAGGAGTCTGCTGGAGCAACAATAACTTATGAACCCCTATTTTCTCTATCATCTTTCTTTTTACTGATCTATATACATCCTACATGGTCACTGTAAACTAATTTAGTCAATATACTTACAATCCCAGTTACTTCACCAGACAACAACCCATTGGAGACTCTGCTTCTTATTAATTAGTACTGTATCTTCAATGCCAATATTCTCCTTTGATGTCTCTCGTTATCCCATCCACCATGACCTCATGCAAGAATAAGAAACCAATTGTTATTTTTTACATTCATACTGATACCATCCATTTAGCTATCTCTCCTGTTTCTACCCTACCCACTAATACAATCCCCTTTAATTGCTTAGCATGCAAACCTCCCACCAGTTTGTTTCATATCTGCAGTTAAGTACCAAGAGTATTTATTTACTATAAGCTGGAAGAACACATCTCTTACTTTACAGGTACACTAGATGTAACCATATACGTACAATACATTATCAGTTAATCTAAGTTGACCATGATAGTACATAGAGCAACCATGGAAATGCAAAGTCTAGAGCCTTTCCCAGATTAATACTTACCAGAAACACACTTCTTTAACCTCAATACTACTAAATCTATTGATTTCTCAGTTTTTCATTTTGGTCTCATGCTAAGAGATACTGAAAATTCTTTGACTTCTTCATTGACTTTTCCCTCCCTTTCAAAAAACTACCATTCACTCCTGTCCTAAGGAAAATCAACCTCCCCGTAATTGCAAATGTAAATTGAATTCTCCAGTCCCCCTTTCTCCATGAGGAGCTTTGTGCTTTTGTTGTCCCACACAGTACATCTCTCCCCATTCTTCCTGGAAGTTCTTGTTTGAATCTCTGTGTTCAGGTTTACCTATTCACCACAGTGCTAAAATGAGCCAAATCCATGTCAACACAATTTTGACCTTGGCCTGCCCTTCTCATCATTTTTGCAGTCATTGACAGGGCCCACTTTCAAGGCCCTCCTTTCATACTCCAGCTCAGTATTTAATTCATCTATTATGATGGCACTCGTCCTGTGCCCTGCACTTTTATTTCTCGTGTCCCTCAAGGATTTATTCCATGTCCCTTCTTCTTTCTCAGCCACAGGCTGCTTCCTGTCAATAACGTATGCAAATACAGGGTTAGCCGCTATGTATATGCTGATAACGCCTATCTCTACCTCTCCCTCACCTCCCTCGACCCTTTCACTGCTCCTGTGCTGTCAGGCTGCTTGTTTGACTTCCAGTCTCGGATGTGCCGCAATTTCTTCCAGTTAAACATCTGGATGATAAAGTCGTCACCTTCAGCACTTGCCACAAACATCACAGACCTGCCGTCAATTCCACATACCTCCTGTTCATTGTATCAAAGTAAACAGGACTGTTTATAGCCTCAATGTCCCCTTCAACCCCAAGCTGAGCTTTTGACCCCCATGTCCTTTCTATCACAAAGACCAAGACCATCTTTTTGAATGTTCAGTGGCAGCACCAATGATCATGAATCTCGAAACACAAGCGATGGCTGTCGTAATATATCACTCAACACAGTGCAAGCAACAAAAAAAAAGCTAATAAGAATTTCAGATTATTCATGGATTAGTTATACAGCTAATTACTAGGTAATTTGCCCTTTAAGGCTGCAGCAGTATCATGCATCACATCAAAGAATAATGTATAGCTTCTTCCTCCCAGTGTGCTGAATGCAGAGACTAATATTTAAATACCTTTTGTTGTATTTTATCAAAATGTATTTACAGAATTTCATTAAAAATCTGCATTGCGGTAGAGAAAGCACAACAGAATTAATGATATAATTCCCAAACTATAATATAATTGTCTATTTGGGTATATCTATCCAAAATAAATGTGATTTACGTCTCACGTCCACCAGCTAAAAGGCTGGATAATGAAAAATTAAGAATTCGGGCTTATTTTGTCTCATTAACTTTACAACTTCACATTAGTGGTATGTTAATTACTATATATTACTGTATATTAATTATTATTGTTGACTTAGTGGGATACAGATTGTCAGGACACAGAGACAGCAACACCTGATCAAGTGGCTGGGAATATGTGCCAATGTTCATTAACTATAAATGAATGGATGGACTATGTTCCAGATATAGGAGGAAATTTAATGGAGTAATAAGTCAACATTTGAACTAAAATTTATGGCTGATACATTATCCGAGGTAGTTCATATTGAAATGCGAACATTCCATACAAGGAGGACATCTTGACTTGAATTGAGGGATTATGGTTTATCAGGGGGTTAATTGTTATCATACAGTGTTTCTTACTTTAACACTGCGCTCAAAATGAAATCTGTGATACCAAAAATACCATCTGTGCTGATTTTAGCAATGCTACTATTCCGTCTGGTAAATAGCATGCCAGCACTTACAGGGAAACAGGACTGCCCAATCCATTAATTAGAATCAATTCAAAAATTCAATTGGTTAAAAAAATGAAATAATCTATGAAGGAGGTTGGGGTCCAATTAGTCTCTACCCAGATATGTAATTAACATTTGGCACAAAGAACAAAAATGACACGAAGAATTGATAGGGATAGGGACAAGTATCTTTAACAATGAAATTCAGAATAATGGCAATGAACATTATTATTAATTAAAGCATTCCCTGGTCTTATATACATTATTTTTTATCCATTAGTACTATTTATCTCCAATATAAAATCCAAGTAAAACTTATAGAAGAGTTATATAAAATGTGGATGAAAATCATAGTTGTAATCTGATTCTTTAATCTGATTCTTTAATTGACTTGTCACTAAACTGATGAATAAGGATGTGCTTTCACCTCAGCAGTAAAATTTTATTGTATAGAAATCCCTTATTTTTTTATGATAGCAACAAAGATTGACACTTTTGGTCGTTGGTTTATTTGTTTGAAACTGATACATGCATGTCGACTGAAAATGTCAATTTGAATGAAATGCAGTTGGCACATTAACTTGGAAGCAACTTACTGAGCATTTTGTCCAATGTGATGGGATTGTTATGATTGTCTAACACACTATTAATCACTTTAATAATTAATAGAATTTCTGATTAACATAATAATCAATTTGTACAGATGAGTCAGAAACTTATTTTATTATTCTCTGATGCGAGCTCAACAAATAAGCAGGTTCTGTGAAAATATTGCGTTTGAAATCAAAGTACAATTAGGAAGGTATTATATAGTTGAAAAGTTTTTTTTTTTTACTTCCCTGTTGCCTTAAATATACTCATTTATCCATTGGTGTTGTTAACTATAGTGCCTACAATGAAATTAATTCATGTTATTTTATCAATTAAATTCCAGGAGAACATTCCAATACAAAATTAAGGTGACTTAGCCAGCAGATACATTTTTGGTCTGACTTCAGCAAACAGTAAGTTTTTTTGTTCCTCTACTATTTGCACGTTCTGTTTATATTGCTTTGTACAGCGAAGTAACATCTCCGATTTTGCAAACTAAAAATCCATCCAGATGTCAGGTGGAGCGCAGTCCCATCCATCATCCGATTGCTTGTCAGCCCCATTCCTTGGAAAAGGAGGGGCTGCACAGGAGGCAGAGTCAAGGACTTTCCCATGCAACAAAAAACTTGTCACAATTATTTATGAGGCTTGCTGGGACACATAATGGGACACATCAAGTAGCTGTTTTCCTTGCTAGCGCCCTCGCTTCCCCGCACCCTTGAAAGCGCTGTTGAAGTGGGTCATATCCAATTCTGCGTTACACATACAATTTCCTGAACAATGCACAGCACTCGTGAGGTGACAGTGACAAATACTCAAGTCCCTGAGTATAGCTACACACGCTGTTACATGAGTGATTGCGCCAATAATCAGGCACTGCTGTCATGTGAAAGACTTTGAAACATTACAGACACTCTCTACAGAACTACAGACTTATATTGTTTTAGCAAATGGAAAGATTTTATTTAATACCGGGGCACTGAATAGTTTTGATTCAATGTAATCATTTAACTCTTTCCCCTCCAGAACGCCACAACAGAAAAAGGATTATTATTCCAATGTGGATCAGGCCACTGTTTGTAACATCACCCAGATTATTTGTCTGAACATTAATCCAAGTTCAGAGGTTCAGCCGTTCTTTTATACTTATGCCTCAAATCGAACCATTGTAGATTCATTGTTGCTCATGTTCCCAAGACTGCCCTTTGGAAAAGGCACCTCCCCTTGTGCTCTGAATTGTGAACTCACACAGATAAATCAACACCACTTTGCACATAACAATGCATATCTACCCAAGTGCTTCATTCTAGTTTGTTAAAAGTATAGACATTTTATGTTAAGTATACAGTATATGGTTATAATTTGAACTGCAAATAAACACTAAATGGGGAAAAAAAACCCCACCAAAATCTGTTTATGCTTTTCAGTGTTTGTACAATCTGCAGAATGCATGATTTTGTTTTTATATACAATATTAAAACATACTGCAGGTGAGACTTAGATCAGCTGAGAAGGCAAAATGAGCCTAGCACTTGGAAGTCAGTATAGAAGTCAATGACAGCAGTTCAGCAGATAGGATAGGCAGGAGCGCAGCAGGGAGTGAGGAAACAGGGATGGATTAAATTGCTTTTGTTTCAGTGCTAGAGGTCTGACAGTTAAGGCGGACAAACTCAGGTTATGTATAGGTACATGTGACTGGGATGTTATAGCCATTACAGAACCCCGGCTAAAGGAGGGACAATTCTGGCAGGTTAACACTCCTGGGTACAGGTGATAGAGGGAAGATGGTGTTGGAGGTAAAAGAGGAGGGGCAGATGCTTTATTGATTAAGGGCAACATCACAGCAGTAGCCCGAGATAACATTGTTGCAGGATCGTACAACATGCATGGAACCGAGACATAAAAAGGGGAAGATCATCTTGTTGGGATTGTACTGTAGAGCCCCAAATAGTTAACGGGAATTAGAGGAAGAAATATGCTGGGAGATTGCAGACTAGTGCAATGCTAATCAATAGGGTAGCTTCATTTTCCCAATGTAGGCTTGGACTGCCATGGTGTCAACGGCTTAAGTGGGGTGGAGTATGTCAAGTATATTTTGGAAAGTTTCCTCAGCCAATATGTAGAGGGCCTTAGAATGGAGAGGGCAATGCTTAATCTGCTCTTACGGAATTGGGCAGGACAAATAACTGAAGTGTGGGTGGGCAAGCCTCTATGTAAGAAGTCTAAAAATACTTTAGAAAAGCCTTGGAGGCTGCTCTGGAAGGTTAAATCACATGGGATCTAGAGAGACTTTGTTATCAAGAAATACAGTGGGATCTTGATCAGTTAGGCAAGTAGGCCAATAAATGGCTAATGGAGTTTAATATGGATAAGTGCAAGATGTTTCATTTTGGGAAGTCAAACCAGGGCTGGACCATCACAGTAAATGGCAGGGCCTTAGGGAGTGTTGTGGAGCAGAAAGATCTGGGAGTGCAAGTGCATAGCTCCATGCAAGTGGTGTTGCAGGGAGAAAGGGTGGTGAAGAAGGCTTCTAGCATGTTAACCTTCATCAGGCAGGGTGCTGATTACCAAAGTTGGGATGTTATGTGACAGCTGTGCAACACGATGGTGAGGTTACACTTGGAGTATTGTTTTCAGTTTTAGTCACCCTGCTACAGGAAATATTCTACTAAGCTGGAAAGAATGTAGAGAAGATTTACTATGATGTTGCCAGCACTCACGGGCCTGAGCTATTGGAGGAGGCTTGGACTTTATTTCTTGGTGCACAATAGGCTAAGGAGGTAATAATATGGAGGTGTATAAATTCATGAGGTGAAGAGAGGGGAATTGATAGGGTTAATACACAGTCTTTCACCCAGGATCGGGGAACCTTTAAAAGGAACCTGAGATACAACTTATTCACACAGAAGATGGTGAGTATATTGAATGACCTACCAGCGAAAGTGGTTGAGACTGGTATAATAACAAGATTCAAACAACAATTGGAGAGGTACATGGATAGCAGAGGTTTCAAAGAATATGGGCTGAAGGTGGGCAAATGGGCTTGCTTAGATAGGGCATCTTGGTCAGCAAGGATGAGTTGGGCAGAAGGGCCTGTTTTCATACATTGAGTCTGTATGCCTCTATAACTAAATCTTCCCAGCCCTGACCTATTTTCCCAAGTCAAGTTATGGTATGGGGGGGGGGGGACTTTACCTCTTATTCCCTTTGGTAGTTGTAATATCAAACTACAAAATCTAAATTCATTTGAGAAAATATTCCACTATATGTTGTGTATTTTAAACCTGCTAACTACTCTGCCATTTTAACAGAATTTGAAACATACATATATAACTATATGGGCAACACGGTGGTAAAGCAGTAGATATGCTGCCTTACAGAGAATCGATCCTGACTGCGGGGGCTGTCTGTAGGAAGTTTGTACGTTGCCTCCGTGACATGCGTGGGTTTTCTCTGGGTGCTCCAGTTTCCTCCCACATTCTAAAGACATACAAGTTTGTAGGTTAATTGGCTTTGGTAAAACTGTAAATTATGTGTGTGTAGGATAGTGTAAGTGTGCAGGGATCTCTGGTCATCATGGACTCGGTGTGCCGAAGGGCCTGTTTCCGTGCTCCATCTCTAAACTAAACTAAACTAAACTCAAGCTGTGACAATGTGGGAAATGCCAGAGGTTCCACGGTGAATTCTTGTGTCAAAATGTTCAGGCCTCCCACGAACACAGAAGTCCTGAATTTGATGGACAGAATTTGCTGGTAATTTACCATTCACAGTTTGATGCTGGAGAGTGCTGGGAGATTTGACCCCAGTAGGTGAAGGTTGACAATACAAGAGCAAGCTCATTACTTGAGTAGACACAAATGTTTTTCTTTAATTAATTGAATTAGCTTTAATGTTTTAATTGTTTATGCATGGTTTATTTTTTAATTATTAACACTTTTTCAGTTGTTTAATTGATTTTAATCACTTTTAAATATCTCTGACCGCCTGGGACATTCAGAAATATTCAAAACCATTGTGAAAACCATTGTTTCAACTGGTTATTTAGTTTAGTTTTGAGATTCAGTGTGGAAACAGGGCATTCGACCCACCGAGTTGTGCCGACCAGCGATCCCCATACTACCCTACACACTAGGACAATTTACAATTTTTACTGAAGCCAAATTAACCTACAATCCTGTATGGTTTTGGAGTGTGAGAGGAAACTGAAGCACCCAGGGAAAACCCACGCAGTCATCAGGGAGAACGTACAAACTCCGTAACAGACAGCACCCGTAGTCAGAATCGAAACTGGGTCTCTGCTGCTGTAAGACAGCCACTCTGCCGTTACCCACGGTGTTATGTGCTCAATCTTTGGAGTGTGGCTTGAACCCGTTACCTTCTGCCTGAGGTTCATGTATCATATCACCGAGCTATGGTAGTTTGTAGTGGATCAGTAATTGCAAATCAAATAACTGCAGATGCTAGAAATATGAAATAAAAACAGAAAGAACTAAAATTACTTGGCAAATCAGTTAACATTGCAGATAAATGGTCAAAAGAATGACTCGGGGCATGTTCTCAATGACAACCTTCATGTCCTTGCTATGGCCACACACATCAACTGTAGCTCTAATCTCTTCTGATGATCTGCCGATGTAAGCAATGCACAATGTCATATTACCAAGTGGACAAGTGCAGCCCAAGAGGTACTTGAAAGCAATTAGCCACCTAGGTAAGGAACCTTCACATCCATCTGACCAGTCATGGGTTTTGAACTGTTGAGTAAATTCTACACTGTCATAAATCAAGCCCTCTTTATGGTTCCAGATGACCTTGCAGGATTATCTAGCATCGTGTGTGGAAGAGCAAGGGAGTTTTGGTGCCCTGGTGAATATTTAGTCTTCAAAACATTACTGAAGTCAATATTTTTTTTCATTAATCTTATTGTCATTTGTGTAAAAGCTGTGCAAAAATTAGAAGTTGTGTTATGAATATTACAAGCGTATTTACATTTCAAGGATATCTTACTGGTTGAAAACCATGATTTAAGATCCTGGGGTTATAAGTGGCACCATATTATATGTAAAGTGTCCCTCCATCACTATTATAAAGCATATAACTTCACATCCATAACCTTCATATAGTATGGAAACAGGCTTTTTGGCCTACCGAGTCAGTATCAATCATCAAGCACCCATTGACACTAATTCTACTTGATCCACTTTTATTCTCTCCCCTATTCTATCAACTCCACCAGATTCAGTTACTCAGGGAACTGCATTAGATCGATTTGGAGTAGCATGTAATCAACAGGGAATTTGGATGACACAGAGGAAACCCAACCGATCTTAGAGAGAACATGCAAACTCCACACAATAGCACCCGAGGTGAGCATTGAACTCAGATCATTGGTGTTGTTAAAAAGCAGCTGCTTCAATCAGCTGCTCATAACCATTATCATATCATAGAACTGCTTTAAATAAACTAGTAGGTGGAGCAGATTTTCTTTTCAACTGTGGGATTCTGGTTTGATATCAGTGAGGTTTCCACTTGCTAGTTTCTATTTCTCACATAAGATGGATGGTGTGGCACGTACTGCGATTCAGCAGTAGTGCTGCTGCCTCACAACAACCTCCAGGTACCTGCCATGATCCTGACCACACCATTAATGGTGTTTCTCTTTCCTTAGCTGCTGCCTAACCTACTGGGCAGTCCAGCATTTTCTATTTTTTGTGTAAGGCTTGGGCAACAGAGTGAGAGATCCAATGTCTGCCAATATTTAATCCAACGTCTGCCAATATTTAATCCAACACAGTTAAGCCTAAAACTGCCATCAGGTCTGAAAATGGGGAGAAAACAAACCTTTCCTCGTCATTGACTTCCCACAGAAATTGTGCTGAAGTTTTTATACAAAGCCAACTAAATAAATGATGGCAAACAAAATGATTACAGAAAACTCGGTTCGTAAATTTCTTTATTGCTTCATCAAGCAAGAAACAAAATTGGACAAAATTGCCCAATTTGTGAAGACAAAAATAAAACTTCACTCAGAAACTGTTGAAGACCATCTCTGGATGTGTTTTCCTTGCAATCATTGACTTTGATTGATATGGCACATGACAGTGCATGAGATAAACTCCCTGAAGCCAAAACGAGTTGTCTCAATTCAAAGCACATATTGAAGGGTCCTGTGACATTCCTTCCTCTGAATTTATAGTTTACTTTATCTTTCCCTTAACTTTTCATGACTTCACATTGTTGAAGGTACAGTATTTGTGATTTCAATATAAATAAAACTGTAGTAACGTAAGCAGTAGCTAGATCAAACATCCTCTGTTCCTTTTCATACCATTCCATCACTGATAACATACACTGTTGGTCTAATTAAAAAAACGTCAGCTACAATAAGCTTTCTGACATTCAAATGCGCAGAGGAACATTCAAAGTAAGGAAAATAATCATATTTATCATTCTTTGGTTAACTCCTGAGGAAAACTTATTTTGTCAGCATAAATGTGTCATTTTGCTTCATTTCAGTTTATTCCAACAAAGATCTTGGCTAAATCGAAGAGGATTAGTCTTTTGGTTCAGACAATCCCTGTGTTGAGCAGTGAGGACTGAAATGAGATTGGGTTGGCAGTGAGGTAATGGGGAGACAAGGGTGAGCCAGACCCCCCCATACCCTGCCAATGAAACTCCATTTGAAACATTAACCAAGTACAAAAGCCC
This sequence comes from Leucoraja erinaceus, assembly GCF_028641065.1. Taxonomy (NCBI): domain Eukaryota; kingdom Metazoa; phylum Chordata; class Chondrichthyes; order Rajiformes; family Rajidae; genus Leucoraja; species Leucoraja erinaceus. Next base: position 25,930,537 of record NC_073397.1, on the reverse strand, counting down.
TCCAATCACCTATGCCAGCTGTCAAAGCCATACAGTTTTCTAAATGTTTCTGAACATCTCCGTCAATCGGAAAAACTTCACTATTCATTACTAAAATTATTTGAATTATTTTAAGAGTGAAATAGTTAGAAACACCTTAAAATCATTAAAAGAACATGATCCAAACCACATATAATTTATAAATGTAACACTTTCCCTTTCTTCCCCACAGCTCTACAATTTCCATTCATATAATGCCTTGTAGGTTCAATGGCAGCTTAACCTGATACGCAATCAGAAGAAGATCCCCAGTGTAAAAGCCAGCAAAACTCAACAGGCTTCCTATACAAGAGGACTCCAGCATGGAAGGCAGGCAAGACACAGTAGATTCAGTTCAGCCAGTATGTTACTACTCAAGTCTGAATCGTTGTGTCACTTATGTAGGAGAAATGCCAACATTTATCTGCAGAATGGGAAGGGCAGTTTAAGACCTTAGGATTTTAAACTTGACTTATCTGAAGAAGCCATGATCCTAGTTTCAGTTCTGCTCTATGCTTCTTAGGGTCTCATTCCTCGTTGAGATCTTCTGCATCATATTATTGACAATGATGGCCTCCTGACATGCAGCCATCCACAAACCATATTCAAATCAACAATCACATCCAGAAATGCTCAGGCACTTTATAACCAAACAAAATCCATTAAGGGACGAACGTCAGTTGTAATAAAAGCCTTCACCTCTGTGTTTCAGGACAAGGTTATGAGGAATCACAGCCTGGCTCGCTGTACAGTAGAAAGTCTCCTCATCTCAAAGTCTTCCCAGGCTGAAGATGTGGGTCTGCCTGCATTTAGGCACTGGGATAAGGATGAAGCATTCAATTTCTATAATAAGCACTTATCTTCTGTTTCCATCCCAGGATTTCTATGCCCCAGTTTTGATACTGATGCTGTGGGAAGGAAAGGTTTGAGCACCATGTTGCATGAGGATTGTGACTTGGCATGAGTCGGGCATAAAGCGAATGGAATCCAAATGCAGCAGCTTACTGAAGAGGGACCCACACGTTTTAGTTGCCTTAGAGGATACAGATGAGAGCTACGCTCATATTCCGCCTGGGCAGCTTGCATCCTGATGGAATGAATGTTGAATTCTCCCAATTTTGCTAGCCCTTGCTGTCTCCTCCCCTTCCTTAACCCTCAAGCTGTCTCCTCCCATCCCCCCGCCCTCGGGCTCGTCCTCCTCCCCTTTTTCCTTCCTTCTCCCCTCCCACCCCCCATCAGTCTGAAGAAGGGTTTCGGCCCGAAACGTCGCCTATTTTCTTCGCTCCATAGATGCTGCTGCACCCGCTGAGTTTCTCCAGCAATTTTGTGTACCTTAGGACAGCATTTGTTTGCTTTTTACCGATTAAAGGTAGTCAATGTCTTTGTGTCTGTGGAATCTCATGTTGACCTACACTAGTGGAGCTCTCATTATTGTCACCCAGTATCAGGTTACTATGAAAGTGAACAGCGAGATGCCATCAATGAATAGCTTACTATTCTTCATGGAAAAAGAGGCCATGAACAAACTTATCATCTTCACAAAAGAATTATTATATTAAGCTGGGGGTACAGATCAGTTTCCATTCGGCTGGGAGGGAGATGGCTGCTGAGAATCCCCTGAGGTTCTCATGGAGAAACCACTGCCATGCTTGGAGTGGTCTGGTCATGAACAGTGAGATTTAATTTAGTTTAGTTTAGAGATAAAGTGCGTAAACAGGCCCGAAGGCCCAACGAGTCGGTGCCGACCAGTGATCCCTGCACATTAACACTATCCTACACATACTACGGATAATTTTACATTTTTCCACCAAGCCAAATAACCTACAAACATGTATGTCTTTGGAGATGTGTGACCAGTACAGAACAGAGCTGAACAGAGCCCATTCTCTACATAGTTCCCTAAGATTTCCAGCAACGCAGGGGGCCACAAAAGAATCCACCCTCAAAATGTCAGTAGTTCAATCAACCCCACTGGACTTCAAGCAACACACCTCTTTATTACATTGCCAGCTACCTCAGATGCAATCTGAAGCCATTTCTATGTTGGAGATCCATTGAGGACTATGCTGGGATGAAGAGAAACTTTCTAAAATTTGATGGTGTAAATAGCTCGTTCTAAGCTTACCCCCCAGTCTAGTTTCAGTCAATAAAATACTGAATCAAGCACTTGAGCAACTAAACTTTATTTTGGATAATACAACACAAATTCCCCTATACGATACCAAACCACCGCAGGTTCAATCATTGTATCTGCTTGGCCAAGCCCTTCTAGCCTCGTGCAAGCAGAGACACTCCAAAAGGTCACGCAGTCCCAAGCGATCTTCCAGAAGATCGACAATGGACCTCGTGTGGGCTGCCTTTTATAGGTCCCCGAACCTTGATGGGCCAAACGACATGGGGGTGGTCTCTTTATCATCCAATCAAACAGTCTAAGCCTAGACTAGCTGGTACCATCCAAAGCCTGTAAATTTCAGCTGACAAAAGTTAAGCAATTTTGACAAATGCAGGGATTCTCCATTTTATGGTGTCTTTAATTTGGTCAATATTAACATTGGTACCCACAGAGAGAGCGCAACATTCAACCAGTCAAAAGTAGCTGGAAGGCTCTACAATAAAAATATATTTGCTATTTTATCATGTAAATACGGTGTTTCATTTTAAATTATTGTGCTCTTAATTGTATTGTTAATTAAGATAATACTCAATAGGCATTGCATTGTCTGTAAACCATTTTAATTAAGCAATAAAGTTAGTGCTTTGGTTGCTGAAAAATGAATCAATCCATTTGTAACTCTCATTGTCACATTAATCTCTCATTCAGATGTTGATGATTAATGAAGGATTATGGAGCATGAAAGATCCTCTGAAACCATTGAAGTGCAGCAGTTAATGGATCCCCTTAAAGTTCCTCATCATTAAGGAGTGGCCTTTGTTGCAATGCTGAAGGAAGTCATGTAGGATAAATATCCCGAGTGACCACTGAAGTGATGTTTCATTATTGCTAGTCATTGCTGCATAACACATAACCTCAAGCCAGTCTGAATGATGAATAATCAGCACAGCTCATGCTCTAAACTAAACTAAACTCACACTGTTCCTGAAATGTGGATGAACTGTGAGTGAAGATGGCGTTTATTCAGTAGTGGTCACAAATTGCATTGGCCATTTGTGGAGGAAGCAAGGGGAAGTGAAACATCAGCTTCAGAGGCTATTCCTCCCAATGCAACTTACAATTTGAAGTGTTAAGTTACTATCAAACATCTGGAGGGACTCACGGTCCTGCAATAGGCAAAAGTTATTCTGTGATGTTTGCAAACCAAAGTCAGATGATCTGCTCCACCTTGCCACTGCCTTATATTTACTCATTTTGCTCCACCATGTCACTGAAGTCATATCAATGTGTACACATTAGCTGTGCTGCACACAGAGATGGTCTGGACTGTAATGGAGACTTAATAACATATGATTCTCCTGCTTTTGGATTCCTTATCTGGGATTTAATGGCTCCAACTGATATGCAGAACAAATGCAAGTAATGAGAAAGGTATCATGGAAGGATTCTCTAGAGCTGATTATTTAACGCAATTAATTGGAATGCTTACGTTTCCTTGTTGATAATTAATTAACCTAGTCATGGGAGGTGGGAGGGGAAAAAGTTTTTATTTTTTGCCAATTAGGACCCGTATGCGCAATTTGTCAGAGTCAATGATAATATAGTCTTATTATAATCCTAGCCAAGGTGCTTGTAGCATGGAGTACTTCTGGGGTTAAAACTTACCTACTTGCTTGCTAACATATTTTAGGCATTAATGGCAAGATTATACTAGGCCAGTGGTTCTTAACCTTTTTGGCACCAGTGTGTGCATACTTGAACAAAATACTTTATATGGTATGTACTGTTGTTAGGTTCCTAAACATGGGCTCAACAAAATAATATGTTATTTGTGTCCCCTTCATGACCCCCGGCAAAGCCACAAATGACCCCCATAGGTGGTCACGACCCCCAGATTAAGAACCACTGTAGTAGGCCATCCCAAGGCCAAACACATTGAACCTAAGGTGGGAAAGCGCAGTATGATTGCACCCTGACTTCAACGAGCAAAGTAGGCCCAGGCAGAGCAGCATGGATGGAAACTCTGAGTTGCAGACCTTGCAAAACCTCAGCCTGCAGCGATGTGGAGATCTCAATTCTTGCCGAGGTCCCTGTAGCTTCAGTGCAGAAAGGGACTTTGGCTCTAATCTATTCTATGAATCTTTCTCAGGGACTTCAGTCTTGTGTGCATGTGCAGCGTATGTAAAGTCTGGCCTGAAGCTCACACTCAAAAAGCAGAGTCAATGGGATCACCACAGAAGCGCTCATTGCAAATGGTGTCCAAGTGCTTCAATGTCATTGCTGTTCAATTGATCAGTTTTAAGAATGTGACACTCGGGGTAACAGACTGCAGGAGCATGAATTTTGCAATCTAAGTGTCCCCTCAAAATAATCAATATTTGGGTAATACTGAACAAACTGTTTAATTTCCCAGCAATTATTTGTAATCTTTCCTCGGTGATTGATCACGGTTCATCTCAACCTGCTGTGATAGACTTGACAAAATGCACTAATTTATTTGTAAATTTGCAATAATGCGTTATAGAGCTACACACGTTGTGACATATACTGAGTTTAATCGGCTCAATTTATTAATGCTCTTTCAGTTGCATTCATTGTTATATCTGATTTTGAGGGTGTATTCAATCAGTTTTCCTACTGAATAACCTTTAATCTCCTACTTGTTCAATTCTGGATTCTCAAACACACGGCTAGTATTTTGGACTGTTGTGTCCAAAAATATAATAGTGGTTTGATGTAGCTTGGACAGATATTAAATTAATCATAGAGCAGATGAAACAGTTGGACACATGCTTCATAAGCAGCGATCAGGGTTGGAGGCCTTTTGGTATTTTGCCACGTATGTGATGAATTTCATCAGCTCAATGCCTATTGCAGGGAAGATCTTCCACTCCTCTTAGTTTGGCTTTCCTTCAGCTTATTACTTACCTTGCACTAACTATTTGAAGAGAAGAGTGCAATTTTTCAGCAAAAATCTCTGCAGAAGATTCAGGCAGGTTAGTGTTTGAATATTAAAATACAGCGAAAATGTATAATATCAGCCACCACATTTCTGATTCCACTTAGTTTGGATACAATTTTGAATGATAATAGAAAAGAACAATTAGATGTGCCTGTTCTTACTCTCCAGGATGCCAGGGTTTTGGTCAAGAAAAATGTTTTTTTATCAAATAGATCCCAGTAAGAACTAAATAACTAGATTGATTGCTTTTATTTTGAAATATCACATTACTTTATATAGTTTATTAAATCCCAGGAAGAACTAAATGACTAGATTGATTGCTTTTATTTTGAAATACAACATTACTTTATATAATTAATTAAATTTGAAAATAAATTTACTGATACTGGAAAGTCCAATGTTTATTCAAGTTATACTTGCAAAGCTAGATTTCAGGCCGATTATTATAGAAATTAGGGACTGACAATCAGTTGTAAAGATATCAAAGTGAAATTAACCTCCATAAGGTCAAATTTTACTTTGTTTTCTGTTCACTCAGCTCCCTGAACACTGTCGACTGTGTCCCATTTTTTAAATTGCCATGACAGCAGATTCCTGGTTTTACTTTTCACATTGCCTATGGTTCAATGTAGGACATATCCAACCTGTCCAAAAGAAAAACACATTCAACTGTTCTGATAATTCACCAAGTTCCTGCCATACTATGTTGACAATATTTACAATGCAGAGCCAAGGATTATTTTTTTCTGCCTTCAATCTGCCTTGCTCTTCCCACTCTTAAACAATCATGGAAACTTTTATCAGCGTGACGTAATCTAAAACACAGCTGTTAGTGTTCAGACTTGCATCGTCCAGTTCATTCATCAGCCGCGTGCTTTTTGACCCACATTGATTCCCACTTGAGTAACTCTTCACTCTGAAAATCCTCTTACTTGTCTCCAAAATCCCTTCAATGTCCTTGCCCCACTCTATCTTTGTAACCTTATCTATTTCCACAATGTCTCTGCACAAGGGCATTGGTGATAATTTTCCAATGTTCTATAGACTCAGGATCAGTTCCTGTGGATTGGAGGGCAGCTAACATTATCCCACTTTTTAAGAAAGGCGGGAGAGAGAAAACAGGGATTTATAGACCAGTTAGCCTGACATCGGTGGTGGGGAAGATGCTAGAGTCAATTATAAAAGATGAAATAGCCGCCCAGTTGGATAGCAGTAACAGGATCGGTCCGAGTCAGCATGGATTTACGAAGGGAAAATCATGCTTGACTAATCTTCTGGAATTTTTTGAGGATGTAACTAGGAAAATGGACAAGGATAGAGCCAGTGGATGTAGTGTACCTGGACTTTCAGAAAACATTTGATAAGGTCCCACATAGGAGATTAGTGGGCAAAGTTAGGACACATGGTATCGGGGGTAGAGTGCTGACATGGATAGAGAAGTGGTTGCCAGACAGGAAACAAAGAGTAGGGATTAACGGGTCCCTTTCAAAATGGCAGGCAGTGACTAGTGGGGTACCGTAAGGCTTGGTGCTGGGACTGCAGCTATTTACAATATGCATTAATGATTTGGATGAAGGGATTCAAAGTAACATTAGCAAATTTGCAGATGACACAAAGCTGGGTGGCAGTATGAACTGTGAGGAGGATGCTATGAGAATGCAGGGAGATTTGGACAGGTTGGGGAGTGGGCAGATGCATGGCAGATGAAGTTTAATGTGGATAAATGTGAGGTTATCCACTTTGGTAGCAAAAACAGGAAGGCAGATTACTATCTAATGGTGTCAAGTTGGGAAAAGGGGAAGTACAACGGGATCTGGGGGTCCATGCACATCAGTCTATGAAAGTAAGCATGCAGGTACAGCAGGCAGTGAAGAAAGCAAATGGCATGTTGGCCTTTATAACAAGAGGAATCAAATATAGGAGCAAAGAGGTCTTTCTGCAGTTGTACAGAGCCCTAGTGAGACCACACCTGGAGTATTGTGTGCAGTTTTGGTCCCCTAATTTGAGGAAGGACATTCTTGCTATTGAGGGAGTGCAGCGTAGGTTTACAAGGTTAATTCCCGGGATGGCGGGACTGTCAAATGCTGAGAGAATGGAGCAGCTAGGTTTGTACACTCTGGATTTTAGAAGGATGAGAGGGTATCTCATTGAAACATATATGATTGTTAAGGGCTTGGATACGCTAGAGGCAGGAAACATGTTCCCGATGTTGGGAGAGTCCGGAACCAGGGTTCAGAGTTAAAGAATAAGGAGTAAGCCATTTAGTACGGAGACGAGGAAACACTTTTTTCTCACAGAGAGTGGTGAGTCTGTGGAATTCTCTACCTCAGAGGGTGGTGGAGGCAGTTTCTCGGGATGCTTTCAAGAGAGAGCTAGATAGTGCTTTTAAAAATAGCGGAGTTAGGGGATATGGGGAGAAGGCAGGAACGGGGTACTGATTGAGGATGATCAGCCATGATCACATTGAATGGCGGTGCTGGCTCGAAGGGCCGAATGGCCTACTCCTGCACCTATTGTCTATTGTCTATTGTCTATTGTCACTCAAAGTTGGCCTCTTGATCTTGATTGTAATGCTTATGGTTCCTTGTTGATAATTAATTAGCCTAGGGGAAAAAGTTTATATTTTTTGCCAATTAGGGCCCATATGCACAATTTGTCAGAGTCAATGATAATATAGCCTTAATATAATCCTAGCCAAGGTGCTTGTTGCATGGAGTACTTCTGGGGATAAAACGTACCTACTTGCTTGCTAACATATTTTAGGCATTAATGGCAAGATTATACTAGGCCAGTGGTTCTTAACCTATTTGGCACCAGTGCGCGCATACGTGATCAAAATACTGTATGTGGTGTGTACCTTTGTTAGGTTCCTAAACATGGGCTCAAATAAAATACCAGAGCAAAAGGAGGCTACAGACTTTTGGTTATTAAGTAGAGCTACTGCTCATGGAAAAAAAAAGCAGTTTTACGTCTGGCTGCGGTGGCTTTGATGGTCCGGAGTCGCCTTCCAAAGGGAAGTGATTCAAAGAGTTTGTGGCCTGGGTGAGAGGGGTCAGAGATGATCTTACCCACTTGCTTCCTGGCCCTTGCAGTACAGTTCATCAATGGGGGGAAGGTTGCAGCCAACAACCTACTCAGCTGAGCGAACGATTTGCTGCAGCCTCCGGATGTCGTGCTTGGTGGCTGAGCCAAACCAGACCATGATGGAGAAGGTGAGGCCTGACTCTACGATGACCGTGTAGAATTGGACCATCATTGCCTGTGGCAGATTGTGTTTCCTCAGCTGACGCAGGAAGTACATCCTCTCTTGGGCCTTTTTGACTGTGGAGTCGATGATATCCCCCCACTTAAGGTCCCTGGAGAGGATGGTTCCAAGGAACTTAGAGGACTCCTCAGATGTGACTGTGGTGTTGTTGGTGGTGAGTGGGTGGAGGGGAGGGGGAGCTCTCCTAAAGTCTACTATCAATTCCACTGTCTTAAGAGCATTGAGCTCCAGTTTGTTACGAAGGCACCAGGACGCCAGTTGTGTCACTTCCTGACTATAAGCAGATTCCTCACCATCCTGGATCAGTCCAAACAGGGTTGTGTCGACCGCAAACTTGAGAAGCTTGACAGAGGAGTCTGTGGAGGTGTAGTCATTGGTGTAGAGAGAGTTAAGGTAGAGGGGGGAGTACGCAGCCTTGCTGAGGGTTTGCGAGTCCAAGATGTGCTTTCCCAGCCTCACATGCTGCTTCCTGTCTGTCAGTAAGTTGGTGATCCACTGACAGAGGGGTTCAGGCACAGTCAACTGGGAGAATTAGAAGTGTATAAGAGTTTAAGAAGGAACTGCAGATGCTGGAAAATCGAAGGTACACAAAAAAGCTGGAGAAACTCAGCGGGTGCAGCAGCATCTATGGAGCGAAGGAAATAGGCAACGTTTCAGGTGTTGAATGCAGAGCTAAAATCCACAAACAAAATCCTTGCATAGGTCCCCTGCCGGTCTAGGTGCTGGAGGGTGAAGTGCAGGTCGAGGTTGACTGCTTCATCCACTGATCTATTGGTCCAGTATACAAACTGCAGATGGTCCAGCAGGGGGTTTGTGATATTTTTCATCTGGGCCAGCACAATTCTTTCAAGGGTCTTCAAGACTACAGTGGTCAGTGCGACAGCCCTGTAGTCATTAAGACCAATAATCCTTGTCTTTATGGATACAGGAACAATAGTGGAGACTTATTGAAACATTAAAATATTGACATTGACATTGAAATATTGAAACTAATTCAAAGGCCAATAATCAACAATAATGCCGTATTTGCACTTACGATTTTACCAGAAAGGATTGCCACAGCTAACTCAATCGGTCATTCATTTACAGGATGTGAGTAGTGTTGAACTGAAGTAATCATGACGGAGTAGAGTAGCTATGGATACTATGAGTTTCAAAGTAAAAGAAGTACTGACACTTTTGAAAAATATAAAAGTGGATAAGTCTCCAGTTCTGACAGGATATTCCCTAGGACATTGAGGGAAGTTAGTGTAGAAATAGCCGGGGCTATGACAGAAATATGTCAAATGTCATTAGAAACAGGAATAGTCCCTGAGGATTGGCATACTGCGCATGTTGTTTAAAAAGGGTTCTAAGAGTAAACCTAGCAATTATAGGTCTGTTAGTTTGACTTCAGTGGTGGGCAAATTAATGGAAAAGATACTTAGAGATAATATATATAAGGATAAACAGGGTCTGATTAGGAACAGTCAGCATGGATTTGTGCCTGGAAGGTCATGTTTGACTAATCTTCTTGAATTTTTTGAAGAGGTTACTAGGGAAATTGACAAGGGTAAAGCAGTGGATATTGTCTATATGGACTTTAGTAAGGCCTTTGACAAGGTTCCTCATGGAAGGTTGGTTAAGAAGGTTCAATTGTTGGGTATAAATGGAGGAGTAGCAAGATGGATTCAACAGTGGCTGAATGGGAGAAGCCAGAGGGTAATGGTGGATGGTTGTTTGTCGGGTTGGAGGCAGGTGACTAGTGGGGTGCCTCAGGGATCTGTGTTGGGTCCTTTGTTGTTTGTCATGTACATCAATGATTTGGATGAATGTGTGGTAAATTGGATTAGTAAGTATGCAGATAATACCAAGATAGGGGGTGTTGTGGATAATGAAGAGGATTTCCAAAGTCTACAGAGTGATTTAGGCCATTTGGAAAAATGGGCTGAAAGATGGCAGATGGAGTTTAATGCTGAGAAATGTGAGGTGCTACACCTTGGCAGGACAAATCAAAATAGGACATACATGGTAAATGGTAGGGAATTGAAGAATACAGTTGAACAGAGGGATCTGGGAATAACCGTGCATAGTTCCTTGAAGGTGGAATCTCATATAGATAGGGTGGTAAAGAAAGCTTTTGGTATGCTAGCTTTTATAAATCAGAGCATTGGTATAGAAGCTGGGATGTAATGTTAAAATTGTACAAGGCATTGGTGAGACCAAATCTGGAGTGGTGTACAATTTTGGTCGCCCAATTATAGGAAGGACATCAACAAAATAGAGAGAGTACAGAGGAGATTTACTAGAATGTTGCCTGGGTTTCAACAACTAAGTTACAGAGAAAGATTGAATAAGTTAGGTCTTTATTCTCTGGAGCGCAGAAGGGGGGACTTGATAGAGGTCTTTAAAATGATGAGAGGGATAGACAGAGTTCATGTGGATCAGCTTTTCCCTTTGAGATTAGGGAAGATTCAAACAAGAGGACATGACTTCAGAATTAAGGGACAGACGTTTAGGGATAACATGAGGGGGAACTTCTTTACTCAGAGAGTGGTAGTGGTGTGGAATGAGCTTCCAGTGGAAGTGGTGGAGGCAGGTTCGTTGGCATCATTTAAAAATAAATTGGATAGGCATATGGATGAGAAGAGGAATGGAGGGTTATGGTATGAGTGCAGGCGGGTGGGACTAAGGGAAAAAAGTTGTTCGGCACGGACTTGTAGGGCCGAGATGGCCTGTTTCCGTGCTGTAATTGTTATATGGTTATATGGTTAAAAGCATCAGGGTTACTTGTAAGGGCCAGGCACTTGCTGTCCTTGTCCATCTGAATGATCAAGGCTGAGGATCTGTGAGAAGCAGCTAGAGAATTTTTGTGTGGAATTTTGTGGATGGTGTTTAACGATAGGCATAGTGAAAGATGGCGGAAAGAATGATTGTTTACAATACTGGATGTGGTATCAGTAAAGCTGACTTCATTATCTGGAATGGTGCTGAATTTCATAAGCATCTTTGAATGCTTTGGTTGCATTTCACTGCACTCCTAACCTGCATTGAAAATGGTGGAAATGCTCTAAGGATTCAAAACATGAGCATCAATGGTAGCAAGTCTACTTTCAGGCCTGCGAGGGAGTGAGGGAAAGAGAGAGCAAAAGAAAGATAGAGATACAAGAGGGAGAGTGAGAAACAAGATGTGAGAGAAGAGAAAGAGAGTGAGAGAGAGAGAGAGAGAGAGAGAGAGAGAGAGGCAAGAAAGGGGAGAGAGAGAAGGAGGAGAGAGAGAAGGAGGAGAGAGCAGACAAATAGTTGGAAAGCTGAGGAAAGGGCCTTGGGCAGGGGTCGCCACACAATCAATGTCTTGAGTTGTGAGCTATTTGAAACTGAGGAAATGTCCACCGGGAGGCTGAAATTGAAAGTCAATGTTAGCAGTTTGTGGTAGGTCAAATTTGATGGCTTTAAACTTCCCAATACGAGGATGAAAATCCATCTGAGGATAATAATGAAGATATTGAAAGAGATGTTAGAGAGGTGAAACTGGGTATCATTATTGATGGATAGGGAAGATGGCCCATTGTCCCTGTGTGATGCCTCTAAAGGATATGAAGCAGCATAGAGGGTTACACGCAATAACAAATCTAGGGACAGGGAAAATGACCATTGCTGGAGTTGTCATGACTATGATTCTCTATAGAAAAATTGGATACAAATTGTTAGGAAACGGAAAGCAAGGGACATGGTCAGTGGATATAATTAATAGGAACCATTGATAATATTGTAAGAGCATATCAGCCTTCAATATTTTTCCATTGTCTCTGGAGTGATATTCCTAACAGCTGATGTTACAAGCAATATTTCATAATAGGTCACTTCTGTCAACAAAGACCCCTATTGATTACAATGGCAGCTATGCAGTGCTTACAGTGACTGGAAGCATTTGACATAATGGGATTTCAAAACTAACAACAGTACTTCTACATCCCTGATCGGCTGTTCGTAAATAGACATGTATCTGTTCAGCACTGGAAGTGATCGCAAATGTGATGTGACCGGTGAGGTCTTTATGGTTACTCGGCCAAATGTACAAGGAGCAAACTAGGCCCTGTTCAGATCAAGAGCTGAGATAACAGGATGCGGGAGTACCTCAGCAGGTCAGGCAGCTTCTCTGGCGGGCAGGGATGGGTGATGTTCACATTAAGATACATTCGCACTTAGAGAAACATTAAAACTCCTAGCAGGGACGCATTGATGAGATAAGGATAAGAAAAAGACAAAGTGCTGGAGAAACTCAGTGGGCCAGGCAGCATCTGGGAAGGGTAGGAACAGATGATGTTTCAGGTCAAGACTATTCTTTTGAGTATTGAAAATGTAGCCTGGCCATTCTCTCCTGGATGCTGCCTGACCCACTGCCTGACCCTCCAGCACTTTGTGTTTTGCCTAAGAAACCAGCATCTGCAGTCTCTTGTATCTCCGTTAAGGATAAGGGTAACAATGGAACACCATAATTGGGTGTCGAATGTACCTCATAGCTGTCCTCAATGGGAAGCAGACGAGATATGAATCCCAACCAACATCTGTAGCTGACTCCATAAGTTCATAAGTTATAGGGGCAGAAATAGGCCATTCAGCCCATCAAGTCTACTCTGCCATTCAATCATGGCTGAATTATCTTTCCCTCTTAACCCTATTCTCCTGCCTTCTCCCTATAACCTCTGACATCCTTATTAATCAATAATCTGTCAGTCTTCGCCTTAAAAATATCCATTAACTTGGCCTCCATGACTATCTGTAGCAATGAATTCCACAGATTTACCACCCAGATCCATCCTTCCCTCCTGCACCTGACTGTTATATATCAATCACCCCTTTTTCACCTGTAACCATTTAACTTCACCTCGCTCTAGACACATCCCTCACCAAATTTCTTTATATGGCTACTTTCCCTCTACTCGTTCTGTCTGGATGAACGGTTTCCATCCAAAATGTTACCTGTTATTTCCCTGGACTGATATAATTAACAGGTGGATGAATTTGTTAGTACTCAATGTAATACTTTTACTTTTTGATATCATTATCAGTATCAAACATTAGGGGCAAGGTACAAAGTAACACTTTCTATTATATCAACAAAGATTCATTTTCTATGATAATAAATGTCTCGTTAGAAATCTTACTGAAGATGCAAGGTATTGCAGTTGCTGGAATCCTGACTAGAATACAAACTGATGGAATGACTCAACGGGTCAGGCAGCATCTTTGGAGAAAATGAAAAAGCGATATTTCAGATTGGGTCCCTTTTTCCTGACCCAAAACACGAGTCATCCATGTCCTCCTTGATTAGTCTGGGTGCCAGGGGTTAAGGGGAGAAGGCAGGAGAATGGGGTTAGAAGTGAGAGATGGATCAGCCATGATTGAATGGCGGAGTAGACTTGATTGGCCGAATGGCCTAATTCTGCTCCTGTCATTTATGACTTTATGACCTTATGACCTTCAGAGATGCTGCCTGACCCGCTGAGTTAATCCAGCAATTTATATTCAAAATTGTACTGAAATTTGTTTTGGACTGAAGAATCTTGCATTGGGATGAAATTGAAAAAAATTATGGAAACACATTTCAGTTTAGATGCTCAAAACTTGTTTTATTTATTTTTAATGTTATTATCTCGAGTTGATATTATACCCTGGACCCAGAAACAAATATGCAATGTTCTACATAAACGCTTTTCTTCAGAATTATAGCTTTATAGCATTTTCTAATATTCTGACTCATTCAGTGGTGTTCATACAAAATCTTAAATAGAAAAAGCTTTTGAGTGATATAGAGAAATAATTAAGATAATGCTGACTTACTGACTTTCCTGCTGAGTTACTCCTGCACTTTATATCTATCTTCGGTATAAATCTGCATCTGCAGTTCCTTTCTACCCACTAGTTAGATAATGGTTCTTTTACTAATACACTGGTTATACAATGACTAAGAAGAATATATTTTCAGGGCCAAAACTGTGGACGACATTCCATATTATCCACAACCAGACACCATTGTGCTTTAAATATTTATTGCAAACAATATTTTATATGACCTGAGCAATGTTCAAATATATTTTTAAAAACTCATCATTCTGTTAACATTTTACCTTACTAGGTGTTAATTTGCTGAGCATAATAAATCTTGCATAAGTCTGCAGTGTAGCTTGAGTACACGCATCCATTTGATGAGTTGTAGCCAAACTTTGTAATTTGTATAGAAGCATCTCTGGACCCTGTCCAAAACATGCCAGTGACTAGGACCTATTAAAATAAAAATAGTATGCACATTACTGCAGTTATTCTCTGACATGCTCCCCTCCAATTGACATAATAATTTCACACGCAACTATTCTCAGTTATACCCAAAGATGGTTGAGGGTTTGAACTCAGACAGGATAATACTTGTCCTTTTAATTTGGTATGATTCAACATATTAATGGGATGTTACGGTATGAAATGTGATTTATCTTCAGGGATTATCTGTAACCGGTTTCTCTTTAGTACAAAAGAGGAATTAGTACAAAGCATCATATTTGACTCAGTTGGTTCGGGATGCCATCTTTCAAAATGATCTGGATGTTGAGTTCACGTTTCAAGATGACCTGGCACTTGAATCCACCATCCATGACGATTCTGATGACTTTCATCAACCTTACTCCACAGTTATGGTACCATGTGTTGGCTGAGCCCCGGTCTGCTTTATTGAGTTCACAGAGGAGTCAAAGGTCTGCTCCTCACTTTAGCAGCTGAGGAAGGTTGTATGTAGGCGAGCATCCGTGGAAAAAAAAGAGGGAGCTGAGAAAGCAAAACAAGAAAAAGAGTGCTCTCCCCGTTACAAAACAACTTTGATGGAATGAACAGCTTTTCTGTTTTTCCTTTATCATTCTATATCCCGCTTGTGTAAAAGTAAGCTGTCGCTTTGATTTACAAAGACTTTGCATTCTCTTTCTTAATACTGTGAACCTCTGTTTGGAAGTTAAAATTTGGTATGCTTCCTTTCAGAATAAGCACTTTTGACAGCTTGAAACTCTGCCAGATAGTTAGGCAAAATAAATCAAACTCAGATGTTTAGCTGGCTAAGTAGCCTTTTGGCCTTCTATGAAAGAATTGTTGATGGGTACATGGAAACCAATGACAGGAACTCAGTATAAAATTAATTTGATATTGCTGAAACCTTGACTATACCTTTTTTGGCAAGTCCAGCCAAGAAATCAAAATGGTCAAAAACTGAAAATAAATACTTTAGAAAATGCGTTGGGACACAAACTTTGTTGTACACATTTATTTTTAAAAAAGGCCCATACATACATTGAAACAGAGTAGCATGCTTCCTTGATTATGTTATGTAGTTAGTTAAATGGAATGAAGTATCAGCGTACATCTGGATTGGTGGAGGTTTGAATCAAAGGATCAGTAATTCAGATTTTTGGAATTTAGATACAAGCTGGAATTCATATTAAAATAGATCTGGTCCTGTCTTAAAATACTGGGCTGTACATTGGAACACAATAGACTATATCCAGGAGTATACTACATAGAATAAAAACATAAACATTGTGTACAGAAGGTATTCAGAGGACCAGTAAGTTGTGATTTTTGGAGTTTAGTTTTAAAAGCAAATGTTTAAAAATCAACAGCAGTTGTGTGAGAGGGGATGATCATAAAGAAATATTCTGAATAGGTCACCAGGGATTTGAACTGGAAGCCAGCAGTGAATTGCCAGTGAGTCAAATATGTACCTCTACTGCCAAAGAAAACAGATGAATATCCATCCTTAGATTGTCATGGGAAATGGATAAAAACCCAATAAATCACCATGAATGCTTTTGGCCAATGAAAAACACCATGGTGCACATGCACAAAAGGTCACACGGTAATAAACAGTTTATTTGCATTATATTCTAACGAGACGCATGCTTTCTCATCTAAATTGACCCAAATTTGGGGAAAAAATGTATTCCAACTAGGGTTTGCCCATACATTTAAACCTAAATCAGATAAATAATAATGTCATTATTTTTTGAAACTCTGTCATCTGATCTCCACCGGTGGATTGCTATACTGGTTCCTCTCCCTGCCCTGTAGAACGGAGCGGTTCAGGAGATCCTTCACCCCTGCAGCCATTAGATTTTATAATTCGGACCGCTAGGCTGTAGGGGGATGTATTTTTGCAATTTTTAATTTTTAATTATTGGTCTTTTTAAGTATTTATTGCTCTCAGGTAGTATCCACAGTGTATTCTATGTATTTCCTGTCTGCGTTCATTTTTAATCTGTGGGTTTGTTGGTTGGGGGCTTCTGGACATCTGAATTTCCCTGAGAGGATCAATAAAGTATTTATTATTATACTGTGTACGCCATATCTGACGCACCATATCTGAGGAAGGATGTGCTGGCTCAGGAGAGGATTCAGGTTTCCAAGAATAATTTCAGGAATGAGTGGGTTAACATATGATGAGCGTTTGATGGAGCTGGGCCTGTACTCGCTGGAGATTAGAAGAACGAGGGAGGAACCTCACTGAAAAATACCGAGTAGTGAAAGGCTTGGACAGCGTGGATGTGGAGAGGATGTTTCCACTAGTGGGAGAGTTTAGGACTAAAGGTCATAGCCTCAGAATTAAAGGATGTTCCTTTAGGAGGGAGATCAGGAGGAATTTTGTTGGTTAGAGGGTGGTGAATCTGTAGAATTACTTGCCACAGAAGGTTATTCAATTGATATTTTTAAGGCAGTGATAGATTGATTCTTGATTAGTATGGGTGTCAGAGGTTATGGGAAGAAGGCAGGAGAATGGGGTGAGGAGGGAGAGATAGATCAGCCATGATTGAATGGCACAGTAGACTTGATGGGCTGAATGGCCTAATTCTGCATCTATCACTTATGACTATGACAAGCAAAGTTGTTTGATGATTTCACTTAGCATGTTAAGGAAATGAATATGTTTGCACATCAAGGTTAAGGTCACACCATTGATATTCCTACATTGCCAATGAATATATAGTCTTCATACCTACTCTCACTCTGGTGTAGGTACTGGTTTATTATTGTACCTCAATAGAGTGAAAAACCTTATCCAGGCAAATCATATCATACACAAGAATAACGGGTAGCACAAAAAGAGAAATGAAACTGAATGCAAACTATATTGTTACAACTACAGAGCAAGTGCAGATACAAAATAAAACACCGCTAATAAATCAATGAATAATCAAACTCCCTGCTCCCTGCGAAGGTTTGTTTTTCTCTCCCTTATTAAAGATCCAGCAAATGTGAAGAATTTATTTACTTAACAGCATTTTCTTCAGTGCAATATACACCTTTTTCATTTTATCCAAGCACACATGAAGACTGTGCAAGCTGATACTATCTGCGTGTTTGCTTTTAATGGTTGTGCTTCACTCCAGACAACCTGAACCAAACTGGAGAGGTTCGCCCTCTACTGGAAGCTTAAGTGTTAATGTCAACAGAGTCCAGGCTTTTGAATTCATATTTCCTGATTGGGATTCTACAATTCTCAGTTTAAATATCCGCCTTCCAACCTGAAGGAAGGAGATTTCCAACTGTGACTATTACAAGGGTGAAACTATGGAAATGACAGGTTGGGAGCGATATGGACCAAACGCAGGCAGGTGGGACTAGTGTAAGTGGGACATGTCAGCTGGTGTGGGCAAGTTGGGCCGAGGGGTGAATTGTCCCTAGTTTGTGTAGGATATTGTTAGGGTGTAGGGACCACTGGTCGGTGTGCATTCGGTGGGCCGAAGGGCCTGTTTCCACTGTATCTCTAAACTAAACCAAACTAAAAAAGTAGGGAAGCTAATCTGCAGGCGTAATAGGAAAGCTATGTGATTACATTTCAGAACCAAGGTCACCTAAACTACAGTATTTGAGCTGCAGTAAGTGGGTGATGCTTGTTCTAGGCCAAGCTCTAATCTGTTGTAGACTCTTTCTTTGAAGCATGCAAGAATTTGGCCTTTACAATAAACACCTTCAAGATATTCTTGGTCTTGGTCCTCTGGCAGTCTACCCCTGCTCTGGATCTTTCTGCTCACTATATTGTTATGTTCTTACAAAGTTTACATAAACTTTATGGGATAATAAAAGTTCTATCATATCGATTCATATCGTATGACCCTGGAAAAGATGAACCACCTCATATCTCAGGAGCCACCTGTCAGTGGACATTGATGATGAAGTTCACCATTGCCCTCACTCTGCCTGCAGGTGGCCTTTGGTTGAATAAAAAAAGGGATGTTTCACCAGGATGTTTCTGGAAATGGGGTGCTTTATTTACAAGGAGACTTTAGGACTTTTCTCACTGGACTATAGCTGACTAACTGGTAACGTTATAGAGGTTCGTAAAATTATGAGTGGTATAGATAGGCTAGAATAGTCACAATCTTTTTCCAAGGCTAGAAAGATTAAAGACTAGAGGATATAGTTTTAAGATGGGAAATAATTAAGGGTGATCTAAAAGGCACATTTTTCACAAGAGGGGGGTAGGTATTTGGTTTAGGCTGTGAGACGAGGTGTAAGAGATTGGTATAATCACAATGTTCAAAAAGCATTTGGACATGTACATGAAAAGGAAATGGCTATAACCATGGAAGGGCCTGTTTCCATGTTAAATGACTATATGTATGTTAAGATGGCCACAACATTTATGTTTCCATCACTGGACCCCTGAAGCAGACCTTCTTCCCCAGGTCGGTCACAGGAAACATTTACCAGGTGGGCCAAGGAAATAAATTGTGACATCCCCTACTTACTCTGGGTAACCTCTATCATGTAACCACTCAAAGTGCAGAATGAGCATTTAGAATGATACTGAGAGCCTCAGGGCCATGCATCAAGAGTACACAGAGACCCTACATACATGGCGGAATGAGTGGCCA
Source organism: Leucoraja erinaceus (assembly GCF_028641065.1). Classification (NCBI taxonomy): domain Eukaryota; kingdom Metazoa; phylum Chordata; class Chondrichthyes; order Rajiformes; family Rajidae; genus Leucoraja; species Leucoraja erinaceus. The sequence goes on along the minus strand of NC_073397.1, from coordinate 25,911,287 downwards.
CCATAGGAAGCACCTCCTTATCTAATCCCATCAGCTAAACACTGACGCTTCCAGACATTGCAATATCGTTGATATGAGATAAGTATTTCTCATTTGCTAATAGTACTATCTTACTTACTTACTTAAGGCCCTGTCCCACTTACGTGTCCTTGGCACGAGCTCGGCCTGGTGCTCATGGCCGTTGTGGTCCAGATCCGCCCCAACTTCTACTCCACAAAATGCTGGAGTAACTCAGCGGGACCGGCAGCATCTCTGGAGAGAAGGAATGGATGACGTTTTGGGTCAAGACCCTTCTTTCAGACTGAAGAAGGGTCTTGACCCCAAACATCACCCATTGCTTCTCTCCAGAGATGCTGCCGGTCCCGCTGAGTTATTCCTGCATTTTGTGTCCATCTTCAAATGACGTCACGCGCTCCAGACGGCTGTGCGGATGCATGAAGTCGTGCGCGACTTGCACGGGGCCGTCGCACCTCAACGCGACCACGAGGTCGCGTAATTAGCGTGCCAAGGACACGTAGTGGGACATGTGGTTTACTTACTTACTTACTGCCTATTATGCCTCCTGGCATGTAGGGGAGCTCCACTCCTGTCTGTTCTGGACTAGCTTCTGGACACTACCCCAGGTCAGGTCCATTGTTTTCATTTCCTCCTCTACAGTTCGACCCCTGGTGGTTTTGGGTCTCCCTCTTTTCCTTTTCCTTTCCGGTGTGTAGTACAGGGCTATTCCTGGGATGCTGTCTGGTTCTCTTCTCAGTATATGGCCAATTCAGTTCCAACGCCTTCTCATGATGATGGTGCCAAAACCTATCCTAGTCTTATGTTTGGCATTTAGAGCTTCCACCTTCCTGTCAGTGGCTTCCTTTCGGCTTTCGCCATTGACATTCATGCTATCATCTGTCGATAGCCCTGGAAGTCCATCATGCCTAGTACTGTTGATTCTTTCAGTTGCTGTTTCCGTAACATGTTTGTTTTATGAGACAAGGTTGTTAGCCCTGTGCTCAACCTCCAACCTGGAGGACCAGTGGATCGCTCTTCGTCTCGACTCTACCCTTCGACCTGTCCAGCATGGGAGACCCTAACAGGAGACGAATCTCCCGCTGGCATAGCTCTAGGGGTCACTGAGACACACAAGCTCCCCGACCACAACAAGGTTGCAATCCAACGGGGAGAATAGTATTATCAAATGGAAGAAATTAAAAGTCCTGGCCATCCTTGTGCACAAACCACTGACAAAATAATTGTGGATCAGTGAGTACATTACAGGGTAAAAGATGTGTTCATCTTTATTGCAAAGTTTAAGTTAAAGGACTCTTACACCAACTAAAGAGGGATCCGTGAGATCATATTTTGAACATTAGATCTACTTGCAATGGAGGAAGGGCAGTGATGGTTCTCCAGATTGACCGGGTAGGGACATTTGTTGAATTTGGACAGATTAAGCAGATTAGATCTCTACACTTTTTAAATGTAGTAATATGAGAGGTGATTTCATTGAAATTACAACATTTAAAAGAGTTCTATGGGGAGATGTTTGATGTTTCCTCAGGTGAGGTTATTTTGAATTAGGGGGTCAATATCTCAAATTAAAGGGATGGCTATTCAGGGCAGAGTTGAGAAGAAATGTTTTTACCTAATACGTAATGAATCTTTCGAATGTAATACTCAAAAGATTTGCAGTGGTCAATTCTCTGAGCAAGCAGAGAACTTAATCAATGATGGAGTGGACAGAAGAGGTCAAATGTCTATAATCTCCTTAATCATTGGAATCTGAGAAACTTGCTGAAATTGGTTTATGTCTCTCATAGCACAAAGCAAACAGGATCTCTTAAAATTGTTTTGTTATTTGAGGCCAAAATTGCACATCATTGGACAATGAGTCTCATCTTTGAAACACAAATATTTTGCAAATGATCAGCAATTAGACGTCACTTGCCAGAAATATAAGGAACTGCAGGTCTTAAATCTTAAACAAAACATGGAGTACTAGAGTAACTCAGTGGGTCTGGTCATTTCCTCTACAGATGCTGCCTGAACCATTGAATTACTCAACATCACTTGCCAGGCAACGTCTATCGAAAACTGACAAGTTCTGTGTTGCGGTGATATAGTGATATGGGATAATAGTATCATATTGCAGCAGGACTGGAAGGATCAAGAGGGACATTGTCCCTAACATGAACCAAGATAAAAATGAATATTTCTTACAAAGTTCCTTCAAATAGAAATGAAAAAGACGGTTTCTGAAATTTAGAAAGGGCGGAATGGAGGTGTCGCGGTAGAGTTGCTGCCTCACAGCGCCAGACACCCGGGTTTGGTCCTGATCACGGGTGCTGTCTGTATGTAGTTTGTACATTCTCCCCGTGACCTGCTTGGGTTTTCTCTAGGAGCTCCGATTTCTTCCCAGACTCTAAAGACGTAGAGGTGTATAGGCTAATTCGCTAGGAATAATTGTAAATTTTGCCTAGTGTGTGTAAGATTGTGTTAGTGTACAGGGATCACTGGTCGGCACGGACTTGGTGGGTCGAAGAGCCTGTTTCCGCCCTGTATCTCTAAACTTAACTAAATAAAATTGAGTATTTGTGCTGGATTTGACGGTAGATGTCCGGCTGTTGAAATTGAAATGTACGGGATGTGAAGGCAGTTTAGATGGGTGCAGCAGGTCATCTGCTCTCCATGGTAGTTGCGGGTGTGGAGATGAGATGAAATCTGACATGAGTTGAGAATGCACGGAAATTGATCACCCAATGCGTATTTCCACCCGTAAACCATTGCAATCCTTCCAGTCTCTGGTTTCATTTTCAAATCTATTCTGTGTTTGACTTCAAACACTGCATGATATCTGATTTGAAGCATGGTAGTGTTCTCAAAGAACAGGTGACAGCCGTACACATCAGGATTTTTAATGGTTCCTGTCAGCCACAGTGTTCAGAAGTCAATAAACTGTTCAGATCATTAAAAACAACTGGGCCACTTTGGAGGCAGATCCGTACAACATCCGTGCTTTTTGAAGTGGAAATAAATTCTTGAAAAAAACTAGCATCTTGCCATTTTTAACCCTCACCTACCCACCCAGTCCATTGTGGCATGTTTAAACTTACCTTCACATTAAGGTATGGGTCTCTGGTTGTGAAATATCGAGAGCAGTTTGAGATAAAAACCTGGAATAATTGAAAACATGTTCTCTTCTTGTCAAGATTAGGACCCAATGCATTCTATTACTTTTTTTAAAAGTAAGTTCAGTTTCAGTGATAACGGCTTTTCTTCACCAAAAGGAAATACCACTCTTCCTACCAACTTGGATTCTGAAAGAAAGGTAAGAATGATTACCAGCAAAGTTATCCCCAGCCAATTAATGCTTGAATTAAAGACCAAAAAAGTGAGACAATTTAGGTTTACGAGGAGAATAGACTGTTGCGTATCAAGGGGACAATTTCAGAGGTGACCAGTAATATTGCTGAAAAGGTCGGCTTACAAAGAGATTTTTAAAGGTTGGGAGAAGGCTAGGCGCATGGTGGCGCAGTGGTAAAGTTGCTACCTTACAGCGAATGCATCGCCGGAGACCCGGGATCGATCCTGACTCCCCGTGACTGTATGGGTTGGGCTTCCATTGTGTCCCCCCACATCCTACAGGCATATGGGTTTGTGGGCTAATTGGACTGTGTACATTGCTCCTAGCAACTAGAGAGCAGAGGAGAATGGGGTGATCACTGCTCATAATGGCCACGATGGGCTGAAGGACCTGTTTCCAAGCTGTGTCTCAAAACCTAAAACTAAAGGCAGGCAATTTGAGTTGGCAATTCCAGAGAGGAGGAGAGAGTGAAATGTCTGGCACCATTGTAAGCATTGGGAAGAGGTTGGCTTTACTATAGAGATATAGCACCTAGATTAAAAAAGGGTGATTGGACTTCAATGAAAAAGTAGAAATGGTACAAACAGAATAACAATCAATAACCGGATGTATCTGGTTGTATCTTGAACTTTTAATTTAATAAGAGATTCCAATGTGCTTCACAGAAGGATTATCAAGCAAAACATTAGACTAAGCAATATACGGAGACACTACGGGTGTCTTCATAACGGATTTTGTTTATAGCAGATTGACTTACGGAACTTCACCACCAAGCTGGGCTGCTGACGTCCACCCCGGCCCACACCGCTACTTCCATGCTGAGCTGCTGATACCACCCCCAGCATGTATCGCCCCCTTTCTGCACTGCCACCACCTAGTTGCCGCCACCACCAGCCCACACAGCATCCTCAGTCGCTCCCAGGCTGCCCCTGCTGCCGCTGCCACTGCCGCCCCTTACCTACACTCCAGCCGTCTGTGTGCTGCAACCTACAAACCTGCCGATCCTCGCCTGTCCCTGGCCACCAACTCACTTGGATCCCAGGCCCACTTCCAGTCCAAGAGTCTCGACCTGAAACATCACCTTTCCATGTTCTCCAGAGATGCTACTCGATCTGCTGAGTTACTCCAGCACTTTGTAACGAGCATCTGCAGTTCTTTGTTTTTTCTGCTTATACCATGATACTCTATCACTCAATAATCCTTTACTCCTTATTGCCTATAGGTAGACACAAATAGCTGAAGTAACTCAGCGGGACAGGCAGCATCTCTGGAGAGAAGGAATGGGTGATGTTTTGGGTTGAGACCCTTCTTCAGACGACTTGAAACATCACCCATTTCTTCTCTCCAGGGATGCTGCCTGACCTGCTGAGTTACTCCTGCATTTTGTGTCTACCTTCAATTTAAACCAGCATCTACAGTTCTTTCCTACCCATTTTGTCCTTATTTTCTACTCCAGGCAATAGGCAATAATGGATATCGTTCCTCCCCCCCCATATGGTCCATTATAATAAGGGTTTACTGTAATGACAAATTAGATTTACAGTTCTATAATAGTTCTAATAGTTCTAAAAATAGAGGGAGTGGGGTAGAGAGTTTTAGGGATTCACTTCCACATCTTAGAGCCTGGCAAACAAAGATGTAGTCACCGATACCTAATTGGTTAAAATGTGAGATAATTAGAATCAGACGGACAGTGATAGGAAGAGGAAGGCAATGAAGAAGTCTGAAAATTAAAGGTCTAAATTCAGTACACAGGAATAGCAAACCAGCAGAGCAAATTCACTATGTTGATAACAAGTAACAAAATGAAGCAACAAAATTATTTGTTTCAATGGTCCATAATACTGTATATTGCGAGCTGAATATCGATGCCCATAGATATTTTATATGTAGCTGATAATGCATAAGGAACTCAAGTTGAATGAACATTTTGTTGTCATTTGTACTAACATGAATCTGAGAGTACCCAGCAACTTTACTCTGATTGCATTCAGACACCTTGCCCTGATTAAACAGGCATCAGTCATTTGATCGAGTCCTCACGCATTTCGCAAATTAACCTGATGCGAACTCTTAATAAAAAGCATATGTGACTGCCAAAACACGATTAATGCAGCTCAGGAAGAAAGCCAGCCTTTCCTAGCTGGCCCATGCAAAATAAGAATGAAAGGCATAGAACCAGGATTAGCCCATTTGCCCGCTTGCTCTGCCATTCAAAAAGCCTGAGGCTAATCTTTTATCTCCATGCCATTTCCGACATCAACCTTTTACCCTCGAATCCCTTATTTATAAAAAGTGGATTTTACAAGCAGCATCCAACCAATTTCTCATATGTAAGACCCTTGCCTCGGCTATCCCATGTAGAACAACATTCCAAGGATTGGTCACTTTTTGCATGAAGTACTTCCTCATAATTTTCCTCAGTATTCTTAAGCACAAAGTTCAACCTTTACCTTTGTGTTTCAGTATGTAAGGATATCTTGAAGTACTGTGCTGGATTATACAGTCATGGCAATAAACCTCTTAGTCTAACTCATCCATGCTGACCAAGTTGCCTAAACAAGTTGATCACGCCTGTCTGTACCTGGTTATCCCTCCAAAACTTGCCTATCCATATACCCATCCATGTTTCTTTTAATGGTCATAAATGTATCCATTCCATGCTCCACCCTCCATGTGAAAAGGTCGCCATCAAGTTCTTAGGAACAATTATCATCAGCAATTTGTCCTGGACCGACCAAGAAAGTTGAAGCTGTGGACAAGAGAGCACACCAAAGCTTCTACTTCTTTAAAAGGCTTAGGAGGTTCAGCCTATCCCTAACAAACCTCACCAAATTCTGCATATATGCTGTTGAAAGCATTTTATCGGGATGCATCACAGCCTAGTTTGGGAAAAGCTCCACCCAAGTGGACGTAACCCAGACCATCATGCAAACCATCATACTCGCTTCCATTGACACCATCTACACTTCATATTCTGTAAGACCACCAGCATAATCAAGGACCTAGTCATTCCCTATTCTCCCCTCTCCCATCAGGCAAGAGGTGCAGGAATTTGAAATTGCGTACCTCAAAATTCAGCAACAGTGACTGACATTTATCACAAATGGGTGAGACATTGGGGAAAAGTTTATTTATTTTAGTTTTTGAATAATATAGTCTATGTAATGTTTTGAATTGAATTACAGTATGTCGCACGTTGATCGAGCATTTATGCACATATAGTAAGTGTTTATCCCAGCTCTCTTTTGAAATTTTTATAGCTAGTTCTTGTTCCCAGTCTCTTCTAATACCATCGGTTGTAGGTATTTCTATATTTAAAATAATGTTGTATAAGTATGATATTAGATTTACTGATTCAGCCTTTGACTTCATGGCTTCATCCAATAAGTCTTGGGGGCATGTTATGATAATCTTTTGTGTATTTTTTCAGATAGTCACGGATTTGAAGATATTTAAAATATTGATTATTTTTCAAATTATATTTCAGTTGTAATTGTTGAAATGATAATAATTTTCCTAATTCATACAAGTTTCTGAGCGTTTTGATTCCCTTTCTTTCCCATTGTGTAAATGATTTATCTATAATTGAAGGTTTAAACAACGGATTATTGACTATTGGCATTAAAAGAGATAGATTTCTTAATTTTAGATTCTGTTTTATTTGTTTCCAAGTTCTAATTGTGCTATGTATCATTGGATTTTTATTATAATTTTTGTTATTCAGATTCATTGGTGAGAGGAGAGTCGCTCCTGTATTACACGGAGAGCAGTCCTCTCTCTCCATTATAATCCAGTCCACCTGCTGGGCAGAGTTGTCCAGCAGGTGAATCATATTTTTAATATTTACTGCCCAATTATAGTACATAAAGTTAGGGAGCACTAGACCACCCATCTCTTTTGTTTACTAAGGTGTGTTCTTTGTATTCTGTGGGATTTATAATCCCATATAAAATTTGTAATGTCCGAGTCTAGTTTTTTGAAAAACTTTTTTGGAAGATATATAGGTTTTGATTGAAATAAATATAGGATTTGTGGTAAAAAGATCTTTTGTGATAAATGTCAGTCACAAGAAGCTACCATAGCGCACTCTTTTGTTTTTTTGTATAAAAATCCAAAAATTCTGGAACAAAATATTTGAAATCTTCACAAAATTAATTAAAATAAAACTTGCACCAAAAGCAGAATGGACCATTTTTGGAATATCGGAAGGTAACCCTGAACTAAACGTGTTTCAAAAGAACTTACTTAATTACGGGCTAATAATGGGAAAAAAGCTTATACTCAAATTTTGGAAAAATGCTCCAATACCAACAATAAAAATGTGGATTTCAAACATGTTCGAAACATTACACCTGGAAGAGATGAGACTCCTCCTAGCAGGCAAAGCAGACCACTTCCAAAAGACGTGGTCTGCATTTATGGAACTATTACAAGCATAAGGTGCAATAGTAATTTAAAAAATAAATGGTACCAGGATCTGGTAACGGGGGGGTAAAAAAAAAAACACGGTTGGTATATCCTTTTTTTGAGGAGTTTTGTGTTATAATAGAGCGATTGTTTCTCCTTTTTTTTTCTTTTCTTTCTAGGGTCTATTTCCTTTCTTTACTTCCTTCTCTAACTTCTTCCCTAAGGGGCTTTCTTTTCCCAACACTTTCCTGCACCTTCACGACTCTTGCTCACTTTCCTTACTTCTTTTATTTCTACCTTTTTTAAAGCTCGAAAAACGAAGTGGTACAACAAATGTAATAAGATATATGTGATGTGTATTACTGTAATTTACTGTACTTATAATAAAAATTAAATTAAAAAAAACAGTTTCTTCCCAGCTGTTATCAGGCAACTGAAAGATCCCCTTATAGCTAGGGTGTGATCCTGACCTCCCATCTACCTCAATAGAGAGCTTTGATCAAACTTTATAAGACTGTATCTTGCCCTGAATGTTGTACCCTTTATCCTTTATCTGTGCACTGTGGACGGCCTAATTGTAATCATGAATAGTCTTTTTTTTTATTGGAGAGCATGCAAACAAATGCTAAACTAAACGAAACAGCCAGCCATCGACTGAGAGCAATCCTATCCTCACCTGAAATTCAGCTTGCTGCTGCATTAATTGGATAACAATGAAGACAGGGTCGCTGTAAGACTTTCCATTTCCATTCCTGGATGGAGATTATTGGTAGCAATCCCACCAGCGGGAAGCAGTTGACACAACAACCAATGGTAATCAAAATTGGCATCTTTCACCATGTACCACACAGGGCAGTGCGTCGAACGAAGGAAAGAGAGTGTGAATAAGCTTTTGACTTTTTTTTAAATATGACAGCTAATTATCATCAATTGTCTTATGAAGCCTTCTGCAGATCTCTGGAGCCAGCATGGGCCTGTTTGAGGAGGAATTAGAAAAGAGTTTGTGTCAGAGTTGTGTGGCAACCACAGGGACACTTGAGACTGCCATAGTATTCCCTGCAGCAAGGGTATTGACATGTCTTGGAAATTATAACCAGTTACGTCTTTGATGCAGGGAAAGAGCATAGACCAGTTTAGACAGTAAACCACTCCATTACTTAGATGTTCCAATCACTGTTGACAGTAAGCTCATCTCTACTGGGTATCCCCTGTCCTCCATTGTAAAGTCTCCTTCATACACTAAAAACTCACTCGCTGGCAAAAAGCATCGAATATAATTGAAATATTACAAAATTAAGACAATGGAAAATAATCTCTGTGCTTAATTAAGGATCTCAATTTTTGTAAAACAGACATTTGGAATATTCTGGTGTCCTTACCCTGAAATTAAGATTGAAAATGTTTACATTACTATGCATTTATACATGGCATTATATTTTATGGGGCCGTACTGCAGCCTCTGCATGATCTGCATATATTTGGACCTGGGGCCTTTTGCACACAGTTGCCAGTTTGAAGGTTATAGGCATAAATGAAGAAAAATAGTGAGTCCTGAGGGATAGCCCATTGCATGCTTAAGGGTTTAAAGATGACATTTGATACTTTAACCTGCTGAAGGCTGCAGAGGAGGTAAAAGCTGATTCAGCAGAGAAGTAAAGATTTCATATACTGATGTGGAATTTGAATTATGCACTGTGTCAAACTCTCCTCAAAAACTTGCTTCTATCTAATCCAATTGCACAAAGTAAAAATAGAATACTGACAGGGAAAAGTCACACCATTTTTCCTACCACAACCTTCCTCTGCTCTGTCACCACCTGGAACTCTGCACAAAAATAATGGATGAGTTTATAGAGGGTGCTTTAGACCACTGGTATTTGAAACTTGCTCAACACAGCTTCTCAAAGATTTTCATTTCCCAATAGTGATCAAGTTCAAACTTTTGAGAGATATGGCTCCTTCTCCGGCCTGTTTATTATCTCCAGAAATCAGCGTTGCTGAAATATAATGTATAAAAACATTACCCTTCTCAACTGAATTAATAGAATGTTAACACTTCCTTCAGGTCCAAGAGGCAACTATTTTCTCCAATACTCTACGCTGCTCCAACTGATTTAAAAAAAAAATTCCATTGTCACGCTCCATCTTCTAAATAATATATATAAGAAGCATGGCAAGTTTTGTTCAACAGTTACAAATAACCAACAATCATTGCAACAATCCCAGATTGGACTTTACAAAGACTTATAAGTTGCAAATGACGCTGGAATGGGACAACTCTTTGCATGCCCTTCCAGATGAACACCTATTGTACTCATGTATGGTAATATTTAATGGATCACATGCAGAACAATCATTTCCCTATATCTTACACGTGGAAATAAAGAAAAACCATTGAACCATTGATGGCTATGCACAGTAGGCTTGTGTATAGGCTGTGAATCAATGAATGGAATGAGCAGCAGAGTCATGATACATACGGAAATTGAGGCATCTGGTTCCATCAATGTAAAACAGCGTAACTGATGGACCACTGACACAGACCTATGCTCAGGGCATTACGTCAGGCCAATCTTCCTCCTGTCTACCATAGAGTTATAGAGTCATACAGCGTGGAAACAAGCCCTTCGGCCCAACTTGCCCACACCGGCCAACATATTCCAGCTACACTAATCCCACCTGCCTGCGTTTTGCCCAAATTCCTCCAAACGTGTCCTATCCATTTAAACCAGTTGAAACATATATGATCATATCAGCATCTGATCAGCAGTCGTTCATTGTCTTTGTTTCTAACTGTATAAAGCGCGTTGTATTTTCAATCAAATAAAGGCTTGTTATCTCAATAACTCCAGGCTTCAAGTGACATCTTAATCTACAGTAAGTAGATGGTAAATGTGTTAGTGTTTGTCACGGGAGATCTAGATCTAATGCAACTGATATAAATAATTCTTGGTGGAGATGGCTATTTTATCTTACTATGCAGTCAATATACTTTTTTTTGCCAGCCTATATGCACCAGCTATGATTATATTATTTTGAGAGAAAGACAGTGATTTTTATCAACTAAAACTGCTATTTCCTTCAATGCATCACCTTCGGTTACAAAGCAAATATCAGATTCATGAAATTGCTTTGTACAAATCACCCTCCTACGATCAGCATATGATACAAGTTAGAAGTTAGCCTTTGTGAGGCACTCGGATAAATATGGGCAATATGTCATTGTTGTGAAAAGTTACACTTATATTCAAACTAAAGTGCTGCTATTCATTGAACTATCTCCTGACAATTAATTCAGGGTAAGGCTGGGATAAGCACATTGTTAAAATGCTTCTTCGGTCTCCGATCGGTCATGGCTGACCATGGGTGTCTCCAGGGTGTTATTCCCTATATGGAGGACGCCTGTGCGTGATTTTGTTTTACGTGGGGAAACTGGTGCACAGACAGCCATCCTTGACAGATCTGGGTCAGGATCCAGTGGCATGGAGTCCAAGACGACTGGAGACCCTTTTTTGCTGCAGCCTTCATCCGCCTTCCCAGCCGTTGTGACGCTCTACTAAGGTCAGCCATCATCCTCCGCTTGTTCCACCATTGAGGTCTTCGTTGGATTGCTCTTTGGCAGAGACCTCCCCCTCGACCTTACCGCCATGGGTGGCCCTACCAGGAACATAGCTCCAGACGGCATCGCTGTGAGGATCTCAGGACCGCACAAGCTTCTCCACCACGACAAGGTGACAATCCATGGAGAAAGCTGAAGCAATTTAAATACTTATTGTTTGCAATCAAGTTATAGTTGGCTATATCATTTATTTTCTAATTAGTTTATATTTGTTTCGTTTTTAGTTTAGTTTAGTTAATTGTAATGTCTGCTGGGGTACTGTGAAAAGCTTTTGTTGTGTGCTATCCAGTCAGTGGAAAGACAATCAATGAATATAATCAAACTGTCCACTTTGTACAGATAGAGGATAAAGGGAATAATATTTAATGCAAGGTAAAGTCTGGTTAAAGATAGTCTGAGGGTCTCCAATGAGGTGCAAATCTTATATCTCTCACTTTAATATTTTTCACTTTCTCATTTTATAGAGGTATACAAAATCATGAAAGAAATAGATCAGGTAAATACACAGTCTTTTGCCCAGAATAGGGGAATTGAGAACCAGAGTATATAGGTTTAAGATGAGGGGGGGAAAGGTTTAGTGGGATCCAAAGGCGTAACCTTTTTTACAAAAATGTGGTGGGTGTATGGAACAAGCTGCCGGAGGAGGTAGTTGGGGCAGGTACTATTGCATATTTTTAAGAAACATTTACATGGAGGTTGAGAGGGATAAGGGCCAAAAGTAGGCAGGTAGGACTAGTGTAGTTGAGGCATCTGGTCAGCGTGCGCAAGTTGGGCCAAAGGGCCCGTTTCCGCGCTGTTTAACCTTATGACTCTATGACTCTTAAGGCCCGGTGTCCTTGTGGCACTAGTTCGATGAAGATGAGGTTAGCCTGGCCCAGCGTGATATCATCAGCTACTAGCTAGTATTTTATCTAGCTACCACTCACAGCCCATCTAGTTCGCAGCCCAACCACCTACAGTAGGATCCCAATCCAAAATGTCACACATCCATTCCGTCTTTGCAGGTTAATGTGTTTGTTTGAGGTGTTGGTGGAGTGGGCCACTGGAGGCCTGCAGCAGTCTAGAGCTCGATTGGATCAGGAGCCCCTCCAAGAGAATAAGCAAGCAGATCGGACATGGTCTGCAGCTCTCTGCAGGAGAGCTACGGTGGAGAATGTCGACAACATTGTCTGGCCAGGCTGACCCCTGCAAATCCAACCCGGTGCATCTGCCAGGACAATGGGCATTTATGTAGGTATGTTGTAAAGCCTGCCTGAAGATCGCTGAAAATCTGTCCCAGCCCGTGTGCGCCGTTTGGCGGGTTTAAAACGCGATTTTCCCTAGGCTGTTCAAATCGAGGTTTTTCAGCCTAGTTAATTATGAACGAAAAATCGCTGGAAGATTCCGTAGCTGGAGCTATTTTTAGCTTTAAGGGATTCTTTACTTGTTATAGCAGGTTAAAAATTAACCTCTAAACCCGAGACCGCCGAAAACGGGTCGGATCTCATAAGGGGAAAATGGAAGGTAGGCTGTTTATTTTTACGTTAAAAAGGGCTTCTTAAGATTCCTTTATACAAAGTTTAATGTTGCGAGTAGCTAATTTGGGCCCCATTATATCCCGCAGTATTTTTCTGGGCATTTGAGGGCACAAATCTACCGCAGGATCTCACTAGAAAGCTGATTTAAATGGACTTTAATTTACAGCAATTGAACACTAAATTCCTTCTATTTGGCCTCTAAATTAATGTAAATGGGATTTAAAAATCATGTTTTATTGTGAATTATTTGTGAATATTATTTGGACACTTAGGCTATTTAAAAATGTTAATCATTTATTAAGAAATGGATAGATGTTTAGATCTAGTAATTGAAGTCTGAAATTAGCTACAATTGGGTAACTAACTAATTATATGCTTTAATTCCAGGTCGTCCAAGTAAGATTATTTTATATTTGTTTCAGAATGCTTCAATCTATGATAACTGAACATTTCATTCAGTTCTCTTAATTTTTAAGAAAGTTATGGGCTTTTGACTGTCCACGATCACAGCTTTTTTGTTATGTCCATAGAAAATCAATAGGGGACAAGATGCTAATTTCCGAGTATGAAAATGACCATAACTTTTTAAATACTTGAGATATGAAAGTGAATTAGGTGTCAAATTATACTTCGTTTTATGCTTTATCTGATGGGATAAATTGCAGACTTGATTTTTTAAATCTCAAAATTTTGTAACATTGCTAATTTATGTTCAAGTTAATACTCTACATTTTTAATGACTTTGAAATTGAAGGATACAAGATGCACTAGTAACATGGTGACTCTTGTGAACTGCCTCTGTGTAATCTACTAATTCTTACACTCTTGTAATTAAGTATGATTGTGCCTATGTATACTAAGATTTTTACTGAACGAAACGCAAAAAAGGAATTCCAATGTCCCTAGGTACATGTGAACATTACATATCATTGAACCTTTGAAGCGTTGTATCACAGATGCTGCCTGCACTGCTGAGTTACTGCAACACTTTGTGTTTTGTTCAGGGTTCCAGCGTCTGGGGTTCTTGTCTCTCCAACCACCCTTCGTCGGTCAGCCTTCTTTTGTTAATGGTCCTGGTCCTCAAGTCTGTAATGCAGATCACCATTCTTAAGTTGACTAACATCCTGAATCGCATTAGGACTGAGCTGCTGAGGCCTCTGGCTCAGATTGGACGATGTCAAACATTTTGTCTGCTCCATGGTTCAGTTATATTCATGGTTTATTATAAACCTGAATATTTACTTAAGACTCAGGTTTTTAGTAGAAGCATTTAAAATGGTGTTTTGTAGTTTATATGTTTCAAGTGGCTCCCTGGCTAAACTATAGCCATAAACTATGTCTGTCCCTAACAATATTTAGATAAAATGAAAGTTATTTCAAAGTTATGAGACTAGATTCTTCTATTGTTTAGTCTCACACAAAACAGGAAAGTTTGCTTTATTATATAATAGCACCAGCAGAAACTGCATGTTGGGAGATCCACCTTCACATTCATATCATCCTCATGTTCTTTTGTAATTTCTTAATGGAAAAGTTTGTTTTTCTAGTTGCCCAGCACAATATACTTATGTTCATAAGGTCATAAGGGTTAGGAGTAGAATTAGGCCATTCGGCCCATCATGTCTATTCTGACATCCAATCGTGGTTGATCTATCTCTCCCTCCCAACCCGATTCTCCTGCCTTCCCCCATAACCTCCGACACCTGTTCACACATTCATACAATATTCCAAGAAATGGAAGAGTGTCAGATTATAGGTTGACTTCAATGAGTTAACTCTTGAAGATTTGTCTTCGGTGTTTTCTGTAAAGATTAATGTAAGTATATATTTTTAACCAATACTGGAATCACTAACGCTGTCGACTTAACCTGTTTGTACTGATTGAGTTGGCCATTTTCTTCCCAATACTGTTTCGTCAATACAACATTTCACAATTGTATCCCACGATGCACATACATACAGTTAAAAATATCTATTATTTTACCATTCTCCAAATTATCCATGGCTGATTTAACTTTTTTTTCAGGTGCCTATTTGAAAACTAGTTGTGTGGCTTGGCCAAATGTCAGAACTAAATTAGCACACGCAACTGAACTACAGAATATTGCAGTCCTCTTGAACAGCAACTTTTCACTAATTTCAATTTGAATCTCTCAAACTAGTGTGCTCTGTCTTTCCTTTCTGTCTGTATATTGCAACACAATAGTTAAAAGAAAATGTAGCTAATAAGAAAAATAGTTAAAAGAAAAAGAGGATTAAAAAATATACCAATTTTCCCAGATTTCTCAAGGGTTATGGGGAGAAGGCAGGGTAAAGGGGTTGAGAGGGAAAGATAGACCAGCCATGATTAAATGGCATAGTAGACTCAATGGAGTTCATACATAACGAGTAGACATATGATCTACTTCTGTTCCTATGATTTATGAACATAAACGTATGAAAATATCAAAGTTAAACTTTTTTCTCAAATAATTGGCATTACTAAGCAAGGCCCAAGAGACAAGGATGAGTATAGAGAATAATACTGGCAATTGATCAGGCGTATCTAAAACTGAGATACCATCCTACCAGAAGTTGCAACCCAAGTCAATTTGTTTGGAGCGATATGGACAGGTGGGACTAGCATAGCTGGGACATGATGTGTGGGCAAGTTGAGCTAAAGGGCCTGTTTCCACATTGTATCACTCTATGACTCTATGACTCTATTCAGACCTGATTGTTAGAGGGCAATGAAACAACTAACATGAGAACAGGATTACAAGGATATTTCTATCCTCAGTGATACAGCATTACAGCACACAAGTCTGTTGCAAAAAGTCTGTGGTAACAGTGGAGATGCTGGAGTCTGTGGAGTCACTGCATTCTTCTCAGCAACAATTATAGATGTGCATTCAAAATCATCATAGAAGAGTCACTCTCAACCTAAAAATGAATATTTTTATTTACAGCTCTTTGTTGAACCATGGGAGATATGTTGGCCCCTTTATGTGATGAATATTTGCATTACCACCTTTGTTAACTTACCAATTAACTTCCATTCAGGGATACCATTATTAAGAAAATCAGTTCTGTTAACATAAAGAGACTTGAAGGTAGTTTCCCTCTAGGACAGCATCAGACCATGCAGCACTCGATCTTTGGCTACATTCAGTTTAATAAACCGTCCCTTTCACAGCCTGGATATGTCATAGGGGAAGCCAAATGTGACAATCAAAGGATGTTCAGTATCCACAGGCATCACTTTCCCTATCATGCAAGGTAGTGAACAGCCTGACAATGATTCAATATGAGTATACAACAAGTTTATTTCAAAGTCTGCAAGCCACTTCTGCAAGCTACATGTTGTACCCATTTTGAAAAACAGATTCAAGTACAGTATGCAGGCAAACAAGTACTTTTTTTTTCCAGGGCGTTCTGCCGTTCTGAGGTATTGAGGATGAGTGATATCATGGAAAAGCAAATCATTTCAACTGAAATGCATGTAAAGTAACCTATAGTATATATGAACAAGGCAAGATGTTTTCATGTTGGCATTTTGGAACTCTTCTTTTCACGTAAAATATTAACAAAAACTAAATGATCAAAACAAAGGATAGTTAGTTTGGACATTTCAGAAACCTGAAATCATGCATTCAAACTCATTCTTGGCTTTCAAAAACACAGAAACGTTTTAACCATGAGAAGGATGGTTAACATAGAAATAGTTTTTTTGACCTCCGACACCACACCAACCACCGGTCACCACTCACATTAGTAGCAATTTTACAGAGGGAAATTACAGAGGGAAATTAACCTATAAACCTCACATCTTTGGGATGTGGGAGGAAACTGGAGCATCCATGTGGGCATAGGGTGAATGTGCAAACACCACACAGACAGCACCTGAGGTTGGGATTAACATTTCTCTTATGTTTTGAGGCAACAACTCGACTAGCTGCGCCACTGTACCACCCTCTGGTTGATAGATGGCAGAACCTACTATCTTAGAATGAAAATAATATTTGGATGAATGCAAGTATGCTATGTATCATCTACTTGTAATAAAATAGACTACCACAGGAAGGATCTGCTTTGGATTTTAGAGAGGTATAATATTCCTAACAATTCATAATTCTTTGGAAGACAGATACTGTATAAGGTTTGAGTTATTCTAATATCGTGCAGCAAGATTTATATATTTTTAATAATATTTCTTCAGACTTTTCAAGTAATGCATGCAGCCAACCCACATTTTACTAAATCAATGTCATGATAACTTTGACATTTTATTTTCCACCGTTTAAATTCACCTGAAACAAATGCAATAATAGTTCCCTCATCATTAGATAGGTATAAAAAGACATTATATTTTGGGATCTGGAATTTGTACCTTAATTGCAACACATCCAGATGTTGGCTACATCAACTCAGTTACAAATTAGCCAAATGTTCAGTATATATACAGTAGGCACAACATTATTCATCTGACTTGAAGAGGATCTTGCAGGTAGAAAATAACAGCAGGTACATTGATGTTCTCCTGAAGTTTGGAGTTTGCCTGTCTTGCTAGAAGTAAAGGAAAACAATTTAACTCTTAGCCGTGGCTAATCAAATATGGAAAGCAGTTTCTTTCCTTAGCAGCAACATCGTCACTTTGAGCAGATGGAAATAAAAGTGTTATTCTCCTACTGTCCTGGGATCAATGGCTGCCATCATTGGATGATCCAGTGTAGGCCTAGGTGCATTTTTCTGTTGATAGAATGGCTTTGACAGGTGGCAAAGCCACAAGTTCACATTCACCAGCTGGCAAAGTTTTCACCCGTTCCAAATGCTTGCCAATCTTTTTGAAAGGTTTAAAAATTGTTTGAAATTACTCTGGGTCACTCAGACCTGTTATAACTATTAAATCATTAAAGAAGGTAATAACCAAAAAAGCAAATGACAACATGAGTGCCCCTACACAAAAACACACATATTCATGCATGCAAGCGCACAACACACAAGCACACACACGCATTCACCACACCCTTGCATGCACACACATAAACAATACATGTACACTTCACACACACACACACACACATACACACACAAAGTCACACATATACATTCACCACATGTATGCACACACATAAACATATGCATGTAGACCTTATCACAAACACAAACACACACTCACACGCACACATATTCACTCATGCGCATACATGCATGCAGGTACCACACTCCTAAAGACAATTGCAAGTATTTATTATAATCCAATTACATTCAATTGCATACTTTCTCCAGGCAGTAGATTTACCCCCCATTGATTCTGGTCCCTGCGCTCTGCTGCAGCTCAAGTGGACAGAACATCAGAGATTTAGGGTAGACTTGATACAAGTATATCAAATTATGAGAGTGTAGACAGTCAGAATCTTTATCCCAGGGTGGAAATTTCCAGCATTCGAGGGTATAGCCGTAAGGTGAGAGGGGGAATGTTTAGTTGGAAATGTGCAGGCCAAGATTTTCTACACAGAGAGTAGTGGAGGCCTGGAACACATTGTCAGGGGTGTTGGTGGAGGCAGATATGATAGTGGTGTTTAAGAGCCTTTTAGACAGGCAAGTGAACCTGCAGGGAATAGAGGGATATGGATCATGTACAGGCAGATGTGAGCAGTTTAACTTGGCATCATGTTTAAACACAAAGGTTGTCGGTTGAAGAGTCCGTTCCTGTGCTGTACTGTTCTCTGTGCTACGTATGTTTTATTTTCCAGTCTGAGCAGGGAGTCTCTGGGTGTGGGTGCTGTCCACTGGTGCCACTCAGCTCTTCCACATCACAACCTCTGCTGGTGAACTACCCAGATATGGAGATGTCTTGTTGGCAGATGTGAGCAGTTAATGACAAAAAAACCTGCCCCATGGACATTTGAGAATGTGGAATGAAATAAAATCCAGTTATTCAAGATTAGAACATGAGAACACATTTTGTACTTTTATGTTTGAAATGTGAAATATACCTTTCAGATATATTTTGTCTTATTTGAAGCCATGTGATGTTTTGCACACCACACACTGACATACATGGACATCATTTGTAGTAGAAAATCAGAGCAAGAAATTGTAAGATTAATGATTAGTTTGTTGACAGTAATGTTTATTCTAATAACCATTGTGGTGTGTCTGGTGGAGAGAACAGAGTGGCTTTAAGTAATTGAAAAAAGTTCCAGATAATTTAATTCACATACGAGGATGATTGTTTTTGTAGACAAGCTGAACTTTGACTCTTATTGTAACTGTATTTATAGATCTGCCAATGTTAATTATGGCATCCGCCTCATGAAAAACCATGATGTTCTTCAGCACATTGCGCGGCAGGAGGAACGGGAGCACATGCATGCAAAATACACAAAGGTTATCAGGATAAGCATTTGATGGTGCAATTTGTTTTCAGCAGAAAACACTAAATTAATCATCTGCAAATGTAATAGAGACTTTACACTTCATAAATATTCAGCATATTTTAAGAATTTGAGTATTGGAATGTAAATTGAGCATACTTCTTGAAGACAGTTCTCGACGCTTAAATATTAATATCTGCTATGGCCACAGCTTTCAATGCTTGTGCAGAGGTCAACACACACTGAATATCATTGAATGTAATGGTTGGATTGGAGTCCACCATAGCAACTTATGTTAGCAAAAAGAAAATGCAAGTATTAAAGTACACATCAAAACTCTGCAAGAGATTTGAGTAACCTGGAGTGACTTTGAAAGGCAAATTCACTTCATGACAGACTCTCAATGTGATGACTGCCTTACAATCACCTAAGAAGGGTCCCGACGAGGGTGAAGTGGAGAGATAAGTTTTTTTGGCCTTCCATCACAGCGATGTGATGGATGTTTATGTAAATTATGTTGTGTCTTGGGTCTATTTGTTTGTAATGTATGGCTGCAGAAACGGCATTTCTTTGGACCTCAGGGGTCCAAATGACCTCTTGAATCTTGACCTGAAACTTACCCACCCACATTCCAGAGATGCTGCCTGATCCGCTTACTTGATCACTTTGTGTCTTTTTTATTTCCTTTTAGCTTTGTTAAACTTTTACTCACTTATTTGAGCAAATGTCGGAATAATGACCATAAAAATCTATGAAATGGTTAATCTGTTTTGTGGTTCCATTAAGATGATGCAAAGATAGATCAGTTTATTTGTACAGTCTTTCATACTGAACCATTGCAACTCAAAAGTAAATGGAAACATGGATGGAGGTTTCAGAGGGACATGCAACACTGTTGACCATAACTATGGTGCTGCCTTTTAGTTGTTCCATTGCTTCTAAAATCCTCAAAACTCCTAAAGATTTATGTTTGTGAAACAGCACAAATATATTCAAATTATATTTTAGCTGGTGGTGTATTGCACTCTGAAATCACCCTGAAATTACATACATGATCTAAAACCTTTCAATCAGAACTTAGTTGATGGTATGTTGATACTTCTGAAACCTCTTCTGATTTCAAGAAGGGTCTCGACTCGAAATGTCACCCATTTCTACTCTCCAGCGATGCTGCCTGTCCCGCTGAGTCACTCCAACATTTTGTGTCTATCTTCGAACAAATCATCCTTATCATGTTTTGGAACACCCAGTCATATTCACAAAGAATCGAGGCGGCAATGTGATCGGGTTTTATAGTTTAATTCCAGCCATCATTCCATCCCAATCTCTTTCCTTGAAATCCTCTCCAGACAAGGCTTCGATTTAATATGAACTTCTACTGCATCAACCAACGTAAATTAATAAGAGCTTCTCATTCTGGGTGAGGGCAACATTGCTTAAGACTCTGATCAGCCCTTGGTCTATCGGATGGAACTCCCCAAGAGTGCCAAAACTGCTTTTCAAATCCTACAGGCCTGCTACTAAATCTCTTTTCTATACTCTGTAGTCAAAGGATATTTTTGCTGTAACAAAAACAGATGACAGCAGCATCTTTGGAAAGAGAAACACAAGATCTCAGATCAAAAATCCCACATCAGAAAGTCAGATGAAGTTCCAATAAAGAGTCCTTGAACTGAAATAATTTCTCTCTACAAATGCCACAAGGTGCAGGAGTAACTCATGTGGTCACGCTGCATCTGTTGAGAACATGGATAGGTGATAGACACAAACTGCTGGAGTAACTCTGCGGGTCTGGCAGCATCTCTGGAGAAAAATAATGGGTGATGTTTCGGGTCATTAGACTCTGTCTGAAGAAGGGTCCCAACTCCAAAAGTCAACCATCCTTTATCTCCAGAGATGCTGCCAGACCCGCTGAGTTACTCCAGCACTTTGTGTCTATCTTCGGTATAAACCAGCATCCGCAGTTCCTTTCTACACACATGCATAGGTGATGTTTTGGGTGGAAACCCTACAAATTATCGATATAATAATCTAGTTTAATGATCCACTGGCATAATTGGGTTCTTTGGATATGTCCTTGGGATTCAACAACATTACCACTACCTGTGGATTCTCATCCAAGTCGATCACCTTCCGGACTCAGAAATATCTTGACATTCCTTCATCTTTGCTGGGTCTAAATAGTGGAACTCTGCACCCAAGAACCACATTAGTTAAAGAGGTGGCTCACCGCCATCTCCTCAAGAACAATTAATCACAAGGATCAAAGATGGCCTTGCTAATGATGCCAACATGCTGAAAAATGAATAAAACAGCTTGTCTTTACTTGCTCAATATCTAAGTTAATGCAGCAAGACCCATAGATCATCACTGAGCCCTGATTTACTGGAATATTTTTACATGGTCACATCATCTTTGCTGTCTGCAAGAATAAACAATCTTTGACATAAATCACCAAAGAATAGTTACCAAATTTTAAAGAGATCAAACAACATTTAGAAGAAATGGTACTTACAGTAACTGGAAACTTTATTAAGCTCAATGGAATGCCAAAGCAATAAAAGGCACTAGTGCTCAAAATTAAACTAACCCTTGCAAAATGTTCCTTTACTTCCTGTAGCAGTAATGTGGAGTCATTGATCCATCCTCCCTCTTTCTGCTGGCTTCAGGCTTACTGCAATCTGACAAAGCTTCAGAATTCTTTTAAAATATGGCAACATAGGAACATAGGATGTTCATTCAGCTCCTAGGAGCCGCTCAGCCATTAAATTTGATCACTCGCTCTGATTTGATGTGTATCTTAACTGTTTATCTGTTTTGGTTTTTTGACCCCCTAATAACCTCGCTGAATAAAAGTCGATTAATTTCAGAACAAAGGGCATTAAAGCCATGCCCAATTGCAATCGATTGCAATCAGGTGAACTGATAGCCACTGGATTCCAAGCAGTGTTTACCTGGACAAATGTAACCAAAGGAATATTCAGTAAACACCCAACTGAATGCTTATAATTCAGCAGACTTCTTGACCCATTGATCAGTTCTAAACACTTTAAATGATCTGTGAGACAGGTCCTCATCCAAGGACGATGGCAGCCATCCATCAAAACCTTGTCCTGCAGGGTCCATATCAGCCAATCTGAGATATGTATTCTGTGCAGCCTGGAGAATCGACAAACAACAGAAAATAATACAATAAATAATCCTTTATGGACAACAGCACTTTGTATCTGTCATAATCCTTTTTTTTTTTAAATAAACTGTTTTATCACATTATACTGGGGTGATGTGTCCACTGATCATATTAGACCCTCCTCTACAATGTATTGGGCTAATTCTGTCTAAACAATGTACATTTATATACCATATTTTGAACTGTTGTATTTCATTTCATTTTTAGCAGCATTAAATTCAATTTTCCATTTGTCCACACTCCTCTGTAACCAATTTAATTTACAATACTAATCTTATGCAACAATCTCTTTATTTCTGTTTCTATGTTAACGTTCTTGTGAAATTTGAGGTCATTACTGTAAGCACGAATAAATGGGAAGCAAGCTATGATAGTTTGTATGCCACTCAAAACAATCCTACCTCGTCTCCCATCTATCCTGTTTTATACACCTTTTACTTCTTTGTCTCATCTATTTCTTGATTATTACATCTCTAAATCATTTTCTGATGTAGCCTTATTTTCCACCCTGGTATTCTACGGCTGTCAGTTTAGGTAGTATGTCTACATTTTATCTTGGACACCTAATTTTAATCTGCCTAAAGGGAAGAGATTATAAATCCCAGTTGATTTTCACCAAACGGTTAAGATTAAGAAAGTGTCATGTTGACCATTTGAATTTCAGATGGATCATGGTTAGAAATAAACCACCTTTAGGCTTATGCTGACATCACCTATTTCAGCAATTAATTTTTTTCCCATTTCATATATTTTGTGCGGTGGCCACATGGCTAATGTGAATTAATATTGGACTACCAAATCATTATTTCAGCCAGCACCCACATTATTAAGAGATGAGAAAGCCATTTGTTAATTCAATTGATTTGAACTTGCATGTCAAATCTGTATTTGTACCACTATGTCAATGTAGTCTCCAACTTTTTAATTTGTTTTTTCTAAATATATGTCAAAGGACTTATTATCATTAATAATGGTTTATTTTACTGATTATTGATGGGTGATGGATCTGCAGTTTCATTGTCTTTTCAAAAGCTAGATCTCATATATTTCATCTTCCTGTCATACACACACAATTTATGCTTGCATCTGCTCCAAATGCAAAATTAATTAATTTGGGACACGTATAATTCAAAGTCTTTTCTACAAAATGTTCAATTTGACCAGTACCTGTGAAGGAGTAACAGACAGTAAGAAAATTCCAATTGGAAAAATGAAGCATTACCTTTATGCAAAGATTTTACTGGCAAAAGCCCAGTTGTTTGACTTTAACCAAATAGCAACATCAGCTTCATTTTAGGTTCAGTAGAGAAGTTTTCATTGCCAGATGTTATCGGTTGAACAAAGACCTACAGTCACCCTTCGAGATTGCAACAGTGTTACCTATAGCTGTGAAGGTCACTGCTGCCATAAATGTCTACGTTAGTGGCTCCTTGCAGGCTGTAAGCTCTTGGGAGTGATTATGCAGCCATCTCACAGTCAGCTATGACCAACTGCATACAGGAGGTCACTGATGCATTGCTGATGAGGGATTCCCAATACATACATTTTCCTAAAGCAGGGTAGCAGCAAGTTGGCAATGATTAAAGGCTGTACAGCCATTTTCTGAGAATACCTAATATTGTCTCCTTTGTCAAATTAACTTGGAATTACTTTGCCTGGACTCAAAAGTAAGCGTTCAATTATAATCAATGTACAAGCAGAGCCCAACGTTCGGAAGCCATTATACATGTTTTGCACAAACTATTCAAAGCTCATTGAAATATTTTGGTAGCAATATTCCCCACAGTCATAATGGTGCCATTGTTCCACTACAAAGCACAGGTGAAAGTCTAATCTTAAGAATGCTTAAAGTGAAAACTTCAGTTTCACTGTTATTTGATAAAATGTGCTTAATCCATCTGGAAAGATCAAATGTGTAGGGGGCTGCTTCTGTTTGCTGCTTTTACAGAATACTATCATCAAGGTCCTTCAAGATCAAAAATGAAGCGGAACAAGGTTGCTTGCGCAGTCTAATGTTGCTTGACATGTCCTTCTCTCTGTTCCTCCCACATCCTTTCAGAAATGTAACTAACCAAAGGCAATGCAACCTATCCCTCATCAAGGCCACGTCAAAACTCTGCCACAGATTCATCAGAGGAATGCATTACCTATTGACAGCACTTCTGGTACATCTGATACATTTAGTTCACAAACCATGCCATTTGAAATAAGTACACAGTTTAGCACAGGATAGTACAGGACTCCCGGCGAAGGGAATATTAATAATTTTATTCTTGTGATTGATTTCATACTGGCTTAATTGTCACTGAAATGATTGTATTTGATAATAATAACACTACAACAGCAGAATCTCAGGATAGAAGGAATGGGTGATGTTTCTGGTTGAGACCCTTCAGCATTTAGGCTTATTAATTGGTATATATGACAAAAGAAAATGTAATGCCTCTACTTGTGCTGCCTCAGTATTATCAACTGATATGATATGGTGATATAGACATAAACATAGAACAATACGGCACAGGGAACAAAGACAGAAATTGTGTAATGTTCCCAGCAATGCAGCAATTTTACCATACTAGTCAATATTGCTTAAATGACTATTACATTGGCAGAGAAAAGGCCAATGGTGTGTACCCAAACACATCTTATGTCACCAGGATAATTCAGATTCGAAGATGATTGCTAAATGGATACAAAAACCTCCAGAATCGACCATAATATCCAAGAAGAAATAGTTGAAGACACAGACCCATTTGGAAGCAGAAATTCATGAAGGGCTGGAGATTATTGAAAATCAGTGCATCCACAAAACAAAGGTGAGACTTTAATCCAATGAGATGACAAGTTAAAAAAATTTACAACACCATAAGAAGAACTGTGTAGGAAAGAACAGTAGATGCTGGTCTATTCCGAAGATAAGACATAAAATGCTGGAGTAACTCAGCAGGTCAGGCAGCACCTCTGGAGAACTCAGTAGCTCAGGACCATCTCTCCAGAGATGCTGCCTGACCTGCTGATTTATTCCAGCAATTTGTGTCTATCCATAAGTGGGACTGTTTATTTCATAGTAAAGATTTTAGTCATAAAAGATGTTCCTGACAAGACCAATAAAGGAAGTGTCTGGTCCATTGTCATCGCAGTCGCTGCCTCAAAAAGGCCAATAGTATCATCAAGGACCCACACCATCCTGGCCACACACTCATCTCCCTGCTACCTTCAGGTAGAAGGTACCGGAGCCTGAAGACTGCAACGACCAGGTTCAGGAATAGCTACTTCCCCACATCCATCAGGCTATTAAACTTGGCTCGGACAAAACTCTGAACATTAATAGCCCATTACCTGTTATTTGCACTTTTTCAGTTTATTTATTCATGTGTGTATATATTTATATAATGGTATATGGACACACTGATCTGTTTTGTAGTCAATGCCTACTATGTTCTGTTGTGCTGAAGCAAAGCAAGAATTTCATTGTCCTATCAGGGACACATGACAATAAACTCACTTGAACATGAACACTTGAACACAAACCTCATGCCTGTGGTAGTGTATACAGTAATTTCCATGCTTATTGTAACATTGTAATATGGTGTGACATTCAGTATTCAAATGTGACTGTGTAAGGGTGCAGTTATCACAGAGGTCTGAATGTACTGCACAATAAGGATAAGGCGTGTTCTTTTCACCTTAGTTTCCTTTCTCTGAAGCCCATTGCATTGAAAATATTTGTAGTTATGATTAATAAATTTGTGACAGAAATCATCTCTTTACGAGAGTAACCTGTATCAGTGAAATGGGTTAACTGATATTAACCACAAAGACATGTTGATGTGCACAAACCTCTTTTAGTGTTTCCCACTTTACAATATCAGTTACTTGCCACAAGAATTAAACTGATTGTGAAGCACTCTCAGACATGTAGCGGTAGTGGAAGGCAAGGCTTATGTGCACATCTTTGTTGAAGTGAAACGGAGTTATTATTTGTGTTTAATCCAAATGTACAGATTGACTTCTATAATCTGGCACTGTCTATGATTTCACTAGAGTTTGACAGGCCGTATTTACTGAGGTCGCCTCAGGTGGCCTTTCTGCAACACTTTGATGCATATTCTTCTTCTACTTTGGAGATATATGGTTTGCAAGTCTTTGAAGGGGGAGAGGAGGAAAAGGCCGGGAAAGGAGCTCAAACATTGGCAGCGTATGGAAGATGGGAACAGATCCAAACAGCAAAAGAAAAAGCTTACCACGTTGAAACAGAACAGAACAAAAAGAACCAAATCCTCATAACAGCTTGTCAACGAGTTTATGTCATCTCCTAACTGAAGCAATAATGGACAAATATGGCTCCATGCTAGTATATTTTTGGCAATTTGGCATGATTTGTGCTTCTAACGCCATGCCAAATCACTAAACATGACAGACATTATCCAGATTAAGCTTAACTTTCCATTTGTCTGAACAGAAAACCGAATGTCACACACATTGCTTTGTTAGGACAGCTATCAGCATATCAAAAGAGCATTTCAGATAGCAAATTTTGTTATCTTTTCTATTGGGACATGATATAAATAATAAAATCAGCAGTTTAAATTCTGCCTGTTTCAATCATTCTACAATCACTGAATAATCCATGACGTTGTTTTATTTTACAGTAAATATGCAGTGGTCAGGACAAAAACAAAGTGTTGTATAATTTAAAATTCTTTGAAACCTTGGTTTGCACTATTGTCATAGGATTTTGTATAGTTTGGCACCAAAGGTACAGTAGCTCCCAAGAGCAAGTTTTCACTTTGTTATCCAACTTTTCAAACAAAGCACTTCATTTATAAATGAAATCCACACATATGAACTCAAACCACCCACAGATGTAAGTAGGTTCGAGCAAACACAACCTATTTAATTCTCTTGCTTTCACAGTCAGAAACTTAAACCTGAAGAAAATTAAATTGTACAAAAAAAACGGAACTGCATAGGAGTGCTCTTCAAATAAGTAATATTCATTAAATAGAGTATTCTTGATCCACATGATCTATCAACAGGATAGCACAATGTTTGAGGATTATAAATAAATAAACAGCTTCTGTACCTTGGGTGCAAATGTAGTCATTATAGTGTTAGTAAAAAACTGTTTGTCAAATTCTTCATTGCTGCTCTGTGAACTTCACCAAAATGACCTCTGGAAGACTTGCCTATTCACAGGAGTGTATTACTGTGCAGAACAAGACTGCTTCTGGGTATAAATTGCATTTCTGCAACGGAAACTGAAAACCCCTGGGGAAAAAAATTAAGATGTATGTATTTACAATTTGTTTTTGGTAAATACATCAATGTTACACTTAGATTAAAAGTTTGAGCCATAATTTCATAATGTTATCATTTGAAACCTAACACTGAATCATTTAATCTCCACTAATAAATATAAATGCAAACTCTACATCTAACTCCCATCCTTACCTTATAATGGTCCTCACGTCCTCTCAATACTAAGCTAAGAATATTACTTTCATATTTTCCACCACGACTATTTTTCTCTTCAGATATTGAGTTCCTTGGTTAAGATTGTCCTCCTTTTTGCTCTCTGACAATATTCTCCCCCAATAATTGCTTCCATAATCTAGCTTTTCTTGATGATACTGGTCATAAAACCCAGAAGCGTGAAATGGCTTTCTTTTAACTAGACCTCTCTTCAGCAGGAAGTTCAAGCAGTGGTCTTGAAGATGAATGTTAAGCTCAAGTGTCTTTCAGTATAGATGCGGAGTGCCCAGAAATATTATCCTACAGATTTCAAACTGAGATACTATATAGAGAACAATTTAGATTAAGTTTTGTGAACTGCTATTCGCTGTCAGATCTTTATTGTAATGATAAATATCAAAAGTACTAATAGAGTCAGTGAGGACAATCTTAAGGGCAATATATCATCATTGGCACCTAAAAGGGAAAATAAAATTGCAATGATAACACAGATTAACTACTTATTAAAATGTACTGCACTCACCCAATACCTACGCATCTTTCCCAATCTCATCCTATAATTCCGTCTGGACACAAAATGGTGGAGTAATGCAATGGGACAGACAGGATCTCTGGAGAGAAGGAATGGGTGACTTTTCAGGTCGAGACCCTTCTTCAAACTGAAGCAGGGTCTGACCTGAAACGTCACCCATTCCTTCTCTCCAGAGATGCTGCCTGTCCTCCATCTCTCAGGTAGAACATTAGTAACCCCCAGCCAGTTTTGTCAGCAGAGGTCTGACTCCTAAAGCAGTTGTTGCTCCCACACCTATCTCCAATTGCAATGGTTTAATTACCATACAAGCAAAATACGAAACAAAGTGCTGGAGTAACTCAGAGGGACAGGCAAAATCTCTGGAGAACATGAATAGGAGACGTTTTGGGTCTTCAACTTGAAGAAGGGAGCTGATCCAAAACGTCTCCTATCCATGTTCTCCGGATATGCTGCCTGACTCGCTCAGTTCATCCAGCATTTTGTATCTTCCTTTTTGTAAACCAGCACATGCAGTTCCTTGTTTATTGTTTTACCATACTAGCATCTAGGTTACTGAGCAAATCCTGCCATTGCAATTGGGAGATTTAAATTCAACTAAAAAATAAATCTAGAATGAAAAAAGTTAGCTAGGGTAACCATTAAACAATGAAATAATTGTTGTGTTATAACATGAAACCATAGTGTAGGAAGGATGTCATTAAGCTGGAAAGAGTGCAGAGAAGATTTATGAGGAATTTGCCAGGACTCGAGGATCTGAGTTACATGGAGAGATTGGGCAATCGTGGAGGGCAGAAGGCTAGGGGTGATCTTATAGAAGTGTATAAAATCATGAAGGGAATTGATAGGGTGAATGCAGAGAGCCGTTTTCCCAGAGCAGGGGAATCAAGAACCAGAGGACATAAATTTAAGGTGAGAGAGGAAAGATTTAATACGATTCTGAGGGCCAACATTTACAATCAGAGGGTGGTGGGTATATGGAATAAGCTGCCAGGGAAGTAGTTGAGACAGGTACCATAACAGCATTTCAAAGACATTACCAGGTACATGGATAAGAAAGGTTTAGAGGGATATGGGCCAAATGCCAGTAAATAGTTCCAGCTCAGATGGGATATCTTGTTCAGCATGGGTGAGTTGGATTGAAAAGCCTGCTTCTGTGCTGGATGACTCTATGACACCATGACACTAATTGCAAAAAAAAAAAAGATCAGCTTCACTAATGTCCTAGAAGGAAGGAATTCTGGCATGCTTACCTGGTTAGCCTATACGTGAGATTCAGTTCAACGGAAATTAAGGATGGATTAAAAATTGCCACCATTTTCAGGCACCAAAAAAAACCTCAGAGTTTTATATAGCATTCATTCAATGGTTCGACTTGTCCCAAAGCATCTCGTAGCCATTGAAACATTAATTAAAAACTGGTTATTGTTAGATTGTACGAAATGCAGCAGGAGTTTGTGCACGGAAAACTTCCCCAGACAGAGAATCCGACTTCATGATATTAGTTGGAGGATAAATATTGCCGGAAGATTGGAGATAATTCCCCTGCCCTTCTTCAAGGTCATGCTAGAGAGGCAAATATAGTTTTGAGATATCATTTGAAATTAACACCAACAGTTATTCATTGTCTCATGTAATTTCGATGTATGGACACCCCACACATATAAATGAGCTCCCATAAATATTATTAAAGAACTATTCTAAAGAAAAATAACAGTTCATATAAGCTCCCCACAGTAATCAGCCGCAATTGTCTCTTAAGAACACAGGATGCAAGTTTCACTGTGGAAGGCCACTTACGTGAGTTGCTTTGGAAATTATTCAGTGATTCTTCTATTGATCACTGTGCATTAATACTCTGTTAAACGATGTACCAGCCATTGTTCCATCAAGCCCTTCAAAACCAGCCATTGAGTGTGGGATATCCTGGTCTTATACCATTGTAACTAGGCAGGGGAGGACAATAAATAAATAAAGTGCTGGAGGAACCCAGCAGGATCTGCCAGGGTCTGTGAAGGGAATGTATGAATATTTTTGTGTTGATTGCCCCTCAATCAACATTATCAACATCAAGTTGCTATGAATAAATATCACCAGCAACTTGTTCTGTACTAGCCATATCAAAAAGCAATGGCCAAGAAAGCATACCAATGCCTTTACTTTCTTAGAAGGCCTAGGAAGTTCTGTATGTCCCCAACAACTCTCACCAAAGTCTGCGGATGTGCCTTCGAAAGCATTTGATCAGGATGCATCACAGCATGGTTTGGGAACGGATTCATCCAAGACTACAAGAAATTGCAGAGAATTGTGGACGCAACCCAGATCATCACACAAACCAACCTCCCTTCCATTGACTCCATTTACACTTCACTCTACCTCGGCAAGTCTCACTACAGTCACCCCCTCTTCTCCCCTTTTCCATCAGACAAGTGTGAAAATGCATACCTCCAGAATCAGGTGGTTTCTTCCCAGCTGTTATCAGGCAACTGGTGCATCCTATCAACGACTAGGAAAGTGGTCCTGGGGTACCATCTACCTCACTGGAGACCCTCACACTATCTTTAATTGAACTTTACTGAACTTTATTTTTCACTATATGTTATTCTCTTGATCCTGCGCTCACTGTGGACGGTTTGATTGTAATCATGTACAGTCTTTTCACTGGCTTGTTTGCATGCAACAGAAAGCTGTTCACTGTACCTTGGAAGAGAAATGCTACCTGGCCCACTGAGTTACTCCAGCATCTACAGTTCATTCCTAAATTAAACCAATAATGTTCCCCTTGATGCAAGTCATTAACTTCCAGGCAGTGTGGTTATGTAATGAGTTATGTGTTATTGATATACAACAAATCCAATCCACCCAATTACCACAAAACTAGTCTACTTTCAGTCATCTGCAAAATAATGGGACCTTTTAAACTATCAAGTAGCCCTTACTCATTCAGGGCCTAGTCTTCAGACCCTTGGTTCCAATACAAATCAAAGGGGTGAATTCAGAAAAGAAGTGAGAAAGATTGCCTTTGCCACAAGTCAGTATTTCGAGGGTCTCCTCGATATACTGCAACTCAGGTCTCGCTCCCACTCCCCCCATTCACAACAGGGACAGAGGCCCCCATAGTCCTCACCTTTCACCCCATCAGCCATTCAAGGACCCGGACTGTGTTTTCACGTGAGGCAGAGGTTCAGTTGTACCTCCTCCAACCTCATCCACCTCATTCACCCCCTTTGATGTCTTGTTCTCACACTTTACATTTCCTTATCTCTGTATCTTCCCCTCCCCTGCCTCTCAGTCTGAAGAAGGGTCTCGACCCGAAACATCACCCATTCCTTCTCTCCAGAGATGCTGCCTGTCCCGCTGAGTTACTCCAGTCTATTTCAGTTTAAAACAGCATCTGTAGTTCCTTCCTACAGTATTTTACCATGTGTGGCACAAGGTACTCTGACGTCATGCCTGTTCTAAGGCAATATTTCCATGAGAGCTGAACTGGGTTGACTTGATCATCAGAGGTAAAAGGGCTATTATTCCCATGCTACCAAGGAATGACATGGTGAAAAGTATTCACTGGGAGTGAATTGTTGCTCCTGCAAAATGAGTCAATGTATCCACACACTCTAGATCAATGAGGAAATCAGAGGCCATGTGCAGAAAGGCAAGTCCCTCAGATATCTCAAAAGAAACCAAGTAAATAAAATAGTTCACCCACATCAAATTCCTGGACACTCCATGGACCAAGGTTTTCTGATCTTTTTCAACTTTATCGGAAAAAGTGAAACAATAAAAACCATGATGATTACAAAGGACATAAAACACTGGAGTAACTCAACAGGACAGTCAGAGTCTCGGGAGAACATGGATAGGTGTCATTTCAAGTCGAAACCCTTCTTCAGACTTTGACAAAATGTGGCGGTTCATTTTTTTACAGCACATTGGGCATTGTCTTGAAGCATATACTCACTTATTGATGGTCACTCTGGAGTTGTCAATCATGGATAATGGGCTACAGCTCACAATAGTGAAAAGGTCAGTGCAGGTCTGAAGTTTGGTCACATGACCGTATGATCTCACTTTCCACAGAGTGATGGAATGGTACAGAACAGTACATGACGATGGCCCAGAAACAGATGAGGAAGGCTACACCATCATAATAGTAATTTATAAGCCAAGTATGTTTTGCAACATATGAGGAATTTTATTTGCCATACAGACATACCAATAACACCCAATTAAAATTTTAACATGAACATTCACCACATCGACTCCCCCACAGTTGTCACCGTGATGGAAGGCAAAAAAAGTTAGATCTTCTTCCCGTCTTTGTTGGGGCATTCAAACCTCTCATTGTCGAGGCGATCTTGGCTACCGCAGTTGGCGGTCGAGTCCTCCGTGTCGGTCGATCAAGCTCCCGCATCCGGGGGATCTCAGCTTCTCGTGCCGGACTCCTGAGTCGGACTCCTGAGTCGGGGCTGGTCAAACCTCCTGCGGCTTGGAGCTTCCCAACATCAGTCTCTACTCGTCTCTAGACTGTTGAAATCCACAGGCCATGGTTGGAGCGTCGATCCCAGACCAGGGATCGCACTCCAACCGATAAGTCCACAGCCCCGTGGTGGGGCTCAAAGTCAGTCTCGAGCAAGGCCGCCAGCTCCATGATGTTAGGCCGCAGAGCGACCGGAGATACGATCCGGAAAACAATCGCAAGGTAAGAGATTGAAAAAAGTCCCCCCCCCACCACCCCCCACCTAAAACAAACCAGAGAACATTAACACATACTTTAAAAACACACTAAAAATAACACACTAAAAATGACAAAAAAGACGAGGACAGACAGACTGTGGCAAGGCTGCCATCGCTGACGGCGCCACCCAGTGGCAGTCATGTTGATTGATTGAAAAATATAGCACAGAAACAGGCCCTTCGATCCACCGAGCCCATGCCAACCACTAGTTCTACATGGGAACCGCCCATCTCGTTTATGCAACGTTTTATGTATGTGAACAATAGAGATCTGAAAGAATCAACAAATAAAACATAGAATTTGACTTTATTGGACCTCAACGTTATATCTTGCACTAAATGTTGTATCCTTTATCCTTTATATGTGCACCATCAACAGCTTGATTGTATTCATATATAGTCTTTGACTAGGAAGCATGCAAACAAATGTTTTTCATTGTACCTTGTGGCAATAATAAACTAAACTAAATGTGTACGTATGGTGTACAATTTTGGTCGCCCAATTATAGGAAGATGTCAACAAAATAGAGAGAGTACAGAGGAGATTTACTAGAATGTTGCCTGCGTTTCAACAACTAAGTTACAGAGATAGGTTGAATAAGTTAGGTCTTTATTCTCTGGAGCGCAGAAGGTTAAGGGGGGACCTGATAGAGGTCTTTAAAATTATGAGAGGGATAGACAGAGTTGATGTGGACAAGCTTTTCCCTTTGAGAATAGGGAAGATTCAAACAAGAGGACATGACTTCAGAATTAAGGGACAGAAGTTTAGGGGTAATATGAGGGGGAACTTCTTTACTCAGAGAGTGGTAGCGGTGTGGAATGAGCTTCCAGTGGAAGTGGTGGAGGCAGGTTATATGGTTATAACAGTACAGCACAGGTACAGACGCTTTGGCCCATAATGTTACATGATGCATTTGCCGAACATAAAATATTTAAATCAAAATCTGCCTAAATGACACCATCACATTCTGTGGTCTTCCTTTGGTTCATTGCTAGTTGACTATTCTTGGTCACTTGCTCACTTAAATCTCTTTACATGGAATAAGAACTCTGAAGGGAAACCAATACAAATCGAGGCATATTCACATGGTCCCCTGTCATAATCAGCAATGAAGATAATTGGTAATAAAACAGGAAATGAACTGTAAGGCACTTGATTGTAATTAAATTTGCCAACACCTAGCCCTATTTGCTAATAAACACACAATAGAGTGATGATGTCAGGCTAACCCACCTCTCAGAAGCCACATAAACTGAGCTTTTACTAACTAAGAACTTTTCCATGTCTAAAAGGAGCAGTTATTAAGTTGTATCTTTTTTCAAAATGTGCCTAATGGCCAATGGTCCCAAAAAGTGACTGTAAAATTGTTGCAATAACTATTTGTTTAATATTAAATTTGAAGAGGGACATTTTTCCTTTTCGTAATAATTATTTTCATTACTATCTCAATACTCATCAGAAATGAGCAATAAGATGTCAACTTACACAAGGCACATGTTGCCTCATTAACAATTTGAAAAAAATGCAGAGATGGAGCTATCTATTGATCAATGTCATGATTATTGGAAAATATTGGGCAGCATAGTGGCGTAGAGGTAGAGCTACTGCCTGACAGCGCCAGAGACACAAGTTCAATCCTGACAATGGGTGCTGTCTGTAAGGAGTTTGGCCATTCTCCCTGTGACCTGTGTGGGTTTTCTCTGAGATCTTCGGTTTCCTTCCACACTCCCAAAGACATGTTTGCTGGTTAATTGGCTTGGTATAAATGTACAAATTATCCCTAGTGTGTAGGGTAGAGTTGGTGTGTGGGGATCGCTGGACTGTGCGGACTCAGTGGGCCAAAGGGCATGTTTATGCACTTTATCTCTAAACTAAACTAATCTAAAATATCAAAGTTATTTTTAAGATTCATAATACAAAAACACAGGCAAAGGAAAAATAAGACACAGAACAATGCAAGTTTTATATTTTAAACTTAAAACATATTGATTGATATAAAGCTGGCAATCTGGCCTAACATTGTGCACTAGTTAAAGTCTAAAGCACCATTGAAAAACAACCGAGTGACCCTTTTAACAATGTAGACTTTTCATGTAGAAGGTCAGAGATCAATTTGTATTGTCATCGAAAACCAAAAGTAGCAATAATGATTTTGTTTGATAGGAATACCATAAAACCTCTACATACTGTAATTGTGACAAACTAGCCTCTTTGAAATAGAAAGTAAAGGTGTTTAGATCACGAATCTGACCACTTTGCACAATTCAAACTACGCTGCATTTTTCGCCTCGTTTATTGATTTTTGTTATTTATGTGAGCTCCTTGGTTTGTTTGCCATAAATAAAGGGAAATTAGTAATCAGAAGATCACGGGGAGTGCCTGATATAAATCATGAAGCATACAGTGATCTCAACACATGTTAATAATTTATTGATTTTGCACTACTGTTTTAATGTGTTAGCTTACAGGAGAAAGGAGCAATATTAAATCTGGATATACAGAAGTTCTAATAATTAAACCCCTGGGTGAGTGCAAGAAAACCTTCCCCTAATGTGTCTATCTGCCCCTACTAAAGGTACATTACAGCGAGGACAGGTAATATCCAAGTTTAGGATGTTTTAAACAAATATTTAAAACAATATCCACAGAAAGTGGATTGTGAAGTCGAACTGCAGTTCGACGAGAGAGCAGAGAGATGCTCAAATGATACGGAAACACAGAATCAAACATGGAAATAAACCTTTCAAGCCACTCAAAGACACAAAGTGCTGGAGTATCTCAATGGACCAGGCAGCTTCTCAGAAGCACATGGATGGGTGACGTTTCAGGTCAGGACCCTTCTTAACACTGCTTGTGTCGGGGGGGGGGGGGGGTTGGGGGGGGTGGTGGGTGGGTGGGGGGGAGAAATCTGGAAAACTGGACGGGCAGAAAAGAGCCTGGCAGGTAATTGGGTAATACAGGCGTGGATGGTTCTTTGATAGGCAGATGGTTGGACAAATAAAGGGGTGAAAAGCGAGAATGTGACTAGCAAAGAATTGAAGAGAAGCAAATAGTGAAGCTAGAGGAAGGAAGGAATGTAGGTGGAAGGGGAGGTGGAGGAGAGAAATATGTGCAAGTCCAGTAAGGGCATAGGAGAAGGGGGGTGGGGGGGAAGAAGGGGAGGTATATGGGTGAGAGGGAGGGGGAGGGTAATGAAATTACCTAATATTGGAGAATTCAATGTTCATACCATTGGGTTGTAAACTACCCAAGTGGAATGAGGTGATGTTCCTCCAGTTTGTGTGTGGCCTCACTCTGGCAATGGACAAGGCCCAGGACAGAAAGGTCAGAATTGGAATGGAAAGATGTTAAACTGGTTAGTAACTGAGAGATCCAGCAGGCCTCGGCAGACTAAACTGCTCCCCCGTTTCAAGTCAGTGTCATGGAAGACCGTCAAACATCCATCTACACTAATTCTATTTTTTTTCCTTTTTCAACCCATCAACTCTCCAACAATTCTCTTTCTACCTGCCTAGAGTGGGAAGGATAAAACTTAGCAGTACAGCAATGAAACAGGCCCTTCAACCCACA
Organism: Leucoraja erinaceus; assembly: GCF_028641065.1. NCBI lineage: Eukaryota > Metazoa > Chordata > Chondrichthyes > Rajiformes > Rajidae > Leucoraja > Leucoraja erinaceus. The sequence continues at coordinate 25,874,534 of NC_073397.1, read as the reverse complement.
AGGTCTGTGCCAAGCATGATGCCAAGCCCAACTCATCAGCTTGACTGCACATAATCCTCATTTCTCCATTCCCGGCATGTCCATGTGCCCATCCAAACTCCCATGAATACCAGTACCTTTTCTGCCTCCACCACCACCCCCGGCTGCACATTCCAGGCACTCACTACCTTCTGTGATGCTGCAATCAATGAGCTTGCCAACTTTGGTGTCATCAGCTCATCGGGTACAGCCACGGTTTTAGGGCGGCACGGAGGCGTAGCAGTGGAGTTACTACCTTACAATGTCCAAGACCTGGATTCGATCCTGACTACGGGTGCTGTCTGTACGGAGTTTGTACCTTCTCCCTGTGACCTGCGTGGGTTTTCACCGAGATCTTCGTTTTTTTCCCACAGTCCAAAGACGTACAGGTTTTAGATTAATTGGCTTGGAGTAATTGTATAAAAATGTAAAAATTGTCCCTGGGGTGTGTAGGATAGGGTAAGTGTACGGTGATCGCTGGTCTGAGCGGACTCGGTGGGCTGAAGGGCCTGTTTCCGCGCTGTATCTCTAAACTAAACTAAACAGCCATGCATTCATTTGGAGAAAATATAAACTCCACACCTTCACACCCATGGTCAGGATTGAACTCACATGTTGCTGGAGTTGAGAGATAGTAGCACTAAACACCATGTCACTCTATGGAGAATTGGTAAGTTAGTATTGGTATAAAAGTACTTTCAAAGAAAGGTAACATAAAGTGTCAGAAATTCTCAGCAGTTAATGCAGAGAGGGAAACAAACTTAACGCTTCAACAGATCACCAATTTCACATGTGGATTAAAAGATGCCCACACATCTAACCCAATTCCATCTTCTGTTTCTTTATTAATCCTATCAACATTGCCTTTCGCTCTGTATATTCTTTATGTTTTTGTCATTTAATCACTACTGCCTTCCAGCTTATCACAGAACTTTCCTGTGGTTCTTTCCTCCTCTCCCCCTTTCTTTCATTTGGAAATGTGTTTTATTGGAAGTTCGTTGAACTGAAACATCCTCTGATAATCCTGCCTGACATGCTGGGCTGTTCTAGCATTTTTGTTCTGACATAACAAAACTCTCAACGTCTCTTGCTGTTTTCTAACAAAATCATTTTTTAACTAGGAAGACGGTTTCTTAGAATCAAGAACGTACACTTTCAACAACTGTTTGGTTGTACCCGTTAAACAAAATACTTTTTGATATTTGATAATTACATTTAAGTGTGTGGGAAAAGTTTCTGCATATTTCTACCAGTGTCCCATATATACCTCAGTCTGATTGCACTAAAATTATAAGGATGATTATGCACATTGAAGCATGAATATTTTTTATTACTTTCCTAAGTACCTGCACTTGGTTGTGGCTAACTCCACAAAGTGATGCTTAATTGCACAGCCATTGACGATTATTATTATTGTAACAAAATTGGTCGTCTTCAGAAATGTACAGATGATGACATCCAATGAAAATTGAATCTTTGGTTTGATAAGTGGAAAAAAAGTTGATGTCATGAGAGAAATGAGAGTGTGTTGGTAAAATGTATATTTCACAACGAGTGCCAATGAACATGCTGAAACTTTCTGACAAGTTCTCATGCAGACATGCAGACCAGAAACAAGCCCTTCAACGAGCCGAGTGTGCACTAACCATCAAGCTTCCATTTGCACCAATGCTATTTTATTTTCTCCACATTCTCATCAACTCCCTTCAAATTCTACCACTAACTTAATCACCAGGGGCAATGTACAGTGAATAGTTAACCTAACTGGAACAATTGAAAGAAAACCTCATGGCCGCAAGGAGAGCATCCAAATGCCACAAACACAGCGGTCAGTATTGAACCCATGTCTCTGGAGTTGTGAGGTAGCAGCACCATCAGCTGTGCTATTGTGTTGCCCGCAAGAGTGGCCAAGGATTATTCTAATTCAATGTCGAGGGTTGATTCATATAAAATAGATACACATTTTCCATGCTTTAACTGTGGCGGGAGATGACAAGATGAACTGCAATACCACTACATGGCACAATAACAAATGTGTGCTCAGCAGAGTTTTTGAACCTTGGATTTAAAGCTTCTGTTCTCCTGTTTAGTGAGTTATGTAGGTGCAAAGACATGATGACATAAATGCACAAGAAAATATAGGAGTGGGTTTTTCATGCTTTCCAGCTGCCAGAGTTTCTAGTTTATAGAAAATCCTTGTGACATCTTTGACAGTGGATCAACAATCACTGCTGATGGAGTTGGCAGTGTCTGGGAACCATTTGGACAAAATTACTTTCATGGGATGAGACAACCCAATGTCAGTCATCAGTTTCAAAAGCTTCACGGAGGAGGTGATGGTTCAAACATTCTAAGGGAAGACAAATACCTGACAGTTTGACAATCTTTGATTAGATTCCTGAGAACAAGGAGTGGTCATCTCTCACACAGCTGGAGGTTAACTTTACTTTAGAAATACAGCGCAGAGACAAGCCCTTCAGTCCACCGGGTCCATGCTGACCGCCAATCACCCCATACACTTGCATTATCTTACACACTAGGGACAATTTTTTTTTAAAACAGAAGCTTATTAACCTCTGCAGAGAGTAGTGCGTACGGCCGAACACACAATGGGAACTTCGCTCGCCCCCCTGCAGGAACTATACATCAGGAGGTGCAACTCCAGGGCCAATAAAATCATGGGAGACCCCTTCCACCCCTGCAACGGACTGTTCCAGCTGCTACGGTCAGGCAAACACCTCCGTTGCCATGCTGTGAGAACGGAGAGGTTGAGAAGGAGTTTCTTCCCAGAGGCCATTCGGACTGTAAACTCCTATCACCAGGGACTAACTTTACTGAACCTTTTTCCTTCCGCCCACAATATTTAATATGTAAAAGGATGTGATTCTGTTTGTAGTTTGTTTGATTGTTTATTTGTTTGTCTTTTTGCACAAAGACCGCGAGCATTGCCACTTTTCATTTCACTGCACATCTCGTATATGTATGTGATGAATAAACTTGACTTGACTTGACTTGACTTGACTTGACTTGAACTACAAACCTGTACGTTTTTGGAGTGTGGGAGGAAAGGGGAGCACCTGGAGGTGGTCATAGGGAGAATGTACAAACTCTGTAACAGGCGGCACCCCAGAATCAGGATCGAAACCGGATCTGTGGCGCTGTAAGGCAGCAACTCTACCGCTGCACCACTGTGCCGCCCCAACTATACGAGGTACTTTCTCACTTTAACAAATTTGTTGTATTGCAGAATCTTTAACCTCATACACATAGCTGAAAGAATTAACAAAATTTTTTTGTATAAATACAATACAAACAGAATGCTTAAACTAAAATTATGATCCTTGTTGAGGATACATTCAACATATTTTGCACCCCTTTCTACCCCGGGCACGGACGTAGCAGGCAGCTGTATGGGTAGAAAATTTTGCACCACCTTAGCATAATCCTCTGCTTTATAATGACTCACGTTGATAGGAGTAACTCGCACCTAATGTTTGGTAACTTTACAGAGCTTTAAAAGGAGGGAGATAACCAAGGTATCCATCTCTCATGCTCCAAATGGGTTGAACATATTTATCCGCAAGGTGACAATGTAGCTTTGATAGTCCATTCAAATGCCATTTAATATAATCATAATGGTGCACTGACAAGAAGGTGAGCCAACATATAGAGCATACAGTGCAAGCAAATCCATCTTACATTGGGCAAGATAAGAATTCTTAGAGCAGATAGACGAGTGAATAGTTTAAAGGTGTTCTCGTGACAAAAAAGCTTATCTTTACCTGAAAGTAAAATGAGTAATGGAATTGATATGATGTAAAATGACATCAAAATACACATTGAATTCTTAACTATTACAGTGATGGTTTATATCTGGGTGAACATGATGTGTCTTTACTGGCTATATTATTCCACCGGCAACAGTGCTTCACAATTTCAGAAGATCATTGACCTAAAACATCAACCTGTTTCTCTCTCTTCAGTTGCTGCCTGCCCTGCTGAGTATTTCCAGCACTTTCAATGTTTTAGTTCAGTTTTCCAGCTTCTGCATTCCTTCTTTTGATTTTCAATTGCTTCATAAGCAACCACAATTGAATATTTGATGATTTATGATATAAATGTTAAGTTTAGTTTAGTTTAGTTTAGTTTAGAGATACAGCATGGAAACAGGCTCTTTGGCCCATCAGGTGCGCACCGACCAGCGATCCCTGTACACCAGCAATAGCCTACACACTAGGAACACTTTACAATTTTACCGAAGCCAATTAACCTACAAACCAGCACACTACACACTTTGGAGTGTGGGAGGAAACTGGAGCACTCGGAAAAACCGATGCGGTCATGGGGAGAATGTACAAACTCCATACAGACAGAGTCCATGGTCAGGATTGAACCTGGGTCTCTGGTGCCGTAAGGCAGCAACTCTATCGTTGCAAATATCTAGTGCTTAGGAAAGATTCTCCAACAATTCAGCTACTCATCAACATGCATGACATTTAGCTTGAACTTTTAAATTATTCTTAAAAAGCAATCATACCTCATTGTTACACTGAATCTTAGGAACAATGGTATTTACAAGTAAGTGCAAAGGGCCTGTCCCACTTACGTGTCCTTGGCACGCAAATTACGTGACCTCGTCGTCGCGTTGAGGAGCACTGGCATCGTGTGGCCGCACGGGGCCGTTCCCACTGAGAAGCTCAGAGTGGTATGGAGTTGTGCGCGACATCGCGCGGGGCTCCGAAATTTTTGTAGCAAACAAAATCTTTGCGCGCCAACGGCCTGTTGCGTAACTGAAGGCCAAAGTGGGACAGGCCCAAGACCCTGGCTCGACGCAACATCTCACCTCCAACAGCAGCAGAAGAAGGCAAACGATCGCCAAGCTCGGCCTGGGGCTCACGGCCGTTGCGGTCAGGTTCCGCCTAAACTTCTACTCCCAGAGCGGGGCCAAGAAAATTGAAGATAGACACAGAATGCTGGAGTAACTCAGCAGAACCGGCAGCATCTCTGGAGAGAAGGAATGGATGACGTTTCGGGTCAAGACCCTTCTTTCAGACTGAAGAAGAGTCTCGACCCGAAACATCATCCATTGCTTCTCTCCAGAGATGCTGCCGGTCCCACTGAGTTACTCCAGCATTTTGTGTCCATCTTCAAATGACGTCATGCGCTCCAGACGGTTGTGCAAGCGCATGTATTCGCGCGCGACCTTTGCGGGACCGTCGGCCTCAACGCGACCACGAGGTCGAGTAATTAGCGTGCCAAGGACACGTAACTGGGACAGGGGCTTAAGGAAATGGATGGCCAACCAGGAAAGTAATTGAAATCTTCATGTTTTCAATGGAGTTTTTAATGGTGGGGTTGATTGCAGAAACAAGACCCGGATAACTGTCTATTCTGTCAATATGGATTGTGCAGGGTGACAAGATCCTCAAATATTCTAAAGATGAGAGCCTTAGAAGGAAGATCGGGGGCTTGACAAGCTCATAAGAATGGAGCAAATGGTGTTTGGAAGGATTTGCAGAGCTGTTTTGCAATTCAGTAAAGCAGCACATGATGAATTTTGAAATTTTGATATGATTGAACAAAATAACCTAAGAGCAAAATGCCATTCAGCCCTGTCATTCAATAACATCTAATCATATCTGCTATCCTCCAATCCCTATCCTCTCATTTCCTTAGTGTGCAAATAATTAGGGTAACTAATAAGGTACCAATAAAGTTGCTTTGCCTTGGATCACGTCGAACTCCTTGAGTGATGTAAGTGCTGCTGTTATCCCAGTAAGTGGTAAACTCCTAATTTGTACCGTGTCAGTTATGGAAAGACCTTGGGAAGTTGGGCATTGAGTCAGTTATAGCAAGATACACAGACTCTGAGCTGCAATTGTGATTGTATTATTTATGCGCTTAGTCCAATTGAGTTTGTGGTCAGTGGTGACCACCTCCTCAGGGTGTTGATGATGGGAGACTCGAAGATAGTAAAGCTGTTGAATGTCAAGATTAGATGACTAAACATTATTTTTTGAGTGCAAATGTTACTTGACTCTTATCAGTAAATGTCTGAATCTTGTATTGGTCTTGCTGCTTGCAGTCATAGACTATTTTGATTGATGAGGAGTTGAAAATAGAAGCTAATGTTGTGCAATCATCAGCAAATATCTAAAATTTTAACCTTTGATGGAAGGCAGGTCATTAGTGAAGCAGCTGAATATAATCAGACCTAGGGACTCTTGAGATGATTACCCTTCGACAATGACAATCATTTTTATTGTGCGAGATATGACTTTTTGGCTGGCTTTAATTTCGTACTTTCATACATTTCATTCATTTGTTCTTTGTACCTTTTCATATTTTTAGGCCCCCTCTCCCCTGCCTCTCAGTCTAAGAGGGGTCTCGACCCAAACGTTACCAATTCCTTTTCTCCAGGGATGTCATGAGTTCATTAGGTCATAAGTGATAGTAGTAGAATTAGGCCATTCGGCCTTCAAGTTAACTCCGTCATTCAATCATGGCTGATCTATCTTTCTGTCCTAACACCGTTTTCCTGCCCATACCCTCTGATACCCATGCTAATCAAGAATCTATCTATCTCTGCCTTAAGAATATCCACAGACTTAGCCTCCACAGCCTATGTGGCAAAGAATTCCACAGATTCACCAACCCCTGACTAAATAAATTTCTCCTCAACTCCTTCCTAAACGAATGTCCTTTAATTCTGCGGCTAAGACCACTAGTGGGCTGCTGCCTGACCTGCTGAGTTCAGCATTTTTGTGTCTATCTTCAGTGTAAACCAGCATCTGCAGTTCCTTGCTACTCATATGACTTTAACTTATCATTACCAGGACACAGTCAGTTATGTGCTGCATTGACGTCAACTCCCGTGAATCTCATTCGTTGGAATAATGTAATTCATTGTCATTAATTCACAAATTCTCGTTTCATTTTAAATGAAACACTTCCAACTAAACAAAATGCTGGTGCCTAAGTGGCCAAGTATAAATGCTAAAGACATTCAAAACTGACACGCAAACTGTCATTTCAACTCACTTCATAATGTGAGGTGAGTGTTGACAGATTGTAGCTTAGCTCCAAGGTGGGATACCTGACTCCCCAAACACTCAGCAGAATCATGACATTGAGTAATCACAGTTTGGCGCTTTACTTCTTCGGGTTGAATTACGGAGTAACTTGGGCGCTGAAAGTCAAATGGAGATCACATCAGATTCCTCTCATGCAGCCTAGCAAAATATTACGGAAGACAAGACAAAAGGCAAATCTTCAAATAGGTCAACCGACTGATAAACGCCTGACATCATTTGGATCAAAATAATATATATTAGCTTTCTCCATAAATTATGCATAAGTATAATAAAATTAATAAATTAGTGATGCTAGTCACCTAAATTAAAATATGCCTGGCATCTGAAGAATGAATTAATATTATAAGAAATGCAAAAGTGTCTTTCTCCTCAATAAATTCTCACTAACTAGTAAATATTCATGTCCGGGTGATGTAATTCTTCACTGAAGTGAATTTATGTTTCGTTAGCATTCTCACTTTGTAAGATTCTGAGAGGAATTAAAGACTCGATGCTGAGAAGCCAGAGAGTTTCAAAGGTTAGAAGCATAAAGAGTCCAAACAAACAAAGAACAATGGGGTGGCACGGTGGCACAATGGTAGATTTGCTGCCTCACAGCGCCAGAGATCCATGTTCGATGCTGACTACAGGTGCTTGTCAGTACGGAGTTTGTACGTTCTCCCCGTGACCTGCATGGGTTTTCTGTTGGATCTATGGTTTCCTCCCACATTCCAAAGACTTACAGGTTTGTAGACGAATTGGCTTGGTATAATTGTTAATTGTTCTTAGTGTGTGTAGGACAGTGTTAGTGTGTAGGGATTGTAAGTCCGCGTGGACTCGGTGGGCTGAAAGGCCTGTTTCCTATATCTCTATACTAAACTAAACAAAACCAAACAAAGAGCTGAAATACCAGAGATGAGGTGAGTGTGACTGCCTTTGAAATCAATGCAGCATGTTACCATGTGTGGCATCAAGGAACCATAGTAAAACTGAAGCCTATTGGAAAAAACACTCCAATGGTTTAGAGTCATACTTTGCACAAAGAAAGATGGTTATAACTTTTTGAGGTCAGTCATCCAAATACCACAATATGATTGCAAGGGTTCCTCCGTGCACTGCCCTCGATCCAAACATTATTTCCTGCTCCATCATTTACCTTCCTTCCAGCATTAGATCACAAGTGGGGATATGCACAAATGATTGCACAAATTATTCCATTCATAACCCTTAAACAAATGAAGGATCATAATCTTGCTTGCATTAAAATCTAGACCGCATTTATACTATAGAAGAAATATACAATAACTATCGCTAACGTCTAATAACCGACCCTGGAATTGTAATGTTATCACCAGTTACAACATGACATCACCAATATCCTGGAGGTCACCATTGACCAGAAATTCAACTGGATAAGCTGTAATGTACAAAATGCTGGAGTAACAGAGTGGGTCTTCTCTTTAAAAAGACAACTATCTGCTATTTACATTCATTAAATTATTTCATCTATTAAACATTTTTAGGTATGAGAATACATTAACTAATTAGTTATAGGCATCTCTATAAATCTAATCAAGCATACATCAACTTGGTTGCTCAGTCTCCCTAACTATCAAACTTTTCATTCAAATTATCCACTTTTGTCACTCGTAATTGCAAAGGATTGATTCTTCAGATATGCTTCATATATATCAGTACTCACATCCTTAGCATAATATGTGTCAGCATGAACACATTCCACTGCATATTTCAAACATCAACTGTTAACTTAATACTAACAAACTAGTGAATTACTTCCATTGCTATATATCTACATTACAGGAAATCACAAAGTTATGCACAACTATCACTATTTTTATTTCTTAAATTTCTCCATATTTGTGCTTCCATTTTCAATCTATCATGCATTCCAAGTCCTATTGATTCCATATTGACCATTTGTCTTTTCCCCCGTCCTATTTGAAGTCACAAAAGCATCTCCTCTAGCTTTCGTCCTCTGGATCATCTCAATGTTAGTATTTCTGCCTTGACTGTTTACAGTCTCTGGTATAATGTACTGGGTTTACATCCGCAAGTCCATGCCTACTGTGACATCTCTAGACTATTAAACTGTCTCTACATCTCATACCAGTATAGTGTTGACACATCAACTCAATCTGTGCTTGACACAGGCCTTTCAGTATTTCTATAAACAACTAATCTCTTGAGGTTGCTGAGTTCTTCTCTAGAACCTGCACACTCAACTCTGCGCCTGTATCATCTGCTGGATTTGGATGAATTTACCTAATTTCTGCATCTCACACTGAGCCTTTTGCTTCCTACTTCTACAGAGTATCCTTGTCTTTGCAGAGGTAATACCCTGAAACACTGGAAACTGACTCTAGAATGCTGCCCGATCAGATTACATAATTTTCCTCTGAACTGTGTGTGGTGTTGAGGATCATCAATATTCCCATTGCTCTGAAAAATGATTAATTATAGTCGAATTGATACTCCGTACTCAGGCTGCTCATAATCAATAGTCCTTGAGACTTTATTTAAGCAATACAGCGTGGAACTAGGTACTTTGTCCGACCAGTGATCACCGCATACACCAGCACTACTACACTCGGGACAATTTACAATTTTACAGAAGCCACTTAATCTATAAACCTGTGCATCCTTGAAGTGTAGGAGGAAACCAGCCATCCAGAGAAAATCCATGCATTCACAGGAAGAACGTACAAGCTCCATACAAGCAGTACCCACAAACAGGATCAAACCCAGGTTTCTGGCTCACCATTCAATATCTCATCCTACTACATTTCTCTGACCCACTTGTACCTTTCTTTACAGGCTTGTTTTACAACATCCTTGTGGCCTCCACAGATGCTCCAACAATGGCCATCTTTCCCCTTAGCATCTCATTGCCAACATAAAACAATACTTGCTTCAGTTTATATTTTTGCTAGCCAACAAACAAAGATATCCACTACAGGTGGCTAATTTTGTCAGCACGCTGATTTTCAAGGAGTATTCCTGATGCTACCAAAATAATGCTGCCATTATCATTGTGGCAGGTTTGATCCTTGCTTGTTGACTGGGAGCCATCTAGTAGCTATCATGCTTAATCTTTAATGGATTAAATACCCCATTCTCTGTAAACTGCACACTTGATCACCATTAAGCTAAGTCTTAATAGGTAGAACACCATTAAAATATATTTTATTTACATCTTTTATTAAAGGTAATCAATTTCCAATTAAAACCCATAGGGCGGCACGGTGGCGCAGATTTAGATTTGCTGCCTGATAGCGCTTACAGCGCCATAGACCCGGGCTCAATCCTGACTATGGGTGCTGTCTGCAGGGAGTTTGTACGATCTCCCCGTGACCACGTGGTTTTCTCTGAGATCTTCGGTTTCCTCCCACACTCCAAAGATGTACAGGTTTGTAGATTAATTGGCTTGGTAAAAAATGTAAAATTGTCCCTAGTGTGTGTAGGTTAGTGTTAATGTGCGTGGATCGCTGGTCGGTGCGGACTCGGTGGGCCGAAGGGCCTGTTTCTCTGCTGTATCTCTAAACTAAAATAGCCGATCTAGTGCATCAAAGGTTGTATCACCTGGTATACTCAGTTCCTAAAATGATTTGCAAACCTTCATGGATATATAACACATGGCAGCCAATTTACAGTCAGCAGGCTGTGAAAATAACTTGATCTGCCTCAGTAATGTTGAGTGAAGAATAAATATTGGGCAGAACACCAAGGATAACTTCAATGCTCTACTTTGAAATGGTAATCAGGATGTGTTATCTCTACCCAGCAGCGTACTGGGACTTAGTCGAACGTCTCATCCAAAAAAACAGCACCTCTGGCAGTGCAGCTGTTTCTCAGCTCTCTGCTGGACTATCAATCTTTTGGAGATCACAGTGATAGTGGGAAGGAAGCACAAACTGAAAAATTGACCACTGGGGCCAATTTGGTTCATCATGCCATACAGAGGAGCACAAGTCCGAACAGGTCTTCTGTTGAGCCATCTCTATGTCGACACAGAATTAGAATGTAATATGGTTAGTTTGGACTAATTAGGACACCATTTGGCATTCTCAGTGCCAATGGTGTCGACATAGGGGGCTTCATTATATAGGTTCTAAGCATGTTAAAGGGAATTCTCATTGCACCATTAAGCTTTGAGCCACAACCTGTCAAGATTCAGTCAAAGGCAGCCAAAACTAAAAGAAGAATTGTTTAGGGGCAACTATAACCAGCTATAGTTTCTCTGAGTCCACACTCCTATGGATCAGTGGGCATCACGAAAAACATGAAGGTTATTATACAGAAATAGCCTGTAGCTAATCGTGTCAGAAGAGTTCAATGCATTATGTAACCACATAAGTAACTTTAGATTTTCTCTAGAGTTATGTCAGCTTTCCACAAATAAAGTGTGATTAAAGACACGGTCAAGATTTTCCACAGGAATGCTGTTGAATTTTAGATATGCCTGTGAAAAAGAGGACACATATACTGAAAATTATTAATAGGGTCATGTGCTTAATTACCAATGTTGCATAGAGACTGCAATGCCATTGTGTCCAGAGAATGAAAGAAGTAAAAGCCTCCATTTTACTTACGTAGATAATGAATTTTGCACCGTCATCACTAATGACCAGAACAGACAAAATTAGCCTTTCTTTTGAACTTGTTACTGCAAAATTGAAGAATCAGACTTCCTCAGAACGACACTACCATGAACCGATGGTCAATTAATATGTTCTACTGGTATCACTAGAATCCTTTCTACAAATCCACTCATGGATAATCGCATTGCCATAAGTAAGGGAAAATATGGTCTGTAATCAATCAATTGGAGATTAAAGAATTTGAAAATGTTAATTTAATGCAACCTGAAATGAAAATTGGCCATTTGAGTAAAGAAGCCACAATCCCAAGACACAATCAAAATTTGAATACAAAAAAACAGTTCTGGAGTAATTCAATAGATCAGCTAGCATCCCTGAAGAACATGGATAAGGATCCACGTTCATATCCATGTTCTCCAGAGATGCCGCCGGACTCGCTTAGTTACTTCAGCACTTTGTGTCTATTTTTTAAACCTAATACCAGCCGTTCATTGTTTTTACATCAGAATTCTGATTCAGAGTGGGTTGCACAGTGGCGCAGCGTTAGAGTTGCTGCCTTACAGCGCCAGAGACTAGGTTTCAATCCTGATTACGGATGCTATCTACATGGAGTTTATACGTTCTCCCTGTGATCGTGTGGGTTTTCTCTGTGTGCTCCAGTTTACTTGCACATTCCGAAGACGTCTAAGTTTATAGGTTAATTGGCTTCTGCAAATTTTCCCTAATGTGTAGGATAGAACTAGTGCACGGGTGATTATGGTCAGCATGGACTCTATGGACCGAAGGGCCTCTTTTCACACTGCATCTCTAAACTAAACTAAATTCAAGTACTTTGACGTGTTTGACGTATTAATGCAAGATCTCCTTTTTAACCAGTTCTCTTGATGGTCAAGCAGGCTGGACACTTGGAGGGCATTGGTGAGCATTGCTCCACAGAGGAGCATGCAGAAACCACACAGACAATTCACCTGCCCCACATTTTGTGCAACTCCTCGGGAGCAGTTACAGGTGCAAGATGCCTCTCTGTCTTCCCACCTAGTAATTACAAAGTAGCACAGTAGAAGTTCACTTTAAATATAAATTATTATTGGCTATGCCATGATAAAAATACTCATCTTGACTGTTTTCACGCAAGCTATTTTGGAAGCAATATTTGACTCAGAGATACAATGAGAAAGAAGGATATGCATTTAAGACTTGTAGAGAATTGCTTTTGCACTTTAAAATGATGTTAGCACTCTAAAGGGCCTGTCCTAGTTAGGCGATTTTTTTGGCGACTGCCGGTGACTGTCACAGTCGTAGCAGATAGCCAAAAAAGTGACGACTGGTCCCCCTTACGACAATGTCTACAACAATATCTACGACAATATCTACGACAACCTACCACCTGGTCGACATCAAACTACGGCAAGCTACCGACAACTGCCGACCCATTAGGATGTCCACCTACGACCACACCTACGACAACCTACGACCACACAGGCGACAACCTACGACAACCAAAGTCGACCTACGTCCACCCGCGACAAGCCACGACAAGCAACGACCCTGTCGGCGACAACTGAAGACAATTCAGTCACCGGTTCCTGTCGCCGGTTGATGTAGGTTGACGTAGGTAGTCGCCAATGGAATTCACTGAAGTCAGCACCCTACGCCAACCTGCCAACAACCTATCTTGGCGCCACCCATCATGGCGGCAACCTACGACAGCACATACTACAGGAGAAGACAAGGTACGTCAAGCCCACAGTCGCCGAAAATTTTTAAATGTTTCAAAACCCAGCGGATCCTAGAAAAACGTTACGACTCTTTAGGCGATTTGAGGAGACTACTCACGACCATACAGGCTTCACCCCGCGACCCTCTGAGAACAGCCTAGTTGTCTGTAGTCGCCAAAAATATCGCCTAAGTGGAACATGGGCTTAATGAACCTCTATTTCATAAAAAAGAGTTCCTTTCCCTGCAATAGAAGAAAAGTAGATTGCAGGGGAAACTGAAATGTCAGTGACAACGACTTATAGCTCTAAAGTATTGACTGAGCCATATAAAATGTTACAGAGGTTCACTATTTTGTGTAGGTGTCAAAAATAATGGTTTGACATTTTTGATATTGATCATGGAATTGTCATCAGTTCAGTTCTGTCTCAGTTCTGAGGATGGTGATGCATAAATCTTAAAGCAGGCGGATATCACTCTCTCCTCTTACCACAGGTAGAATTAATGCAAGAGAATAATTCCATACAAACAATGAGCAAAGGTAAGACTTCTATTTTCATGAAAGATTATATTTTAGCGCACATTTGACGAGAAGGAAAGGATGGGATGTCTCTTGGTTAAAATGTGACATGAGTGTGAGTTGATGCTGTTTGATTGATCAGGCAGCCAATATGTTTATATTTAATCCTGATGTTGCAGAGGTGAATTTTGCATCAATTTTCTCCTCAGCGTGTTTGTGGAAGATACATTTGTTTAGTTCAGTGATTAACATTTAAGGCTCCATCCTGCAAAGAGAAAATGCAATAAGGTATATTAGTCTAGATACTACCTCAAAAAATACTGTTAAGATGATGCATCACTGTAAGCCTGGGAGATAGTGCCCATTTCTGAGAAAGTGTTAAGAAGCAGATTGTACAGTGAAGCTGCTCCCACAAACCTATTAAAAAAACTGAAAGTTTTCCTTGAATTTGACCCTGGGGCAATAAACTGAAAGTCAATTGAACTTGAACATGATGTTGTCCCCATACATAAGCTGCCTTTGTCCTTCAAGGATATCTAGCTTGGGAGGTGCTTCAGAAAGACGATCGTGTGAGTTACTACAAATAGTTTGCAACACATCAGTCACAATAGAAAATTTTGAGTGGATTTTCAGAAGTTGGAAATTATACAGATTTCATTAGATGGAACCGATACACATAAATAGCAAATTCATAATAGAAAATGAAGCAAAGCAAAAGATTTAAAAAAAAAATCAGTTTGCTGTTCGTATTATAAGCCAACTAGATCAGGTTGGACTGAAGTGATTTAAACGCAGTTCAAACCTGCAGCCATAAAATTACTTTGGGGGAATATTGCAGCATGAATGCTTAATATATTCATTTGAAATTCTTACATTCCTTGCTTTAATGGAGACATTAATTACATTTAAAATAAAAAAACATGTTAATGCCTCTACGAAAATAATGGACAATGAACTTTCATATGATTATATGAGGCATTTATACTAATATTCACATTTCCAAGGTTAATGTTTTAATTGGTCTTTGTCCAGAATTTCTGTTAAAAAGGAAAGTTGTGAATTTATGGATGTAAACCTTTCTATGAAACGCTCTGGGAAATCATAATTCTTAACCATAGCTGATTAGGATTTAAAGCCTTGAACTGTCTTTTGAACTCACTGGTGAGTTCTTTTCTTTATACATCAGGTCTCTAAACGAAGGGACTTTACTGGCTAGGAATGTCTTAGTTTATGGTAGACACAAACTGCTGGAGTAACTCAGTGAGACAGGCAGCATCGCTGGAGGGAAGGAATGGGTGCTGTTTACATATTCTCTTATAATGAATAGTGCTGATACTGCTAAATTTCCCCCCAGAAATTTGCAATCAAGGAGATAAGAAATAAATGGGCATTCATTTCTTCACCTTTGAATAGTCCAAGTGTGTGAGTGTGTGCTTTTTAGTCTTTTGTTCTCTCCTTTGTCCTTGCAGGCACTGGTCTAACTATTTTGTTTAAATCTCCTGTAACTAGAAGCTGATTATTGGAGAAAGTGAGAGGTCTGCCCAAGACAGAGAAATGAGTATTTACATGTGGCTCCAATGGTGCAAGAGTTAGATTTCATAGGTAACTAACATTTTCGGAGCATTTTATGCACTGCTTAATGAGTCTTATACTCACAGGTTAATGCCCACAGCCTGGGTAGAATTATCTTATTGGACTCGGGAGATAAATTAGAAACTTTCAACTTTTGTAAAAATATTTAATTAAGAGTTTTTATTATTTATTCCATTGCTATCAGAGTGCTGCATATATATACTAGATTTTGAAAGTTATACATTGCAATAGTTATATTTTCAAGAATTAAAATAAAATAATGTAATGGAAAATAACAATGGAATGTTATTACATTCTCTAATTCAATTAAATCGTAATGACTTTTTCATTTTTAATAGTTCATTAGATTTAGTTCATTAGTCTCATTAGGAAAATAGGTGTAGGAAAATAGGAATTACTGAAACTTGTCATTACCATATGTTTAAGTTTCATAAATGTTTTTGTCATCATTAGAGCCATGATGTCATTAGTGATGAAGCAAATTGCCCTCTGCTTGATCCAAGGGCTTTCATTATAAGTGGACAGAGGCCTGGAATCTTGGAACACCTTTTCTAGTCTGGGAGAATGAACGGGTGCTGTCTGTACGGAGGTTGTACGTTATCCTTGTGACCGCGTGGGTTTTCTCCGGGTGCTCCAGTTTCCTCCCACACTCCAACGACGCACAGGGTTGTAGGTTAATTGACTTTGGTAAAATTGTAAGTTGTTCCTAGTGTGTAGGACTATTATTAGTGTATAGGAGTGATCGCTGGCTGGCCCGGACTCGATGGGCTTGAAGGGCCTGTTTCCGCTCTGAATCTCTAAAGCCTACATCACATTTTAATACTTTTAAGAACAACGATACCAGCAGGAGTTTGAATAAAATGTCAATGGTTACGACTGTAGAGTTTATTTCAATATTTTGACTTGAAGACAAGTGGTTTCATTGAAATACCAATGTACAATGGGAGCACATCATAAATGACAAAACATCACTGAATATCCAAACACCTTTACTGGGACAAAGAAATTGAAATGGATAATCCAAAATTAGTGTTGTGAGTGTTGATTCTCTGGGTACACAAATATCCCAATTATTGATTGACAGAGCAAATATGCCTATGACTGTGTTTGACGTGCAAAGTGACAAAATAATAAGTCTGGTTTGGAACCTTCCTGGATTTCTGTCACAATGTTGTAAAATAACTTAGTTGAAGATGTCTGATGCCTGGTTTGATGTAGGGCAATTAATACAGCCCCATTGACTCACATTTGTCTAATGCATATGAGAACGTCTAATGGTATGGCAGTTTAGAAACCTTGGCTCTTGAGTTCACTTACTGTGAACCAGTAGCATCTGGGTTTTTTGTACAAAGTTATCCTTTTATTTTCAAAATGTTTATTTTGCATGTAGTTCGCATTTAAACAGCTTTTTTGTTTTCAATACTGGTTCCTGTATGTATTAATTTCTGCTATCATAATTCATGAATTATGTTCAATGTCTAAGAAATCCTAGCAAAGGTATTTTCGATGAAGCCTGTCTAAACACTTTCAGTATAAGATCTTTGATGTTCTTTTTACCTCACATTATTGAATAAGATTCATACTAAAATTTCCTGAAGACACAACGTAGAGCGGTCTTTTAAGCTAATCTCAATCCAGACAGAACCTTATGAGCCTGTCCCACTTAGGCGACTTTTTAGGCAACTGCAGGAGACTATGCAGTCGCCACATGGTCGAACAATTTACGGTTAAAAAAGGAACAGAATCAATGTGTAGAAGTTGTTACCAGGTGAAGAAAATTGGAGATAATCAAATATACAACCATATTTTTTGAAGAGGGAAGGTCTGAAATTTGATGAACAAATCAAGTTTCTATCTGTGTAGACCTTTATGATACAATATTATACAGAGTAATGTCAACAGCAGTTCACCACTTTGATTCAGTTCTCATTGCAAAGCAAGATCAGAAGTTGAGGACAGAATTTTGATTTATGTTGTGCAATCTCTTTTGAATTAAAACAGTTTCTTTGATGTTTCCCTTGCATTTTACTCATTTTCTTTGATTCAACTTTGCAATATATTCCTGTAATTGCATCATGTTTTAAGCTTCCACTGGAGTCTTGTAAATGGTACCTTCATAGCTTTTGTAAATTATACTCTTCTAACATTTTAAATTAACAAAGTGGAAATTGTAAATTACAAGAAAAATGCAAATGGACTTCAAACTGACCTCTTGTTTCTTTGCTGCAACCCCCCAGAATAATAACCTAAAAATCCTTACAAGATTGAATTTTAAAACCATCCTTCAGGGCAATAGCTATTTTATGAAATCAGATTTGCTATGTAAAAATACAAAACATATTTTTCATCTGTTCATTTATTAAAAATATATATTTTCTATTCTGTGGCACATCAACATGACATTCAATGCAAAATAAGTTTTTGTGTTGCAAAAGACTATTATGTTAAGCTATGTTAAATATCCATGGTGGATATGCAATTCTTGCTCATTTTACTATCAAGGAACATGGGAAAATTGTCCAAGTGAAATTTGGAGACCAAAACATATATTTCTAATGATTTCACAAAACTGAAAATGTTAAACAATGCATTAAAAACCTTTCAGCATAATATCCGAGCTTCATATAACTTTGACTGATAAGATGCTTTGTGGGCCTCCAACAGTTTTCATCTGTTTATGAGATAATTTGAAGATTGCCTAAGGACAACCTGCAAGGTATTTCCATCGGATGTAAGACTGGTGTACGTCAGATATATTTCTGAAGAACACTGCAGAAAAAAAATGTAATGTAAGCCTTTACAAAGGACAGTGACATAGGTGAAACAGTGGCGCAGCAGTAGAGTTGCTGCCTTACAATGCCAAAGGCCCAGGTTCGATCCTGACTAAAGGTGCTTTTCGTGTATAGTTTGCATTTTCTCCCTGTGACTACGTTGGTTTTCTCCGAGTGCTCTGGTTTTTCTTCCCATATTCCAAAGACGTGCAGGTTTGTCGGTTAATTGGCTTCTGGAAATTGTTCCTAGTGTGTGGGCTAGAACTAGTATATAGGGGAACTTTGGTTGTGGGGTGAAGGGCCCGTTTCTGTGCTGTTTCTGTAAACTAAATTAACTGAGCAGTGAGAATGGATGACAACATAGTGATAATGATAACTTTTCCAAAGCCGTACTAAAAATAATTTCCTCCCCGTTCAATTTGGTTATTTTTGCCATTGAATAAAATAAATGGTAGAAAAACCATCAGAAATTAGTAAATTCTCATCAGGCAACAAATCTATCTTTAACCGTGTATGCGTATCTGGTTCCCAGATCCAAAGCAATGGTGGAATGCGACATTAACACAATGCCCACTTCTCCCAATGCTGTCAGGGGAATAAGGTGAGGAGGAAATAAGGTGTTTGTTGAAGTTACATAAAATTGGATAATTCAATGTTCATACCATAATTTCCTCTCGAGCTTCCCAGTGTGCTTGTATCTTATCAGGCCAGAGAGTTTTATCTACCTTCATATGACTAAGAACTTTCAGTACTTTTTTATGAATGTGGGGACAGAGGCAAATATCTCAAATTCCAGCCTGAGAGGAGCCGACACTTAAAAGACATACAAACAAGAAATTGCAGATGCTGGTTTACAGAAATAAAATACAAAGTTGCTGGAGTAATTCAGCGGGTCAGACAGCGTCTCTGGATAACATGGACAGGTGACGTTTTGAGTTGTGATCCTTCTCCAGACTGCAGAGACTGTCAGAGGGACAGTCACCCTGACAAATAAGAACAATTCAACCTCAGCTTCCTCTCAGGGTATAATCGTGGCTGTAGACAAAAACAGATTTCAGTGTGCATACGGTAACACAATTGTCTCAGTCACAATTTTTCACTGAGATTCTAGTAGATTAATGGCTCCCTGAACACTTGCTTGGATTTGGACTTCTCCAGAAAACCACATTCCCCCTCCTCCCCTTCTTCTCGTGTATTTTTATGGCCTGTTTGTGCTTGGCTCGTTTTCTCACTAGTGCAGTATTCCAGAAGGTGACTAATCTAGCCATGATGTAGGAACAAAGAGTTTATGTAGAAAGCTTGAAGTCATAAAAAATCTTCAGTGTTTGCTACACCATTTTATGTAGGGTTTTGCACCAAATCCTGTACAATCATTGCATCAACCTACAAAAATCCGTCAGAAAGAAACATGATAATAGTTGAAGGTAGATAAAAATGCCGGAGAAACTCATTGGGTGAGGCAGCATCTATGAAGTAAAGGAATAGGTGAGGTTTTGGGTCGAGACCCTTCTTCAGACTTCAGTCTCGACCCGAAACGTCATGTTTTACTTTGTTCCATAGATGCTGCCTCACCCGCTGAGTTTCTCTAGCATTTTTATCTACCTTCGATTTTTCCAGCATCTGCAGTTCCTTCATAAACATGATAGTAGTTGATGTCTCATTTCCTAAGGGTCATGTTATGAATGTCATAGCTGCTGACTGGTTCAATGGTGCAATGTGGTTCTTTGGCTATATTTAAGAGGGAGTTAGATGTGGCCCTTGTGGCTAAAGGGATCAGAGGGTATGGAGAGAAGGCAGGTAAGGGATACTGAGTTGGATGATCAGCCATGATCATATTGAATGGCGGTGCAGGCTCGAAGGGCCGAATGGCCTACTCCCGCACCTAATTTCTATGTTTCTATGTTTATTGTCATGTATGTACTGTGCAGTGAAATGCTTGCACCCATCGCCATATTTTGACATCATTTACAAAAGAAGAAAAAATGTTCAAAGTCCAATGTGCAGTCCACATACTGGGTATACTGGAGCACCTGTGTGCAGCTAGTGGCTGTGTGTGTTTGTACGTGTACATGTGCGTGTGTGTGTGTGTGTGTGTGTTTGTGCATCCACGTGTGTGTGTGTGTGTGTGTGTGTATGTGTCTATGTGTGTATGGTATGTGCACATGTGTATACATATTTGTGTGTGTAATATGCGTAGAATGGATTATAACATCTCTTATAAAGCGTAAATTAGGGGTACCTTTCTTCAGAATAAAAGTGCCCCCAATTTCAAAATTTCTGGTGACTGCAATTTGGCATTACTGCTAATCATAATGTTGCTAATCATAATTCATATTGAGTGGACAACCCTTAGAAAAGTCTAAGGCTGCATTGTTCTTATTTGTCAGGGTCACTCTTCCTCGGTTTGTCTTTGCAGACAGAAGAAGGGTCCTGACCCAAAACGTCACCCGTCCATGGTCTCCAGAGATGCTGCCTGACCTGCTGAGTTACTCCAGCACTTTGTGTCTTTTTTTATAAACCAACATCTGAAGTTCATTGTGTCTATATCCTTCTGCCTTTTATATGTTGGTTCCTTTCATTTGTAAACAATGTATACAAGGCAACACATGCCAGGTATACACACGCAATTTTAGAACTGAAACATCTGTAGCCCAAAAATATAGAATTCACATTTGCCTCTATTTTTCCAAACTACATCCAGACTGAATTATACCTAGAGATGAAAAGGAAATAAAATGAATGCCAAAAAATTTGCATGCTGCATTCAATAAAATATATCTAAATGATTGTTTGCATTTTCTGCAGAGATGTATCTGTTTGTATTGTTTTATATTTATGTAATGAAAATTCTCACTTGTTAATTCGTTGCCAGCATATTTATGATCTCAGGCAAATTAATAACACTTTAGGTGTATACAAATGTTGGCATTAACTATCTGCTTTGTGAATCTCATGTAACTTCATTGTTCTCTATTCCATTCAGACTATGGTTACTCCTTCATCACATATCCAATAGTTGAATACTCTCCTCAGTACATAGAACATAGATCAGTACAGCATAGGATCTTGTCCATTGGTCCACAATGTCCATACCGATCATGATGCCATGTTAAACTAATCTCCTCTGCCTGAACGTGATCCATATCCCTCCATTCCCAGCAAATCCATGTGCCCATCTAAAAGCCTCATAAATGCCACTATGGTATCGGCCTCCACCACCTGCCGTAGCAGCATTACAGACACTCACCACTCTCTGTGTAAAATCATTTCCCGCACATCTTCTTTAAACTTTGCCCTCCTCACCTTAAGGCTAGCATTTTCCACCATGAGAAATAGACTCTGCCTGCCTACCCTGTCTATGTAATTGTACATACTACTATCTGATCTCCCTTCAGCCTCTAATTTTCCAGAGAAAACAATCCAAGTCTGCCCAACCTCACCTTACAGCTAATTCACAGCTTTCTGGTAAACTTCTTGTGAATCCTCGCCAAGCCTCCCCATGCATCCTGTAATAGGGTGGCCAGAACTGCACCCAATACTCCAAAAGGTGGCCCAACCAAAGTCCTCCAAAGCTGCAACATGACTTCCAACTCTTAAACTCGATGCTCTGATGGATGAAGGCAAGCATACCATCCGCCTTCTTTATCAATTGTGATGCCACGTAGGGACCCCAATTTGCACATCAATGCTATTAAGTGCCTTGCTATAAACTGTATACTTTTCTCTCACATTTGACATCCCAAAGTGCAACAGCTCATACTTGTTTGCATTAAATTCCATTGCCATTGTTCCTGCAATTTTTACAGCTAATCCACATCACTCTGCATACTTTGATAATCTTCCCACTATCCGCAACTCCACCAATTTTGGTGTAGTCTGCAAACGTATTAACCAACCCTGGCTGAAAGTTTACATCCAAGTCATTTATATCTATATATGTATTGTCTCTTATGAGTAAGCCAGTTCTGAATCGAAACAACCAAGTCATTGTGGCTCCAATCCATCTTAATCTTGTGATCAGCCTGCCATGAGGAACTTTATCAAATGCCTGACAAAAATACATGTAAACAACAACCACTGCCCTACCTTCATCGATCATCTTCATCACTTCCCCAGAAAACTCAATCATTTGTAGGACATGACCTGCCATGGACAAACTCATGCTGATTGTCCCTAATTAGCCAATACATCCAAAAAGTAGTAAATCCTATCCTGACGAATCCTCTCCAATTACTTCCATAGCACTGATGTGAGGCTCACTAGATCATCTCCCCTTCTTAAACAAAGGAAAAACATTGGCAACCCTCCAGCTCTCTGGAACTTTTGTCTGCAGCTGGAAAAGATGCAAAGATCTTGGTCAATGCCTTTACAATTTCCTCTCTTTCCTCAGAATAAACTGGGATTGGGCTCATCAGGCTCCAGGAATGTAAGCACCATAATGCCCCTCACGAGCCTCAATAGCACCTCCGTCTTGATCTCAAATTGCCTTAGCACTTTTGTATTCCTCACACTAATCTCACGTCCTTCTCCATCATGAACAGAGACTCAACGTACTCATTTAGTACCTCGCCTACATTCTCTAATGTCAGGGATAAATTCTGTCTTGTATCCGGTCCTAGCTTCTCCCTGGTTCCCCACTTGTTTTTAATGTACTTAAAAAAACTTTGGGATATTCTGTAATTTGACTTGCCTATTTCATACCCCTCTTTGGCCCTTCTAATCAGACGCTCAAATCCTCTCCTGCTTGTCTTTTAATTCTCAAATGCACTATCTAATTTCACCTTTCCATACTTTACAAATGCTTCATTTCTCTTACTGGCCAAATTTACAAACTCCCAGGTCAGGCAAGAAAGGTTCCTTTACCTTGCCATCCTTATCCATCCCCCTGGCTAGACCATGTACTTCTGCTAACTTAATGAATATAGTTGTCTTGCACAAAATATATACTGAAACCTTGATGCAGAAAACAAGTTGTTAATTGAATTTGCAGGAAAGAACTGCAGATGCTAATGGGGGGTAGACACAAAATGATGGAGTTACTCAGTGGGTCAGGCAGCATCTCTGGAGAGAAGGAATGGGTGATGTTTTGGGTCGACCTTGTTAATTTAGTTGGCACATACCAAACAAATACATATATATTGTATATATATCACAAGTAAAGCCCAATGTATTCCATGTATACAATGTATTCTATTGACACGTTGACCACTACTGAAATTACATTTAATACTCTATTTTCAGCTGTAAACTAAGTAAAGAATATAATGGTGTTTAAGATGCAGTGGAGTAGACAAAGTGTTCCGTCTCCGTCTACGCCGCATCTGCTCCCAGGATGAGGAGTTCGACACCAGGGCATTTGAAATGTCCTCATTCTTCAGGGAACGAGGGTTCCCCTCCTCCACCATAGATGAGGCTCGCACCAGGGTCTCTTCCATACCCTGCAACACTGCTCTCTCTCCCCATCCCCGCACTCGCAACAAGGGCAGAGTCCCCCTATTCCTCACCTTTCACCCCACCAGCCGCACATACAACAAGTAATCCTCCGTCAGTTTCGCCACCTCCAACGTGACCCCACCACTCGCTACATCTTCCCATCTCCCCCCCATGTCTGCCTTCCGCAAAGACAGCTCGCTCCGTAACTCCCTTGTTAATTCTTCCCTTCCCTCCCGTACCACCCCCTCACCGGGCACTTTCCGTTGCAACCTCAAGAGATGCAACACCTGTCTCTTTACCTCCCCCCTCGACTCCATTCAAGGACCCAAGCAGTCATTCCAGGTGCGACAGAGGTTCACCTGTATCTCCTCCAACCTCATCTATTGCATCCGCTGCTCTAGGTGTCAGCTGATCTACATCGGTGAGACTAAGCAGAGGTTGGGCAATCGTTTCGCCGAACACCTCTGCTTGTCCGAAAGAACCTACCTGACCTCCCGGTGGCTCAGCACTTCAACTCCCCCTCCCATTCCCCATCCAACCTCTCTGTCCTGGGTCTCCTCCATGGCCAGAGTGAGTCCCACCGTAAATTGGAGGAACAGCACCTCATATTGCGCTTGGGGAGTCTGCATCCTGCGGGCATGAACATTGAATTCTCCCAATTTTGTTAGCCCTTGCTGTCTCCTCCCCTTCCTCAGCCCTCGGGCTCCTCCTCCTCCTTTTTCCTTTCTTCTCCCCGCCATCCCCCATCAGTCTGAAGAAGGGTTTCGGCCCGAAACGTTGCCTATTTCCTTCGCTCCATAGATGCTGAGTTTCTCCAGCATTTTTGTGTACCTAAAGAATATAATGGTGTTGTTAAACTGGTTGGCTATTATGCCTTCAACCAAAGTGCGTAATATTTATATTATTTCTCTGATTGAGAATCTACTGTGGACTTCCATTGTGTTTATACTTTCCACTATTTCCTTATCTATGTCATTCAAATCTAACAATTCCCCTTCACTGCTATGAAACCACGTATAGGGTATTATTAGATTATCAGGCTGACAATGCCTTTAGCCAATAAATCAATAAATATTGCTCAAAAACATACACATAACTTTCAAGTGATAGGTGCAGCAATAGTATCCTATTTTCATAGGTTTTATGAATGCCATGTTGCAGATGATTAATTATACATAAAACATGACTTTAAAGGTTATATTTTATCATTTGTGAAAGCAAATAAAAATCAATACAAAATGGATGGTAAATTTCAGGGGAAGATATGATAAGAAAAGGTGGTTTGGTGAGATGGAAGATCATCCACTCAATTCTGCAAATATTCATTTCATTCCACCAGGTGGCATCACAATGGCAGCCTCGCCAACAGTCTGTCTTTTTGTCTTATTTTTGTTGTTTTTAGAGTGTTTTAAAAGTTTGTGTTTATGTTCTCTGGTTTGTTTTATGTGGGGGTTGGGGGAAACTTTTTTTCAAACTCTTAACTTGCCGGAGATGCGATTGTTTTCTGGGTCGTATCTCCGGTTGCTCTGCGGCCTAACATCGTGGAGCTGAAGGCCTTGCTCGGGACTGGCTTGAGCCCCACCGCGGGGCGCGAACTTACATCAGAGCCGATCCCTTGCCTGGAATTGACGCTCCAGCTGTGGCCTGCGGATTTCACCATCGAGGAGCTCGCAGTCTCGGGTAGAGCCCGAGTCGGGAGCTCCAAAGTCGCAGAAGCTTTCAATGAGCCCCGACCCGGGATCCGATTGCCCGGCACGGGGAGCTGACATCCCCCTGATGCAGGAGCTTGATTGCCCCGATGCAGAGGGTCCGCTGCCGGATATGGGGTCAAGATCATCCCGTCAGCGGAAGGTTCGGGCTCCCCGACCGCGTGAGGACAAAGAAGAGAAGAGATTTAACTTTTTTTCGCCTTCCATCACAGTGAGGAAAGTGGAGGATTCACTGTGGTGGATGTTCTGTTGCTTTTTATTAGTATGACTGTACGGCAAATCAAATTCCTCGTATGTTGCAAAACATATTTGGCTAATAAAGTATGATTATGATTCATCTATACAGTTGAGATAAAATTCTTTATCCACCTTGTATTCCTCAATTCATTTTGACATTTTAACCTAAATCAAAGAAGGTTGTATTGTTGATATTTCAATACCATTTGTCATTATTTTACTAATTTATTCAGAAATTGTACCTTAATGTATCGTGTGGGAATTGAAATGTCATACAGATGCTGTCCAAGGCACTTTTTTAAGGTCAATGTTTAGGGATGTCATGGGGGTAGATAGATTGTGCTTTAACCTACACAACCCATACTTTCCCTGACTTGGCAGCTTCTGATGCAATCATCAGTTGACAATGTCGGAAAGATGTTCTATTTTTGAACGTGATTCTCCCCTGTTTTGCTGAAAACAAATATCCAGAAAATATTATAAACCGCCATAACAATGTTCACATAACAGAATAAATCTGAATACATCTTGAATGTGTACCCTAATTAGGTAAATCGCAGCAATGTGAATACTCTGAATAAGAGAATATAATTTTGTGACTCTCAAATTATCCATGAAACGGGATTTCACTTCGATCAGCACTAAGAGTTTAGCTTTGCCATAAATTAATCGTACCGAACAGTATCTCTTATGAATTTATATTGTAGATTGTAAAATTACATACTGAGGTTATTAGCCCATAAAATGGGAATGATCATGCTTCTATGAATTTCATAGGCTTGCTCGACAATTAAAGGACATGAACAGCAGAGTGTACTAACCTTAAAAAGTTCACTTTGACAAGAGCCTCAAAGGTATGAAATTGTAACAAGTACAACTACTGTCACTTCTGGTGAATATAAAATACATAATGGACAGTAAAAAAAAGTGCTCCACCCATGAAATGAACAAAAGCAAAATATTACCTGAACACAGTCACACTTTAAAATTTAAGAAAAAAATATTTTTAAATACATCAAACATATTTTACAACTTCAGTGGAAACGTTGGCCTTATTTTGTACAGTTAGAGTCTTTTACATTAGGAATTTAAACTTTGTGATGTTTTTGAACACAAACAGTGAAGACTTAAAATCTACAGTTTCAAGTTATTAAATATGAGCTCTCAGAGAATTTATTTTGTAATATTTTTATGCCTCAAATGGCTTTTACCAGTGAGGCAGCATCTGCCCCAGTGGAAGATAAAAGCCATTCTCTAGCAAAGCATCAAGCTCCAGAATTCTCATGAATTACATTATTGTCTTCCAACTAAAAGAAGTGGCTTCTTTAGAAACTCCTGACATGGCACTTTTGCCAGTTCACGCATAGTTTCTGCATAGTTTATAATTGCACAGGACTTTGGATTTGCAGAAGATTTGCAGTTTAGTGCCTGATGCAATGTATGCCATGCAGTATAGAAAAGTGTCTCCCCATGATCCTGACTGAGACTGGCAGTAGTCTCCCATGTATCACCACCAGTAAATGCAAAAAAAAATCAAAGCACAGATTGTTTCAAAAAAGACATTTTCTCTGGAAAATCAGTGGGTCGTGATTTGACCTGGACAAAAGATGGACACCCGATTTGTTCTTCCATTTGATCCATTGCACTCTGTATAGAAAAACGAAGGAGCATCCGAAGAGTTGCTTTCAGGGGCTACAACACAAAATGAAGTTTGCTTTGTAAAGGCATTACTCAATTGATTCAACGGTGTTCTATAGAGAAAACTTGTTCCCATTTGATCCAGATTTGTTTAAGTTAAATATATGTGAGAAATATGGGGGATGCACTGCGTGGTAATTTTTTTTGCAATTAAACATTTCACATGTAACAGCTAGCTACATTCCCTGCCCAATTTCCTGGTTAATACTCCAAGATATTTTTCACTGTGAACGCACGGTGGCGCAGCGGTAGAGTTGCTGTCTTATAGCACTTACAGTGCCAGAGACCCGGGTTCAATCCCAAATATGGGGGCTGCCTGTGCGGAGTTTATATGTCCTCCACGTGACCGAGTAGGTTTTCTCTGAGATCTTCAGTTTCCTCCCATACTCCACCTCAAAAAGGCTGGCAGCATCATCAAGGACCCACACCATCCTGGCCACACACTCATCTCCCTGCTACCTTCAGGTAGAAGGTACAGGAGCCTGAAGACTGCAACGTCCAGGTTCAGGAATAGCTACTTCCCCACAGTCATCAGGCTATTACACTCACATAAAACAAAACTCTTAAAACATTAATAGACCATTATCTGTTTATTTTCACCTTATCTGTTTATTTATTCATGTGTGTATATATTTATATAATGGTATAAGGACACACTGATCTGTTCTGTATTCATGCCTACTATATTCTGTTGTGCTGAAGCAAAGTAAAAATGTCACTGTCCTATCTGGGACACATGACAATAAACTCTCTTGAATCTTGAATGTACAGGTTTGGATGTTAATTGGTTTGCTAAAAATGTAAATTGTCCCTAATATGTGTAGCATTGATAGCATTGCTGTGCGTGGATTGCTGGTTGGTGCGGATTGAGTGGGCTGAAGGGCCTGTTTCCACGCTGTATCTCTAAACTAAATTAAAGAAACTATCCCATGAGCTAGAGAACATAGTTGTACATTTCAAATTGATTCTCCATTTTCCTCACTTTTTTTTCAATATTTTGTTCTCTTTGCATAGTTAAGTTCACAGAGCAAATATAACAAATGCAGAGTTAAGGTCACAAATGTTTTGCGTCAAGATCGTGACTGAACCTTTAACTCCAGAACTCGGGGTGGCAAGGTGGTGCAGTGGTAGAGTTGCTGCCTTACAGCGTCAGAGTCCCGGGTTCGATCCTGACTACGGGTGCTATCTTGATATGGTTTGTAGGTTCTCCCCGTGACTTTTCTCCCACACTCTAAAGACGTGCAGTACAGGATTGTAGGTTAATCGGTTTTGCTACAAAAT
Organism: Leucoraja erinaceus; assembly: GCF_028641065.1. Lineage (NCBI taxonomy): Eukaryota > Metazoa > Chordata > Chondrichthyes > Rajiformes > Rajidae > Leucoraja > Leucoraja erinaceus. The sequence continues at coordinate 25,845,866 of NC_073397.1, read as the reverse complement.
GTAAATTGTCCTTAGTGTGTGTAGGATAGTGTTGGTTTGCAGGGATCGCTGGTCAGTATGGACTCGATGGGCTGAAGGGCCTGTTTCTGCACTGTATCTCTAAACTTAAAATAAACTGAATAAACCCTTCTTTCTTCTGTTGGGGCCGTTCACTAGAGTTACAAACTTTCTTCAGCCATTGTTTATTGTTGTGTGTCCATTCCTACAATGAACTACGCTGAGATTGATAATGAACATTTCATCATACAGAATAAGAGTATTTTTATTCCATTAATCTGGGCTGGATACAAAGTCTTTTTCAGGCGATAATTCTTTGTCCAATCTGACCATGCTGGTACCCATTACGTTTTTCTTAAAAATTAAAACTTTTAGATAACAACATAACAAGGGTCTCGACCCAAAATGCTACCTATTCTTTTTCTCCAGAGACGCTGTTTGACCCACTGAATTACACCAGCTTTTTGTGTCTTTCTTCAGCATAGACCAGCATCTGGAATTCCTTCCTACACATCTTTTGTTAAATTGGTCACCACATTATTACTTTAATGATGTACATATTTTTCCTTTTGTTTTATATTAATAAGCATTATCAGGTCCATCAACCCATGTCTAAATTAAATTTACAGGGAATCAGGGAAGAACATTGATACTCAGAATTTATCATTGAGCCTAATCGAAATTTAGTTCTCAGTTTCAAAATTGTTTATTTTTTGGCATTATTTAATAGCAAACTATAATGCAAAACTCAGATTATATGCTGATTATATCAGGGCTGCACGGTAGCGCAGTGGTAGAATCGGTACATTACAGTGCCAGAGACCTGGGTTCGATGTCTGTATGGAGTTTAGTGACCAGCGTGGGTTTTCACTGAGATCTTCGTTTTCCTCCTACACTCCAAAGAAGTACAGGTTTTATGGTTAATTCACTTGGTATAAATGTAAATTGTCCCTAGTGTGTGCAGGGTAATGTTAATGTGCGGGGATTGCTGGTCGGCGTGGACTTGGTGGGCCAAAAGACCCGTTTCCTCGCAGTATCCCTAAACTAAATTAAACTAAATTAAATGTAGTGTATATAATTGTAACTGTAACTTTAAGAACTGTACTAGAATGATAAGATATTGAATATATCACACGACAAAAATGATACCATTCTCGTACTCAGTTCTTAAAGTTACAGTTATAATTAAAGTTACAGTATGATTTGTGTCATGTGATATATTCAATGTATTATAATTCTAGTACTCAATTCTTAAAGTTACAGTTACCATTATATAAACTACACAAAACTAAACAACAATATTCACCAGCCTGAAATGTTCATACTGCAGCAGGTGTTATATGTGCTGCAATGACAACATTTGTATGCTGTATTTCCACTTCTGCAAAAATTTTGCTGAGTGATACATAGCTTGTAATGTTAAGCATGATTAGCAAGTAACAGCTTGATTTTGCCATTGTGTTACTGACTGTACCAGTACCCAATTTTCATTTATATTTCAGAACTAATACTGCAATGGATACCCTCACTATGTGTCGATATAACTTTAAGTGGTAAAAATATTTTAGTTTAATTTAGTTTAGTTTAGAAATACAGCATTGAAACAGGACCTTTGCCCATCGAGTCGGCATCGACCAATGTTCCCCGCACACTAACATTACCTTACACACACTAGGGACAATTTTACAATTATACCAAGCCAATTAACCTACAACACTGTACGTCTTTGGAGTGCGGGAGGAAACTGAAGATCTCGGAGAAATCCCGCGCAGGTCACGGGGATAATGAACAACCTCAGTACAACCTCAAGCATCCATAGTCAGGATGTGTTGATTAACTTTATCCAGAAGTTTGGAATAGTTGATTCCATCATTTATTCCATTATATTATAAGGCATTAGACGGCAATTGATCACAAGATATTTTTACATAATTTACAATGAAAAAGTTTGTCTTTATTGATATTTAATGTTAAATTTAGAAAAAAAAGATGAAGCCAAATAAGTGTCATAAACAAGGATCATTTTGGATGCAGAACAAACTTCGGAAAGCTGCTATTATTCCAAAAGTATATTAATCCTCTTTTCTTCCCGATTTCACTTCTGTTGTAGACAACAATTATCCACTTGTGTTTTTAGGCCGAATTTCGGTTTCGAGTGAAAATGTTGTCACCAAAAATCCTTATGTCACTGTACCATATCTGAAAGATGCTGTTGTGAATGCAGCCAATTATTCCACAAGCATATTAACTGTGTGTAATGTCTCCTTCTAGCTGAATTGCACAACCACATCAATGCGAAAACAGGCCAATGAAGATAAATGGCTTGTCAGCTCTCATATGATTTGAATTTGGCTGGTGCTTTTATCTGTTTAAGATGCATAGCGGCAAGTAGTTGAACCCTGCTTAAGCCTCATCGCTTGCATTGGATATCAAAAATAGAACGATGATACAAGGAATATTGAATATTAGGTGATTTTTCGATCATATTATTCTTTAATAGTCAGGGGAAAGTCACTGCTGCACCGCTGCAGATAGATTAATTGTTTTGGAAGTATTTGAGATTTGGAGACTTGGCCACTGCATGTTTTTATGTGTTCCAAATGACCCTTAAGGTACACACTGCTTTTCCTTCATTAAACCTGAGCTGGGGTGACAATTGTTTGCTGTGAATGGTGACAAACAGCTTAGAGAGTGGTTTTCTCTCGAAAGACCATGTTTCACTCTTATTTAAAAACAAGGTGCTGCAGCAACCTACAGTCAATTTCAAAAGTGTTTTCATTTGGCTTTCAAAAATGCTTTGCTTCCATATTTTGAGGATGTATTTGACATCCTAGCCCCCAGTCTGTTTAAAATATAGTGCAGATGTTTAATGTTCTTGTAACAGCTGTCATGCTGAGAAGTCAAAAGATAATGTCTGATTTATGTGGTGTTACAACTTTATTGATGTGATAAAAAGGCTCAGCCAAAAATCTAAATGCTAACAGCATTCATTACACTTCAAACTCTTCCAGAAAACTGTGGTCAAATCCAGTAACTAAACTTTCAGAGTCAGTTCAGTGGAAAAACAGCAGCATTTGTCATTTTTAATCAATTTGTGCTAGTTTTTCTAACTGACCTCTTTAAATATGATGCATAAAACAGCCAAAACAAGTTTTGTCTTAATTTTGAAAAGGACCAAATGCTGTCTTGTTGTTGATTGCCTTTAGTTCTCTATATTGCCATTTTTGTCAACGTAAAGGGTTTCAGATCCATTGTGTCCATTGTCAAGAAAGGAAAAATTATTCAATTCTTCAAGACCGTAAGGATGTCAGCTGTATTGCACCCTACACCAAGAAGTTGCAGGCAAATCTTTGTTGCCTTCCTATCACAGATGACCTAGTTCAACTAATAAAATGAAAGCTCTGTAGAAAGTCTGAATGTAAATTCAAGTCAATACAGAGATTTGGCCTCATGTCTTCTAAAATAACCAGTGTCGAACCATTTTATCTGCTAGGCTTCCTGATTATTTTAATATTTGTATTAAGTTGACTGACTTATTACAGCTTAGATGATGATATCTTGCCAGCGCTTGCAATAGCTGGATCACTGACCGGAGTTTCTTCCAGGATGAAGAACTCATATGTGGCAGGCTGTTAGTACAGAAATGTGCGGGTAGTGAGCTGTGAGTAAGGTTGAAGTGTGAGCTGTTAGGAGCTATCAGAGCAAATATTCATTCTGCTATATATTTTTGTAAGTTACAGTCTGGTGGGTATTGTGATTGTATTAGGAAAAGCAACTGGTAGACTTTAGCAGGTGTTTACCGCAGTGTAACTGATGTCTGGTTGAATGATTGTTCCGACCAAGACAATCTGCAGTGAAACTGTCGTCTTTTTGCAGATGCCAGGGCATGCTAGGTCTGCAGCCACTGTCGCTCAGAGGAAGGGAAGTGGAATCAGCCATGGCATGAACCCATGCTTTTTACTGGCAATCACCCAGGATGGCCCTTTGGTATTTACACCAGAACAAATCAGTCTAAATGACCTATTGTGAAAATGTATTGTGGGTATGCCTGAAGCCATGCTTATAAGCATGCATCATTAAACTCTGCTGGAAATAACACTTTCGTAATTGGAATAATCTGTGCTTTTTACAGACATGCAATGACAAAATCTGGCTGACACTAACAGGTTAAAATTATTTTCATGGCACATGTCGTATTACTTTTTATATAATTCAGAATATTCGGAAACCTTGTGCCTACTCATATTAGCTGACTTAAAGCATCTCCTAAGCTTGCTCCTGACTGCTTAGTGTTTAGTGACGATATCTACAGTGGTCACTCAAGCATTTCCTCTGGGAAGAGCCAACAGATGTGAGTGAGACAGCCAGGGACTAAAAATCTATAAAGATTTCTCGGTTTACTAATTCCTTCAGTCTAATGTTTCTTTGTAAATATGTCAGATGGGAATGAAATTGCCTCATAACTCTCGAGATGCGAAGAGCACCACTGCACAAAATTACGTACTTGTCAAAGCAACCAGAATTTATGTTAGTATTACAGAGCCATGATTTTTAGCAGTGTTATTGCTGGTGAGCTTCTTTTTGGTGGGGTGAGACCAGAACAGCAGCCCATGTATTACTGCGCATTATGGAGGTTGTAATTTAGCATGTAGGCAGCACTGTTAAATATGGTGGATGAATCTTCAGACAAGTTTTTACCATGCACTTTCACAGTGTTGCTATGCTAAGATCTATTGACCCTTTGAGCAAAGGTTATTAAATTAGATTCAATCTGAATTAAAGCCTGTTTTAAAAGACAGTGCAGACTGGATTAATATCGAATCTGTATTTAACGATGGGTCTGTATCATGTCTTAACGGCACGTCACAAATTTGATTCTCAAAATGTTGATGCAAAATATGCATTAATAGGATGTTTGTTTCTAAGAAAAATGGCTGCAATACAAATGATTCCAATTGAGGGATATTAGTATTATTTAACATCGTGCAACTTAAAGTTTAATTAAAAAATGTTGTTAATACCTCACAGCTTCCATATGACAAAGAAAGTTAACACTGCCAAAAATCTGAGCTATATTTGATTATACTGCCCACGTGAAATGTGAGTTCTGAATTGTTGCAAAAAATAATTTACTGATATTTAGTTTATACTAAAAATGTTTGAACATTTTGCACATGGCTTCATTTAATTTTGCAATAACTATTGTGAGAGAGATTTAAGAAGAATGACGCCTTTTGTTCTGGGTTCAGATATGATTATTTAAGTTTGAAAGAAGCCATGGTTCTCATCATATTTACTGGTTGCTAGTTAAAATATTTTGAAGCCACTTTCAGACTATGAAATGTAATGTTATATGAACAGCAAAATAAAAAAATCCAGAATCACAAAGAAAAGAAAAAACTTCTTGTATTCTATATGTTGTTACTTCAAGGATAATTTTTTCTTTTAAAATCACTGGGATGCCAAGAGTTGATTATTTGTCATCGCAAACCATCATCTCACCTATGTAAACTAATGGCCCAGAATAATAGCAGTGAAAATCTAACGCACAGTAGGTCCAAGGCATTGTGCATGATTGAATAGTTGGTGCACACAAAGTACTTTGTAATGGTGGAAATCACATGGTTACTGTCAGAGGGAAGGGGAAATGTAACTTTTGAGGTGATTTGTAGTGTTGCGAAAGGCTAATCTTGGGAAGAGTGGTGAAGGGTTGAAAACAGGAATCACAGGCCAGTGATTGCAGATCATTGTGTGTAGGGAGGATCTGCAGATGCTGGATTAAACCGAAGACAGACACAAAAGGTGGGAGTAACTCAGCGGGTCAAGCAACATCTCTGCAGTAACGGAATAACTGACGTTTCAGATTGAGACCCTTCTTCAGACTGAGATTCAGGGGAAAGGGGAGTGAGAGATACAGGCGGCACTGATGAGTTGTGTGGATAGTATATTGGTGGCTGGGTTAACCTGGATGTCATATCTAGGGGATTAGAAGCTGAGTTAAGGGGCTGTCCCACTTGGGTGACCCAATTGGTGAGTTTAGAAGTGTTCAAAAAATGGCACGTTGAAGTCCTCCGTTGACTATGTTGAAGATCAGCTTCGACTAGCTACGACTAGCTAGGATGAACTTCGGGAAAATTGAACACCGAATAGTGGAGAGTGAGGCTGACCTCCTTCGATCTCCAGCGACCTCCCTTCAACTATAATGAAGACTATCTACGAGTACTTTTGACTACCTTAGACTACCCTCGATTACCTACGGCTAACATACCGACCTACTACGACTAAACCTACGAGTAAAAAAAGTATACATTTTTTCCATGGCGACCTTTTTTTACTAACAGGCATTTTTTAACATATTGAAAAAAATGCCGCGACCTAGCTGAGGCCGTGAGTACGCTGAGACCACTCTCGAGCAGATGGAGAGTTACGAAGATCTCCTATGACCTCGTGTGGACCATGCTGCGAGTATGAGTCGAGGGCAAACTCGCCAGAACTCGCAGATTAGGTCGCTCAAGTGGAACAGGCCCTTTAAATTGGACCGGGGCCTAGGGAGGGATATATTCAGAGTATTGATGCAAAATATGCATCCATTTTTGCGCTGGATTAGTTCAGAAGGAATGAAAGGATGGGGGGGTGAATGGCTGGCACTTTAGTGTCTGGGTACATTCTTTGCGATCTGAGACTGGGTAGAGAGTAATTGTTGGTTTGGTTGGACATGTGGTTGGGGCCCTCAGAAGATCAGCGAGAATCAAGAAGGTAAGAGAATGTGAAGATGATAATGAAGAATTTTGAGCAAGTAATACAGAAGGAAACCGAAGATCTCGGAGAAAACCCACGCAGGTCACAGGGAGAACGTGCAAAGTCCGTACAGACAGCACCCGTAGTCAGGATTGAACCCGGGTCTCCGGCGCTGTATTCGCTGTAAGGCAGCAACTCTACTGCTGCGCCAGTGTGACCGCCCTAGCACCACTAGTCCTACTTATTTGCGTTTGGCCCATATCCCACTAAACCTGTCCTCTCCATGTATCGGTCTAATTGTTTCTTAAGCATCATGATAGTCCCTACCCCAACTAACTCCTCCAGCAGCTTGTTCCATACACCTACCACCCTTTGCAAGAGAAGGTTACCCCTCAGATTAGATAAAACAATGAAATAGTACACAAAAATAGTATACTGTGGAATAGAATTTCAATGCCTGTTGGTTCCTTAGTAGCTGTGCACCTGTAATTATAGTTTTTATTAAGACAAACATAGACCAAATCTCATTCAATATGAATTTCATTTTTTCAATAAGCAATATTAAGTATCTTATGTCTAAACACTTATGAATACATTACATGTGATTCTGTCACTTGTAGAATCCATTTTGTACTCAAGACTTAAAATAAGTGTTAAATGTGGGGATACAAATTGATGCAACATAAACAGAGATTATTTTAGATTCATTGGCAAACAGCCAAATTCCTCCCCAGTTTGGATAATTCGTGAACAAGTACCTATTTTAAATAAACAAAGCTGTTTTTTTTTTTGTGCAAGATCCATTGTGGTGTTGCTCAATGGTATCCGCATATGTTCAGAATTGCTGGTAGTGGGCATTGATACAACAACTACAGATTAAATATTTAAGTCATAAAGGTAGGTGAACGTTTGTCAAAAAAAATGGCCTGGAGCTTATTAAGTAAATATTGACTACGTTGTTTTAAGCTATGAAGTAAGCAGTTCCTCTCTGGCACACTGATGTACTCTTGAATGTTCATTGAGTCCAACAGTTTTGACAGTTACAGCCCCCTTTGAACTCTTGGGTCAAGAGTTTACTGGTTTGGTTGAAAAGTGCAGTCAATATTTGTATGGTCGTTTATAAACCCATGCAGGTTTTCAATGATGGCGGATCATTCAGATCAGATTAGAATACTGCACTTGCTCCAAATTGTAATTGAGCTGCCTTAAGTTTTCTTCAACAGATTTCTCTTGTTGAAGTAGAAGTGTTCTGCTGAGGCTGCGAGTTGAAGCTAAGGCTAAATCAAAATGTAAATTCTGAAATCTTGAAGTACATCTCATTCCTCAGGACTGATATGCATTGGACAAGGTTTACTTTTGCACACAATGTAGAACAATTAAATAGATAAACTATACGCACAGGTTTTATTAGCCGTACAGGTCATGCGCCATTTAAAAACACCTTAGGGGTGACATATGTCAGCGGCTCCAACACAAAATGGGTGGAGTTTGAATTGTCAGCTCCACTTGCATTGCACTTGATTTCGTTCACAATTGTTTATGGCAACAAAAAATATTGTGTTGATGGAAATAGAAATGTGTTTCTTCACATTGTAGAAGGGCCACTCACCAATTTCTCATGCCCTTAATGACACTGAATTAGACTATTCAGCCCATCAATTCCAGACTGATTCCCAAGGGGACTCTCTCTTTAGTTCTAATCCTCCTCTCCCTGTCCTCTGTACTCCTGCAACCTATTTCCTCGAACACACTGACTCTGATTCCACTCTATCCATGAAAAACAAATAGCATCAGTGAATACCAGAGAAGGTTCAATATCTTTGCCATTTGCACCCTTACGAGTATTTACAACATTTCTTCAGATTTATAATTTTTAATGTTTTATCTGCTTTTCACATTTTTGCTACACTTACAAGCATTTCCTTTGTATTGGAAGTGCTATTATTTTAAAGATATCCCCCTAGCATCCAAACAGAATTATTTACTCGACCGACAACTTGCCATATAAACGCTTGACAGGCTAAGTATTTTTATGGGTTAGTCTTCATTTTTAGCACGGCTTTCTGGCGTTTAAACGTAATAAAAGTCAATCTACATGCCATCAGCTCACAAATGTGTTAATTAGCATTCTGAAAAACTCAGTAGGATTTCTAATATTACAGTAAAATGTCAATATATTGTTATCCCTTCAATATGTTCCAGGGCTACAAACCCCGCCATTGTGGTTAATAAGGCAGGGGAGCAAAGAAAAAAATGGTGCTACTGCACCCCTCAGGTCAGAAGGTGCAACAGCAGCACCTACTGGTTCATGACTGCAGTCATTCTGATTTATTTAAAGATGCTGGGTTACTGTATTTTTTTTTATTTACTGAAAAAGCAATTTTCTACTTTATAAGCAACCTAATGAGCATTCTTTCAGCATGCCCAAAATATTTTGGATTCAATTAATCAGTGTTTTTTTCCCCTCTAAATTCAATGTGCGCATAATTCTTTGGGGAATATGCAACCAAATCTTTGGATTTTCTGCTTTCAGATGTAGCTTAGGCTGAAATTGTGCTGTGGGGGAAGAACATCAGTCTTTGGAAAGCTGAAAGCTGCTTCCTGATATGGTGAAACGAAATAAGCCACAAAGTGCTGGAGTAAGTCAGTGGATCAGGCAGTCGGTCTGGAGAACATGGATAGGCGATGCTTCGGGTCGGGACTTTCTTCAGACTGATTGTGGCAGTGGCAAGAAATCTGGAGGGAAGGTGGAAGTGGGACAAGGTCAAGGATGTTACATGTAGGAAGGAACTGCAAATGCTGGTTTGAACCGACAATAGACACTAGATGCTGGAGTAACCCAGGTAGCATCTCTGGAGAGAAGGAATGGGTGACTTTCCGGGTTGAGACCCTTCTTATTCAGACCCTTCTTCAGGATGTTATAGTTGGATACAGGTGAAGCGGGTTCTGATTAGCAGATGATTGGACAAAGGCAGAGATGAAAAGACAAAACGTAGAGCGATAAGGAGATGAGCAGAGAAAAGGCATGAAATGTGATAACAGAGGAAGGAACAAAGATGGAAGGGGAAAGGGGGAAATGGGTGCATGTCCAAATGAAAGGCAGGGACGGGAGTGGGGAGAAAAGGGGAGGGGGGTGCTTGAAGGTTAATTACCTACAATTGGAGAATTCAATGTTCATACCATTGGGTTTTAAACTACAACCCAATGCTCGAGGTGATACTCATCCTCCTTGAATGTGGTCTCACTCTGGCAGTGGAGGATGCCCAGAATAGAATGGTCAGTAGGGGAATGAGAAGGGGAAGTTAAAATGTTTAGCAACAAGTAGATCCAGCAAAAGAAGCAGACCAAGAGTTTGGTGAAATGGTCGCCTAGCGGAGTTGAGGCAGGTACTATCCCAACTTTTAAGAAGCAGTTAGATAGGTACAAGGATAGGACTGGTGTTCGGGTGTGCTAAAGCAAAGCAAGAATGTCATTGTCCTATCAGGGACACATGACAATAAAACTCTCTTGAACTCTTGAACCTGAGGACAGGTTTGGCATGATATGGATCAAATGCTGTCAGGCAGGACTAATGTGCTGGGACATGTTGGTCAGAGTGGACAAGATGGGCTGAAGGCTCTTTTTCACACTATGACTCTAAATTCACTAGGCCATAAATGTTCAATCAAAATTGAGTTAGTAGATTGTTGCTGTTGGGTGGGACTTGAAAAACAACTTGAAAATGCAAAAATAGAAACATAGAAACATAAAAATTAGGTGCAGGAGTAGGCCATTCGGCCCTTCGAGCCTGCAATGGCTGATCATCCAACTCAGTATCCCGTACCTGCCTTCTCTCCATACCCTCTGATCCCCTTGGCCACAAGGGCCACATCTAACTCCCTCTTAAATATAGCCAATGAACTGGCCTCAACTACCCTCTGTGGCAGAGAGTTCCAGAGATTCACCACTCTCTGTGTGAAAAAAAGTTCTCCTCATCTCGGTTTTAAAGGATTTCCCCCTTATCCTTAAGCTGTGACCCCTTGTCCTGGACTTCCCCAACATCGGGAACAATCTTCCTGCATCTAGCCTGTCCAACCCCTTAAGAATTTTGTAAGTTTCTATAAGATCCCCTCTCAATCTCCTAAATTCTAGAGAGTATAAACCAAGTCTATCCAGTCTTTCTTCATAAGACAGTCCTGACATCCCAGGAATCAGTCTGGTGAACCTTCTCTGCACTCCCTCTATGGCAATAATGTCCTTCCTCAGATTTGGAGACCAAAACTGCACGCAATACTCCAGGTGTGGTCTCACCAAGACCCTGTACAACTGCAGTAGAACCTCCCTGCTCCTATACTCAAATCCTCTTGCTATGAAAGCCAACATACCATTCGCTTTCTTTACTGCCTGCTGCACCTGCATGCCTACCTTCAATGACTGGTGTACCATGACACCCAGGTCTCGCTGCATCTCCCCCTTTCCCAATCGGCCACCGTTTAGATAATAATCTGCTTTCCCGTTTTTGCCACCAAAATGGATAACCTCACATTTATCCACATTAAACTGCATCTGCCAAACATTTGCCCACTCACCCAGCCTATCCAAGTCACCTTGCAGTCTCCTAGCATCCTCCTCACACCTAACACTGCCCCCCAGCTTAGTGTCATCCGCATACTTGGAGATATTGCCTTCAATTCCCTCATCCAGATCATTAATATATATTGTAAATAGCTGGGGTCCCAGTACTGAGCCTTGCGGTACCCCACTAGTCACTGCCTGCCATTGTGAAAAGGACCCGTTTACTCCTACTCTTTGCTTCCTGTTTGCCAGCCAGTTCTCTATCCACATCAATACTGAACCCCCAATGCCATGTGCTTTAAGTTTGTATACTAATCTCTTATGTGGGACCTTGTCGAAAGCCTTCTGGAAGTCCAGATACACCACATCCACTGGTTCTCCCCTATCCACGCTACTAGTTACATCCTCGAAAAATTCTATAAGATTCGTCAGACATGATTTACCTTTCGTAAATCCATGCTGACTTTGTCCAATGATTTCACCACTTTCCAAATGTGCTGCTATCCCATCTTTAATAACTGACTCTAGCAGTTTCCCCACTACTGATGTTAGGCTAACTGGTCTGTAATTCCCCATTTTCTCTCTCCCTCCCTTCTTAAAAAGTGGGGTTACGTTTGCTACCCGCCAATCCTCTGGAACTACTCCAGAATCTAAAGAGTTTTGAAAGATTATTACTAACGCATCCACTATTTCTGGAGCTACTTCCTTAAGTACTCTGGGATGCAGCCTATCTGGCCCTGGGGATTTATCGGCCTTTAATCCATTCAATTTACCCAACACCACTTCCCGACTAACCTGGATTTCACTCAATTCCTCCACCTCCTTTGACCCGCGGGCCCCTGCTATTTCCGGCAGATCATTTATGTCTTCCTTAGTGAAGATGGAACCAAAGTAGTTATTCAATTGGTCCGCCATATCCTGGTTCCCCATGATCAACTCACCTGTTTCTGACTGCAAGGGACCTACATTTGTTTTAACTAATCTCTTTCTTTTCACATATCTATAAAAACTTTTGCAGTCAGTTTTTATGTTCCCTGCCAGTTTTCTTTCATAATCCATTTTTCCTTGCCTAATTAAGCCCTTCGTCCTCCTCTGCTGGTCTCTGAATTTCTCCCAGTCCTCCGGTATGCTGCTTTTTCTGGCTAGTTTGTACGCATCATCCTTTGCTTTGATACTATCCCTGATTTCCCTTGTTATCCATGGATGCACTACCTTCCCTGATTTATAATTTGCCAAACTGGGATGAACAATTTTTGTAGTTCATCCATGCAGTCTTTAAATGCCTTCCATTGCATATCCACCGTCAACCCTTTTAGAATTAATTGCCAGTCAATCTTGGCCAATTCACGTCTCATACCCTCGAAGTTACCTTTCTTTAAGTTCAAAACCATTGTTTCTGAATTAACAATGTCACTCTCCATCCTAATGAAGAACTCAACCATATTATGGTCACTCTTGCCCAAGGGGCCACGCACAACAAGACTACTAACTAACCCTTCCTCATTACTCAATACCCAGTCTAAAATAGCCAGCTCTCTCGTTGGTTCCTCTACATGTTGATTTAGATAACTATCCCGCATACATTCCAAGAAATCCTCTTCCTCAGCACCCCTGCCAGTTTGATTCACCCAATCTATATGTAGATTGAAGTCACCCATTATAACTGCTTTGCCTTTGTCGCAAGCATTTCTAATTTCCTGTTTGATACCATCTCCAACTTCACTACTACTGTTAGGTGGCCTGTACACAACACCCACCAGCGTTTTCTGCCCCTTATTGTTTCGCAGCTCTACCCATACCGATTCCACATCCTCCAAACTAATGTCCTTCCTTTCCATTGCGTTAATCTCCTCTCTAACCAGCAACACTACCCCACCTCCTTTTCCTTTCTCTCTATCCCTCCTGAATATTGAATATTCAGAGGGATATATGAGAAAGGTTGACAGGTTGGTTAGTAAGTTTGCAGATTATACCATGATTGCTCGGGTCACGGACTGTGAGGAAGGCTGTCAAAGTATACAGTAGGATATAGATCATCTATAGAAATGGGCAGAGAAATGGCAGATGGAGTTTAATCAGAACAAGTGTGAGGTGTTGCACTTTGGGAGGTCAACTGTCAGGGCAAAATATGCAATTAATGGCATGACCCTTAACAGCATTGATGTACAGAGGGATCTTTGGGTCGATGTCCATAATTCCCTGAAAATGGCACTGCAAGTAAATAGATAAAGAAAGCATATCTTTAAGGTGAGAGGGGCAAAGTTTAAAGGAGGGGTGCGGGGCAAGATTTTTACACAGAGGTTGGTGAGTACCTGAAATTCGGGGGTGGTTGTGGAGGCAGATACAATAATTATGTTAGATATTTTAGAGATGTTTGGAAGCTTCGGAACGACAGGATATGGATTATGTGTGGGCAAATAAGAAAGAGTCTGGGCAACATATTTGGCACAGAGACGGTGGGCCGAAGGTCGTCTTGTGATAGGATGTTCAATGTTCAATGTTCTAAATGTAAGCTAGAAAAGACAGCTTTAAACATTATGTTTTTGTTGCACAACTGCGTTGGAGCCTACCCACACGAACCGAACAGAATATAAAATCTGGGAAAACAATGAAAATCACATTTTTTCCTATCAGTTTGCACATCTATTTTTGTGATATATAATTTCCTGACAGTCCTTTTTGAGACAGGACTTTGCCCATTTCTCCATTTTGGCTTGATAGTGCTTTTTTTTTTTTTCTTTCACGTCCAGCTTTTGCTTCCATCTGCCATTGAAGTTTACAAAGAGTTGGAAGTTCAAGACATTCTCCAGCTGGTCAGCAAAGCAATTCAAGCATGTGATTTATGTGTGATTTTTAATGAGCAAGGTCAATTGAAAAGCAGATTTGAACAATGTACTGCATGCAGCGAGCTTTAAGTATACGATTGGACCTATGACATTTAATAAAACATATTTGTTATGCAATGCTAACATTGGATGAGGAATATATAGGATGAGTTAACCTTTAGTCCATTGTCAACTATCCATTCTGTAGACCCATTCTTCTCTCCAGAGATGCTGCCTGTCCCGCTGAGTTACTCCAGCGTTTTGTGTTTATCTTCAATATATACCAGCATCTGCAGTTCCTTTCTACCCATTCTTCAGCAGTTCTGTGAGTATAATCATACAATATTACTGAGCTGGAAACCTCTCTCTGAACGTGTTTCCGCTATTGGGTGACTGCTTTCAACTCTCTGAGCAGGAAAATGATTTTAAAATACATCTTTAATTGTTAAAACAGATTTCAGCTTATTATTTTAAGGCCAGTGATAATCGAATAAATGGCTCTGCTCTGTAATATGATAAGCACATGCTGTGATCTGCCAGAGTGAATTGAAATCCTGCAACAACCTTCCATGATGAGTTTCAGTTACAAAATATGACATAAGGAAAAAATGTGTATTTATCAATAATTCTTTGTCTGGAGATGTTCTGATCTGAGGCTCAAATATGGGCCAGTGTAAAAATAATTTGCCCTTTGTTGCAATCACAGATGCACAGAATACATATGGTTTAATAATCAAACTGAAATATGACATAAATGGTCAAATGTTAAAGTATATTTTAGATATTTTCTGCATGTTGAATTCTTTACACCTTTACCAAAGTATATGTTTGCATATCGTGAAGTGCTCAGAGATTTATTTGTGATCAGTCACTCTAAACACGCCACGTAATGTTGACCACAATCTACTTCACATCGAAATGGTTCCAAATGAGTCAACATTCAGGAGTGGAGAAGAATGCACAGCCATTACAATTCAGCAAGTTGAGCAATGCTGACTGAATTTCTCAGCTGTGACATCTCTGTGATGATGTTGGAACATTTTACTCCCTCAATGTTGCTACAGTAAATCAGTGTATTATTCATACATTGTACATTGTAATCGCCACCCCTTATTGTAAATGACATAGCGTTGTCGCTCTAAGCTAGGGAAGTCTCCATCTTTCTGTAGAAGATGTGTTCTCTCCTGCAACAGTCTCCAGGGATTGAAGGCAATTTGCTTTTGTTCTGGTTTTGTAGGCTTTTGAGGTGATTGTTGAGGCCACAGAGGTGGAAGGAGGTGGCTGAAGGGAGTGCAGACAATGCGTTTGACTTTGTGAGATGATGTGTTCCTACTGCACTTTACACTGACTTACGTGTGCGTTTGGTGCTGGACTAAAGTTATTTGTATCGTGCTGAATGCACCTTCTCCACTTCGAGTGGCCATGAAACAGATTCCCAGCGGGGATGTTACATTTTTGAAGACTTTGAGCACATTCTTGGTCTATTAAGCTCTTCTTGTGACTGAGCTCAGAACAGTGTCCCTTTTCAGACAATGCTACCTGACATGAGGACGATATAATGAACATTTTCAATTCTTTTTCCTTTGGGGTGACACATATATTTGTAGATGAAAATATTAAACTTCGGCAAATATTAAACTTGGCCAAAAACCTTTTTTTCTCCTAATAACTTGGGTTGCATTTAAAAATGCTTTAACCTAATTGAGTGATCCATTATGCATCATTAGCAGCTAAAACCTTTTTTTAAATACTAACATGATTTCAGATTAAAGAAGTTACAAACCATTGAGTACAAGATCTATTGTTCAGATAAGGTGTGGTGAATTGTAGCTCGCCTTCTGAATTTCCTGAAAGTTTCCAAAAAACTCAGGGAATGTCCATTGACAAACTAAAGTTTGTATTTTCTTATAATATCTTAACATATTAATATCTTAATAATAATATCTTAATCTGAGAATGGTCCTCAGCAAAGGGTGTGTTGCAAAATTTGAAACATGGACATTAAAATCTAAAAATAGCTCTGGACTTCCTGCAGCTGAAAATAAAGCTCCAGATAATGCAATTGTAATCTTTTGCAGAGGAAAATAATTTTCCGTAAAACGTGTCATCTTAATTCAAGGATGGTCTTTTGCAAAGGGTGAGCTGTAAAATTTCAAACAGAGGCATTAAAGTCAGAAAAATCATTGGACTTCTTACAGCTGAAAATAAAGCTCCAGATAATGCAATTGTCTTATTTTGCAGAGGAAAATATTTTTTTTGCAAAGTATTTCCTAGCTCCCAGGATTTCCTGAAAGCACATTGGAGCCGAAGAATTATTTCTGAAATGCAGTCACTGTCATTTCACGAGCGAATGAAATGCAGCATGGGCTCGCAAGGAGACACATAATTAATTTACCGTTATTGAGCTGGAAATCCCCCAACATGTATTTTCATATGTTGAAGAGGCACTGAACAGAGTCCCATGCCAGTCTGGGTAAAACTATTGGCAAACCATATTCCAGCACAGTCTGTGACCTTGATTCTTTGCACGCTAGTGGGAGAATTGCATGTGTAATCAAAGCAGTAGATGCTGGAGACATGTAACAGGTCAGGCAGCATCTGTGGAATGAGAAGCAAAGTTAAGGTTTCAGGTCAAAGACCTCTCATCAAAGGAGAGAAATATATGGGCAACTGTACAGAGTAGTAGGGATCAGATTGAGGGAGGGGGAGGAGATAATCAGGATGTGGGGAGTTGGGTCTAGGTAGATTATAAGGAGTGGATGGGCAATATCAGGGAGCTGCAACGTGGCTCCAGCAGTGGTGGGGGTGGATGGGGGAGGAATTGCAATGAGCTTTTGAGAGCAGATATGGGGGCAATTGAAAGTAGCAGAGACAAGATTCAAAGGACTTTGGAGGGTATCAGAATGGAGAAAAATCATGAGAATGCAGAGTGGTAACTTTATCCTTTATGTGGTGACTATTTGCATACCTTGGGTATGCAAGCAAAGAATTTCACTGATTTGTCACGTGATAATAAAATATTCATTCATTCATTCAGGTGAATTGGAGTGGGAATGGTTGGGATAGAGATAAGGGCAATCACTTTGATGGAATAATAAAGTAAAAAGATAATTGAAGGAAGATTAATACTTCAGATCTTGGTGTTGCTCCGGGTTGCATCAGGCTCTGTAGAGCCAGCAATCCTCCACTTAACACCTTCACTGGGTGTTCGAGTCCTCACCCATTCATGGAAACACATGCACTGACAAGTAGCATTGACAACTTCATGCAGCTTCTTTGCACATTAACATAATTTGCCATTTGAGCACATAATGCATAGTGCAAGAGAAGTTATATACAGCAAAATAACTGCTGGGTCAAACTATTTATGTAGTGGTGGGACAAGACATAAAGATTGGTCAGACTATGAGAATTCTTCCTTGACCTTATGTGAAAAGGCCCTGGCAACTTTTACGTCCTCTTCCATGGCCTCACTATAACTTCTCATTTGAAAGATACAATGCAATACTCCCTCACATTGCAAGGAGTGCCAGGATGTGTGTTCTGATCATGGTGTAACACGTTAAAGCCTGAAAGAGCCACACTATAATAAATAAAATATTTTCACATTTTCAAATTTAGCACCTATCACCATACGCTCATCGCAGTTAAGATCATATGAAAAGTACACTATGACTTTGTTACAAGAAATCCGAAATACCAGAAACAAGGAGAGAGTTAAACTTCATACAATGGAACAAGATATGACCACAGAGGTATCATAACATTTTGTATCACTTTAGCTTGTAAATCCTGGATACTCTATGTGCTGACTCTGCTATCTGTAACAAATTGGCAATGCTGCCCTTTTATCACTGCACATGTTTCTGAGCAATCAGGCTATCAAGCCCCTGCAGTGAAAATCCATAGTATTGATCCACACCTATCTCCACTGTAATTCTTTAGAAGGAAATCCCTGATGACAAATTATATCTGCACCACTTTTTGATCTAGTGTTTTGATGTAAGTGATCTCTAAGGATGGTATGGGGACCATTCATAGACATTCTCCTAACATTCTGCATTTCTAAGTCGACTAAACAGAAATAGAATATATTAAACAAAAGCAACCTGAGAATTAGATGGCGGCAGTGTGCCTATGGCAGATAGTTTAGATTAAACCCTCAAATGCATTTTCTCTTCAAATTGACAAGATTATTATACACTAACATTTTAAAATTGCTCATCAGAGGTTTATTTTGTTTAGATGCAAGGTTTAATGCAATTTTTTCAGTATTGTTTCAACATACACAAACCTTAAAGAAAATTCAAGCATATATTTTCTTTTAAGAAGGAACTGATGAAATTTATTCCTGGCTGTTATTTATTTATTTATTTATTTTCAGGATCTGGATAGTGTCGCACCATGGACTTCAAACTGTGTGACTTGTTAGTCCACGTCTGAGGGAATTTAAACATTACCACGTATTAGTGGGTGCGGTGATTTTCCTGCCTTAAAAGAAAATCAGTGAACCAAATATATATTTTAATTTTCACAGTAGTTTGAGGGTCACTGTTGATAATTAGTTTTTGTTTTAAAATTCAAGAATATTAACAACATTTAAATTCCAACAATTATGGGATCAGTTCTCTGGTGTCTAGGTTGCAGGTAACAAGTCCAGTAACTTAATATGGACACAAATTGCTGGAGTAACTCAACAGGTCAGGCAGTATCTCTGGATAAAAAGAATAGATGACGTTTCAGGTCGAAACCCTTAAGTTCAGACAACATAATAGTTGTGAAATAACTATACCCTGCATTGAATATTTTCCAGTTTAATGTTGTATTGATGTTCCAAGATGATTCAGGTTGCAACTTCAAACACATATTTAGAATTTTATTTGATTGCTAAAATCACATTGTTTTTGTTAAAGCATGAAGACTAAGTATGACGATGGTTTTCTCAATCTGGTTGTCTACTCCAAGAACATCTGACATCCATTCCATCTTCCTGCTTAGGAAAATGTCTGAAATGATTGGCCCCATGCTTTCTGAAGAAAGACTCCTTGTATAACTGTAAAATGTCAAAAGAGAACACTTGCCATCTGCAAGGCTTTGAAATGTCCAATTGAAACTAAGTTCCATTCTATTCTAGATGCTCTGTTAAGAATTGTCTTGCCACCACGGGGGTTGGTAGAAAAGTGTTAATATACTTATCTAATTCCTCTATGCCCAAAGGTGAATTCCTAGAGGGAAACAAATTCAATTATAAAGTTTCATATTTATGCTGGTTGTAAGCCAGCTGGTTAAAACCATGTTAAAAAAAAGATCTTAGGTTAACCAGTACAATGCCAATGAAATTTTATTTTTTCCCTTCATGGTGCATGAGACCATCAGACCAACTATTTATGTGATTAATTACATAACTCTCAAAACATTCCACCAGTGACATGTCATGAACATTTTGGTCCTGTAATATTGCAATAAATTAGGGCATGGATCAACAGGGGAACTTTGACATCATATAACGATCCTGTTTGATGTTTCCTGTTTGATGCTTTCCCAGAAACAAGAGAGATAAATGTGTGGAAATTCCATAAATAACTTCCCTTTTAAATCCTTTAAGAGCTCTGTGACCAAAGTTCATGTGGGTGCACTCGAATTGAATAACTCCTACTCTATTAGCATGGTGCATTGTATCAAGGACTTTCACCAGTGATGTCTGCTGTCACGCTGTAAGAGACCCAGCAATATCACTGATTCTAAATTCATTGGCAAAATGCCATTGTAATCTTCTAAAGGCCAAAGTTGTCCCATCAAGCGATGACAGTCATGTCTAGAATTGATGCTACAAAAACACCATCCTCTTCACATCCTGAGAGGAAAAGGTAGATCAGCCATGATTGAATGACGGAGGAGACTTAATGGGCCAAATGGTCTATTTTTGCTCCTAAAAGTTATGAACTCTTACCTGCCTATGTTAAAACAAAAATTGAGATTAGAGTCCTGCAATATTGTAAACACAATCAGAAATAGTTTAATAGCATTTAGAACTATTGAATACTTGCTTGCTTTTAGATTTCAAGTGAGCAGTAGGCAGGAACAGATGAAGAAGGTTGTATTCTAACATTCAACAATGTATACATTTTGAGCATTCATTCTTCTTTTGAAGCCATACTTTTATGCAGCACCTCTGGTGACCACAGGACATCCCAAAGCTCTTTACAGCAATGACTTAATTGAAATGCAGTAAGTAATTTACATACTGGACTCCATTTTGTGCAGTTTGCTAATTACTGGATAATCTATTTCAGTGCTGTTGATTGTCAGAAGACTATCGCCAGGGCACCAAGAATAACACGTTGTGCTCTTCTTTATAATGGCACAAAGGGCCATCTGCGAAAGCAGATGGGGATCCTGTTTAACACTGCCTGACAGTGAAATACCCCTGACAGTTTTAGCTCTTTCACATGATCCCAATGCAGAAGCAGCACAGCTTTTTATGCTCAAGACTCAAAGTCAAAGCAACTGAACATTATTGCACAGATTGAGAAACTTATTTCCCCAGGTTTCACCTACTTTCTACCTGTGACCCTCCTACATTCAATTGCTTGATTAATAATCTTCAAGTTTTTTTTCAACATTTCAGGAAAGAACAGTTTTGACTCCATGCTTTCTGATATGTATTTTTATAAATTAATGTCATAATGGTGCAGTGGTAGAGTTGATTCCTTACAGCGCAAGAGACTCAGGTTCGATCCTGACTACGGGTGGCGTCTGTACAGAGTTTGTTTGTTCTCCTTGTGACTGTGGGTTTCCTCTGGGTGCTCCAGTTTCCTCCCCACTACAAAGATGTACAGGCTTATAGGTTAATTGGCTTCGGTAAAAAGTATAAATTGTCCCTAGTGTGTTGGATAGTGCTAGTGTTTGGGGTAATCACTGGTCAGCCTGTTTCCACGCTGTATTTCTCAAGTAAAGCTTAAAGTTGCACTCCTCTGGTATGTCTTTCCTGTCAAAAGATCAGGAAAATAATCCACAAGGCTGAAACTTAAATACTTACTTTACATTTCTGACAATATACAAATTAGAAAATTATGACATACTAAGCTTATTTAAATGATATGTGTAATTTTCTCTCTCTTTGCCCTCCATTTTTTCCCTTTGCTACTGCCTCCTTTATCATGTCTTAAGGGCCTGTTCCACTTTTCGTTTTTTTTGGTGACTGCCAGCGTCATTGACTGACATACCAGGTCGCCGAAAAACAGTCAACTTGTATGACAAGCTATGACAAGCTACGACACAAGCTGCGACAATTTACGTCATCTGGCATCACAATTTTTCGGGACCTGGGACGACCACAACAGTGACAACATACAACAACTTACAACATCCTGCGACCGCACAGATGTCAAAAACAACAACAACTGAGGTCAACACACGTCCAACCGCGACACGATACGGCAAGATACGGCAAGCTACGACATTGGCTGTGACATCTGAAGACAATAGAAGACAAGCAACGTCATTTTGATCCGTATCTTGACACAGGCACTGTCGCCGGTTGACGTATGATGATGCAGGTTGTCGCAAAAAGAATTAGCCGAGGTCATAACCTTGCGACATCTTACGTCACCTGACTTCATCCTGGCAACAACCTACGACAACCTACGACAGCTAGTACGACAGGAGACGTCAGGCAACGTCAAGCCCACTGTCGCCGCAAGGTTTTGAACATTACAAAATCCAGCAGCGACAAGAAAAAAGTGATGACATTTGCGGAGACAGCTCACGACAGCACAGGCATCAGCCCGCGTCATGCCGCGTTATGCCGCGACCATGAAGCAACCATGAGGCGACAGCCTATTTTTCGGCTGGCACCAAATAAAGTCGCCAAATGGGACAGGGGCTTTATTTATCTTGGTATTTTCTCCAGACTAAACACCACAGTTGGCTCAGTGATCAGATGCAGAAAGTAATGATGGAACAATGTATTTTGATTAGAATTTTGTAACCAGTGTTGTACTGCAGGAAAATGTGTTGGGACCCTCGATGTATGTATGTGTGTATGTATGTATGTATGATGTATGTATGTATGTATGTATGTATGTACATTAAAGACTAAAGGTAGATTTAGTTTGAAGGGCTAAGGGAATCAAGATATATAGGGAAAAAGCCAGAACGGGGTACTGATTTTGGATGATCAGCCATGATCATATTGAATGGCGGTGCTGGCTTGAAGGGCCAAATGGCCTACTCCTGCACCTATTTTCTATGTGTCTGTGTATGATTAGTAAGTCTGTGAAGGATGTAAAAGTTGATGGTGTTGAAGAACTACAGGGATACAGCAGGATATAGATTGGTTGGATTACTTGGAAATTTGGGTGGGGCAATGGCAGTTGGAATTTAATCCTGATAAGTGTACAGCAGACGTTCAATAATGGTAGGGCATGTACAGTAAATAGTACGTTTCTAAGGAATGTTGATGTACAGAGGGACCTTTGGGCTCAAGTCTACAGTTCCTTGTATATGGCAACACAGGCAGATAGAGTGAGGATGAAAACATAGACATGAAGACATATGGCCTACTTGCTCTCATACATCAGTGCATAGAATATAAAAGTTAGGAAGTGATGTTGCAACTTTACAAAACACTGGTTTGAATGCATGGAGTATTGTGCGATTACCAAGTTATTGGAAGGATGTGGTTGTACTGGAGAAAGTGCAGAGAAATGTCACCAGGATGTTGCTTGGATTGGAAAACTATAAATAAATGAAGTAAATAATGTGAAAGAAGATATTGCTGCCTTTTCCCAGCAACTTTGTGCAAACCTGGGAAATCAACATTTCATTCAGATATTTAGTCTGTACTAATCACCACAGAGCATTGCTGTAGTTTGTGGTGTTGCCTTTGATGGTGCTCTGATGCTGTAATTGACTGCACCTCAACTCTTATCCTGAATATTGTCAGTGTATTTGCAAATAAATTAATGTCAGGAAATAATGTTTCAAATTTACAAAAAAATATATATATGAAATAATATCCTCTTCTCAAATTCCTTAACTTCTGCATGCAGTCTTCCAATATTTTAACAGTGTTATTTTTATGAGTGCTAACTTAAAAAAAATATAGCTTCTGGTAATGCAACAGCCTTTACAGGGAGGTAGAGCACGGTTCCACTCAATTGATAGAAAAAGAGGATTTTCTCTTTTCATGAAACGTACTGCTTCCTGTGATAATCCATTTAAAATTGATGGAATATTTCAATAAATTTAAATAGCGAGTTGTTATTGTGGGATAATGAAACAGGAAACTGCCACGGTGAAGATATCATTCTTCAACATTTTATAATCTCCAAAAAAGAACTGTCAGTTTTCACTCATTGGCAAAGTGTCGCATGGTCATCCCCAATTAGAAAGAATATTTGAAATTATTCAATAAGATCTTCTTCTTATCGAGTCCACACACAAGATAAGAAGTTGTTCAGCCAGGTCTGTGGTGAATCTCTGGAACTCTGCCACAGAAGGTAGTTGAGGCCAGTTCATTGGCTATATTTAAGAGGGAGTTAGATGTGGCCCTTGTGGCTAAGGGGATCAGGGGGTATGGAGAGAAGGCAGGTATGGGATACTGAGTTGGATGATCAGCCATGATCATATTGAATGGCGGTGCAGGCTCGAAGGGCCGAATGGCCTACTCCTGCACCTATCTTCTATGTTTCTATGTTTCTATGTCTGAACACACTGCTCGACATCTGCATACAATGGTGTCTGTCTTGCGCTTCTTGTGCGTGGTGGTGGCTGTGACATGAACGCATCTTTCCTTAAGATGTTTGCATAGGATGTATGCTGATGAAATTAAAATACAGTTTGCAGATGACACTGTAGTGGGCCAGATCTTGAATAATGATGAGGTGGAGTACAGGAAGGAGATAGAGAGACGAGTAGCATGGTGTCAAGAAACGTTTCCCTCAATGTAGCAAAATGATGGGGCTGGTCATTGACTTCAGGGTATCACCAACAACCTGACCTGGTTCAACCACATTGATGATACGTCCAGGAAAATATACCAAAGCCTCTACTTCCTTGGAAGACTAAAGAAATTCAGTACATCCCCAATGACTCGCCAATTTCTACAGATGTAGCATAGAAAGATTCTTACTGAGGTGCATCACCGCTTGGTAAGGTGACTGCTCTGACCAAGACCACAAGAAACAGTAGAAAGTTTTGGACAGAGCTATGCCATCACACAGAATTCTCCCCACACAACTCACCCCTTCCCCCCCCATCAATTTGTTCCACACTTTATGCTGACATGGGAAAAGAGCCAACATCATCAAGAACACAAAGAATGTTGGTGAGTTTTCTTAGACATATCGTCGATGTGCTTGGAACAGGTCAAATTGTTGATGATATCCTCCCTGCTTCCTGAAGTCAATGACCAGCTCCTTCATTCTGATAACATTGAGGACAAGGTTATTGCCTTTATACCATGCTACAATTCTCTATCTCCTTCCTGTCAGATTCAGATTCAGATTCAATTTTAATTGTCATGGTCAGTGTACAGTACAGAACAACGAAATGTATTTAGCATGAGTTTTCATAGCAAACGAGACAATAATAATAATCGAGTGTCCGGGGGGGGGGGGGGTGCTTGGCAGTCACCGAGGTCAAATTGAGTAGAGTGACATCCGCCCTGCTGTCCTGAACCTGCTGGTCGGCAACGAGAGACCTGTAGCGCCTCCCGGATGGTAGGAGGGTAAACAGTCCATTGAGGGGTGAGGTCCTTGGCAATGCTGAGCGCCCTCCGCAGACAGCGCTTGCTTTGGACAGACTCAATGGAGGGGAGCGTGGAACCGGTGATGCGTTGGGCAATTTTCACTGTCCTCTGTCTTGCCATGTTTCATTACCAAGGACCACTAACTTCCCTGGTCATTTCCTCTTCTCTTATTTCCTGTCAGGCAGAAGATACAAATTCTTGAAAGCACATAACACCAGATTCAAGAACTGCTTCTTCCCCACTGTCATCAGACTCTTGAATATGCATCTTAAATGCCAAAGATGTATTCTCGATCTTTAATCTGCCTTGTTGCAGTAATTGTTGCAATGTTACAAAATTTTGAGATTTTAAAAATCAAGTCTGCAATTTATCCCATCAGATAAAGCATAAAAATAAAATTTGACACCTAATCACTTTCATATCTTCAGTATTAAAAAAAGTTATGGCCATTTTCATACTCGGAAATTAGCATCTTGTTCCCTATTGCTTTTCCATTGACTTTACACAAAAGCTGTGATCGAGGACAGTCAAAAGCCCATAGCTTTCTTAAAAATTAAGAGAACTGAATGAATTTTTCAGTTATTATAGATTGAAGCATTCTGAAACAAATATAAAACATTTTACTTGGATGACCTGAAATTAAAGCATATAATTAGTTAGTTACCTAATTGTAGCTAATTACAAAATTGACCGTTGTGACGGAAATAGTAATAAACACCCAGACTGCCTTGAAAATTCAAAAATGTGATATTCTCAAGATCAGAACTTTAATATTATTGTATTATATGTTGTAAGTCCATAACAGATAGGTAAATAAATTAAAATTTCTAGCAATAGACCAACTCCTTATTGGTTACAATTTGAGGAGTATGATGATGCTACTGATTATGATATGCCAATGTACCAGCTAGCAACTGATAACAAGCCCATCATTTCTTCTTGTAAGATTTGCAAACTTTGACCAGTTCCTCCTCTATTTGACCCATTTAACAGTTTATTCCTAGCGATTTGGTTTTTTTTTAATACACTTTCAAAAGCAGTCACCTCAAAAGCAATATAAATGTGGGGTGGCATATCTGCAGCGCCGCTGAAGGTAGGTTTTGTAACATCACTAGTAATTGCACATGTTTTTATCTGCACTTCTCTGTAGCTGTAACACTAATCCCGCACCATATATTTTCTAATTTTCTCATTCATAGATGATCTGCCTGGATAGTACACAAAATAAAGCTTTTAATTGTCTCATGTCAGTACATGTTGCAATAGTAAAGCAATACCAATACCAATACCAATACCAATAACAATAACAATAAAGCAAATATGGCACAACATGGATGTCAAGGTAAAGAATGAAAGAAGCAAGGCTGTTTCTGGAGTGATGTAAACAAGTGAGTTCTATGAGATATGTCAGCAAATTTGTAAACTTGTTCACTGATCTGGATTTGATTGTAGAAAACACAATGTCTATATTTTCAAATAAGTCAAAAATAAAGAGCATGGCCATGGCAAAATAGGTAACTGCAAATTGGGAGAATGTCAACCGAATGGAGTTTAATGTGAAGAAATGTGGGGTGACTTTTGAAAGTGTATTTTAAAAAAAACACAAATAGCTAGGAATAAACTATTAAATGGGTCAAATAGAGGAGGAACTGGTCAAAGTTTGCAAATCTTACAAGAAGAAATGGTGGGCTTGTTATAATGGGCCAATACTTTAAGAAACTTGTATTGAATTTTCATGCATGCAGGGTGCAGCATTCACTCTAAACATGTACCATTATAGCTGCAGAAAAGGGTTCTAAGGATTTGGTAGAAATGCCACCACCCCCATCCCCTAGGTTTAATTTGCATATTTAGAATTAGCTGTTCACTACTCTCTAGGGTGATCCATTGCCTAGAGTACTGTTCACTACTCTACAAGTTAATCCATTGCCTAGAAATTAAAGATCAATTTTCCATGATGTGCTAAAATGTGTCGCACATGGGATTAATGCTCACAGTGCGCAAATTGCCATATTCCTGGCAAATTTTGCAAATGCATTCAGGCGATTAGTGCTAAAGCGAATATGGCACAATGTACAACAAGTGCTAAAACAAGATGTGTGCGGTTTCCATCAGGAAGTCTGAACAACTGCAAAGCAACTCAGTGCATACTGTAAAGAGCGTCACAAAATGCTGGAGTAACTCAGCGAGTCAGACAGCATCTCTGGAGAAAAGGAATAGGTGACGTTTCGATTCTGCAGACTGCAGACTCAAGTCTATTCCTTTTCTCCAGAGATGTTGTCTGACCCGCTGAGTTACGCCAGCTTTTTGTATCTATCTTTGGTTTAAACCAGCATCTGCAGTTCTCTCCCACACATGCTCAGTGCTCAAAGTACCTGTGCAGTTGCAAAAAAGACTGCTATGGAGGTGAGAGGAAGATGGAAGTGGAGGGACAGGGTAATCTCTAGTCTGTCTTGCCAACCATCCCCAGCACTCCATGTATGACCTGGCCCAATCACCCTCCATGCTGCAGGTGGTAGTCAGGCAGCTGTGAACCATGGCTCCGTGATTGCAACAGGCAGGTCACTGGTGATTATTTCCAAAAGGCCGCAATCAGTGAAGCAAGCTCGAGCGAATCATCCCACAAATTGCAGCACGTTGAACAATAAGGCTGTGAGATGCTGTTTACAAGACATCAGCGTGAGAGTGCAAACTCATTAATTGCCATCTCATTCCTAAATCTTCCACAATGTGCTCCTGTTATTTTTATTTATTTTATTTTTTTTTGCTGGCTCATAACAAAGGCCGTCGGCTTATCCTGGAAGCCCCAATTTCTGTTGGCAGTGGAGGAAATGTGCACTGCACAGTCTAGGATGTTATTAGCTGTACAACTGACGCCAGACAAATGTCAGCCTCGTTAAAGTGAATTGATGTGCTCAGGCCAATTTCCTGATGGTCATTAATTGACCCAGAAATGATCGCTAGCACAATCTAACGTGCGCAGAAAGACCTTTATGTGCAATTTGCACAAAACGTGCACAAATGAGTCTAATTTCCAGGCATGTTTATTGTGCCCTTTTACAAATAGTGGAAGAGTGAGGTTCTGCTCATGAAACTTTCCGAGAATGGGAGGAAACACAGAATGCCCGATCCAAATTCTTTCCCACAAGTAATATTTAAATCCCACAGACTTAAAAAAAGGCTGAGTAGATTTATCTACAGCATATGTTTCTCAAGCATGTATCCAATCTGTTATTTGTGAGGAATAAGAGCTGCTTTTTGCGTTATCACTTTGGGCTGGAGTCAGTCCAAGAACCCGAGATGAAAGAATAATATTCCGATCATGACATTGCCCTATCATTTGAACAGATTTATTTTGAGCTCACGGCACAAATCTCAATCATAGGTTCAAATCAGAGTGTTGATGATATAAATGCTGCAGCAACAACATTCGTGTCATTTCTTTAATGTTGTTTAGTTTCAAATCAGCGCAGAATGTAATTAGTTACGTTGTCTCTTAACTGACTGTCTGATCCCTTTTTGATTGCCTGCCTGGGACCATATATTCCTCTGTCTGTAAAGTTAAATTCTTTCACTCAGGTAACTAAAGTGATTCTGTTTGAGAAAGATATTCTCTTTAACTGTATGCGCAGAACAAAGTACACTCACAATTCAAAGCTGGATTTTATATTTTGAAAATGTTCAAAGATTGAAACTGTTATTCATAGATTTTGATAAGTTATCTTATTTTAAACTTCTTTTCAGATTTTAAACTTATTTTCAGATTTTAAACTTATTTCCAGTCCAGATCACAAACATAGGTATTATAAATTGACTTTCTACATCTAGATTATAACAATGTTTTTATATGTCCCTTTCCCCTCAAGCGAGTGCCCAACTGATAAACAGAGGGCACTCTGTACGCTGCTATAATGTGTTCTGTTATATGAAGAGATCAGTCAGAGAATGATAGCGGAGAAGCAGATTATTACTGTGTCTGGGAAAGATCAAACACTCTTGGCATCTCCAGTCAGATGAGGCTGATTTCCAGGCTGACAGATAAAGCATTATAATCCACCATCAATTAAAAAAAAAGTACATTGGGTGTGCCCACTGCATATAGTTGATTGAGATTAACCTATTCTGATAGTGTAGAAAAAATAATTCTTTATCCTGGCACAACAAATTTTGAAGTCGCAAACACATTCATATATTCTGCACATTCAAAAAAATAAAACCAACAAATGGCTATATTTAATAAGAGAGTATTGGATCGTCAGAAATTATGAATATAAAGACCCACATGGTCAAAAAAGGGGGTTATTACTTTGGTTGTAAAAGTAAACAAAACCAATTGCATAAACTTTGCTACATCCAGAAGTGATTAATAAACAAAATAGCCTTCACTTTGTAATTTCATTTTAAAATATTTGGTCCTATTGGAACTTGAACGGAGATGGATTTGTGTAAGGTCACTCATTGAGGTCTTGCTATACTTTGCTCACTGTCATATTTTATACACAAATTCATGCAACTCGCAAAAAAAAAATGTTGCAAACATGAGGAAACGAAGGCAACATATACAGAAGGATAAAATAAATAATGGTTTACCCATATTTGTGCACATATGTGCATATTTGTGCACCTATTTGGCTAAAAGTATGCATGTGTGCACATTTTATATCTGCTTGCAGGCAGATAGGTCGTCACCTTGAGAAAAGTTTTCTTCAATACTCAATGGTTTACCTATTCATTTCATTTGGGTACAATGGTTACAGTTTCAGCAGTGAAATACAAATGAATGACCGACAAGGAAAAAGGGACAATTAAGGAAAAGCAAGGAGGTCAACCAGCAGTTGTTTGCAGGCACTTGCGCAGTATAAAAATGGTCACAAAAAATCCATCCTACCATTCAAATTTAATGTAATGACTTATATCAACACATGAAGAAAAAAGCAAAGCAAATATGCTATTTCATTCCAAAGAGCTCTGAAAAGCAATTCTTTAGTAAAGCTGGATAGAATGCTTTAGTAAAAAAATGCTTTTCCTCTACTTTTGGTGAATACTTTCTTCCCTCTGTTTCAAGACAGGATGAAATAAAAGTCTCCGTAGGGCTGTATTTGCCAGGGCACAGACTCCCATCCATCACGTACACTTATGAGCGCAAATAAATATTGGTAGAAAATAAAAACATGACACTCCTCGACTATGATGAACCAGCACCACAGGCATTGTAGATCTGAGGAATAATAGCTAGAGGTCAAATATCCCCTGTGCACTAAAAATTTACTTCAGCACTGAAAGAACAGTTCTAAACAAGGGAGTAAATCTAATGATACAGCATTTTAATCTGGTGACATGGATTTTTACAAACTGTTTTTACTCCTAACTGTTAGACTGTCATTGTATTAAACCATTTTTAATTACATTCTGGAGTGCTCACGGCTAGAACATCAAGCACTCTAGTTCTTACCTGGTAGGTTTTCATCAATTGACTGAATGATGAGGTTTAATCATTTAATGGATGTGATGGTATCATAAGCTCGCATTGCTTCCCCCTGCAAGATAAACAGGGATTAGAAAGTTGCAACACAACTATGAAGCTGGGAAAAATTATCTCTTCTATGTTTAGATTAGTTTAGATTAGAGATACAGCGTGGAAACAGGCCATTTGGGCCAGCGAGTACCTGCCGACCACCAATCAGCTGTACACTAGTACTATCCTACACTCAAGGGACAATTTACAGAGGTCAATTAATCTACTAACCTGCATGTCTTTCAAATGTGGGAGGAAACCGGAGCACTCTGAGAAAACCCACGCGGTCACGGGGCGAGGATACATACTCCATACAGACAACACCTGTAGTCAGGAATGAACCCAGGTCTCTGGCGCTGTAAGGCAGCAATTCCATCGCTGCGCCACTAAGCTACCCATGTCCATAATGGAGGAAAGTTATGCACTTACTCCACAATAATATAAATTGTCACATAACTGTATCTGAATATTATTCAGATAGTTGGACACTGTTGTATTTTTATCATTCCACTGTACAACACTCTCCGGCAGACTTGGCTAAAGAGTGCAGGGGTTCATATTTTATATCTGATTGTAAGCACAATGATTCTCATTTTGAAAAAATATATTTTCTTCATTACCTAAAATAGACCACTTTAGATGTACTTTAAGAATCGACGCAGGCTGATTTGATCCACTCTTGGTTTTCAACATAATGAAATTGTTCCTTTTTACTCCAAAGCTTACTACAAAATTAGGTTGCAGTGAAAATATTAATATTTGCAAAACTAAAAAGAAAAATCAGCTGTGTTGATTAGGGTTGAGACTTGAATATATTCAGCCATAGTTATATATTGCAAGGAATGCCAAAAGTTACAGGTGATTTTCTTGAAGTAATAATATGCGATGAAAAAAGAGTGTTTTATTGAGAAGTAATGGTCCATCTGTCAATGGAAACATACCAACATCTGGATTGCATTAACCTCTACTTAATCAGTTAAAGAATTATGGATCAATGACTACCTTGACTGATAAATTAGAAATTTACATCAAATAAAAGTGACATGTGTTCATTTAGGAGATATATCCAATTTCTGCTGAAGACACAAAATGCTGGAGTAACTCAGCGGGTGAGGCAGCATCTCTGGAGAGAAGGAATGGGTGATGTTTCAGTCGGGTCGAGACTGAAGGAGGGGCTCGATCCAAAACGTTGCCCATTCCTTCTCTCCAGAGATGCTGCCTCACCCGTTGAGTTACTCCAGCATTTTGTGTCTACCTTAGGTTTAAACCAGCATCTGCAGTCATTTCTTACAGATTTCTGCTGTACTGTGATATTGGGGCTTGTGGATAGTTAACTGGGAAGGTCGGCAAAAAGTGAAACTCTGAGGTTTTTAACACAGCCATAGAATGTGAATGTCTAGTCGTTACTATGTTGTTACCTCCAAGGGTGATTTCAATTATTGAATTGATCTTTTATCAGTCATGTTAAGTGTGAGTCCACTATTAAACTGATGCTGATAAGATTGACTATGCTAGTGCCTTGTGAATGCAAACTTTCCTGAGCCAAATTGCATAGTCAAGGGATCTAATCACAACTGATGTATACTTTTAATGGCATAAACATGCTTAGCACTCCAATTGGAGCCTGTTAATTAGGATGCCTGGGTGGGAAGACGATTATATCATTTAATGATTACCTCCATTAAGCAAATTCATCAGTACTGATCTAAAGACTTTGGGAATCAATTGGCACTTAAGAAATATCCTTAAAAGTATATCCCCATTGACCATACTACCATTAACAGCTGTCAACATAAAATATCAAAGTTGTGTTTCAACACTGATCTATTAGGAGCATGTGAGACAAAGAAGAATGACTTCTCTGATGTGTCGTTAGAACTTAATAAAAACTTAAAAGCCCTTCTTACAACCTCTCATAGTAAAATAGAAACAGAAACTAGGTGCAGGAGTAGGCCATTCGGCCCTTCGAGTCAGCACCGCTATTCAATATGATCATGACTGATCATCCAAAATCAGTACCCCGCTCCTGCTCTCTCCCTATATCGCTTGATTCTGTTAGCCCTAAGAGCTATATCTAATTCTCTCTTGAATACATCCAGTGAAATGGCCTCCACTGCTTTCTGTGACAGAGAATTCCATAGATTCACAACTCTCTGGGTGAAAAGGTTTTTCCTCATCTCAGTCCTAAATGGCCTACCCCTTATTCTTACCCTGGTTCTGGACTCTGCCAACATTGGGATCATTTTTCATATGTTTCTATAAGATCCCCTCTCATCCTTCCAAATTCAAGTGAATATAAGCCCAGTCGATGCATTCTTTCATCATATGTCTGTCCCGCCATTCTGGGATTTAACCTGATGTACCTACGCTGCACTCCCTCAATAGCAAGAATATCCTTCCTCAAATTAGGAGAGCAAAACTGCACACAATACTCCAGGTGTGGTCTCTGTACAACTGCAGTAGGACCTCCTTGCTCTTTTATTCAAACCCTCTTGCTATGAAGGCCAACATGCCATTTGCTTTCTTCAGTGGCTGCCCTACCCGCATGCTTACTTTCAGTGACTGATGTACAAGGACACTCAGGTCTTGTTGCACCTCCCCTTTTCCTAATCTGACACCATTCAGATAAAATGAAACTTGAGACTATGAAGATGCATTTTAAGATTTCTACTTGAAAAATTAAAACCTTTAGCATAAGTAACCTTCAGGTCAGCCAACAGTTTTGGATAAATCTATCGCAGAATAACTAGAATATGTTATTTAATATTCTAATTGTGCGGCTCTGATTTACACTAGCCCTGGGAAATTTCAATTTCCTATATGTTTTCCGTTAATATCTTAAAACATAAATAATTGATTGAAAGAAATGCTTGATTGAAAGATACAGCATGGAAATAGGCCATTTGGTCCACCGAGTCCAAGCCAACTCATCCACACTAGTTCTATGTTATTTCACTTTCACTTTCACTTCCTGCACACCGGGTCAATCTTACAAGGGGCAATTAACTTACAAACCTGCACATCTTTGGGATGTAGGAGGAAACTGGACACCTGAATGAAACTCACATAGACGCAGGGAGAACATGCAAACTCCACATGGACAGCACTCGTGGTCAGGATGGAACCCTGTGAGGGAGCAGCACTACCAGTTGAGCCACTATGCTCTCTAATGTGGTAGTTTAATTTTAATATTGTAATATTGGTAACAATCACAGTTAAAACTGATCAACCCTATATTATTTTATCTCAAAAGCATTTGGTCTAAATAGAGACAGAAGGAATTGCAGATGCTGGTTTACAACAGAAACACAAAGTACTGGAGTAATTCAGCAGGTCAGTTTGCATCGCTGGACAACATGAATAGGTGGTGTT
Source organism: Leucoraja erinaceus (assembly GCF_028641065.1). NCBI lineage: Eukaryota > Metazoa > Chordata > Chondrichthyes > Rajiformes > Rajidae > Leucoraja > Leucoraja erinaceus. Next base: position 25,812,112 of record NC_073397.1, on the reverse strand, counting down.
TATGGTCGAGATCCCTCTTCAGACCATTTGGTCCGAATGCCTAGTAGCATAGTGGCAGTTCTCTCTGCATTTTTCCTTTTGAAAGATCATCTATCTGAATTATTCATTCTATTTCTCTCATCACAAATGCTGGTTGACCTTAGTATCTCCAGCATTGTCTGTTTTTATTTCAACTTCACAGTCTCTGTGGTATTTTGCTATTGCATTCCTTATGAGTAGATGGTACACACATGGGCCAAATGAATGTGACATACTTTCATTTAATCAGCTTCACATCCAATTTGGAATTTCAACGAAAATAATGTATCTTGTTCTCAGGTGGATGGAATGGAATTATTATTATGAAATACTGTTTTTGCTCATTTAATACAAATAAGAAGGGTCTGAGTTTGAAGGTATTGTTTGCTAACTCGTTTGCATCATCTCGTCACTCCCAGTAGCTCATGTATTGTCTGGAAATCTGTTAGCAGTTACTTCCAGTCAAGGGTCCTGTTTTATTGAGAGGAGCAGAGATTTATATTATCTTACTTGGTGTTGCATGAGGTTTGCATTCTTACATCTACATTGTCAAATTTGGCTGAAAGCTTTTTTAAAAGGGTCTGGATTGTAATGTGAATTTTTTTTTTAAACAAGTAATTATTTACAGTTTTGCAGTATTAAAACAAAGCAGCTGCTGCTGTACTGTTCAATGGTTCAATGGTACTTTATTGTCACATGCACCGAGGTACAGTCACATTCCATTGTTGCACATAGTTCAGTAAAAACTATACATAGGCACAATCATGCGCAAGTACCATAGAAGATTGCACTGAGTCTGTACACAAGAGTAGCCATGTTTCCCTGGTCATTTTGTACCCTTCAAGGTCAAATTTGTTAAAAATGTTAGTGTCTTAACTTGGCCATTAAGGCTCATACCCTGTCAGCAGCACTGAATTTGAGTTGCAGGGGCTGGCCTGGCCAGATGATGTTGTCGATGCCCTCAACCACTCCATGCCACAGCCGGCTGTGACTGATCCATGCACCTGGGATCCAATCTAATTGAGGCCCAGGCTGCCGCAAGGCCTCCAGCGGGGAACTCCACCAATGCAACAATCCGGACACATTCCCTGCAAATGCACCATCCCTCGCCTCACACAGCCACTAGTCAGCCTTCATGCCCTACAGTGTCACAGCATATCATGGAACACCCAGAGAGTCTCCAATGATGCTGAAGGTGAGCCCCAGTCTGCTCACCAACACCATTCCTTTCCTTAGCCCACCCCCACTGCCATCTTGAAATCTAAGTGAGAGTCCTAATCCAAAATGTCTCCTGTCCATTCCCTCCACAGATGCTGCCAGATCTGCTGATTTCCTCCAGCAGTATGAGTTTTAAAAAGAGAATTAGCCCTTTATAAGAGATCAGTTTTATTTACGCATTTAATATTTACCAAATTTATTTATGTTCTAATTTTCTAGTTAAATTTCAAGTCGTTCGTTAATGAATAGTTATGTTAGCCTGAAAACATTATCTATGCTTGTAATTTCAGCAACTGAAAGCAACATCAATAGTGTAGCTTGATATTATATTTCAGCCTGTATATAAGACAGATGACTATAATTGTGGTAAGTGGTAACTGTCGGGTGAATTTTAAATAATTTGTAAGGACAGATTACTTTAAAAGATTGTAACTTTCAGATCTTAATGACTAATGTAACAATTGTAGCTTTGTTTACCTGCAGATAAATTCTATCAATCTTTTTTCCTCAATGAATTACTTGGTTTTCTCTATTTTTGCTTTTCTCAAAAGATCACATAGTTTTCAGCTGAAGTAGGGGCACATATGCTTGATATTATTACAGTGCAACTGAGTGGTATATGTTAGATAAATACAAGGCATCTGATTTGCTATTTACAATATTTTTGTGTATGGTAAAGTAACTGTTGAAAGTAAAAATTGTTTAGTAGAAACATTGCACCAAATAAGAAAACATTGTTGACATGAGCACCTTTTCCCTCACAAAAAAAATGTATAATGTGCGTTTTGTTGCTTTACTTATCTTTACTTTCCCTAGACTACACCACTTAAATATGGATGGAAATTGCATAAAATACTTGAGGCAAAACTAGTGTGGATAGTAATTATATTCATTGTCCTTTCCTTCTGGAGACATAAGTTTGAATCTAGCTCAGGGGAAAAGAGGCAAAGGTCTCCGGTTACTGATGGCTGTTAAAACTGAATTAAATCCAGATGCCCTAATGTAATGGGATGAATATTTGTAAAATATTTGTGAATTTACTGTCCAATGCAACAAATTCATCCCTGACCAAACAAGAATAACCTAGAACATTTAATTGTGTTCTTTATTCTAGGCCTGTTAGTTTTATAATTGATGTTGAAATGAAAATTATCAAATTCAGAAATGTTCTCCATAACTACCATGTACACAATATTCCAAAATGAATGATTAATTTGTGGATTTTTCTTGAATGGAGGAAGAGGGTGAAAATATTTCTTTCCACATGCAGGTTTGTAGGTTAATTGGCTTCTGTAAATTGTCCCTTGTGTGTAGGATAGAACTAGTGTGCGGGTGATCGCAGACCAGCTGGGCCAAAGGGCCTGTCTCCACCCTGTATCTCTAAACTAAGTTTAAAAAATATTGCTTAATTTATGTAACTGGAAACAAGATTTGTGGGGTAACTAAACCTAAAGGCAAGAAACATTCTAATGACTATTGGGGTCATTTCAGGTTTGTTGTGTGGTTTGGCTCAATACTATACATAGATTTCATTCCAAATAACTACATTATAACTCCATTTAAATTGAATTCCTTTAAACAATTTGATCTTGAAAGTGGTTCTGTGAGAATAGGAATTAGGAGGATTATTTTCTGTACATTTACCAGATCTCATTGCTGGGCTACATCCGCAGCCAAGGCGGCATATGTATAACTTGTTACTTGGCCAATGTAAATGTTGCTTTTAAATTAGACCAAGGATATATTTCATTTCACCTCTCTTTGTCTTTTTTCTCCGCCCAAGACTTATTCCCCATTTCCCTGTAAGAAAATTCAATGCAGCACCTCCTTCTAAAAGCAGTAACTGAGTTGTGGGGCTCAGCAATAAAGGGCAGGTATAAAGGATGATTTATTTATCAGTTCAATCAACATTTTCTCCCCCTGTCCCCTTCCACTATGACACTGTCCCTACAATTGAATGTTAAATAAATATTATTGCTAATGCATTTGAAAAAAAATGAGTTTAAAACAGATCAGCCTTCTCCAATATAGGCATCGTTCATGAAACTGTTAATCTGTGTTCTAAATTAAACAAGTGATAGCTGAATCAAAGCTTTGCTTGGTTGGCATAGTTTAATAAGGCTTTGAGACCTCTGCTGCTCAAACTCAAGTAGTCAATGGCAACAGGAATGCTATTGTAATAATTCTGCCATTGTACTCCTGTGGATGTTGTTTTCACAAAAAAAAATCTTACTTGCTGAATGTCAATTAGCAGCCTTTGCATTACACCTTCAAGCAGCTTTCCCTCACTCCCTATCAGCCAACTGTCTCAGTGTCAAATGCAGAAGGCTGGCAGTGACACCCATGTTTAATGATGAACTTGGAGTCAAATAAACTTGTGCTCTATCTAAGAGTAAGCCACTTGATGATTCGCGTGCACATGTGCTTTGATTTATTTGCGAAACCAGAAAGAAGAAAATTAGTTTGATTTTTAAAAAGCCCCTCTTTCACCTGCATTTCTAGTGTGTTTTTCATATGCGATATAACCTTTCTCATAAAGAGAACTTCTAAACCTGTTTTTACTGCATTTTGATGAATTTGAAAGGAAACATAAATTTCCCTTGGAAACTGAGGAGCCCACCCATAATTCAGTCTTTAAAAAAATAGTATCCTGAAGGGTTCTCTTATGAAATTCCTTTGAACATGTTTTATCTGCTAGGAAATGCTGTCATAATCTCTTAAACAAATTAAAATGTTGCATGTTGTATAGTGATATAACCTTACATAATTTTACTCCAAAGCTTATTACAAAATTAGGCTGCAGTGAACATTTGATAAGATTTTAGTTGGCAAATAGCTGTATTTCCTTATTTTTGTTTTGGGCTAAATGTAATATATACTTTCCTCTGGTTAAATTTGCTGCATTATCATCTGCTCTTAAGCCTTTATATTTGAGTTAACTTGTAAGCAGTTGTGAAAATACAGTTGGTATTAATTATACCTGAGAGTTTTCCTTTAATTTCTGACTTTTACGCTCCACTAAGCAGATGTAAAGGCCAGCTAGCCATATGCACGAAATCAACCCTGTAAACCATCACCCTTAAAATGTGACACGTTTGTGGAAAGGTAGTAGTTTAACCCAATTTTTTTTTTAAAGCTATGAAAATTAAGACACAGAGGCAAATTGATTCATAAAAACTAACCATACTGGGAACACAAACTATCACTTGGTATTGAATTTCCTGAATTTCCGCCAATATTTCTTTCCGAGGAGTGGAAATTGGTGCTGCAAGAATAGGTTATTAAAATAGCACATTTGATACAGACAATATTATATGGACTACTAGAGAACATTGTATGTTTTTTATTTTATTCTAGACCTCTTTGCGGTATAAGTATCCTAAACTTATGGAATAAATATGAAAAAAGACATCTATTGAAACTGTTTATTTGAATCAGTAATATGGTTGAATCAGGCACTAGGTTATCCAGATTTCATATACTAGACAGAACTATTCAAATGGAGACTAATTGATCACAGCAGTCAGGATTATATTTCTTCTTTATATTATGATAACGAACATCTCCTTCAGTGAATAGTCACAGCCTGTGTGCATGAAAACTAAATCTCCCCTCCCTGAAATAAAGAAATCCAAGCAGAACTTTAACAGCTGACGAGAACAAGCCATTCTGAAGGACCATTCTTATGATTTATTTTTGAAAGTTTTGAAAATATCACCCAAGCAGTTCACAGAAAAGTGATTACTCGCTTATTAAGACCAAAGAAACACCATGTTTTGGCATTATTGTATATAAAATAAATAGTCATGCCATGAAAGGTAGTGATTCAGTTGAAGCAGATATATTGGCCTATAAAGCTTTGAGTAAGAGGTGCTTGAATTCATGACAGCAAGACGTTTTAACATTGTGTACACTATAATCCATCCAATACCTGCCATATTATTGTAATTGCAATCCCACTCCTAGCTCCTGTCATATTCCTTGAGGGCTAGATTTTAAGCTGATGCTATTATCAATCACAAGGCAGGGACTGTCAAACTTCCTGTTTCCCTGGCAGGAATTTGTTTCTGAACATCGCTGTTTTTTCATCAGCCTTGTCAGTCCTTGAAATGACCTTAGTTTAATTAACTGCATCTTGATGAGGAAATCTACATAGAATGTGAAGGTTAATTAATGATGAATCAGTTCTTACTCTAAGACCATCACTGAATGGTTGACAGCAAGTCTACCATTTAGAATATATCCCAATATTTCATTATAAATGGTCGACAGGATTTGCACTCCAGCTCTAGCCACAGAAAGAAAAAACAATTATTTTCTCCTCACAAAGAATGTTAGTGGAATCATTGTATAATTTTCTTCAATAAATACGCAGTGGCACAATTAAATGAACGAACAGGCAGATTAAAGAATACAGGAACGGTTAGAAATCCACATTTCACTTGCATTGCTGATACTCTGCATTGTAACATTATAATTTCAATCAGAAAAGACTCCTCGAAGTGCAAGGTATCCCATTCTGTTTACAGTATGCCTATTGTTTGAACTCGGGTCTATTGATTGCTTTAAGCTAACAATATCCCAGAGCAGCTGCCAATTCATCTAACTATACACATTTTTTTTAAACACTTTAGCTTACACCGGCTAACAATGGGCGTGGGTGAAGTCAGACGCCAGATGCTCTTTGCTAAGAACCACGGAGAACTCACGGTTTTGATGTTGTTTGTTTCCATTGTATCGTGGGAATAATATATTTATTATTGTGTTATTAAGTGTTTATTAGGATTTTCTATTGATGCCTCTAATGGGCTTGATTTCACTGCAGCTCTCTTGCAAGACGAAGATTTGAACATGGCATATATAATTTATCTTAACACAATCGTTACATTACTGAAATACCCCCCTAATAAAGTCATCCAATAAACATTCAAGGATGTATCAAGTTTTTCTTTCAGAATTAAAAAATATATATTTCTGTATATATGATAAATACATTTTCTAACATTTTGTTGGACTAAATTATTTGTTATCTGTCTCGAAATTAGGTTGCATGGCAGCGTTTATTTCAGTACTAGACTTTTGAAACTGTAATTGTTGATATTTGATTTATGATATAGTCATCAAGTCATATATAAATGCTTAAAACACATGGTTGCATACTTTAACAGATGAAAATAGTTTACTTAATCTTACAATATTTTAGAACATATAATAATATCTAAATAGCATGATAATTTTCAAAAAATAAGAAGATACAGAAGATTGAAAGCATGCACTACCAGATTCAGGAATAGTTTCTTCCCAGCTGTTGTCAGGCAACTGAACCATTCTACCACAACCAGAGAGTAGTCCTGAACTACTATCTACCTCATCGGGGCCACTCGGACTATCATTGATTGGACTTTACTAAATGTTATTTCCTTATATGAATGAATATAATGAATCTGAGTGGCTCGATTGTAATCATGTATTGTCTTTCTGCTGGTTGGTTAGCACGCAACCAAAGCTTTTCACTGTACCTCTGTACACGTGACAATAAACTAAACTAACCTAAACTAATCTGAACTAAACTGACGCAGGAACAGCTTCTTCCCTTCTGTTATCAAGCTTCTGAACGGTCCTTTCATCAACGTGGGTACTGTCCGATTCACTTCCACCCCATTGCAGACATTGGATTTGGCAAAACATTACTGAAAACTATCCATTTGCTCTATCTATGGTACTTGAATTTGGGTTGATTGTGTTTATTATCTGATTTGATTTGATAGCTGCAACACAAAGCCTCTAATGGGCCTGTCCCACTGAGGCAATTTTTTAGGCAACTACAGGCGACTAGTTTGTCGTCACATGTTCGCTGGTGGTCGCCGGGAGTAGTCTCCTCAGTTGCACAAAAAGTCGTAGCGTCTTTCTGATTGGGGTCAAACCCAGTGGGTTTGATGCCAATGAGCAGAGCTTGACTTCTCCTGACGTAGGTGCTGTCGTAGGTTGTCACCGGTTCATCAGCGACCTGCTACGATTATGACTGTCGCCAGCAGTTGCCTAAAAAATCTCCAAGTGGGACAGACCCATAACTCCACCTCTCACATGTGACAATAATAAACTTAAACCCATATAATTGAACAAACTTGCATGACGACCACTTCTCCCCATGTAATGAGAAAGAAGTCATCTAATAATCCAATGACATGTCGTTTATCCCTCCGCCTCATGGAAACATATCTTCTAAGATTGCACATTGCTGTAAATAGCCTTTTGAGCATATCAGGGTTATGAAATGTTTCCTTAAAGCCGGGCTCAAGGGAAATATATCCAGAGTCTTTAGCATTGCCCTTGGAAGGAAAGGATGTTTGACATAGATAATCATGATCAGCCTGGTGTAAAAGAATTTGATGATGCCAGGGGAGCTCTGTGAAGTTTATTACATGTTACCTTAGCTGGACAGCACCTGATTGTAATGAGTGAACAATACTCTTCTCGGATGAGGTCTGCAAAACAAATCAAGAAGCTGAAAGAAAGTAAAGACTGTAGCTTATTATGGTGCCTCTAATGAGGAAATTAGATTCAAACAAGCTCAGCCATTTGTTAAGCCATGCTATAAATCCTGTCTGAATTCAACCTAACCAGCTGTTGAATCTGCAGAACCAACCCTTGATTTTGCTCCAACAACTGCTGAGATTCCTGAACCATATCACGATTCTATTGAACCATATTTTAATTCTCCAGTAACAGCTGTCGGGTAAACTGAACTAGTGCAAAGTTACTCCATGCTAATTCTCAGGCTGCCTCATGAGTGGCTAGGTTTTACAGCAGTGCTCAGTTAAAAGATTCATTAATGCCGTGCGGAATACGGATAGCCCTCTGAATGTCTCACCGAGTGTCTGTAATTTAATCTAAAATTGCACATGTACACTTTCTCCTATTACCCACAGGCCAGTGATATGGACATGCCATCTGAAAGTCAATTGATTTCCGCATGCGAGGTGGGGGGCGGGAGGGGTCGGTGGTACAGGGGTGGGTTGTGAGAGATAATGTGACTGCAGGGAAGGAGTTCATAATTTCACGATATTGACCTTGATCTGGTCGTATCCAGGCATCTTCGATAATTCAAGGGCTATTTCACTATCCTCCTTAGAACATAACATATATTGTTAATTGAAGCCAGAACTTAAGTATGGAAGGCCCCCAGAGAAAGAATTAATTCAAGGTTTGTTATAATCCAAATAACTACAGCCCATAGAGTTATGATATGCAGCTTTCCCTGTTCCCCCAGATTTACTACTATTGCACCTTTGGCCAAGTTAGTTACCTCCTTGTTGGAGCTTTGCACAAAGTGATCCATATTAATCCCTAATGGCTTTGACATTAACTTTTGTCCCGACAACTCTGGTAGTCAGTAGGATTTCAACGATTATAACTGTGAACTTTGAATACCTTAGGATTTAGATTTGTAATGCACCTTTGATACTTCCCACAGAAACCTTTAGTTTTATTTTTGCTGCTTCTCTTTATTCACATTTTTATTGATCTCCAGCAAGGTACGGTATGCTGCATATACCGTTCTCACATGTGAAATTGACATTGGTGTGCAATTTCCATTTGCAACCAGGTTTGGAATTGTCCTGTGAAAGTAATTTTTAAAAATTACAGTCTAAAATGTTTCCACAATGAAACAATGTAGTTGAGGACAGAGCTGATTTTGAGAACTTGTGTATGTGCCATTTCAATGTGATATTATTGCGAGAAATAGCCAACAGTGGATATAACATTCCCTTCTTTTAATAATCTTGGATCTGAGGTAGATGTCTTTGCACCACTCCAAACTAATAATATTAACTAGCACACAACTAAAAGCTTTTCACTATACATCAGTGTACGTGACAATAAACTAAACTGAAATATTTAGTTTCAAGGACCAGAGGCCGTAGTCTCAGAATAAAAGTATGTGCTTTTAGGAAGGAATTGAGGAGAAATTTCTTTACTGGTGATCTGTGGAATACGTTGCCATAAACGGCTGTGGACGCCAAGTCAATTGATAGTTTTCAGGCGGAGATTGCAGATTCTTGATTTGTAAGGGTGTCAGGCATTATGGGGAGAAGGCAAGATAATGGGGTTGAGAGGGAAAGATAGATCAGCCATGATTGAATGGTGGAGTAGACTTCATGGGCCAAATGGCCCAATTCTGCTCCTACAACTAATATACATGAGATTGTTTTGAGATACAGCGCAGTAACAGGCACTTTTCCAACCAAGTTCACGGCGACCAGCGATCACCAGTACACTAGCATTATTCTATATACTATATGTCAGTGTTTTAGTTTGGTTGGGGGCACTGCGAGTCGGCTGCCCTGCCAGCAGCGTAACAGTTATTTAGACTTTTTTTGGTTTGTCTAAGTGTTTGTTTTGGGTGTTTTTCAGTGTGTCTTGTGTGGGGGGTGGTAGGGGAGGGAAAGGGGGAAACCGTTCTTCAGTCACCCTCGACGGAGAGGTGACTTTTTCCAAGGGTTTAGAGGATATCGGCCAAATGCAGGTAGGTGAGACTAGTGTAGATGAGGTATCTTCATTGGCATGGACAAATTGGGCTGAAGGGTCTGTTACCATGTTGTACGACTCTACGACTGATTCTAACTGATTTTAGATAAAGTTTATCAAATCACTTTTGTTTTATTTTTAATTCTTATTTGTTTAACGGTGAATGTTTGGATTGGTCATTTCCCTATCTCCACATATTACAGCTAACAGGAAGGTCACAAAGTCAGCTTGATTGCCAATAAGACCCTATGTTTTCTACCATAATACTCAGCATTGTCGAGATGAATATAGGGACATTTTGGTGCAGATCGCAACCAAATGTGGGAACATGATGAGTCATTTAAGCAAAGGTTAAAGCAAGGGTGTAAAGGTTTGTGTATTATCTGGCAATTGTTCCATGCACAGTAAATCATCCTGCAATCAAAGCCAAGATGAATGAATTGTTGACAGACTGACAATGTAGGTTGACTACCCTTTATATGTGGATCTAGTTTATTCCTGATTTAATATCCATCTCCATCCAGTGCCACATTACCGTGACTAAATAGCTGAACTGAAGACTGAAATTTAAGAAAACAATCTATGTAAAAGGTATACAATGAAAAATATTGCAATTTAACACAAAATTAAATGTCAGTATTTATATTTATATTAACTGCTTCAAGTGTAATCCTGGTTAGTAAACTAAATGATTCAAAGGTGTACTTCCTTTTAAAGAGCTTTTAAGATTGAATCCTGGGTTCAATATGTTAAATTATTGGCTAATAGCAAAATCACCTAAGCTATTTACTGACAAGTCATCACAAATCATTTTAAATACAAACATATTATATTTAAACAAGACAATTAACTGTTTGCAACAAGGACAAAACATATTCTTATCTCAGTACAAGCCATATGGTGGTGCTATCTTTCCACAACTAATCCCATCTTCACAAAATACTCAAGTGCAAGCATATTATAACTACCATTTGGGCATTGTGCATTTTTCAGATCCTATTTGAAAGTGTTTAGCTAGACACTGATCTTTCTCACCGAGGGAATTTAGGGCTCAACAAGAATTGTTAGAACAAACTCATTCAACCTGAAGAATTTATTAAATGGAGCATTTGTTAAATTTTCGGATAACACTAGCTTTGAAGGTTTAAGAGGACTTACAAGCATGGTAGAAGTCCTTTCCTCAAGCAAAAGAGTTAATAATTGGGTTCACAACATTCTCCCAGGTATTTAATTGATCCTAAGGCCATCTGAAAAATACTTGATGCTTTCTTGGTCAGATTCATTTTTGGACATCCATTAATAAGTGATAGCTGGTGGCCTGTTGTATTAGAAAACACCACCAAGATTAGGACTCGTCTGAAATTTGTGCTCCCTGAAAGGAATGGACACTCTGCCTGCTATGTTTATATATATTTTTTTAGTATGACTGTATAGTAATTCGAGTTTGACTGTACCTTAATTGGTAGATGTGACAATAAACTGACCTTTTTCCAGGTTAATAGATAATGTGAGAACTGGGAGGCAGAGAACAGGTAAGTTTATGATTTAAGTTTTCAAACTTGCTTTGTTAGGAGACACAACAGGAGTCTTTATAGATTCACAACACTGTTGAAACTTGCTGTTAGCTGCAAATGAAACCCGCTCATATCACTCCCACCCATTCTTCTGCCTCTCCTCCATGCTGGCTCTTGTCCGAGAGCCTTATCCAACAAAGTAACTGGTCAATAATTGATAAGCAGTGACTGGAAACATGTCAGACTCAGGCACCCCATCTAAATTATTGAATTGACGCCTGAGGCCCACTTTTATGGTTGTAGAATAAGTGTTTTAATGTGTCACCTTTATCTGTTGTAGTTTGTCTCCCAATCACATGGCTAAACTGTAATTTGACTTGATTATTTGTTTCCCAATGCCTTAAGCCGGGGACTCACACTCAGCAAGGCTATGTTGTGTTTAACTAGTGATAATGTACATAATAATAGTTCAGGTCAGAACACTATAACTAGTTTTACCCATTACTGAACAGTTTTAACAGAATCTTACACTACACCATTCCCTCAGATTGCTGATGGTTCTTTAAATCTTAAAGCAGTATTTTCCTCTCACTGTTTCTCTCTCTGTCTCTCTGTCTCTCTTTCTCTCGCTCTGCTGTTGGCAATTCTATTGCTAATTATAAAATCCTTTAGTGCACCAAAACTACAGCTATTTTCAGAGTTGATCAATAAGATAACTAAGATTGTTCAAATATGCTTATTCCTGCTTTTACTCGGATAAAACAACATTCCTTAAACAGTTTAAATGAAGACACACCAGCGGTCATGTATTTTCAACAATTGGAAGTTGCAAAATTTGTCACTTAGTGTGAAGGGCCCACCTCTGCAGGGACTATTTGTACAATACTAACAACAATATGCCATGTAAAGGGCTCCATAAACAATTTAAATTGTTTAATTTTTACCAGTAAAAGAAGGATATCCAAATTAAGATTACAACTGCATGGCGATCAATTAATTCACCTCCTTGCTTTCTTGGAGCTGGTAACATGGTGAACTTTTGGTGGCCATTCTAAAGAAAGTTGCTACAGTTTTGCTACTGTGGTAAGGTAACGCTCCCAATTTTCAGTATTTGCAGCACTAATAACATGTCCTTTCTTGAACAAAAGTCCAATCCAAAGTCATTTTTGTAGCTTTTGAATGTTTGCCATAAAGGCTCGGCATTTTTTATAAATTTCAACTGATAGTTTTAAGTCCTCAGGATAATTCTGCACTGGAAAAATGTGCTTTAAGCGGGCAATGCAAGAGGGAACAAGTGCAATTTTTGAGCATGGGCAACTTGTTTAGTAATCTTAAATGTGGTATCTTATCAAAACTTTACAAAAATCTAAATAGTTCATGTTTGCCCTGACCTATTCTGCTTGTTTCAACCTTTAAAAACTCTACTGGACTTTTCCAACATTATTACCCTTCAATTAATCTGCCCAATCTTACTATTATTTCACAAGCTCCCAGTGTGGTTACCAATTCTGTGGGAATTGATGAGAATCTGTGATAATTTGTAATATGACAACCAGTCATCGTCTCCATAGCCTCTTCCTTCAAAACCCCAGGATTCAGGTCATCAGGTCTTAAGAACTAATTATCTTTCAGTCCCATTAATTTTTCCAATACTAATTTCTTATTAATGTTCTCTTTGAGCTCCTCATTCATACTGGACCTGCAGTTCTCCACTATTTCTGCGAGATTTTCTGCGGAAACAGATGTAAAACACTTGTTTAATTTCTCTGCCAGCCCCGTTTGAGAATAAAGAAATCCCCTCAGTACGACACATTTGGCTGCTTGAAATTTGGTTGAATGAAAGATTAATTGAAAGATGCAGCATGGAAACGGGGCCTTAGAGCCATCGGGTCCACACCAACCATCGATCACCTGCTCACACTAGTTGGACGTCTTGCATCTACTCCCTTCACACATGGGGCAATTTATAAAGGCAAACTAACTTCCAAACCCATACTTCTAGGAGGGAACTGGAGCACCTGGCGGAAACACCTATGGTCACAATGAGAACGTGCAAACTCCACACAGACAATACTGAAGGTCAGGATTGAACCCGGGTCTCCGGCACTGTGAGGCGGCAGCTCTACCAACTGTGCCACTGCGCCGCCGCATTTGTGCGCAAGTTCCCGAAATGGGATTATAGGTTGTTCCCATAACTCTGTGACTCCGGGTTTGTACATAACCCACAGCTGATAAAATAAGTGTAATACCAACATCTTCCTTTTCTAGTCTCAGACTAACTGACTGATGACATATATGTTTACAATTAAACACGAGCAAATTCCATGTGAGGTTTCCAGTTGGGTGTTGCAATTATTCTGCTGTGGGCATCCTGAACTGTAATTTCAGCCAGCAGTTTTAAGCACTTCTGACAGCATGGAATGATATCTCCAAATCACGTTAATGCCTTTGTTACCTAATGGCATCTTTGTCTAAATGCTTCTTACAAATACATATGAACTCAAGATATCAACAATGTGGAATATATATTTTTTCTTCGCAAATGAAAATAACGGGCATGTGAGGTATTCTGCAAAAGATTACGCTGGGAACATGTCCCTCTGTGTCCGTAAAACTGTTTCTGTATTTAACAAAACATGTGACTTTGTGTTCCTGCTGTTTTGCAATGCGCAATGATTTCCAGATTCCTGAATACCGATGGTCCTATTGGAATAATATTGTCACAGGAAATTTACGGCTCCTTGTACCACTAGACACCTACAAAGTAGAGAACTAACAATCCTTGGTTCAAAGTTTCTGAGAAAGCATGAACTATATAATATTGAGTAATCCCCAGGTTCCATCTGTATAGATGTTATTCCTTACATTTTTAGTTTTGTTTAATTTAGGTTAGTTTAGAGATACGGTGCAGAAACAGACCCACATAGTCCACGCCAACTCCGTACACTGCACACAAGGGACAATTTACAATTTTTATCAAAGCCAAATTAACCTACAAACCTGCACATCTTTAAAATGTGCGAGGAAACCGGAGCACCCAGAGATAACCCACGAGGCCACAGGGAGAACGTACATGCAGATTCCATACAGCCGGCATCTGTAGTCAGGATCGAACCCGGGTCTCTGGCACTGTAAGGCAGCAACTCTTTCACTGCGCCATTGTACCACCCCTAAATGTTTAAGTAAAACTGCAGATGCTGGTTTAAATCGAAGGTAGACACAAAATCCTGGAGTAACTCAGCGGGGCAGGCAGCATCTCTGGAGAGAAAGAATGGGTGATGCTTCGGGTCGAGACTATTTCTTCAGACTGATGTCAGGGTAGTGGCCAGTACAGAGGTAAAATGTAGTCAGAGACAGTAAGGCTGGTGGGAGAACTAGGAAGGGGGAGGGGATGGAGAGGGAGGGAAAGCAAGAAATACTTGAAGTCCACTGTTCCATGTGTCAACTCCTGCTTATCGGCAAGACCAAGCGCAGGCTCGGCGATCGTTTCACTGAACATCTCTGCTCAGTCCACCTAAGCCTACCTGATCTCCCGGTTGCTCAGCATTTTAACTCCCCCTCCCATTCCCAATCTGACCTTTCTGTCCTGGGCCTCCTCCATTGTCAGAGTGAGGCCCAGCACAAATTGGAGGTACAGCACTTCATACAGTATTTTACTTGGGTAGCTTACACACAGTGGTATGAACATTGACTTATCTAACTTCAAGTAGCTCTTGCTTTCCTTCTCTCTCCATCCCCTCCCCCATCCCAGTTCTCCCACCAGTCTTACTGTCTCCGACAACATTTTATCTCTTTACAGCCCACTCCCCTGACGTCAGTCTGAAGAACGGTCTCGACCCGAAATGTCACCCATTCCTTCTCTCCAGAGATACTGAGTTACCTGTCCCGCTGAGTTACTTCAAACGCATTTTGTGTCTGCCCCCTAAATTTTGTTTGCTAAATAAATCTGGCATCATAGTCACTTTGATATCATTTTTGCAGTTCATTTTCCCTGCCATTTGATGGTCCCACGCAATGTCGCCAGCTAAATGCTCAGGCAGACAATGGGGAAATCCATTTCCAGTCCTATGATTATTAATTGACTATACCTTCAACATGGTCCAAGGTGTAGGCTTGCAGTAACAGCTCAGCATCCTGCACATCACTGAATTCCAGGCCTGCACAAAACATCCCCAACTCAAGCAACCCGCTCTGCTGCCAAGGCCAATGTTGACAGCCCAAGAAAACCTCTCGCCAGGTATTTGCTATCTAGACCTTAATCTACTCAAGAGTTTGTGCTTGTCTGAGACACAAGGAACTGGTTTCCAAAACAAATCTCAAAATGCTTGAGAAACTCAGCAAGTCAGGCAGCATCTCTGCAAGACAAGGATAGGTGAAATTTCAGTTCAGGACCCTAGTCTGAAGAAGGATCCCAACACAAAATGTCACCTATCCATATCCTCCAGAGATGCTGCCTGACCCACTAGAGTAAATCCAGCATTTTGTGTTTGTTATTGTTTGTCTTTGTCTTTGGCACTACCAAATATTCCAAACAAATGCAAGAATACTTCACCGATATCATTCTTACTTCTGATAAGAATACACCTTAGCCACCTGGGCTTTTAGATGGTAAAACATCAAAAACAGTGAATCTATTTTGAAGATAATTATTATTTATGTTTTTATAGGAATACTTATAATCTCTCAACAAATGTATAACTTCCATTTAACAAAATTGCTTATGATGTTATATAGAAGTGACGTTCTTTAAACACAAACAATATTGGTAAATGTATGCTATTCCAATGGTTTGAGTCTAAGAATTTTGTTTTATTTTGAAAATTTGTTTGTTTATTAACGTACAGTGAAATTGCCCCAGATCGAAGATGATGAAATCTGCTGTTAATACTTGAGGGAATATGTCGTACCACAGGACACAATGCTAATTTTAACTTAGCCAATTTGAAATCAGCTTAGACATAAGGGAAGAAAGTTTCCTTTTTAAGGTAGCTGTTGAGAGTTCTAAGTGAAATAATTGTGGGCGATCTCCAACCATTTCCCAAAGGGCATAAATCAAGAATGCCGAACTGCCAATAAATGTACTTATTAATTGTAAATGGGCAACCTCGTTCAAGCATTAAAGGTAGTTAATGTATGAAAAGGAATTATTACACTGCAGTTCTCCTGAAGTCAGGGTTGAAATTGACACATGTTATTTGAAAATGTGGGACTGTTCAGACACTGAACATAAGTGAAAGAAACTGATGCATTTGACTAAATCAAATTACTAAATCAAAGTGTAATGTCTCCGGATTCTTCTAATACTTCATATTTCAGGTGTTATCCATCACTTAATATGGATGCTAAGGTCTACTACATGTTTTTTTTTACACATTCCATAATTCAACAGCCTCAAACTACTTCCTAGCATCAAGTTAAGTCACGCTGTTTCCTCATGGAAGAAGGAAATTTCTCAGGGAGCTTTCTTTCAAAATACTATATATCACAGAGGGTTCACATCAAGCTGAATTGTATTCACTTCCACATCAAGACTGAAACAAAGAAGCAGTGAAACCGAAAGAGCCACAGCATGTGTGGGAGGGAATAAGGTGTTTGTTGAGAGGCATTGTGACACTCTGTGGGAGGAAAGTGCATGAGATCATGTGAGGGATATGCGTGCAAGCGAGAGATTCAGAAGGAATCTCAATTTTAATCAACTGCAATGTTAAAGAGCTCCTGACCTGCTTCTGTCCATTCATCTGACAGAGAAACTCATTTCCATTTGGTTATTATAGTGTACACTCCATAATGTTGCAAAAGACAAGAGACATTGATAGTCATATTTTTTTTAAATGGAGTTTGGACGAAAGCGCAACCTTAATCCACATCAAATAGAAATGTTACATTCTTAAAGTTTACAATTAATATCATAGAGGGTTAGTCTAGATTATAATTTGACTCCAATGTGGACAGCATCTTCCCATCTTTTGACTGGCAATGGTCTTGATAAAAATTATTTAAGAATAGATGAGAGAAAAACATGTGATTTTCATATAATTGCAAAGATCTTTTGTACATCCCATTCATTATTTTTGTTATGTAGGAATTTCTCTCAGAAAAACATATATATCAATATAATCATGAACATAGAATATAAAACATAGACCAGTACAGCACATGACCAGATCCTTTGGTCCACAATATGCATGCTGAACGTGATGCCAGCTTAAACTAATCCCTTTTGCCTGTGCGTGATCCATATCCCTCCAATCCCTGCATATCTATGTGCTGATCTAAAAGCTTCTTAGATGCCACGATCTATATAAATCACCTCTGTGTAAAAAGCTTCTTAACAATCTACCCCACACATCTCTTTTAAACTCTGGCCCTCTCACCTTAAAGGTATGCCGTCTAGTCTTTGACATTTCCTCCCTCAGCAAATGTTCTGACTGTCTACTGTATCTATATCTCACAGAATTTAATTTTCTTCTATTAGGTCTCGCCTCATCATCCAAGTTTTGATCCAACTTCTCCTTGTAGCTGATCCAGGCAGAATTCTGTAAACCTTTTAACAAACTCCAAATCCTACATGTAGGGATGACCAGAACTGCACACAATACTCCAAATGCAGCCTGACCAAAGTTCTATAGTTGAAGTAATTCTACCTGATTCTGCTTAAATATCTGCCTTGCTACAAAGTGCATGTATAAAGACTTCAGCCAAAGGCTAGATCAAACTTGGATCCCCTCCTTCAATCAACCAGGTTATGATCATTTACAATTGAGAAAATGTAGGTACAAAGATATCAACAAATAGTTGGCGTACGGGTGATTAGTATGGGTGTCGGGGATTATGAGGATTAGGCAGGAGAATAGGGTTAGGAGGGAGAGATAGATCAACCATGATTGAATGGCAGAGTAGACCTGATGGACTGAATGGCCTAATTCTGCTCCTATCACATATGAATGTGAACTTTTGAATTTATGAGTACATTGGGCAAAAATCAGAAGTTTTAACATTAAAGGCAAGAAAATTAGAATCGGGAATGGGGTTGTTTGAAATCAGCCACCTATGGAACAATAAAATGCAAATCTTGTTGTTAATTTAACACATTGAATTAACGTAAATTATGTTAAGATGTACTCATTATTGTGAAAATGATGCACAATTTCTAATGGCTGTTCACTTCCTCTTGTCACTTTAAACCATCTAGCAACAAACCGTTTCACCAAATGGTGCTCAACATGAGCCTCCGGTGCCTTTTTAAATCACATCACCATATTATTTATTGAAAATAAATGCAATTCTTTTTGTACCGCTTTAATATTATTGCATGAATACTGTCCACTCCTATCACAGGATTTGAAGAATTGAAGCATTATGATCATTTAATGCTCTTGCAATAACAAAGCCCCTAAGCGGGAAGAAAGGAGACGGGTTATGTGTTATGACTTGGATGGCAAAGTGCCTCGCTGGTGGAATGGAATCATCAGGTTATAAATATATCTGCACAATTATTCCTGTGTTAACACAAGAACACGAAGACACTGCCTCAGTTGTAGAGTCTCTAAAGACATTCCAAAAACAAAAAAAAATGTTTGTTAATGCAATTAAAGGCTGAAATAAAACATGGAGGGAAATATATTGTTCTCATTGAAAAAAAGTTTAAAAAAGTTATTAATTTTTACAAAAAGGGAAAACATTTACTATTATGTTACATTCTGATCACAGCAAATGGATGTATGACAATAATCAATAATATTGTTGGAAATTCCAACTAAATTGGCAATTGTTTTATTTAGTTGGTCTGCTCATCTAGATTTGAGAGAGACTGCTTCATTAATAGCATTCTAAGCAACCCAGACATGTAATTCAACGCCTCTGTACATGTTTCTTGTGAATTGGGTGTGGAATGGGCGTGATCAATTCTCCACAAAAGTAGGAATGTCGTTCTGAATGGGGTTCGCCTTACTCGCAATAAGGGAATAAATCTTTGTGACCTCATGGATCAGTTAACTGATCTAATCCAGGGCAACGACTGAAGTGCCAGAGTTAACTTCAATTTTACACTTTAGACTTTAGAGATACAGCACGGAACAGGCCTTTTGCCCACCAAGCTTGTGTTGACCAGTGATCACCCTGTACACTAGCACTATCCTATACACTGGGGACAATTTATAGTTTTTAACCAAAGCCAATCAACCTATGAAGCTGCAAGGTTTTGTAATGTCGGAGGAAACCAAAGCACCCGGAGGAAGCTCACTCAGTCACAATGTACAAACTCCATACTGAGAGCACCTGAGGTCAGGATCGCTCCTGGCACTCTGGCGCTGAAAGGCAGCAGCTCTGCACCACTGTGCTGCCTTACAAGTATTCCACCTTTGGGAGAAGAAACATCAGCTAGAATTGCTTCTTGCGGAAAAGCTGTTTAGTTTAGGTTAGTTTAGTTTAACTTAGTTTAACTTATTTTAACTAAGAGATACAGCATGTAAACAAGCCCTTCGACCCACTGAGTCCACGCCGACCATCAATCACCTGTTCACATTAGTTCTATGTAATCCCACTTTCGCATCCAATAAAACGAGAAGTTAACACTCTTGAATCCCTTTTTCTCAAAACAATCTTTCAGACTTACCCAACTTTTTCTAAGGTTATCATATGTAATTTAATTTCCCTTCTGTATTTACTTAATAAAATTATTTGTTCCTTCAGGCAGATCCTAAAGTACATGTTTCTGAAGAAAAGAAGATTGAAATCATAGTCCATTCAGTCTTTGGAGACAGCTCTGCCTTGCAGATACATCAGACTTGGCCTGAATCTCAACACTACTCTGCTCATGTGTGATGCACAAGCCTTGATATCTGCACTAAAGGACAATCTATTGACCTCAGCCTTGGAAATTCCCTTTGAACCAACAGTTACGTCATTTACAGAGGAGAGAAAAGTTTCAAGTTTCTGCTAACCTTTGGGTGCAAAAATTCTTCCTGTTATCTTCATTAATGACCTAGCTCTAATTTTAGTAATGTGCTCTTTCCCTTTTATGTCTCCAATAGATTAAATGGTTACCTTGTATTGAGTTTTTTTTTTAATCTGATGGCTCCTCGACTATTTTAAGGTCAAAATATCAAGTAAAAAAACAAATTTGTGTAAACTGCTCTGATAATTTAAACTAAATCCTGAAGGGCCTGTCCCACTTGGGAGACCACCACCGTGACCTCTGGCGACCATAAGCGACTAAAAAAAAAAGGTTGCGGTGACCTACGACCACGTACGACCTTCCTCGACTATGTGTACGACCCCCTACGACTATGTTGAAGACCTCCCTCGACTATGAAGAAGACTTCCTTTGACTTCCTTCGACCTCCTTTAACTATGTTGAAGACTGGCTTCGACCATGTACGTTATACTCGAGGATAGTCTCTGGCAAATTGGTCGGTGAATGAGCACGACCCCCTTCGACCTCAAAGGACCACACCGAAAACCAACAACGACCAGTGACGAGTGTCTACAGCTCAAATGGTCACCTGATAAAATGACTTCACGTCTGCATTTTTTTCTCACTAAAAATGCCTACCAGGTTTTTGTCGGCTAATTGTAAGTGTTATGAATAGCAAACACGATTCAGAACACAAAAATCTGTACTAGGTTAGCACTAGAGGAGCAGATGTTAATCTGGGAAAAAATATCTTCTACTGCTCTCTTTCTCTCGCCCCGTCTCTCCCTCTAGATCATACTCTCTGTTTCTGTCCCTTGAGCAATGCTTCCACCTCCCACTGGCCTTGCTCTTCCCTGACAAGAGCTCATACCATTTCCAGCCAACTTAACAACTCACTTCTATACTAGATAGTGACACATTTTTTTCTCACTCCCATCACTCCTAGGGATAAAGATTACCCTTGTGTCCTTTAATCTAAGTCACAGGCTTGAACACACAATGCTGTGTGACTGACTGCAATCAACTGAAAAATTGATTTTCATCTCTAAAGCCAAATTACTCTGCTGTTGCTGGATAATTCCGCTGGCAAGGAAAATTCTGATCTTCGCCTATCCATCAAATCACATCCTCTTAGCTCCTTCCTTCTATTTCAACCCATCCTCCCCGCATACAACTTATTTTGGCTTCAGAAGTAGAACTATCCATTCAAACGCTGCCATTTTCATTATCCTTTACATTCCCTGCCCAGAACTCACAATTTAACACCATCCTGCCTTCTCTCTTATCTCTACCCAAGTCTATCCAGACTATCGCTATTCAGGCTGAGCTTTAGCAGCCCATGCTTGCATACTTGTTTACCCCTTGGGCGGCACAGTGGCGCAGCGGTAGAGTTGCTTCCTTAATGCGCCAGATACCCAGATTCAATCCTAACTTTGGGTGCTGTCTGTATGGAGTTTGTACATTCGCCCTGTGACCCCGTGAATTTCCTCCGGTGCTCCAGTTTCCTCCCACATTCCAAAGACGTGCAGCTTTGTAGTTTAATTGACCTGTAAACTGTCCCTAGTGTGTAGGTTAGAACTAATGCACAGGTGATTACTGGATCAGTGGACCGAAGGACTTGTTTTCATGCTGTATCTCTAAATTAAACTAAACTAAACCAGACTAAACTAAACCAAACTAAACTAAACCAAACCAAATGAAACTACGTAACTATCTTAACGACATCTATGCATGTTTTCTTCCCTTGGTTATAGCTGCCATTTAATCCACTTTACAAAGCTCTATCTTAAACCAATCACCCTCTCCAACTACAGTTGTATCTGAACTAGGTTATTTTCAAAGGTTTCTAAGTTCTCTTTATTAACCAATTCTAAAACCATAATTGTTCATTATTTGGCTATTCCTGTCTCCACACCACATGAACTAAATGACAATGTTATTCATACAACACCTGGCATTCAGCATGATGTAACGGCCAATCAAAAATTATGGAGATACCCACTTGACCTTTCTGGTAGGCAAGCTCAACTTAAAAAGCATATCTATTTTTGAGATTTAGATTCGGTTAATATCTAGGCCATGGTTTTATATTAAAATCTTTACAACCCTCTCAAGACCAGCTACTACATAAGCTATATGTAGGAAGAAACTGCAGATGCTGGTTTACACCAAAGATAGACAAAAAAATGGTACAACTCAGCCAGCCTCAGTCTGAAGAAAGATCTTGACCTGAAACGTCACCTGTTCCTTTTCTCCAGAAATGCTACCTGACCCGCTGATTTACTCCAGCATTTTATGCTTCTCTACTACATAGGATAAGTTGGGATGGCATAAGATAATCAAGACCAGGTTGCCTGAATGAAATCCATTGTATACTTTAAAGGTGAAATCTATGACGCAGGATCAAAAAAAAGATCTCTCCTACATTTAAAGGAGGTTTACACGATTGTTTAGACACAAGGAACTGCAGATGCTGGTTTATTTAAAAGAATACACTATGTGCTGGAGTAACTATGTGGATGAGGCAGCCTCACTGGAGAACATGGATAGGCAATGCTTCAGGTCGGGACCCTTTTTCAGACTGTTTGTGATGGGGGGCAGAAAGCTGGAAGAGATGGGGAATAGAACAATGCCTGGCAAGTGATAGGTAGATACAGTTGAGGGTTTTACTAGTAATTCCTGCACATTGACATTATCCTACACTCACTAGGAACAATTTACAATTATTTCAAGCCAATTAAGCTACCATGCCTCCCGAAGTCCCTGTACAAATGTATTTTAAAAGTTAAACACTTTCTGGCAGAAGGTTTGGCTGGCCACATGGTTGCTGTCAATAGCAGCACTTTGGGCCATTGAAGAATATGAATGGATTGCAATGTTTCCTCATTCTGCTGCCGCCTTTCCATGGGAAACTGACAAAAATGTTTGCCTTGGCAACTGTTTTTTCAACGTCCTGTTTGATGTGCCTTTTTGTGACAGATTGACTGAAATAGCTGTTCAATCTGATAACTCACAAGATGCCTGGAAAACAATAGTTCAAGTCTGTGGCCACTTTCACTGCCCCTGTCATGGCTGTGAAGAATGGGAAGATAGATCTAAGAACTCTCATGTTTCAGACAGTACCCTGTTGATGAAACAGGCCATCCAAATCTGTCCTTAGCCATTCCCAAATTATATTCTTCATTTATTATATATTTTTCATAATATAGAAGGAGGTCGTTCAGCCTATCAAGTATCTGCCAGCATTTTGAATAATCCTGTAATCTGAACCCGACCCGAAACGTCACCCATTCCTTCTCTCCAGAGATGCTGCCTATCCCGCTGAGTTACTCCTGCATTTTGTGCCTATCTTTGGAATATTCCTGTCAGCCCAAATTCCCCCACATATTTCCCTATAACATGTTCTCTTTCACATGCCTGATATCGCTGCCAGCATTTAAAATGTTGATAATGAATTCTTGCCCAGAACATTGCTGCTTCTAACTGGCCATTATTTACATGGATGTCAAAGGAAACAAATGTATGCTATATTGCAAAGCAAATTTCCATGTCCATTGCAAAAGTGAAGCAATCAGCCTGGGCTGGTCTCACAGAATTGGTGGAGTTAGGCAGGAATATGAAAATAAAACAAATCTGCTCATTACCCCAGGACAGAAGCAGTGGCAGAAATAATTATTCTAACAAAATAGGTTGGTTTAAGTTTTCATATTATCTAGATGACTCCTAGAATGTTCGTCAGATCACAAGATCACAGGATCTTTACAGAATAGTTTATGATGTTCCTATGGAGGGAGAATCTAAAGTTTGTAAGCTGGGATGAGGCATCTTTCCCCTCATAATATGGTGAAAGCAGTTTTTATATATTTTTAAGACAGAGGTAGATTGATTCTTGATAAGAAAGAGGGTTGAAATTTTACTGCAGGTAGATGAGATTGCCGAGTTAAGATTACAGTCGGGTCTGCTGTGAACTTATTGCAGTGTAATTCGGCTCCAAATACATATGTTTGCATGTGCTTAACATGAAATATGACATCTTTCAAGGACATGGTGCATTTTGGTCCTGGCATTATTTCAGTGAATGCTCAAAGTATGATCTTTGATTAAATATCAATCCTATGATGTTCTAATTTTTAAAGAATTCTCTCCAAAAAGCCATCCCATATCTAATCTAACAAATCTTCTCGAAAACAATAACAACAAAATAAACTCAGTATTTTTTTTCAGTGATCACAGAGCGTCATAGAGTCATAGAGTGATACAGTGCGGAAACAGGCCCTTCGGCCCAACTCGCCCACATTTTGAATAATCTTGTAATCCTGTGAACAATGTCCTAGTTGCACTAGTTCCACTTGCCTACGCTTGGTCCATATCCCTCCAAACCTGTCTGATCCATGTACCTGTATAACTGTTTCTTAAAACGACTGGATAGTCCCAGCCTCAACAACCTCCTCTGGCAGCTTGTTCCATACACCCACCACACTTTGTGTGAAATGTTACCCATCAGATTCCTATTAAATCTATTCCCCTTCACCTTGAACATATGTCCACTGGGTAAAAGTCTCTGTGCATCTACCCGATCTACTCCTCTCATGATTTTGTATACTTCTATAAGATCTCCCCTCATCCTCCTGCGCTCCATGGAATAGAGACCCAGCCTACTCAACATCTTTCTGTACCTCACGTCCTCTAGTCCTGGCAATATCCTGGTAAATCTTTTCTGAACCCTTTCAAGCTTGACAATTTCCTATAACATGGTGCTCAGAACTAAACACAATATTCTAAATGCGGTCTCACCAACGTCTTACACAACTGTAACATGATGTCCCAACTTCTATACTCAATACTCTGGCTGATGAAGACCAAAGTGCCAAAAGGCTTTTTGACCACATCTACCTATGACTCGACCTTCAATGAACCATGCACCAGTACTCCTAGATCCCACTGCTCTACAACACTACTCAGAGGCCTACCATTTACTGTGTACGTCCTGCTCTTGTTTGACATCGCAAAAATGCAACACCTCACATTTCTCTGTATTAAATTCCATCAACCATACCTCCGCCCACCTGGCTAATCGATCCGGATCCTGCTGCAATCATTCTCACCATTTTCACTATCTGCAAAACCACTAACATTTGTATCGTCAGCAAACTTGCTAATCTTACCCTGTATGTTCTCATCCAAATCATTGCTGAATATGACAAACAGTAACGGGTCCAACACTGAACCTTGAGGCACACCCCTAGTCACAGGCCTCAAGTCTGAGAAACAACCTTTCACCATCACTCTCTGCTTCCTTCCATGGAACCAATTTGCCATCCATTCGGCTATCTCTCCTTGTATCCCATGCGATCCAACTTTCCAGAGCAGCCTACCATGCAGAACCTTGTTGAATGCCTTACTGAAGTCCAAGTACACAACATCTACAGCTCGGCCCTCATCAACCTTTTTGGTCACGTCTTTCAAAAAATCAAGCAGATTTGTGAGACACGACCTCCCACGTACAAAACCATGCTGACTGTTGCTAATCAGCCCTTGCCCATCCAAATGCCTGTATATCCTATCCCTCAGAATACTCTCCAGTAACTTACCAACTACAGATGTTAAGCTCACCGGCCTTTAGTTCCCAGCATTTTTCCTGCAGCCCTTCTTGAAAAGAGGCACAACATTTGCCACCCTCCAGTCTTCCAGCATCTCTCCTGTATTTAAGGATGACTCGTAAATTTCAACCAGGGCTCCTGCAATTTCCTCTCTAGTTTCCCGCAATGTCTTCGGATATATCTGATCAGGCCCTGGAGATTTGTCTACCTTCAAACACGACAGTACCTTCAGTACTTCTTCGACAGTAACCCTGACTGCACTCAAGACACTTCCAGTGACTGCTCTAATCTCCTCCGTCCTACTGTCTTTCTCCTCGGTAAATACAGAGGAGAAATACTGATTTAGGACTTTACCCATCTTCTGTGGTTCCACACAGAGGTGACCGCTTTGATTCCTGAGAAGTCCTACTCTTTCTCTAGTTACCCTTTTCCCCCTTATGTGTGCAGATAGAGATTTCAGTGTTCACATGAGGAATGATTTTATTGCGAAGATTTTTATCTGACACAAGCAAGAAAAGTTATAAGACATCAATACAAATGTGCTCAGAAGCCAACACAAATAATATGCTCCTTTATCATCCATCTCTTAAGGTGATTTTTTTTGTCTTTCCCATTATATTCACACAGGACAGGGATTTCTCATACATTTAAGTCCAAATATGTATGCAGAGACACAAATCAAATACATGGTTTGCATGTTAGTGGGACGTTATGGAGGGGATGAGATATGCACAGGAGTGCAATGGCCTACAATGGTGTACCAAATAGTCACTGCACTGCATGGCAGGCCAACTGCATTGGAATGGCCAAGGCTTTGAATCAACCTTGCAAGAAGTAATACTTTATATAGAGTGGACCTGGATAGAGTTGCTGTGGTGAGGATGTTTCCACTAGTGGGAGAGTCTTGGACCAGAGGTCATAGCCTCAGAATTAAAGGGTATTCATTTAGGAAGGTGATGAGGAGTAAGTTCAGCTGTCCGACCTTCGGACCTTCGCTTACCACCGACACCACCACCCTTCCTTCTCATGGTCGATCATCGGTTCATGAGTTGGATGGGGTGACCGACTTTGCGCGCAAAGACCGGCGCCCGGGCAAAAACTCCTCAGCTGGCCTGCCGGCTGGGCTTTGTGTGCTGTCCAGCACCCAGGCCATCTCATCATTCACCCAGCCACGTCCGTCAACGAATTGCCATCAGAAATGTGTCCTTTATTTTGACCTTTTGT
This sequence comes from Leucoraja erinaceus, assembly GCF_028641065.1. Lineage (NCBI taxonomy): Eukaryota > Metazoa > Chordata > Chondrichthyes > Rajiformes > Rajidae > Leucoraja > Leucoraja erinaceus. The sequence continues at coordinate 25,785,095 of NC_073397.1, read as the reverse complement.
CCCTTATTTGGGAGTGAGAAAGTTGGCAACCTTAGTAAACCAACTAGTAAAGAAATTGTGTTGTGTCTCTTGACATTTTGTTCCCAGTCTTCTATTTAATATAAATGAAATTCATCAAATGGGGAGAAGGCAGGAGAATGGGGTTGAGAGGGAAAAATAGATCAGCCATGATCAAACAGACTGAATGGGCTACATTGTCTAATTCTGCACTTATGCCTTATGGTCAGTGTCTATTTGATACTAGTTTATTGGCCACTCTTAATTTACAGGCAGCATTCATCGAAAGAGAAACAGATGGATATATGGAATGAGCTGCCAGAGGAGGTGGTTGAGGCAGATATTGTAACACCATTTAAACAGCATTTGGGCAGGTACATAAAGAGGAAACGTTTTGAGGCATATGGGCCAAATGCGGGCATGTGGACGTATGGATGAGGCAGCTTTATCGGCATGGGCAAGTTGTGCCGAAGGGCCTGTTTTCATGCTGTGTTACTCTATTTAACACTTCAGGTCCTAGATCCTACATCACCATTGGGGGGGAAAGTGAAAACAAGCAAGTTTATCAGTTTACATTTGTTTTTACTTGACATTTCACCTTTTATTTTATTATAACCTCAAAATGGAGCATGGCTTTGCTGTCTAATGACTGGAAGAGGGTCTGAGACTGATATAAGTAGTCAAAGGTGAAGCAGGCAGCATTCCTTCACAGCAGTCCTTTGCAGAAGTTTGCCTAAAGCTCAGAGAAAATCATGTGATTCTTCGACTGTGGCTTTGATAACAGGTCGAAACACTTTCTTCTGGGAGGATTCATCCTATCTTGTGGTGTACACTGTGGTCAAATGCATTATGCTGCCTTATTCGGTCTAAAAATTCAGAAAAATAATAAAAGTTACTCATTTTTCATCCAATAACAATTATCTGTTGCTATAAATTGGTAAATAGTTCATAGGTTCGAACAATGGATTTCTGTTCTGAACATGTAGCCCCAGGCTTTAGCCCACTCCTGCTCTCTGGTCTCTGCACATGCTGACAGGATGTAAATCACTTTGAACTGCCAACATTACAACCCAGCCACAATAAGTCACTGCCCGTAATTCTGCCACAATGACACTGATTTTATGACGTTGTCTAATATTTTTAATTTAGTTTCATTAGCAGAGGTACACTCACATTGTTTTATTGTAACAAATGTAGTTGTTTGCAGTGATTGTGATTTTTATTTAACCCCTCGTATTTAGCATCATTTGTTCTCTCTCTGCATTCACACTGGGGTTTGAGCCAGGACCCTGTATTTACCCATAGCAGGAGTAGTTGCACCCTGTAACGTTACAAAAAAGTGGGCAAGTCGCCTCGTTAATGCGTTGAATCTCTAAGCTTCCGCTGCAGACTAAAAATGTTGATTAAGCCTTACCATTGCTGATATTTCCCCTCATTTTTGGTCAGTTAAGCAAAAGTATAATTTTACAATTGACTTAATGCAAATTCAGCCAGCAAGACTTCGGTATGGTTAATAAATTCACTTTAAAGATGTCGGCATCTGGATGGCAGTGTAAAATGTAATTCAGAACCCTGTGAACTTTTGACTGCTCCATTGCTGAGCTAACATCATCAGTGGAGTATGTCAGAAGAGAAAATGTGTTGCTGCCCTGCAGGCTACAAAAGAAAATCATCACTCAAAGGAATAATGACACGAGAGATGGATATTAATAATCTGTAAAAGTGCTGCTCGTGTACAACATCAGTCAGCAAGCACCACCAACTTCTCTCAAATACTGATTCCACTGCATGAGGTAGATCAGGTAACATGTTCTGTCGATTTATCTCTCCCGCTGACCATATGAAAAAGCTTTTTAGCATACAAAAAAGGAGACAGAGGCCATTTTAAATGGTGTGGTGTCTGCAAGCTAACAAATGATAGGTGAACTAGCCACTAATAACTGCCACTTCCCACTGTTCATTCTTCACAGCTGGAATTGCTGTCCGCACTCTCCCTGATGGAGTCAGACCCAGGAGTTGTATCATTCAGTGGCTCATTAGTTTGATAAACCGTTCTAGCAGAGTACCAGCAGCAACCACTGCCAGCACTGCAGTACTTATGTGACTTCAGGGACTCCTGAAAACTAAACCATCATGAGAGGACAGAACACAGGCAGGATTTGTGCAGCTGTTTTAAAGCTGCATTGTCCTCTAAGCCCAGCTATTCTCCAGGCACGATCGAAATTAATGAAAGGAAATGAAAAATCAAGCTTGCTTTTGTTTTATAAGGGTACAATCTTGCCTTTTCTAGGTGTGGTGTAAAAGGCCTTTTTATTATGTTGTATTTGCGAGTCCAGTTAGTGCCGATTCCTCGGCTTTCCGATTTCAAAGGATCGGCTTCACAAGATTGATGCCACCAAGGTTTGTAAACAAGGCCACCGAGAAAAAAATCTTCCTGGTGGAGAGACACAAAAAAAATAATTAAATAGCAGAAGACATGATAAACATCGCTTGAACCCAGGCAAAAATAATTTGAATCAAATTATACAGAGGGTAAAATCAAGCTTAAAGAAATATGAAGCCCAATGCTTAATAGACACATTTTTAAAAAAATGTAAACAAATGATTGATGTGACTAGAGCATCTGAATTTTTATTCACAAAGATTTAATCTTGGAGCAGTTCGGACTGAGAGGAAAAAAGCAAAGAATGTGACATGGTCCGAGAGCTAAAATGCCCCTTTTGCTGCGTATTGCCATTTTCTTTCTCAAATCAATGATTTGCCTCTATTATGCTGGGTGTTCATGACTGAAAATCATGTGTTTATTTTTATCTTCTTTGATGGTTTGATTAGCCTGAGCTGGTTTAATAGGATTTTTTTTTTTTTTTTTTTGCTTTATGGATTTATGTCTATTTTCTCTGACGGCAGAGTAGTCATCCATCTCAGAGGTGAATTTCCTCTCTGAATGAAGCATGAGCAAGTGGTTCGTTTCCCCTGCCCTCGCCAAGCTACTAATGATCTACTCAGAAATCCTAACATCACAACTCGAAAATGGATAGTCTAGGAGGCTGGGTGAGCCAGTTTACACAGAAGCTGAGAGAGTAAGAAATTACTGCTGACATCTCGTTGCAGTGGACCGGGATGGTAAATCGTGCTTGGTTAGTTCCCTTTAAGGCCATCAATGCCTCTTTAGTGGCAAGTCTGTTCTGAGTGGGGACAGCTGAGAAACGTTGTGTATGGGGTAAACTGATGGGAAGATAACTTGAGAGGCCATCCAAGTTGGCTCCGAAGATAGACACAAAGTGCTGGAGTAACTCAGTGGGTCAGGCAGCACCTCCGGAGAAAATGGACCTGTGACATTTCGGGTCGGGATCCTTCTTCAGACTGAGAGTAGAGGGGAGGGAACTGGAGGTAAGAAAAGGCTTGTTAGCTTGTTTAGTTTAGTTTAGTTTTGTTTGGAGATACAGCATGGTGACAGGCCATTCGGCCCACAAAGTCTGCGCCCACCAATAATCACCCCGTACACTAGTTCCATCCTACACTCTAGGGACAATGCAGAAGCTAATTAATCTATGGGATTATGGAATGTGAGAGGCAACCGGAGCGCCCAGAGAAAACCCAGGAGGTCACAGGGAGAACATGCAAAATCTGTACAGACAGCACCCATAGTCAGAATTGAATCCGGGACTCTGCCGCTGCAAGGTAGCAACTCTACTGCTGCGCCATTGTGCCGCCCCATCATTATGAGTTAGGAGCCCTGGTTTATTAGGAGAATAGGAGAAGGAAAATCATGGTCCCCAATTTATATTTTTGACATTGATGGAAAGGGGTCACTGAGGATATTTCTGCAGCTAATGCTTGATAACTTCACTATTACTGGTACTCTCACTTTCATTTGGGCCACACAAAACAGAAACAGGCCCCTCAGCCTAACTCGTCCTTGCCAATCATTTTCTCCGGAGGTGCTGCCTGACCCGCTGAGTTACTCCAGCACTTTGTGTCTTTCTTCGGAGCCAACTTGGATGTCCTCTCAAGTTATCTTCCCATCATTTTACCCCATACACACACAAAACAGAAACAGGTCCCTCAGCCTAACTCGTCCATGCCAAACAGTCTAAGCTAGTTCTATTTTCCCATATTCATACTATATCCCTCCAAACTTTTCCTATCCATGTGCATGTCCAAGTGTCTTTTAAATGCTCTTATTGTACCTGCCTAACCTGCCTCCTCGGGCAGCTCATTCCATATATCCACTACCCCCTGAGTGAAAAAGTTGCCCCTCAGGTTCATATTAAATCTTTCCCCTCTCACCTTAAACCTTGGGTGACTTACCTTAAAACAATATTGAGGCAATTTTACCTTTGTACTATCGTATAAGATTAACGAATGAGTGCACATTATATGAATCTTTGACTGAAACAGTGGAAAGGGAAATTGTGCGGCCAGTTTAATATTACCTATTATACACCAGCAACAAACAATTAAAAAATTCCTCATCTAAGTGTGATGTCTCCACAGAAGAAGATGGTAGATGATAGTAATTTTGAAATGTGTTTTACTAAATCAAAACTTTAAAACAAATTTTCCATTAATATACGTTAGTTCAGCAGAATAACAACAGAAAGAGTACAACTATCCTTCAAAGATATCATGCAATAAATGTGTTATGACTCATTTTAACAGATTATAGCCAAAATATGATAGTACTGAGCATTCATATTATACCAGGGCAGAGTATCAAACAATTTATTTACAGGGTCACGTCAACTAAATGATTAAGTCACAAAAATAGATCTGTAAAGATCTTGCAAAACAGAACATAAAACTCAACATAAGAATACATTTTAAATTGCAACTGGTAAGTTATTTCCTCATGAAAACCACAGAGCTGATAAAGTTATTTTAGTCATAATATATCCATTTACAAATAAAATCTATGACAGTTCCAACCCGCTAATGGTCTACTTCCTGGCACTTCTTAGGCCAAGCCCATATTTTACAGGAGTAGATCAATACTCTTTATAGCAGTCCTGTATAAATGCAATCATCTGGTTGCAGAGGCCTTGTATTGGGGCAATTCAGCCCGCTAATTATCTGTGGATGCACATTTATCTAATAATACATAATAAGTAAAGTGCAGAATCAGTTGTAAGGTAGCCTGCAGTTAGAAGATTCTTGTGGAATCATAAGCCACAGCTAAAATGGAGGGGCTTTGGAGATGTTGTCTGGAGCAATTTTGTGATTTATGAGGGTAAACATCTTTGAGTTCCTGGGCACATATCTCTGAGATCTGTCCTGGGCCCAGCAGATTGATACAATCACAAGAAAAGCACATCAACACCTCTACTTCCTTCGATGATTTGGGGAGATTCAGTCTATCACTAGATACTCTTTTGGATTTCTATAGGCGTACAATGTTGAGCTTACTCAGTGGTTGTATCACAACCTATTTGGTAAGTCGAATACCAAGAACAAAAGAGGCTGTAGATAACTGATACGGGCACTGACCTCCCCACATTCAGCGGGATCTACAGGAGGCTCTGCCTTAAAAATGGCAGCTAATATCATCAAAGACCCACACCATCCTGGCCATATACTCATTGGTATCTCACTGCTACCAGATAAAGAAATTCGGCATGGCTCCAATGACTCTTACCAATTTCCACAGATGTACCATAGAAAGCATCCTCTCTGGATGTACCACAGCTTAGTTTGGCAATTGCTCTGCCCAAAACCACAAGAAATTGCAGATAGCTGTGAATGCAGCCCAACCCATTAATCAAGCCCGCCTCCCACAACATTGACTCTGCCATCACTTTATACTGCCTCAGGAAAGCAGCCAAGATAATAAAAGTCCATTCACACCTTGGTCATTTTCTCGTCTTCCTTCTCCAATCAGGCAGAAGATTCAAAAGCTGGAGAGCATGCACCACCAGATCCAAGAACACTGCCTGCTCTATGTCACCAGACTCTTGATAATTACATCTGTTTGGAGAGATTGAAGCTGCCATGTGATCACCAAAAAGATCCATGGAAAGTAGATCCGCATCTTTAAGAGCAGCTTACACCGCTAAATAGAAGGCTGCCTTGGAGTGAAGGGTAAACATAGAAGAGGAGAGACCTGCTTAATTTGGTCATGTTAAAAACATCCTCCCTTATTTCCTTCCCATCCAGTCATGGATTTGTTTCCATTCAATAACTCAGTGGTCCACAAACATTTTGGAATGAAATTCTCAACTTGTCAAATACCTTCAACGAATCAATGTCAGCTATTCTTCATCCTCATGCATTAATGGTCCTTGGTTCACTGTGACTAAAAAAAATGGGTTACAGATTGCACATTTTCCCAGCAATTTTAAATATTAAGAATGGATGTTACATATATTGATATCTCATCACAAGTGCAAATGATGCCTAAGAAATGTCACAATACTGATTTAAAGTGCTTAAAGTGCACAAGGTTCACAGTCTAATTTGTCAATTGGCAGGACTTCCGCTGAAAATGGTGAAATTACTTTAAATGTATGCAAACAGGGACCATTTCTTGATTATCACTCTAATCCACACGAAAGCACTACACCTAAATATTCCATTTGCTACCCTGATGTAACTGTCATTTACCTCGCCACCGCCCTTGCCCCAACCAAAGCCCAGGTCAATATGCAACCGCTCAATTCTCCAGTCTCCTGAACACTCTTCCTAGCCCTGAACAGGATCTCAGCCTCCAGAGAACCCGGCAGTTATCTCAATGCTGCACCAAATTCTCAGCCTGGATTCGTTTGCTTCCCATCATAGAACTCAATCAATTACGAGGCCAATTATTTCCTGTCAATGTAAGGCACAAGCTCCAATCCCTCTTTCCCCACTCACAACCAGAGCATGGTGTTTAATGCCCGAGCATCCAGAACTCAGCCTTGTTCATTATTCTCAGGTGGTCCCTTCCATCCTCAAGAAAGGTCAATACACTTAAGCAACTGAACTGTGGAGCAGGGTGACCATGAGCTCCCCTTAACTAAATTTATTCAATTATTTACAATATTATTTCCACAACTAACAATAACAAAACACCCACCACCATATTACAAAATTGACAAGTATTCCTTACTATTAACCATCAAACTACTTTATAGCAATCCTGATCTAGGATACAGTCAATCCCCCGTGGTGCCCAGCGGTCTCAGAATCCCTCCATTGCGCCCATGGACATTGCATGTTCTTTTTCACACAGGCTCGGACATAACCCCGGAAACGGGTCAGCTGGTCAGCTCGGGCAGAGCCCTCGTCTGCCTGGCGCTTTGAGCTCCCCCTTTTGGGTGCATCAGAATTTCTAGGCCTATCATTTTTAAGGATTCAAGGATAACTATGAAGAAAGGGATAAAAAAATATATTAACAGCTGCCCTATCAAATTGTACCCGAACAGTTCACTTTTACAAGATCAGAGCTGTACCAGGGGCTGCTCCAAGATGTATCATCTGGATCGGAGTCACTACCTGATTGGGATGGACACAGGGCAGAGGAACAGAAGCTCAGACTTACATGGGAGCCAAATGCCACTCTATATCATTGCACACTAGCACTAGCCTACACTCATTAGGGACAATTTACAATCTTTTACCAAAGCCAATTACCTTACAAACGTGTATGTCTTTGGAATGTGGGAGGAAACTGGAGCACCGGGGAAAACCCACATGCTCACAGGGAGAACGTACAAACTCCGACAAACCACGTACAGTCAGCACCCATTGCCAGGAGCCAACCAGGGTCTCTGGCGCTGTAAGACAGCAACTCTACTGCTGTGCCACCGTGTCTGTCCTAAATTGTCCCAATGGTTTCCAGGAGATGCATTTTCAAGTTCAGTGTGCGTTCTTCAACAGGTTGCTGGCTTATTATAGTTTGTTATTTCTTCCTTCCACGTTCTAGGGCTCAGACCGCGGTTCTGAGGGCAACACTTATTTCAACTCTTCTTTGATGCCTGTGTGGACAAAGGATTTCACTCCATTCTGTAACTCACTACGAACACTATTGGGTTGCTGCATAGAATAACATCATCCACAATGACAGATAGCTCCAGGAGAACCAGCTAGAACTGCCGGTGGTCTGCTTTCAACTTGTGCTATTGATTTCTGCATAAACACTGTATGATTGCTTACAGTGAAGTATCCTTCTGTGTATTTTGCTTGGGTGTAAAATATTGACTGCTCTTGGCTCTCTGCAAAATAACGATGTAAAAGTATTTGGACCTGGATGTCCAGACGAGTTGAGGAGGATTATCACTTTCATATTGATAGTTAATGATCATATCATTGGAACAGACACTCACAAATCAGTGCTGACTCTTTACCAATGCATATACTGTGACTTGGGGATCACAGTTCGTAAATTGCCAATCAGATAGGTAAAGGCAGAATCACTGCTCATCACACAGATATGCCAAAAGTTCACATTTACCTGTGTGTCAGCTCTCGATGCCCTGAGACAATGTTAAATGGCCTCAAAGTCCTCCAAAACTGCCAGTCCTCCATCCTCTACTGGCCTATTAGTACCAAAATAAGCCATCATAGCAAAAATGTAATCTTAAGCAGAGAGTGAACATATATATCACACTACTTGAAGAAGCTATAACGATCCAAATTGGGAGGAACAGCAACTCATATTTTGCTTGGGTACGATGCTTACACCCCAGCAGTATGAACATTGCCTTCTCTAACTTCAAGTAGCCCTTGCTTTCCCTCTCTCTCCATCCCCTCCCCCTTCCCAGTTCTCCCACTAGTCTTACTGTCTCTGACAACATTCTATCTCTGTCCCGCCCACTCCCCTGACGTCAGTCTGAAGAAGGGTCTCGACCCGAAACGTCACCCATTCCTTCTCTCCAGAGATGCTGCCTGTCCCGCTGAGTTACTCCAGCATTTTGGGTCTACCAACGATCTTACAATGTTCTTTAATGGTAACCAAATTATAAATCATGTGAAAACGTCCAACAAACATGGGGAGATAGAAAACCTAAGACAATTTAAGACTTAGGGCTATGAAATAACATTTTTTTTTAACCTTCTTAGAATGGGTCAACATACTTAAATTTGGGAAACTAGGATTATGTATTTTGGATATTCCTGACTAGATTTAAGTTTTCTGAGAAGTGTTTAAGTCGTTTTATCTGTGAGACTGCTGTGGCAATATGCAACATGTTCTTCCCAGTTAGCTCCACATGATGCATCATCATCACTTACTTTAATGACACCTACAACTCTTTCATTAGCATCATATATGTTACAAAATATTAATGTTACATTGTTTCAAACATGCATTGCTGATGATGTAAAATGATAGAAGTGAATAGTGGTAACTTCAGGCCAGGTTCAGCTCTTGTATAAAATGAATGGTCAAAAGTTTCAATAAGATCACCAGAAGATAGGTCATCGAGCCTTTCAAGTCTGCCCCACCATGTAATAGAATCCTGGCTGAACTACACTAGTCTTAACCCCTCTTCTGTGCCATTTCTCCTTACCCTTATACTCCTCACGCTATCAAATATTTAGCCACCTCCACTTTAAATTCTTCTAATGATCCAGTTTCCAACATCTGGTGGGATAGAGAGTTCCTGGGATTCATCATCTTCTGTGAAAATAAATTTCTACGTAACTCATTTTTAAATGACCGGCTCTTATGATGTAGTATTGTCTCCTTGCCTGACATGCTCCTCTGATGAAAACAGTCCAACTTCATTCCGTCAAGCTGAAACGTCACCCATTCCTTCTCTCCTTCGATGCTGCCTCACCCGCTGAGTTACTCCAGCATTTTGTGTCTACCTTGTGTCTTCCTTTGTGTCTATCCTGTTAAGCCTGCTTAGAATCTGAAATATTTGAATAAGGTCACAACTCGTTCTTTCAAACTTCACAGATACAGGACCAAACTATTTAATTTCTCTCATTAACACTATCCTCTCATCCCAGGAATTAGCTTGATGAATCACCTTTACATCAACATTATATCTAATGTTATTAGACTTTTTTTCTGTTGCTAAGGAGACTAAAGCAGTATTTCCGGTGAAACCTTAACAACCCCCTGTACAATGCAGCAAGATCTCCATATTTTAAAAGTCCAACACCTTTACATTGAAAATCCAATATGCCATTGGTTTCTTAATTATTTTTTGGGAAATGCCAACTTTTTGTATTTCGTGCATTAGGACACTGAGTTCCCTCTACATTTCACTCATTTACAGACTCTCTCCACTCAGATAATAAGCTGTCTTTTGATGTTTCTTAGCAGAATGCGTGATTTTGCATTTTGCCTGTTAAACTCCATTTGTTAGTCTTTTGCCCATGCAAACAATCTATCCATATCCCACTGTCGACTAACAGTATTCTTATCACCACATGCCATTCCACCAATTTTTGACCGAGTTTAATATACATCATTAATCAGGCGTAGATCGTCCACCAGCTGTGAGTAATCTAATTTTATGAAAATGAAAAAAGACACAAAGTGCTGGAATAACAGTAGATCAGTCAGCATCTCTGGAGAACATGTTATAGGTTATATTTCTGGTCGAGACCCTTCTTCAGACTGGTGAAACTGTAGAAAAAAAATAGATACAGAATATGTTATTTGCATGGTGTATAATGTTAGTGAGTTGGTATATGTAAAGGTTTTAAATATGCCCTGGCACCGAAACAAAATGTAATTTTGAGCTTTTTCAAAGCACTGTGGATGAATGGAATGAATGACATCTCTTTACTGTGATTAATTTAATCTAGTGGCGTGACGAGTTCTGTGGGCAAGAATTATGTCCAGAATAGTTTATTTTTAAATCACAGAAGTGGCTTCCATGGATTCAGCTCATTGAAATATGACCAGTTTGTATGTTGCGTTTTGCTTGGGAGTGAAATGATTGGTTGGGACATTCTCAGCTTTATTACAGTCAGCTGCATTTGCAGTATCTGCCAAAATACTGTATATCTTGAAAATGCACTCCCTCATAATGCAGAAATAAAGCTCTGTCTCCCGTTGTATTGGTCATTTTAAAACTCATCACCGCCCTCTGACAATTTCTCTCCCACTAGTGTTGTTGCAAAAGCCAGATGATGGTATATTGTTGCGTCACAAGAAATGCATTACACTCAGGTGAATAGATATATTGGATAACCGGCTACTGTTTAGGTTTATAATTCTTGACTAATCTTCATATTCCCCCAACCATGAATGTTTAAATCATCTATAAACTCTTTGTTAAAATGTTTAACTGTTCATTTTAAATGTCCATGTTTGACATTGATTTTTTTCAGAGAAAAATCCTTGGGTGATTAAATTCTACTTAGTATTTGTTCCTAAAAATATCTAGATTACCCACTCCAGCATTAGAGTGATAACAAGACAACAAATCTAAAGCAGGACAAAAGGATTTATTCGGGAATTTATATCATTTAGGAGAGCTGGGGTCATTTAAAGTCTCTTGCTGTTGTTTAGGTAATTTTTAGGAGCCCTGCAATCAAATTCCTGATGTACATAACTAAACTTTTCTTTGGCTAAACTTACCGAGAATTTGGAGTTTAATTCTAACCATCTTAGGGAGTTTTCTTCCTCTTCGAAGCTATTGTTTGTAAAAATAAACAGTCAGCCTTTTTTGAAAGAACCATTCTTGATGTCTTACCTGAGACGTGGTGTATACAAGCAAATAAAATACCCAAACGATTGAGAAATTAAAAGCTAAAGTTAATATATAATACACTGGAGGCAGCATCTTTTGAATTATGTTAACTGATATTTTATATTTATGTAATCAACAATAGGTCATAATTTCAATTCAAATATGGCCACTTGAAATATGATGCTTCTTTTCCCAGAAGAACTTAATTTCTAACAATGAAGCAAAAGAAAGAAATGGCAGAGCTTTTTCTAACTGGTTTGAAATGAGTATCATCTGAGTTCACTGGCTGCCATATTAGAATATAATTTACATAATTAGGTTCACTGGCTGCCATATTAGAATATAATTTACATAATTAGGTTGTACTACTCTGCATCCTGAAGTGAAAATATTTAAATGGGATTTGAACAGCTGAGCACACATACAGTCTGAAATGACATTTTTTCCATTAACTCGCACCAAACTAAATACAGCGTACAAAATGTTTTACTTTAACTATCAGCTTCATTGTTTTATCTAAATCGAAACAAATTTAAGCTGGATCCACTGAAGGATTTTAAAATTTACTCAGTTTGCATTATTTCAGACATTGAGTGTCATTAGCAGCAACTGCGCCCAGAATTTTTGGCTGCCACGGTGCTGCGCAATTGTTTTTTTTTTAATGTTACTGTATTCAAAACCTGAAGAAAAGGAAATTCAGATTCAGAGCTTGATATGAGTAAAGTGCAGCATCAAATATAGATTTAATTTCAACAGATCAACATCCCTTTGTGCTTTACAGTGAGATGGTGTATTAGTCACCATTGACAACATCATAAAGGCATAGGCAAAGCATTTCCTCAAAATGGCACTCGTATTGCTCCCAATACAACTTGGTTTAGTTAAAAAATATGTAGCATCTTCATTTTTGACAATTGTCATCAGTTTAAATTCAAGAAAATAGAATTTGATTCTGGAAAATGAATGTGGCCAGATTTTAAATAATAAGTTGTGACTTTTATTTACTGAATGTTTTAAATAAGACTTGCAACTGTCTGTCTTGTCTGTCCTTTCACCCTTTTTTGTTATTTTTAGTCTGTTTAAAAAGTTTGTTTTGGAGGTGTTTTAGTCTTTTTTATGTGGGGGGGGGGGGGGGGGGGGGGAGGGGGGGGAATATGTTTTTTCCAGTCACTAATATGGGGGGGGGAGAAGGGGGAGTCACCCGGTCGAGGATGCGTCTTTTCTCTCAGCAGCCTACCACCTGGATTGGCGCGGCCTTTCCTGCCGGAGACCGGCCAGAGCTTCAGCGATGGCGCAGCACTGAGATACCATCGCGGAGCGGGCGCCGTGTTGGAGCTCCGGAGTGTTGGGTTAGCTGATTACATCGTGGAGCTGTGGTTGCGGAGGTTCCATCTGCGGGCGGCGCTGACTCTAACATCGCAGAGCCTGGGATCTTTGCCGAGGATCGCCAGCATTGAATCTCCGCCTAGCTCAGCCTGTGGACTCCGGGAGCCGAGGTCTTCGATAGGAAGTGGCCTATTCGGAAACTCCAAGCCGCTGAGAGTGTTCTCCGTTCCGATGCCAGAGCTCCATCATACCGGCGAGGGGGCCTGAAACATTGGGCCGCCGTTGCGGCAAATGCGGAGACCTTGAAGGCCCCGACCACAGATGAACAAGTGGAAGAGGACTGAATGTATTGCCTTCCCTCACAGTGGGAAATGTCGATTCCGCTGTGGGGGATGTTTATGTTAACTTTTATGGTTTATTTTATGGTCACATCACTGAGGATGCATCCCAGCGCATCTAGAAGATGTATATTTTTCACACTGAATTCTGGCTCAGATTCAGATTCAGATTCAATCTTTATTGTCATTGTGCAGTGTACAGTACAGAGACAACGAAATGCAGTTAGCATCTCACCCAGAAGAGCGAACATAGAATAATGAGCAATAAATATATATACGTACATACAGTAGTACATACAGTGGCACCTAGGAATAGACTGGGTGACAACCAAGAATAGTTTGGTGACTACTGGAGAGACAGTTGACGGCACGGAAAGACGGCACCCGGGACAGGCTGGGTTAGCACCCCAGTCTGTGTCTTTCATGAGAAAGTCACCCAATAAAGCTACGGAAAGGCCTAATGAACCACCGTGGCCTAAAAATCCATCAGGCGAGAATGAAATGCTTGGAGAAGGAGAAGAAGGTGCAGCGCACAGGCCTTGAACCTAGTGAGACGCAGGAGGAGCACGGCCAGGACACACCCCACAGAGCCCAGTCCCTTCACCCACTAGAGTCTCTCAACCCCTGCAGAGTAGTTATTAATATGGCTGATCCGTGGGCGGTTGCTGCTGGGACGCAAGTCGGGGCCTGATCAACCCCGGCTGGGTCGCCTTGGCGAGGGTGTCTGATGTTGTGAGACCCGAAACACCCGATGACCCCAGGTCACATCACTAAGGATGCGTCCCAGTGCATCTAGAAGATGTATATTTTGCACATTGTGTTCTTTTTATTCATATGGCTGTAACAAGTTGATGGCCGCGCCGCTGAGTTTGGCTGCTTGTCTTCGCTTCTTGCTGATCCTGTTTGCCCTGGCTCTGTTTTGTGTCTACCTGCTCTGGTCTGTACAGCACTTTGGTCAACCTGAGTTGTTTTTAAATGCGCTTAATAAATAAATATATTATTATTATTATTATTATTATTATTATTATGATTATTATGATGATTATTATTATTATGATGATGATTATTATTATTATTATTATTATTATTATTATTATTATTATTATTATTATTATTATTATTATTATTATGACTTTCCCAGTTTTGCTTCCCCCTCCCCCCCCCTCCACAGTTAATGTCTATTTTACTTTTATTTCAATGTTTAATGGGTTTCAAGCCCCTCAACTTTATTTGTCAATCTTCCAATACTGAACTGGCTAACGACTGCATACAATTTCACTCATGCAACCACCCATGGAAAAAAAAAATTGCGACCCTCAGTTTTCTTGTGTCGTTTCCATTACAGATGACACAGAATGTCCACTAGATTCCACAATGGACGTACGAGAATTGAGGTTAATATTCTAGATGTGACAGGCTACAGGTTTGATCTATGTTGCTGCAGCAATGACAGGTCAGGTGTCTCTTCATTTATAGAAAAGCTTCAGCCGAGATAACGTGGTTGAGAGTTGTAACATCATACCTGTATGTCTGACCATAGATTGACACTGGTTGAACCTTATTCCCCAGGGGAAATGTACAAGTTATGAAATGTCCAAGTAGAAAGAAGAAGAAAATGAATTAAATAGTTCTCATAAATGAAAAGAAGGCAATTCGATTTGTGAACAGTTGAGTTTAGAATTCACCAACTGTTTATATATTAAGATCATAAAGGCACTTGTGAATGTTTTCCTCTGTTCTGAACAGGTTATCAAATGTATTCACGCTCTGAAATAATTTATTTACAGGTTTACAGAAAGAAGCTTACTGTGGGCAAGCACAATATTGCTACATAAAATAACAAGAAGAATTCTTCCGTCCATATTTACACAATGGTTTCAATATTTATCTTCTACCTTGCATCTTTGAATTGGTTGTTTTTGACAAACTCCAATTAAGTGATGATTGCTTGAAGAGCACAAAATACAGGGTCCAAAGAGGCGTCCCCAGCCGCAACGTCACCCTGCCTTTCTCCCCAGAGATGCTGCCTAACCCATTGAGTTGCTGCAGCACGTTGTGTCTATCTGCTTGAGGAGGAACCTGGATAAACCACCACCCAGCTCCGACATATAGCAATTGAGATTCAGCAAGGGATGGGCCATAGCAGTTTATTTAGCACTTTTTCCAACTATTAGCAATACACAGGAGGACATTTTCAGCCCAACTTGTTTTCAAAGCCCAAATAGAACTTCTGAATCGTGTATTTCCAGCAGGTTTAAAATTTAATTTAGTGTGGGAGTTTGTGTGAGATTGATGTATACAAATTCATACAATATGGTTATTTCCAAAATCCATCAGGGTTAATTTCAGGAAAAATTCAACAGATCAGATTTACATGATTTAACACATGTCATAGTTGCTCATCATATCCTTACACAACATACATTCAACATTATCACAATAATTGCACAAAACATCCTCAATTCTTCCGAAATCTGTTTTATTTATTGCCTTTTTGAACTTCTAAGCACATGCACAAAATGAATTGCTTTGCAGTGAATTTCTACACGATGAAAACAAGATTGCTGAAGGAGTTTAGGAATGCTGATGTTGGTTCACTTTTGTGCTCTGTGCTGGTCTTCACTGTATTACGTTATCAGTGAACGTCTGAAGCACCAACAGTGGCTGTTGAGCTACTCATTGATCACAGGCATCCTTCACCTTGTCTGCAGTTCTGTTATCAAAGTTATTCCTCACCCAGGACCAATGTAATTCATCTCCGGTGAGGCATACTCTACAGCAATCCACAATGATTTTGCCAACTCTTTCTCTTGATGCATCCATCTCCTAAAAACTACACATGAGAATTGCTCCTTTGCACTCGCATACCTGCAGGTTTTCTGTGCTGTTACACAAACTGCATTGTGTGGTCCCGGAAATGTCCTGCAGAGTAGAAAAAGACAACAGCAAATTCATAGCCCTTAAAACTTTGCACTAAAATGGCATAAAAGTGAGCACCAGTATATTTCTCATGGTGCACGTGTATGATTTTCCCTGCTGCAACCAAATAAAGGGCTTGCATCACTTAAGAGGTACCATTTATGATGTTCAGCTCATTCATGCACCATGAGTAAATTTAGGAATTCCATGCTGAAACTGACCAATGTTAATTAAAGTCATAGCTACATTGATTGGAGGAGAGGGGAACATTAGATCCAACCACTGCTGGAAGTTATTATGATAGCACTGGCACAACATGGAAGCAGTCAGCTATGTCATTGATGCCAACCCTGAGAATCTGAGGGTAGGACATGCATGCGCACGCGCGTGCGCGCGCGCACACACACACGCATACACGCACACACACACGCACACACACACACACACACTCACACACACTCACACTCACACACACACACACACACACACACACACACACACACACACACACACACACACACACACACACACACACACACACACACACACACACACACACACACACACACACACACACACACACACATTCCAGTGATTCCACCATGGTAAACATATCAGCCATATTCACTGATGCTCTTTGTTCTACATTTAGGCCAAGGTTTCTCACAAGCAAAGGTTGTACGAGAAGACTAGAGGGAATGAGAGGGAAATGAGGAGGGCTTGGGAAGACGGAGTACACACCCTACAGTGTCACATTTTGAGAAGACTGCAGGCTCAAGCCCAACCATCACAGAATCAGAGGCTACTCTAAGTCACAGAAAGCTCACATCAACTTCACTTGCTCACTGTTATTGCTTTATCCAAAAATCCTTACAACTTCCAATTTGTTCAAAATGTGTACTTACCCCCCACCTTCACATTTTGACCATACTCCAATGTTTTTCTCATTTCAAATATCCAAGATCACAAAACGAGATGAAGATTCGGATCCAAAATGTCTTCTATCCATTTGCCTCCACAGGCACTGCCTTATCTACTGAGTTCCTCCCACAATCAGCGTGTTGCTCAAGATTCCAGCATTTGCAGTGGATTGTTTATACAGGATATAACGTCTGGCCAAGAACTGGCAGAATAAATCTCACATTCAAAAGAGGAAAAGAGTAGCTCCAGAAGCCCAGGTTTGATCCTGAATTACGGTGTGTTTACAAAGTTGGCACATGTCCTCTGTGGTAGATGGGTTTCCTTTTGATGCTCTAGTTTCCTCCACATTCTGGTACGTTAAATGGCTCCTGTGGAGACCATCACTGGGTACTTTTAAAGTGGAGATTGATAGGTTCTTGATTAATAAGGGTTATGGTAAGGAGGCAGAAGAATGGGTTTGAGAGGGAAATATTGATTACTCATAACCAAATGACAGACTGGACTTGATGGACTGAGTGACTGAATTCTGCTCCTATGTCTTATGGCCTTATGAGGAGGTGGTGAATGAGATTGCTCCCCTGGGAATTGGCATGGACCTGATGGGCTGAATGGACTCAGTCCGTCATTATATGTACAAGTTCTAACAAAACATAATGTTAGTCCGTTTAACACCTGTGTCCACTCGCATAAATCCTGATGTGCCACAATCAATGGTGGGAGTAATTTGGAAGTGAGGTAACTAGACATAATGGATAAATGGTATTCATGAAAAATCTGGCAACAACATAAACATGACCTTGAAATAAACATCGGTGTCTCAGTAAACTTAATACTAAATATTTCCAATCAATGCAAGTGAGCAATAGACTGTTGAACCCAATAGCCAAAGCAGAATGTAAATCATGATGTTTTATAGTTACCAGTGCTCTGGTCTCCATAAATCAGAAGAGAGAAGAAAGCACTGAAGGTAAGTAGAGAAGTGCGATGATGTTGGTCTTTAGTGCCTGATCTGCATTGTAAAGAAAAATAAGAAGCCTTGACATTTTCAACCTGTAGAGAGGAATTAGAGAAATAATCAGAAGGAAATGGTCATAGCATAAGAAATTGCACAGGAAACAAACAATGATAATTCCTTAACTTCAATAACAAGAATAGAACTGGGTACATAGGAGAAAGATAATTCAGGGACATACTGGTAAAATCTTCAAGTAATCACTGAACTGCATGTAAAGTGCTCTGCAAAGTTTAGTTTAGTTTAGTTTCGTTTAGAGATACAGTGCAGAAACAGGTCCTTCCACCCACTGAGTCCCCACCGACCAACAATCCCCACACATTAACACCCACTATGGACAATTTAAACTTATACCAAGCAAATTAACTTACAAACTTGAACATCTTTGGAAAGTGGAAGGAAACCAAAGATCTCGGAGAAAACCTGCACAAGTCACAGGGAGAACGCACAAACTCCGTAAAGACAACACCCGTGGTCGGGTTCGAACCCGGGTCTCTGACACTGTAAGGCAGTAACTCTACCATGCCACCCTAAATGACAAACTAAAAACATAAACTATTTAATAAACAGTTGGACAATGAAAATGATGGAGCATCTGGAAGGAAGAACTAAGATGGGCCAAGTGCCTTTCCTCGTCTCTAACCGATCACGATTATTTCTAGCATTTTTCTTCTATTATTTAAATTTCCAGCATCTGCAGTCTTTTTTATTTTATTCTTTTGTCTCATTATAAGTAAATCCAAATTAAAGTCTATTGTGACTGGAAAGGTTTTCAGTCACGGAGGGGGATTTGTTCTAGGTATAATTTTTGTATGTGGAGTTTTCATTTCCTTTTTTCAGTACCTAAATTATGATAATCAGTCCATCATTTTTTTTATCGTACCAGCGGGAATGTTTCAATATCTGCTCATTTTTCAGGCTTTTTGTTCATCCCTGGTAGTATTGCACAAATAATGTGAATCTGCAACATCTGCAATAATTATCCCACAATACCATTACAGTGAATAATTCCACCAGGACATAAATGTTGTAATATTCAGCATAAAATGAGAAATGTCCTCACATTAGGTATCTATACTTTTAATAATCTTACTTTATCCCAGGGACAAGTATAATTTCCCATCATCAGTTTGCCCGGTACACAATCTTCTAGAACAAAAAAAACTGTGAGATGCATACAATTTTTATGATTTATAAACAAAAGGATTTCTGAATAAATTCTGGCACTTTCCAAATAACGACCAACTTCTGAGGTTTAATTCTTACTTTAGATATTTGATAAAAGAACAAAGGTTAGTGTGCACCATTCTAATCCAATGGGACACTTTGTTATCTTAAATTACATTACTATTCACATCAGGACAACCATTTTCACCCTCCAGGACCATATCTGAGATTCGAGTGTCATTATTATTTAGTTTTCAGGCAGTAATAGAATGAATTATTTTAGAGCAAATGGTATTTTGTGAGCCATTTATTGACATAATTCAGAATAGAAGCCCAGATCGACTCAAGAGGTCATTTTTCTCTTCCTCACTCAGAAATGTATCACATGCTACTGCCTCCAAGGCCTGGGTATCTCATAAGTCATATTGATTTCTTAAAGCTGAGCAAATTAAGCATTTAATTGAAATGCCAGTGTATTGTTTTCAGATTTAACAACAAAAAAAAGCATAAAATTATATTTTTAGCAAACAAATTTGTTTAATTTTAAGGTTTGCAATAAACACCGTACCTAAATAGTTTTGCCTTCATTAATTTGGAAAATTATATAGCAAGATTATTGGCAAGTTTTCCAAAATGATGATTAACTTCAAAAAGAGCATGGGGGCCACAATCCAAAGCAAATGCTTCTCAAAGAAATGCAATAGTTCCAAAATGCACAAAGTCAAACACATATATATATATTGTTAGAATAAAACATCTTATCAGACGTCATAAAAACACTTTCTTAGGAAACCTACAATGTGGGCTTATTGCAGTATCGACAGTCTATGGATGTGTCTTCTCTGGCTGCTTGTTGCTTTGGCTTATACCGGAGGGTGATCATCTGTCAACTTAAATGTCCTTTAGTCTAGTAAGAACATCTGCAGGTAGTGTTTAATGATTTGATTACATGCTTTTTTTTTGCTGATTAATTAAAAACTTGGAGAGAAACAATGGTGTTTTTTTACTACTGATTTGGGTAGATAGGGGATAAAAGGATAGCAACATTAGTAGCTCTTTGCCTGATAGGACATTAGTGCTGCTACAGGGACCTGCATTCGATCCTGACCTTGGTTGCTGGCTGCATGGAGCTTACAAGTTCTCCTCTTGACTATATGGGTTTATGCAGGGGACCACCAAAGACACACAGGTTAATTGGCTCCTGTAAGTTGGGCCTAGTGTAGGCAAGAAGCAAAAAGAATCAAATGGGAGCGATAGGCATGTGTGAGTGAAGTTGCAGGGCTATAAGAACATAAGAGAGGGAGAATGGGGCAGATGAGATTGCTCACATGAAAGCCCCAACATGTACCAGGTGACCAAATAAACACCTTCTGTGTTGTAATAAGTAAGTGAGGAAAATAAATTTAAAATATTTGTCGGTGTTCCAAAGAAATGGAATTCCAAATAAAGCAATTTTTTTTTTAACTACTGGAAGAACTCAGCGAGTCAGGCATCTGGGGAGGGAAAAGAACAGATGGCGTTTTGAGTCAGGACATTTCTTCAGACCAATGCTGACCTGGGTCCATACCTGAATCAATGTCTGTCCATTTCCCTCCACAGATGCTGTCTTACATGTTGTGTTCCTCCAGCAGTTGATTTTTTCCTGAGGATTCCAGCTTCTGTTGTCTCTCAACAATAGAATCAACTATAGAACAGTACTATTCTATAGTGAAGGAAGATACTGATTGGAAACATCACCTATCCATGTTCTCCAGGGATGCCTCCTGACTAACTGAGTTACTCCATCATTTTGTGTCTTTCCACAGAAGAGTACAACAGATACTATATTCTCTAAAAATGTAGAAACGGTAGAGGTAAAATAAAATGATGGAAGATAAGAAAAGGAAAAATTCCAAAGGATTTTTGAATGCACTAAATTAACAGTTGTTGGCGATCAGGGGCCAGATTTGTCTTGCACTATAATGGTCTGATAATGTGGTGTAACTGATAATTTATTGTGTTATTGTTATTGCATATTCATTTAAGGTGTTGCTGTGTTATTGTGCCTATAAAACTTTAATTATTCTGGTCCCAGTGCATATAACAATCACACACTCTTGACTCATGACAAGAAATCTCCTTGTGGGAGTTGAAGGAATGGCAAAGATGCTAAATGAGTATATCTCCAAGAGATGTGGCAGTTGGACAAACCAACTAAAGTTAAGAAAGCAACAATACAAAATTAGACACAAAATTCTGGAGTAATTCAACAACATCTCTGGTGAAGATAGTGACAAAAAGCTGGAGTAACTCAGCAGGACAGGCAGCATCTCTTGGGAGAAGGAATGGGTGACGTTTTGGGTCGAAACCCTTCTTCAGACTGTTTAATCCAATCAGTTTGAAGAAGGGTCCTGACCCAAAACGACACCTATCCATATTCTCCAGAGATGCTGTAACTCCAGCATTTTGGGTCTATCTTTAGTATAACCAGCATCTGCAGTTCCTTTTTATTACATTTGAGAACAATAAACAGTTAGTGCGTTAAGACGCTGATGTAGTTTACACGAGATCCAGATTGTTGAGGGCAATCAAAGAAATATCTGTGGTTCTAAATACAGTTCCGAGTAGAAAAAGTAGATAGGAACTGGCAACCAGCAGCTGCCCAGACAGATTAGAAGAACATAATGTAAGAAATGGGAGGAGTAAGACATTGAACTTTTCAAACTGCCTTCACCTTTTGGTAAGATGTTTTACTTCAGCTTCATATTCCATGTTATTGTCATAACCCTTGCTTTAATCAGTAAATAAATGTTTACTTTTTTCATTTCTGATATCTTTCTCCCCTTTCTATATCTCTCTGTCTCTATCACAGGGGACAGACCATCAACTGACATCTATTATAAACCTACAGTTATCTGGACTACACTTTCTCCCAAAAATGCCATTCACTCTCAATTCTTCCATATCTGCTGCATCTGCTTCCAAAATTAGACTTTCGTTTCTAGGACATTCGAGATGTCCTCTTTCTTTAGTAAAAAATATTTTCTCCCTTGTGTTGCAGACAGATCCATCACCCACGTCTCCTCTGTGTCTTGTAGTTCTGCTCTCCCCTAGATGGAACAAGGATAGAGTTTCCTTGGTCTTCACCCTTCACCCCACAAGCCTCTGCATACATCACATTATACTCTGACATTTCCATCACCCCCAACATGATCCCAACATAGAAACATAGAAACATGGAAAATAGGTGCAGGAGTAGGCCATTCGGCCCATCGAGCCTGCACCACCATTCAATATAATCATGGCTGATCATCCAACTCAGTATCCCATCCCTGCCTTCTCTCCATACCCCCTGATCCCTTCAGCCACAAGGGCCACATCTAACTCCCTCTTAAATATAGCCAATGAACTGGCCTCATCTTCCTTCTGTGGCAGAGAATTCCACAGATTCACCACTCTCTGTGTAAAAACACTAGTCATATCTTCGCATCTCCATTCCTTTCTGTCTTCCGCAGAGACTGCTCCCTCCACAACTCTTTGGTTCACTTATCCCTTCCCACCCAAATCACCCCCTCCCCAGGTACTTTCCCCTGCAATTGAACGAGATGTAACACTTGTCCGTATATCTTCACTTTCACCTCCATCCAGGGACCCCAGCAGTCTTTGCAGGTGAGAAAGTTCAGCTTTTCCAACTTTTTCCCCCCCCCCCACCCCACCCCCCATAATCAGTCAGATGAAGGATCTTGACCCGAAACATCATCTATCCATGTTCTCCAGAGATGCTGCCTGACCTGCTGAGTTACTCCAGTACCTTGTGTCCTTTTGTACATTAACCATCATCTGTAGTTCCTTGTTTCTACAAATGTTTATAGATCTCCTTTGAACAAACTTTGTGATTTTCTATCTGAAATCATTTGAGATTGACAGTTCCAAAGATTTAAAGTAGTCTCTTGTAACTCTCTTCATCTTAACTGTAAATGGGGCGGCTCTCATTCCAGGTTAGTGACCCTTTCTTTGAGGGGCAACATTCACCTGGCAATTACCCTGTTCCGCACCTTAAGAAGTTTACACAATCTGATGGGATCATCCCGTATTTTAACATTTAGGATTTATATTCTCTTCAGTGAATCCTCATGAAATAACCCCTTTCCAGGGATCAGTTTTATAAACCTGTATAATCCCTGTAAGACACGTAGATAAAAAGACCAAAATTGTTCACAGTACTCTAGTTCTATAGCAGCAAAGGCTGTGTAACTGCAGGGCAGTTTATTTACTCCTCTATGCAATCTGATGAAGGGTCTCAATCTTATTTCCTTTTCTCCACCCACATAATTACTTCAGCTTTGTTGTGTCTATCTTTGGTTTAAACCAATATCCGCAGTTCCTTCCTACACCTTCGGTATTAAAAGCTGCTATGCCTATGATTTTCCAAATTGCATTAAATGGTTGCACGCAGATTATTGGGGAACCAACTCGATGCAAATATGAGACAAAACAATCACCTGTTTGAAGTTGTCAAGAAGGAACTGCAGATGCTGGAAAATCGAAGGTGGACAAAAATGCTGGAGAAACTCAGCGGGTGCAGCAGCATCTATTGAGTCTGAAGAAGGGTTTCGGCCTGAAACGTTACCTATCATCCTTCGCTCCATAATTGCTGCTGCACCCGCTGAATTTCTCCAGCATTTTTGTGTACCTGTTTGAAGTTAATGGTTTGGGATGAGAGATTAAAGTTAAAATTTAAAGTAGAAGAAATGTTAAATGTTATATTTTTTCAGAGGAAAAATAGCTAGATAAATGCATTAAATATCGAAACATAACAGAGAACCGAAATTACTGGTTTAAAGATCAGTCAATTTAAAAAATAAAAGAGAACTTAATAAAGGTGTAGGAAGGAACTGCAGATGCTGGTTTACACCGAAGATAGACACAAAATGCTGGAGTAACTCAGCAGGACAGACAGCATCTCTGGAGAGAAGGACTGGGTGACGTTTCGTGTAGAGATCTAGTCTCGATCTGAAACATCATCCGTTCCTTCTCACCAGAGATGTTGCCTGTCCCGCTGAGTTACTCAAGCATTTTGTGTCTATCTTAATGAAGGTGTAATTTAATATATGAATATAAACTTATACCTTAAATGCTGATGCTAAACAAATCATTGGTCAGATTGCAGTTCATGTTATGTACAGGTTTTGCTGTCAAACCTATGAGAGATGTCAGTATTACTGAATATGATGAGATGACAAAAAAAAATTATATCGTGTATAAAAGCTTTTAGTTATAAGGAGCTTTTGGAGAAACAGAGTCTCCATGCAAGAATGGAGAGGGCTTTTGAGATTAATTAAATAGGTTCAATGTCATAAGATTTTCAACATCTTGAGATAATCAGATAAATTGGAAATATCTGTTCTACCAAGTTGCTGTGCCAATAACTGGATGGAACACATTTTGGAAAATAACTTAAATATAGAAAGGAGACGATTAACTGAGTAAATTTGCTAAGTTTTTCATCCATGCCCTCTCAGGTACAATGGTGACAGCTCAATTTAATAATTTAAAAGGGAAATGCATGACTATTTGAATAGAAAATATCATAGAGGAAATGTTTAGGAAGGAACTGCAGATGCTGGTTTACACCAAAGAGAGACACAAAATGCTGGGCTAACTAAGCAGGACAGGCAGCATCTCAGGAGAGAAGAAATGGGTGACATTTCGGGTTGAGACTGTTTGAAGAAGGGTCCCGACCTAAAACGTCACCTATTCTTGCTATCCAGAGATGTTGCCGGTCCCGCTGAGTAACTCCAGTATTTTGTGTCTATCTTATAGAGGAAATGTTGACAGGAGCGCAAGCACTCAGTAGTTTCTTGCAAGGTTGAAATTTTCTCGGATTCTGAGCAAAGAAAAGAGACATATTTTTATTGTGCCTTTTATGATATCAACACATTGCAAAGTGCTTCAGAGCCAGGGACTATACTTTAATATCATTCCTCAAGCCAAAATTCCAACACTTCAGTGCTCCCTTAGTGTTGTTCTGGAGTATCAGTCTAGGGTTTCCTTCCAAGTCTCTGGAGTGGGACTTGAACCCATAACCTTCTAGCTGATGAGAGAGTGATGACAAACAAGTGAGTGGAAGTGAGACATGATTCAACTTGCAATAGTATTGAAGTCTGTTAGTCCCATCCCCATTGAGCTTTGCTGGACCCAATGGTGATTAGTAATGGAATGCAGAAAACATCTAACATGGATATTGTGATATTCTCACATTTCCATTGATTAAATGATTGCTGTTCATCCTTTGAACCAGGTGTTTAGTTCCCTGCATACAATAATGGACATTTTTAACTGTTTAGCTTTGAGGTTAGGTTTTACACCTACCTGGCTATTCATCATTATCATACAAAGCCGCACAAGAGAAAATTAAGTGTATGAGAATTATCATTTTAATTGAATCTGACATTGCTAACCATGTGTAGTAATTTGCATTCTTACTCATTAACCAAAATGGGTGCCACTTAATATATCATTATTTTCTATACAGGAATGGTGGTACAATGCAGGCTGGAAATTAAATCACACAAACTTGTTATTTCTCAGCATTAAGTAATTCCGAAATGACCATCAAGAGTGATATGCAATAAAGACTTTTCCCTGAATATTTTTGCATCAGTTCAGAAATCCAACGTATACTTTCCAGAGATATTCACCCTCATTGCCTGATATCATTTCCATGTCTACCACACATGGATTGACATCATGTCCTGCGCTACTCATTTTAGGGAATTGTGGGAAAACTTAGGTCAAGTAGATTTAGGGGTGGCATGGTGGCACAGCTGTAGAGTTGTTGCCTTACAGCGCCACAAACCCAGGTTCGATTATCACTGCGGGTGCTTGTCTGTGCAGAATGTGTAGGTTCTCCTCGTGACTGCATGGGTTTACTGGGATCTATGGTTTTCTCCCATACTCCAAAGATGCACAGGTTAGTAGGGTTAATTGGCTTGGTATAATTGTAAATTGTCGCTAGTGTGTGTAGGATAATGTTAGTGTACGGGGTCGTCGCTGGCCGTCGCAGACTCGATGGGCCAAAGGGCCTGTTTCTGCGCTGTATCTCTAAACTAAACAAAACTAGTCCTGGGAGAGCTCAGGACAATTCAATAATGAGGCTCTAACATGGTTCTGCTGAAAGCTATGTTCCTCAACGTGCAGTGCTTGACAGTTCCAGAGACTGATTTACGTACTGTTTAATTGACGTTTTCTTGGGAACCATGTGGGATTTTGACAAGTGGTCTGATTTCCTCCCACATTCTAAGAATGTGCTGTTAGGTTAATTGGCTGCTGCAATTTATCCTTTAGTGTATAAAGGTAGTAGAAGAATATAAGGAGAATTGGTGAGAGAGGATGAGTTGCCAGGATGCAGGGAAATAAGTAGAACTGGGAGTGGAATTGATGAGGTTGCTTTGTTGTTGTGAAACTGGCATGGTCAGAATGGCTTTCATTTTTGTTGCAGTAAGCAACACACTTTCAGATATTCACCTTTGACCCTTCACTCCAACCTGTTATGCTTCCACTGCCAGTGTGGCACTTGGTCTTCCATTTTCTGAGTCTTGATTCTGAGGAAGGGTCTCGACCCGAAACATCACCTATTCCTTTTCTCCAGAAATGCTGCTTGACTCGCTGAGTTACTCCAGTATTCTGTGCCTGTCCTGAATCTCCAGTCTGTGCCCAATCCCCTGGCCTGTCTCAGAGCCTAACTCTTCAATTCTTCCAAAGTAATGATTCCTTTTTACCAACTGTCTCTGCACCCCACCAATGAGACACAGTCATTTCCCATACACATATTGTCCACTGCAGAGAGGAATTACTCCTTTTTAGTGCCATCAAGGAGTTGCTTTAGTATCGTAAAATGATAGTTGACTTCCCACTGTAGCGATCCTCATACCTTTAAGGGGCTGTCCCCCTTGGGCGACCTAATTGGCGAGTTTAGAAGAGTTTGAAAAAATGACATGTTGAAGACATCCTTCGACAATGTTGAAGACTAGCCTTGACTAGCTACAACTAGGTATGACTAACTTCGGGAAAATTGGACACCGAACAGTGGAGAGTGAAGACGACCTCCTTCGATCTCCTTCAACCTCACTTCGACCTCCCTTCAAATATGATGAAGACTATCTATGACTACCTTCGACTACCATCGATTACCTTCGACTACCCTCGCTTACCTACGAATAACATGACGACCTACTACGACCTACTACGACCTACTACGACTAAACCTACGAGTAAAAAAATATCTATTTTTTCGATGGCGACCGTTTTTTACTCACGGGCATTTTTCAACTTATTGAAAACAACGCTGTGACCTAGCTGAGGTCTCGAGTACACGGAGACCACTCTCGAACATGAAGGAGCGTTACGAAGACCTCCTACGACCTCGTGTCGACCATGCCGTGAGTATGAGTGAGAGCAAACTCGCCAGAACTCGCAGATTAGGTTGCCCAAGTGGGACAGGCCCTTTAGGAAGGAGATGAGGTGCATTTTTTTTTTATTCAGAGGGTGATTGCCATGGACAGCTGTGGAGGCCAAGTTTGAATGGCGGAGTAGACTCGGAGAGCCGAATGGCCTAACGCAGTTCCTATGACTTATGAACAAATCTACATGGGAGAAACTAGAATTTATCAACTACCTACTATTTTAAATCTCAATATTCAATTATTCTGGGTATATTATTGATAATGTACTGATTGCTGAATCTTGGTCAAAATTAAATTGAATTTGAAATGCTATAAGTTAACTCAAAAGTAAAATATTCCTCAAATCTGAGGTATAAAAGGTTGGATCATTTTAAAGGATGCGTGCACTCACAGTAATAGTATATTTATTGCCCATCTTTAAATACCCTTGGGAAGTTGGTAGTGGTTACAGTTCTTCCTGTGACTGTGTAATTTTGCAGGAGTTCCAGTATTTAGAACCATTGATGAAGAAGGAACATGTTACATTTTCAAGTTAGCATGGCATGTGATTGTAGGGGAAACTGCAGGTCGTGATGTTCCCACATGACATTTTCTCTTATCCATCTGTGTTTGAGGGTCATGAGGTGCTGCATTGAGGTTGGAAGCTATATTTCAAGCGGTGGATACAAGTGGTAACCAAAGTGGGCTGTTTGTTTTAGAAAGTGCAAAATTTCTTGCTTAGAGTGTTACCCTGAGAAAGAACTAGCCAGCACACAGAATATAGAACATAGATGTGTACAACACAGGAACAGGTCCTTCGACCAACAATGTCTGCACAGATCATGATGCAAATGCCCATACACAATCAATATCCTTCCATTCCCTGCATATCATGTACCTATTCAAAGTCTCTTAAATGTCACAATGGTATCTGCCCCGACTGATGAAGGTCAGCATGCTAAATGCCCTTTTCGCCACTCTGTCTACCTATGACAACATTTTCAAGTATCTATTTAATTGTCCCTCTGTTGTACAACACTTCTTGGGGCTTCATCATTCACATGATGGGCTAAAGGGTTTCTTTCTGTGCTGTGTAACTCAGAGACTTCACTTTTAGTGACTGACATGGATGAGTGACTTCTGCACAGCTATATCCTTAATACTTTGGAAGTTATTCTCAAGGACTTGGGAATCTGAAATTCACATTTCTCCTCGTCACCAGCATTCTCTATCTTCACAATGTTAAATTAGGTTTTCATTTGCATTGTCGGTACAGAAAGTACCACCCGAGCAGCGAAGAGAACTCAGAAAGGAAATCTGAGCTGGACAGAATGATGTGACCAGAAAGGATGCATTATTTTTTTCCTACTAAGTTAATGGAATGAAAGTAGTCCATACTCATCAAAGGTGGAGAAACATCCCACTTAAATTAGAACTATGAGATAAGTTATGTTTAGGTGTGAGAGATAAACATCAAGACCAGGTTTTTCTGTTCCCTTCCTGGGTTTGCAAAACTATTACTGCAGTTTTCCTGGCTGATTCAAGGTGCTTCACCATTGGTTTTTGCCTCTTCCTTACCAGACAATTTGGACATTGGATAGCATTGACCTCTGAACATATTGCATATTTAATAAAGGGTCCCCTCCCTAACACTGCCATCAGTATGCAAAATTAACGAACAAGCAGGATGACAAATTATGCAATTATAAACCATTCAATCAATTGCTTTCTTTTACATAACTTGAATCAGAATGTTCTCCCAAACATTTCTTATTCAATCATCGTGCTACTTTAACATAAACCAGGGACCCTTTCATTTTCTATTGAAATACAATCACCAGGCATTCATAAATCATATAATTGTCAGTTATTTTCATTACTTATTTCTTCCATATGCCTCAAATTCAGGCATATTGCCTGTCTATTGGCCTTTTTACTTGTCACAGTCCCAACATCAATACTGCACCCCATATCATGTTGAGATTTCTGTTCCATATGACAACTATGTGGGTGAGATTGTCATATCCACAGAAATGTGTGTCAAATTAGGGTCAGTTAAGAGCTGGAAGTGATGAGCTCCAAGCTGCATGCAAAGCCATATATAAACTTAATGCTGGGCTCTGATATGGGTGTCAGGGGTAATGGGGAGAAGGCAGGAGAATGGGGTTAGGAGGGAGAGCTAGATCAGCCAGGATTGAATGGCGGAGTAAACTTGATGGGCTGAATGGCCTAATTCTGCTACTAGCACATGACCTTATGTCTTCCTCATTGATATTCTCTGCAGAATTTTTGGGCAAACATTCAATCCAATTCATCAAGTACTCTAGATAGATGATGTTTTGGGTCAAGATATCACTCAAAATGTTGCCTATCCATGTCCATGACCCACTTAGTTACGCCAACACTTTGTGTTCTACGTAATATTCTAGCATCTGCAATTCCTTCTGTCACCAATTACTCTACTGAGTGCGTAATCAGTCCTAATTCATAGGTTGTTCATCAGTTTTGTTGTTCTCTGGAGCAGAACTCGGGTGCAACCTCATCTTCAAGAGAGTTGACACCTAGATTATGTTTATACCCTGCCCTTATATCCAGTTCCCATGTTCACAAACTCACCATAAACAAGTCGTGCCTCTAAGATAGCCTCTACATTGCGTAAAGTACCTGGAACTGAGTGGTGAACACTCAATATTTCATCGAGTGGTCATTTTCTCTTTGTTCAGCTGCATATGCTTGAGCAGGTAGTTGAATGGGTTAGAAAGTGTGGTGGTGAGACATTAGCGATGCAATTTATAAGAATTGTAAGATGTGAATCAAAACAGGTGTCAAGGGAATGTTATTGTCATATGTCCTGAAATAAAGTTCCCACTTGCAGCAGCACAATAGATATGTAAACATAATTCAGTAGTAAATTGTGTAACATTTTCCCCGGTTTCCTCACAAATGCTTCTCTCCTTTGGAAAGAGTGGACTTGTAGTTCCTATACTAGGTTTGACCAAGCACAAATTTTGTGGATAGTCCTCAAGATATCTGTTTGTGAATTGCACTTCACCACTATGCTGCAAGTTAGGTTTAAATTAAAGCACAATCAGCAAAACTGCAGCAAAAACAACAATCCGCAATTTGAAACCTTTGTATTTGCACGGGAATGCTGTACATGGCTGCTTTTAAGGCAAGCCACGTCAACATGGACCTGCTATCATTTTGTAGCAAGTTCCAGGCAAATGTTTGTTTAGAGAGAAATAATCCAAGTGTCTGCAGTGTTTCTGGATATTTTTCTATACACAATCTCCATGGGCTAATGTTCAACTTAGGCAGAGACATCAAATGGATAATATTTATGTGAGGACTCTGTGTTCAAGTCCATTGACTTCAATTGAGCACAATACGAGGAAGACTTGCAGCAGAGAGCTGATGTTATGCTGCCTATTGTGTACCACATGCCAAGATGAAATTATACCCCTCTCTATTACCATCAATAACCTTGGTGATTTCTGGGCACCATAGTGTGATATTAAATGCTTGTCTGGTTCCAAATGAATGATTAACCCAATCTTGTTCAGAAAATGTGATCTTAGTTTTCCATAGGTTTTTGTTACATTTAATTTCCTTCAGAGAAGTTGTTTTTTTATATAAAAAACTATATTAGCGTGGAACCCATATTACAAAAAAAAAGATTGTTTTTTGTTGACTGTTATCTTAACCTTCGTAAAACACCAGCCTGGTCTCAATGCAGGTATTTTATTCAAATTCTGGTCATGGCATCATTTGAAGAATATGAAGGCAATGAAATGAATCCAGATAAGATTTACAGGAATGGCTCCCAGGATAAGAAATGGCATAATGAGGATAGAAGAGAGAGCTAAGGGAAGACTGGATAGATGTATAAAAAATGATCAGGGGATCAGCTCGGGACAGGGCACAGAGGAGATTCATCGGGATGTTGTTAGGAATGAAACAGTTCTGTTATGAGGAGAGACTAAAGAAGCCAGGTCTGTTCCCCCTGGAGCAGAGGAGGTTAAAAAGGAATATAATTGAGAAATATAAAATGATGAGGGGTATGGTTAGAGTAGACTGCCAGAAATCTTTGCCCAGCTCACACGAAGAGGACATAAGTTTAGAGCAAGTGCCAAGAGATTTAATGAGGACACGAGGGGGGACCTTCTTCACCATGAAATTGGCAAGTGTGTGGAATGCAGTTCCTGAGGGAGTGATTGAAGCTGCATCACTGAAACCATTTATGAAGTATCTAGAGGAGAACTTGAATCACATTGGTCTGGACCATGTGCTAGGCAATGGGGTTATCCTTCACCCACTGGCCGATACGGACATGTAGGGATGAATGGCACATTTCCATGCAGTGCAATTCTATGAATGGACCTAGTGGGAGTCTTTCATAGAAACATAGAAACATAGAAATTAGGTGCAGGAGTAGGCCATTCGGCCCTTCGAGCCTGCACCGCCATTTAATATGATCATGGCTGATCATCCAACTCAGTATCCCGTACCTGCCTTTTCTCCATACCCTCTGATCCCCTTGGCCACAAGGGCCACATCTAACTCCCTCTTAAATATAGCCAATGAACTGGCCTCAACTACCCTCTGTGGCAGAGAGTTCCAGAGATTCACCACTCTCTGTGTGAAAAAAGTTCTCCTCATCTCGGTTTTAAAGGATTTCCCCCTTATCCTTAAGCTGTGACCCCTTGTCCTGGACTTCCCCAACATCGGAAACAATCTTCCTGCATCTAGCCTGTCCAACCCCTTAAGAATTTTGTAAGTTTCTATAAGATCCCCTCTCAATCTCCTAAACTCTAGAGAGTATAAACCAAGTCTATCCAGTCTTTCTTCATAAGACAGTCCTGACATCCCAGGAATCAGTCTGGTGAACATTCTCTGCACTCCCTCTATGGCAATAATGTCCTTCCTCAGATTTGGAGACCAAAACTGCACGCAATACTCCAGGTGTGGTCTCACCAAGACCCTATACAACTGCAGTAGAACCTCCCTGCTCCTATACTCAAATCCTCTTGCTATGAAAGCCAACATGCCATTCGCTTTCTTTACTGCCTGCTGCACCTGCATGCCTACCTTCAATGACTGGTGTACCATGACACCCAGGTCTCGCTGCATCTCCCCCTTTCCCAATCGGCCACCGTTTAGATAATAATCTGCTTTCCCGTTTTTGCCACCAAAATGGATAACCTCACATTTATCCACATTAAACTGCATCTGCCAAACATTTGCCCACTCACCCAGCCTATCCAAGTCACCTTGCAGTCTCCTAGCATCCTCCTCACACCTAACACTGCCCCCCAGCTTAGTGTCATCCGCAAACTTGGAGATATTGCCTTTCTCTCCTGATAGAGGTGTTGTGGATTAGAGGGCGCAAATAGAAAATAAAAGGGGGGATATAATTAAGCATTTATGATTTTTTTAATTTTATACAGTAGGGTTGAAATCTGGAAGATATTCTCTGCGATGTGGTGGAAGTAGGCTCTGCGATGTGGTGGAAGTAGACTCAGCTGAAGCTTTTAGCAGGAAATTGGCTTAATATATTATGGAGAAGTATTAGCAAGCTGTGGAGAAAGAGTGTTGCAGGAAACTATTGTATTGTTTTGAGAAAGAGCTAGCCCAGAAATGATAAGCTAAATTACATATTATTAAGTAGGATTGGAGAGTAACCTACGGAATTATGGACATTTCCAATTTAATTCAAATACGCTTTAAAATACAAATACAAATAACTTGACTTGGGCTAAAGATGGCACAGTAAAAACATTTTGGACTACTGCCATTTGCACAGCATGCCATTATATGTAAATATTAAAATGTGTAACTAATAATTTGTGAGATTTAATAGGGAATCGGCATTTTACAAGTTGACGTATTTGGCAGTTCCTGATCGGCTATTGAGTAAATCAAGAATACTGGAAGGTTACTATAATTTCCATGGTAATAAATTCAGTGAAGGGATTTGGATAAGGCTGTATTGGCATTAGGTTCATGTTTTGAACTTCTCAGTGATATCATTATGTATAATTCACTTAAAGGTATCCAGTAGTGTTTAGGTAACATTGTGAATTTTCTTGAATAATTCATTTTCTTATATTTGTGCCAGATAACAGAATGCCACAATTCAGGTCATGCAACCACTCTGCTCCCAACTATCTGTCCCTCTCGTTCTCTCTCTTTCCCTCTGTGTAGCCAGTTGACAAAATATGAGCAGAAATCCTTGCGTTCAGCTTTGTCAAACAGATTCAAACCTAATGTACTCAGTCAAGGCTACATTTATCACCAGTTTACAACTGGTCTCCAATCTTATGTTTATTGTAAAGCTATCCTTATAAACCTCCCATGCTCCACTCTCTGTAATTTACCCCATTCTGGAAAACATCTGCAATAATACCTGATCTCCTAAAATGTCACATTTAAAATTTGTTTAAAAAAAAATCTAAATCTTTCAGTGACCTCACCCCCTCTGATTTCTGTAACATATCCTACCCTTCCAAATGGCAAACATTGTTCTCCATTTGCTTTAAATTGACATTGTCTGTATTATTCCCACCTTCCTTTGTCCAACCATTAGTTAGCTTTGTTTCTATATTTCCAACATGCTCTCAACTTTCCTCCCGAAACCTCTTGACCTATTTGTCTGCGTGTGCAACATATATTCACAATTATATAAGGGCTTCGCAAATGTGATTGTCATTCCCTTGAGTTCAGAGATTAAACAATCAAACAATTAAAATATTTAAGTCAATAGTATCATAACTGTAGAGAATGGGACAGTCCCAAGGAAAATGATACAAACAAAAATTAAAACCAGGCTCTTTCAAAATGAAACTTGAAGTACACTTTCACAAAAATAAAAACTGAAATCTTGATCTCTCTCTTTCCAAAAGGCTAGAAGTATTTGTTTAAATATTAACTATTAAAGTTAATATATTTTCATAATGTACAAATACTGAGTGATATGAAGTAGGAATAACAAAGTAAGTAAGTAAGTAAATACGTTTATTGGCCAAGTATTCACATACAAGGAATTTGCCTTGGTGCTCCGCACACAAGTAACAACATGACATAGTGAGAGTTACGAATGACTCAGAAAACACTAAACATTAATAATAATAAAACATTAATGATAAAACACCATTGATCAAGCATGTGAACCACCAAAATACCAGATCAAAGGGAGGCTACAGATTTTTGGTTGTTGAGTAGAGCAACTACTCGTGGATAAAAACTGTTTTTATGTCTGGCTGTGGCAGCTTTGACAGTCCGGAGTCGCCTTCCAGAGGGAAGTGATTCAAAGAGTTTGTGGCCAGGGCGAGAGAGGTCAGAGATGATCTTGCCCGCTCGCTTCCTGGCCCAAAGTGGAGTTGAGGTGACAGCCAGCTATCTCCTAACCAATTGATGATTTTGGCAGGACCAGAAAATATCTTGATCTATTCCCTATCTTCTTCTGCGACTCATCTCTTTGAACAAGCTGTGGACCATCAATTCCAATATTTTTTTATTTTAAGGACGGCACAGTGACACAGTAGTGGAGTTGTTGCCATACAGCACCAGAGACCCGTTTCCAACCCGACTACGGGTGCTGTCGGTATGGAGTTTGTACGTTTTGTACTCAATGGGCCGAATGGCCTAATTCTACTCCTATAACTTGTGAACTTGAACTTGTGAACACTGTGGCGAAGGATGCACTGAATTGTTCCACTTTAGTATGTTTCAATTTGGACACAACTGTGAGTTGTGGTTCTTTTTCATTTAATATACAAATAGAAGTGGAACCTGCACACACCAACTATGCAACATGTTCATATGGTGTATACATATGCAGTGGTTTGTCACCAGCAACGCCGAGCTTCCTGCAGCACATGAAAGAAGACAAACCTATTGCTGTGTACTCTGTGTTACTGAAGGCACGTATGCCATTTGATTTACACCACAATCTTATCACTGGATGTAGTCCGATTGCAGTAATATAGATATAGCATTAAAGTTTAAAATAAACTTTCTAGAAAGGCTACATTTAAAAATAGTAAAACTGGCAGCTCTACAAAACCTCCTAAATAGACCATGTTATCCTTTATTTTTCTGGCTTTTGATTTTTATTTTGCTTCATTCACAAATTCCAATGTAATGGGATGCTGGTTTAATATTGTTGTTTATAACAAGATGTTAATAATGTTAAGTGTGCTCTTGAACACATGAAGCCCTGTATGAAAGCCTAGCACACATTGCAAAAAAATAGTGTCTTCAATCTGAAGCAAATTACGTCCTTTCACAATGTATGTACAGGAATTAATGGTTCGATTGTCAATTTTCAAGCAATTTTAGCATTCATAAAAATTGATTTAGCCATTCTGGCATAGCATTCTGGCTATATAAATTGTTTTTAAACAATGATTTGTATTATTTATAAACAGAATCTCACAAAAGTATTTTGCCAATCCAATAACAGACTGTACATTGTAAAATGTAATGCATATTGTTAAAACTCACAATGCTACATATAAAAAGGCCCCACCACTCAGGGAGTCTTCATGCTTTTCAGCCACAACTATCTTTCAAGGGAAATTACAATTGTAATTAAATCTATTAGAATTACTTTATTTAATTAAATTAATTATCATTTACCACTATACTGCACAATCTGTAATTATTTCTCCATTTGCATAATCGATCTGAATAAATGAAAAATAAAACTTGGTCTATGTGTAATTTTGTAGGAAAGCTAGTGAACCACACTTTGAATAAAAACATTTAGGAGATAAATGTAACTGGGGATTTGAGAATCAAGGGTGTCTGCCACTCAACACCCATCAGATTCATAATGTGCTTCTCAACAGTGCCACTAGGTGGCACATCAGAGGTGAACGAACAGCAGAGCAGAAATAAAATATTTTGCCAGACTTGAAACCTGACCTGAAAGCAAGAAATACTGAAATTTCAAAATAAAATAGAAAATGCCGGAAACAGTTAAAAGCACCAGGCAGCATCTTTAGAAAGATAAACAGAGAGTTAGCATAACTTCAATGGGTACTGAGAAAGGTAAAGACTATACACATTTATGAAGGGGAACTGTGGACATGACTGTGAAGTAGAGAGAACAGATATATAGGTCTGTGATAAGATGGAGGGCAGGAGAGATTGAATAGCAGAATGATACGGATGACTCAAAAAAGGGGTGGTGGTGACACAAGTGAATAAAACAACATGTATGTCTGTGGAAGGTATAATAGGTGAATACAGATATAACATATCAGCGAAGAAAGAAATTAATATAATTAATTGATAGTAGGTAGATTTGTGTCCTGGTCAACTGGACTTACTGATTGTCTCTAAATGTTGACTTCATTGTTGAGTACAAATAATCAAAACATGTTTAGGTTAGACATTGACAAAATATTTATTTCTCCACAGATGCTGCCTGATTTGTGAGCCTTTCTGTTTTATATCAGAGATCCAGCATCTGTAGTGCTTTGCATCTGAAATATAAGGGTAGGATATTAATTTGGATGGAAGCTTGCTGAAGAACTAAAATGGCAGCTTCTTGTTTAACTTCTCTAATAACTATTTTCTTTTCTTCGCAGGCTTGAGTGGAGTTAAAGTGGTGTCATTTATAGTGGACACTTGGTGGACGATTAGGAACATATGTGGGCATCGATAAATTAGTGTGCAGGCCAAAATGACACTGACAATCAATCAGTCATAGAATCATAGCATTAGACAAGAGATGGGATCGGAGATGTTGGCTCCGAAATGACCTGTGCTGTATTTTACAGTGCCCACATTCAGATCCAAAAGCAACAGCAAATCTCAAGCACCAAATTCTGAAAACAGTCAGAAGGTCTGGCTGAGTGAAAGAGTTCATATTTCAGTTCTATGACTTTCCATTAAATTAAAGGTCTATTACTTAAAATGTTAACCCTCTTTCTCTTTCTACATATATGCTACCTGACCTGCAGGTTGTTTTCAGCCTTTTCTCTGTTTAGTGCAGATAAACATTAACTGACATTAGATTCATTTTGGGCTTCTTTTTACTGTCTTCCCAATATAAAGTTAACATAGCAAAGTGTGATGGAATCCACAAAGATATCGTGGAACCACTCACCGAGAATTATTTGACAGTACTTCTCAACTTCCATCTCAACTTCCCCACTGCCACCACCAAGGATAGCAGGTAAATTGAAACACCATTATCTCCAGTTACAGTATTTTTCCCAGTAAATCCTGAATATATATTGTTATTCCTTCACTGTCAGAGTCAAAATGTTTGAGTTTCTTATTTTAAAGCACTTCTCTTCAAAACAAGGACTTCAGTACCTTGAAAGGGTGATCCTCCACATCTTCTCAAGAATGATTAGGGATGAGCAATAAATGCTATCCTTCCCAGAACTGCTCACATTAAAAACAAATTAAGAGCTGTGTGCTTGATAAAACAATACAATCAGCATCCTTAAACTGAGGTATGTTCTGAAGTATGAGAGCAACACTTTTATAAAAGGATGCCTATCCATCTTTACTATCAGAAAGCATTGGAAGCTTAATAGTCTGTTTCACACCCTTCAGATTAATGCATGGAGAAGCGTGACTTAAGTGAATAAATAAAAGTGAAATAGACAAAGATGAGGACAAGCAGCCAAAAAAAATAATCACAACACCGACCATGGTTCCATGAGTCTTCTGCGAATTTAAGATGCAAGTACATTTACAACATATTAACTACATAAATGATATTTTGAAAAATTGTAATGGTGAATATTATAATGGACTTTCTCTGTGTGGATATTCCAATCAGTCAGCTGAGGCATAAAATAATGGCCTGCCAAATGCCAGTGACAAGCTATAATTATTTAATTGCAGACTGAATAACACAGATACCTACCTACAACTGACACCTTACCAATGTGACAAGGCGAGTGATTAACAGTGAAACACAAGACCTGCCCACCCCACAGCCTCAGCATAGCTGCTCATTTTTCAAACTTGCATGCTAAGGTGTTGTGTTGCCATCTAGTGTAGTCCAAAGGAAATGGCCAAGACCAAACTAACCACCGACAATAAGCTAATTTTCAAATGAACCTGTAAATTGAACTCTGGATTTCCTTGTATGAATTCCCCCAGCATTGCCTACTTTTATACACCCTGGAAGGTCACACCAACAGTACTCAAACGCTTGGATTTTGCGAATGTAGCAATAGTGAAACTTCAGGATTTCTGCCAATGTGTCGTTTAACTTGGAAATCCTGAAGAGGCTGTCAGTTATTCCCGTATTCTCCAAGGGCAGTGATTTGCAACCTATTCCCAAAAACGCAAGATAAATCAGTTATCTGATGAGTTCAGGCATTTATGAATCCTTCTCCCAGAACATACCCAGAAACGTTACACTATACATCATATGGACTGTGTTTTACTTACTAAACCATCATTGTTTGACTGATTGAAAGATATGGCATGAAACCAGGCCCTTCGGCCCATTGAGTCCTTGGCGATGATCGATCACCTGTTCACACTAGATCTATGTTATTCCACTTTTGCTTCCACTCCCTACACACGAGGGGTGATTGATAGATACCAATTAATCTACAAACCCAAACATTTTTGGATGTAGGAGGAAACTAGAACTCCCAGAGGAAATTCACACAGTCATAAGAAGAACATGCAAACTCCACAAAGACAGCACCTGAGGTCAGGATCGAACCCTGATCTTTGGCAAAGTGAGGCAATGGCGACCAACAGTGTCACTGTGCCAATAAACAATATTTCAGACCCAAATGTGTATGTATGGAGAGTGTAATTCCCTCTGGCAAGTATTTGTAAATATCATGGATTTTTTAAATTGTATTTCATCACCTACAAAACAAATCTTTATAGTATTTCATTTTCGCCAATATATTTGTATAACATGGAAAATTAGATTCTGGTTTCGGTGAAATGTTAAAAGCATGAGGTAGAATTTATCCCTTTTGCTTCAAGCTTGGCTGATTTACTTTCATGATTGTATCTGGACATCTCAGATTGTCAATAATAACTATTATACCTTAGCAGGTAAAATGCGGTCGAGGCTGAGTTTCTTCTGGTAAGTTTATAGTTTTAATGCACATTTCCAAACCTAGCCCTTCCAGACATCAAACAAAATGGTGTCTGGCAAAGACATAAACAGTGACACACAATCCACCAGAAACACTATCACTTTTTTTTATTAGCGTTGCTCTTTATTTTGACACAGTGCAAGACTGCACCTCCCGCACAGAGACCATAGCAGGCAACTACATGTACAATCTAGTTAAACTCCTCATTCTATTAATACCTGGATTGTGGTGGCACCTGGTGGTGAGCCAGGCATAGTACGAACCCTCGGCTCTGGAGGGAGGAGTCAGCTGTCACGGTGACGGGAGGTGCAGGTCATGGGGCACCCCGGGCGGTATATAAGGTTGGGCAATGCCTGTGCCCTGTGGTATGTTAGGAGCTGTACAGAGGAAGAATAAACAACATTTGCTTGCACAAAGCTTGTCCTGCGTTATTCCTGCCTGGACATCTGCATGTCCACGCCACAGGATATGTTTTGATATAGTTGTTTGAAAAACCAATTTCAACCTTGTGGGCGATGGTAGCTCTATTCTTCCCACTTAGATATATGTCAGGCATTCAGTGCGGTTCTATCGCTGTTGGTCACCCTTTCAAGACAAACTTGAAACAGGATATGTTGTTGTCTAATTTGCACCATACTCCCATGCACAGATTCCAGATGACCCATTGCAGCACAAAGTCCTATATTCCTTTATCAGCGGTGATCTCTGGTTTGGAACATAACGAGGAGCATTTGTATTTCCACAGCATTTCCTCTGTTTTGAAAACAATAGTATATTCATATTCTCTCAAGGTCAAAGCCATTCATTGAAGCAGGGGTTTGCTTTTTGTGCAAATGCTGAAATGCTATCCAGATATAGTCAGCCTAGTGAAAAATCAGCAGCTGCCTGACTGCTCCTGTGAACCAGCTTCAGTCCTGACCCTAGGCGCTGCTTGCGTGGAGTTTGCACCATCTTCTTGTGAATGCATGGGCTTCCTCTGGGTTTTCCAGTTGCCTTTCACATACCAAAGATCTGCTTTATAATTGGCTGCTGTAATTGGCCTTGGTGTCATATTTTCTGGATTGCCTTCATTGGCCAATCAAGGTCTTGGTACAACAAGGCAATTTAGTTTAGTTTAGAGATACAGAGCGGAAACAGGCCCTTCGGCCCACCAATCTCCACATGTTAGTACTATCTGACTCACTAGGGACAATTTACAATTTTTACCGAAGCCAATTAACCTACAAACCTGGACATCTTTGGAATGTGGGAGGAAACCGGAGCAACTGGGAAGAACCGACATGGTCACGGGGAGAACGTACAAACTTTGTATAGACAACACACATAGTCAGGATCGAACCCGGGTCTCAGGCACTGTAAGGCAGTAACTTTACCGCTGCGCCACAGTGCTCTCCAATAAGGAACCCAATTAAGGAACGCAATTACGAGTTTTTAAATACTTTTCTTGAAAGCAATGCCAGAATCATATGTATAATGTTTTTAAACTTAGGCTTTTCCAATTAAGTTTCTGGTCAATGTTGAGCCCTAGGAGGTTGATGGTGAGAACTGTACCATGTTATGGTACTGAATCTCTTCAGCAGATTATTAGACTTTCTTTCATTGGAAAACAAACATTGGTCTTGTGTTTGAATATCTTGATATTATTTGTCACTTACAGTCCAGTGCTAAATTTGATTTGATTTGATTCAATTTATTGTCATTGCACTTTTCAGTGCAACAAAATGGTTTAGTCTGCAGTCATAACATAGAATAAATAACAAACACTCAACACAGTTTAAAGTTCCAGTCATTGTCTCTTCCCTCCTTGCTCTCCCTCTGTGCTGAGGCAATCCAAGCCTCCGATGTTGTGACCCCGCCAGGTGATGGTAGGTAAGTCCCGCGGCTGAATCCGTGCTCCGCAAACGGGCCGGTTCAAACTCCACGGCCCGGGGCGGTCGAAGCTGCCGAAGCTGCCGTCCTCCAGTCCAGCGGACGCAGATGTAGTTGTGGGAGCTCCGGAAAACAGAACTTGAGCTCCCGATGATGTCATCCACTGGCCCGTGGCCGAACCTCCGAGGCTCCAAAGTCGGGTCGGAAGTTGGGTCGCACCGCAACCACAGCCCCGAAGTCGGCCAGCCTCGTGT
This sequence comes from Leucoraja erinaceus, assembly GCF_028641065.1. NCBI lineage: Eukaryota > Metazoa > Chordata > Chondrichthyes > Rajiformes > Rajidae > Leucoraja > Leucoraja erinaceus. The sequence continues at coordinate 25,743,144 of NC_073397.1, read as the reverse complement.
TGGTAAGTCCTGGCTCTGCCTCCGCAGCCTCGAGGTCGGTCGCAGTTGGAGGCCGCCAGCTCCGTGATAGGCCTCAGCGCAGACGGACAAGGAGACGGGGGATACGGCAAGAAAGGTCGCATCCCCCCTGAAGGAAGAGTCATAAAACATGTTACATTTACTCATCGTTGTGTAACCCCATGTTAGCAAGCTGAACAGAGCGAGCATTTAGGATTACTGGTGGTATAACATACATCCAGCCTCTCCACCTGCCTGTTCCTTGCATAACATTGCAATCTTCCCTGAGCTATCTACAGATTAGAGTAAAAATATGAAAAACAATTGGGCTCAAAATAATTCAGATTCAAGTCTATTAACCTTGGCTACATGAACAATTTTTTGGAGAGATGGAAATCCCACAAGAAAGTTAATTCCATGGTTTTTTGTTACATATTTGACTCTAATAATGTGTAATTCTGACCGGGGTGGGCCAAAGAGTTTAATTCCATGCTGTATCCTTCATGCACAAGGGAGTTTTCATTCAGGAGGGTTCAATTCATAGAACCATAAATTGTACACATAACCCCGTTGTCCGATGGAAAAGTCAGCACTGGCACAGACACAGTTATTTATTGCAATGCGATTGTTTACAATGCAGCTTCTATTTAATTTGCAGTGACATTACAACCAAAATAAATAATAGGAATTGATATAATCAGTGTCAAGATTATACAATCCCATCCATGGTGCAATTTCACATTCTTGCATGTATAAATATGATAAAATGTCTTGGAATCACTACAATGATAAATTACTTTAATACTTTTCATTATTTGTGCAGAGATTACACTGACAATCAAAATTCTGTATGTACGTTTCATAATGTATGGCTTGAAATGTATATTCTATTTTACTTCCTTTTGTGCATTACTAATTGCTACACCCCTGATATTTAGGGCATTGACAAAGCTTTCCCACCTCTGCAACATTTATATATTTCACTACCTTTTATGCAGTCAATGGAGGATCAGTATCGACACATAAGCTATCTCCTGTGAACTGTGAAACAAAACCACTGATGAATATTCTCCTCTCTTGTGTGCGGTGTGGGTATTGTCTTCCTAAAAACTCATCTGCAATGCTATGACTAGAATTATAAGCTCACAATCTGACAAGCTGGGCACGGGCTCAAGTTGTTTCATTCATAGCACAGAACAAATAGGCTCCAAGGTATTGTGTCACTAAGATATTCTGTACCTACACTATAAATGTTTTTAAAGTAATAGAAATGTCTAAACATATCATTCCTTCACTGTCTTGGGTGGTTTGAGAGTCTGCTCATTCTCAAAGACCAACACTAGATGGGTATTCAAGATATTTTTTTTGAGACTTCAAACAGCATTTAATGGTTTTGGTTCAAACAATGATTCACTGAAGCATTTTTGCTGACAATTGATATCAGTATGGTTGTTGTACAGTTCTCTCCGATTGGCCATTTCTTTGGATCATGAGCTACTTCAACGTACAGCAATTGTCCTTGTTGAAATTCTGAATCTATACTCAAGAAAATAACTATAAATTTCAGCTGGTAGGTATTTAACAATGAAATCGGAAGCAAACTTTAAAAAAAAACACAATATGCAGCTAGTAGAGTATCATCAAACTCATACCCTTTGATTGTGTGGAGTGGTTACAACATTCACAGGTGTCAATGAAAGTTGGATCAAAGATATTATCATTATAACAGCATATCATTTTAACACAAAATGCTGGAATATCTCAGCGGGTCAGGCAGTATCTCTGGAGAAAATGTTAGCTATCACTGGTACTATGATTTTCTAATTATCTAATTAATATGTGTTTCCTTCAATCATCATTCAAGGACAAATGTCATTCTGTGTATGAAGTTAATTAATGGTGAGAAAAAAATATACGAAAGATTCTCCAGTGTAAATTATTAAATACCAAATAGCAAAGGCACATACTTTCATGCTTCAATTTTCTTTTTGACTCCATCTTTATTGAAGTTACCAATACTCATCTGACAATGTTTTCCCTGGAAGATGTAAGTATTGAGCATTTCATTCAAAGGCCACAGTGCTAGATAAAAGTAAGGTTCCCATATTTATACTGTCCCATCACCCTTTTGAAATATATCCTAATGAACTTCATGTGCAATGAATGAAACTAAACATTTTCAATTTATTCATCCACATGATGTGGATGCCAGTGATAATACCGGCATTTATCATATCTCCATAAATGCTCCTGCATGAGGGAGTCAAGAGTCAAGAGTGTTTTATCTTCATATGTCTCAGATAAAACAATGAAATTCTTACTTGCAGCATTGAAGTCACGATAGGTTAAAGCAGACAAGGATGGCAGATTTCCTTATATGAAGGACATGAATAAGTCAAATGGGTATTTAAAACAAACCAGTAGTTTCATGGTTACCATCAATTAACTATTTTAAGTTCAGGTTATATCTTTACTCGCATTTCAATTTCTCAGCTGCCATGTCTCTGGATCAATGATCAAGAATCTAGTTGCTGTTACAGTAACTTAACCACAACATTACCATGCACCATCGACATAATGTAGGCAATTAATTTGTTTTGTCTTCAATGAGTTATTAATACATTTAAATTTGTAAATGAATTTAACAAAAAATAAAAGTTTGTCTATCTTTCTTTGGAATCCTTCTTCAGACTGTTTGTTTGTGGGGGGGGTTAGCGGTAAAGAAAACTAGGTTAAGGAAGGGGCGGGACAGAGCATGGCCAGTAATAGGTGAACATAGACAAGGGGGTTATTTGATAGGCAGATTGGTAGACAAAGGCCAGGAATGAGAAGACATGTGTGAGCCCGAGAGGATAAAGAGTTGTGAAAAACCTAAGCTCAGGGAACATAAATTGAGAATTGTGTATCCATTGTAAAAGGTAGAGGTGGAGAGGGAGGGGAAAAAACTGGTGCAAGGCCAGCCAGGTTTCAGTGGAGGGAGGGAAAGGGGAAGGAGGGTGAAAGAAAGTGGGGTGAGGAAGGAGAAAAGTGAGGCGAGTGAGGCTGTTGTGGGTTAGTTCCTTAAATAGCTAACTATATAATTAACTAACTATATAATAAATAACATTGGCATTGGTCTGTCCTGCCCCTTCTCTATTCCAACTTTCTTACTGCCCCCTACAATCAGTCTGAAGAAGGGTCTTCCTGGATCAGCTTCAGTTGAAAGATCCCAGACAGCACTTGTACCACCTTCCATTTAAGACTTTAGCTCTAACTATTTTGTCCATTCCCTCCACCGATGCTGCCTGACCTATTGAGTTCTGCCAGCACTTTGTGTACTGCTCCAGATTCCAGCACCTGCAGTCTTTTGCATCTCTGTTTAACTATAAATTGCTAGATTGAAATGGCCAGTCAATGAACAAGACGGTTAATGGAGGTTGGATGCCTAAATCATAATTACCAAGCAACATGAAAATGGCAGGTTTCCTGCACAGCTCTGAATTTAACAATCTATTTAATTTCCTTTTACCCCTCTCTGCATCAGTCCAAATAAGATGTGGTTTACTCCAGTTTAGTGTATAATCAGGTCAGAAGGCTTGAACAGCCTGCCTTCTATTTATTATCGATTCCTTCTTCAGCCTTTATCTTGGCCAACACAGAATTCCGCAACACAGGAAGATGAATTTCATTGTCTGGTAAAAATAGATGGTACAAATGATGTTAGGTTGAAATGAATATATTCATATATTGTTTGAAACTGAATTAGCTTATTATGCTACCTATATTAGTAAAAGGCTAATTTTAACCACTTCCTGTTGTTCTGTATAATGATTTTATTAAAAACTCTGCCACTTACGGCTGTGATTTTTGGCCATCTTACTCAGAGTCCCCCTCCGCTGCGCAGGACAAGAGGATTTTTCCCATCGATGAAAAATAAAAGAGTTATTAGTGTTTAAAAAATGTTGAGATTTTCTCTCCTGAAGGCCACGCCCTTTCCGGAGGGATTATAAAACCCGGAAGTGTTGAGTGCCTCAGTCAGTCTCTGCAAGATGGGGGAGGGTCACGGCTCGTAGTCTGAGCTGTGAATAGCACTGAGCACATGTCTACTAAACTGTGAGTAGTTTGACTGACTTGTCAGTGCCCTTAATGTGGTTTGAAAATATAGTTTGGAAATGCGAAAGCTGTGTGTCCTTTGGTTTGGAAATGCTAAAGCTGTGTTGCTTAATTAAACTTGCCTTGCCTAATTAAAGTGGCCTTGCCTAATTAAAGTTGCCTTGCCTAATTAAATTAGCATTGTCTAATTAAAGTTGCCTTGCCTTCTATATAATGAAAGTCTAATCTCGACCACTTCCTGTTTGCGTTTTATATTGATTTTAGAGAAAACGCACCACATATGTCTGCGATTTTTGGCCATCTTACTCAGAGTCCCGCTCCGCTCATCAGGTGCCGAGGATTTTTCCCATTGATGAAAAATAAGAGTTATTAGTGTTCAAAAAATGTTGAGATTCTCTCTCCTGTCATGAAGGCCACGCCCCTTCTGGTGGGAGGGGCTATAAAACCCAGAAGTGTGGGCGTGGCTCAGTCTTTGTAAGTTGGAGGAAGGAGAAGCCACGACTCACTGTCTTTAGTGGCCTTGCACCCCGCTTGAAAAGTTATGAAACTGCACTTGAATTTGGTGGCCTTGCACCCTGCTGGAAATGGAATTTCAAGGAATAGTTATGAGTCAACTGCCAGCCCACCAGCTGTGAGTGAGTGAGCTGCCAGCTCAACAGGCTTGAGTGACTGAGCCACCAGCCAAGAATCCATTTGGCCCACAATTTCCATACAAGCCCTCTGGAAACCAGTCACTTCAGCCCACAAAACCTATGCTAGGCACTCCCGAAAGCCCCCCCCCCCCCCCCCCCCCCCCCTCCCTGGCCACCAATGTTGGAATGGTGGAGGGGTGGAATATTGCGTTGGGGGACCATCCCTCCCATTTGGTATTTATTAATTTACACTGGAGAATCTTTCGTATATTTTTTTCTCACCATTAATTAACTTCATACACAGAATGACATTTGTCCTTGAATTGAACCATCTGCCGCATTATTAGTACAAATAAATACTTCACCTCACAGGGCTGTAGTTATAAGTATAGGAGAGCCCTCTGGTGTTACGGAGATTATTCTGCATGTTTTGAAGCTGGAGTGCAAGAGTTCTGACGTTCTCCTGTCTCCATTGTAGTCTATGTGGTGTGGATGTTCCCATTGAGTAACTTAGAGCCAGAATAATCAGAATGCAATGAAGTGCCAAAGGATAAGTGAACTGTATGATGATCAACAGGGATGATAATAACAAATAATGCTAAAGTTAGTGCATGAGAATTCATACATATACATGCCACTGTTGGCTTTTTAAGCAGCAATCAGCTTGTCAGCCCATCTGTCAGCCTGTCAGCGTTTCCCTAGAAAAGTCAGTTTTTCTCAAGGATTGGAGCCTGTCAGCTTCATCAACTGATCAGTTGAAAGGCACCACTGAAGGTAGACTGAACCAACCAGATCCATAGCAGAGAGGATTCGGGAACAACGGAACAATTTTATGCTGTTCTGGCCAAACATGGTTGAAGCTGGAAAGTTTTAAGATGACTTCTGAGGAATGAGTATGTAGTCGCAATTCTTACTTGGCAGAAGGCTTTATATTACAATTAAATTGCTAAAATAAAAACTTCAAAACTTACAAAAACAAATTCTCAAAGGAATTTTCTGTGGCATCAAACGTTTTCTTTTATTGAGACTAATTGCAGCTGCATTTTAAAATAAAGTTAATATTCTTGATATGCATGGATTGGTCATTGAGCAAATGTATCACTCTACTGAGGGCTTCTGCTCAAACTAACAGCACAAAGTCCAAATGAGATTAGAAGGAAAATGTATCAGTCTCATAATCTGATGGTCCTGAGTTCATTCCTCAGAGTTGGCACCAGTGCGGCATGGTGGCGCAGCAGTAGAGTTGCTGCTTAACAGCACCAGAGACTGAAGTTCGATCCTGACCATGGGTAATATATATGTGGAAATTGTACAGTACAATCTTCCTGTGACTGCTTGCGTTTTCTCCGGGTGCTTCGGTTTCCTCACACATTCCAAAGATGGACAAGTTTGTAGGTTAATTTGACTTCAATAAAAATTGTAAATTGTCCCTAGTATGTAGGATAGTGCTAGTGTAAGGGGATCGCTGGTCAACGCAGTCTCAGTGGGCTGAAGGGCCTGCTTCTGTGATGTATCTCCCCAAAAATTTTTTTTAAACAAATAATTTTACCATGATTCCCAACAGAGTTTTAATGCCGAATTAAAATGCAGATTGTGGTTTGTGTGTGTGTGCTGCTGCAATTTTCAGTTAATATGACCACTCCAAGCAATTGAGTGATGCTTATTTTAAGTTTTAGTTTAGTTTCAGAGATGCAGCATGGAATCAAGCCTTTTGGCCCACCGAGTTCATGCCATCGATCCCATTCACACAAGTTCTATGTTATCCCATTTTGTCATCCCTACGCTCTCTGGTTCATTTATAGAGGCCAATTAATCTCCAAACCTGCCCATCTTTGGAATGTGGGAGGAAACCAGAAAACCTAAAGGAAACCAACGCGGTCACAGAAAGAACACGTAAATTCCACAGACTACACTCGAGGTCTGGATCGACCCAAAGTCTCTGGCATTTGAGCAGCAGCTCTACCAGCTGTGCCACCATAAGAGCATAACTTTAATATACTGCGTGCTATCAATTCAATAAAATACACACCCAAAAGAGAGCTAGTGTCATCAAATCAAAAAAGTTTAATAGATGTAATGAAATTAAAATTATTAAATGGTGCACATTAGGCATTGTAGTGATCCTTGCCAAATTAGAAATAAAGGATTAGCAGAATTATTTGATGTGAAGCAACATGACCTGTCAAAGGAGTAGGCCATCTTAGATTTAACAATCATTTAACAGCCTGACTTTGTGTAAATAATTATCAAAATATGGTGATTGAGCATGGGAAATCCCAAATGCAATTAGACTTTTGGCTTTAGAGATATAGCATGGAAACAGGCCCTTCAGCCCATCGACTGATGTCTGGATTGGTACCAGGGGAGAGATGTCGGCAACATTCTTGTGGTCTCTCCTGTTACTCCAGTTAGTCTTCTCTTGTGGAATGCTTCAACGAGATGTTAATACTGACCAAATTAAAGACCCCATAAAATGGAGGATCCCTGCACTTGTCAGAATTGCTTAACCCTTATCAGTTGAAATTTACAGGCTTTGGATGACGCCAACCAGTCAAGGCTTAGACTGGTATGCAGGGTGGTGAAGGATCCAGGTGTTCTCCTTGTTTTTCCTATCTTGATAAAATGTATAGCAGTTTTGCATACAAACCTTAAATGCATCATTTTGATTGGATCACTGCAACGGTATTGTTGCGAGATGGTTAATCTTTTTATTGTTGATTGGTTGAAATGTTGAGCTTTGGAGGAACTGTTTGAATCCCAGGGCACATGTTGCACTATTCATTTGTGTTGGTTTCCTTCTAGAAGATTATTTCGAATACAATGTATTTAAGATTATATTATTGAGTTGGGGAACTGTCAATTATGTATTGTTATAAATCAATATATATAATTGTATTATAAAGAGACCACCCTCAGGTAACCCGCCTCACCCAAGACATCGAGGACTGCTTTGAGGCAAATGAGAAGGCAGGAGCTGTTCTTATAGATCTGACAGCTGACTTTGACACAGTGTTGCACCGGGGATTAATTGCAAATCTACTTTAGGTGCTGCCAGACAGGCACATGGTACGCTACATCATGGAGCTGATATCAAACTGCAGCTTTGTGCTTAAGACCAGTCATAGACAGCAGAGTAGGCTACGTAGACTGCAGAATGGCTGCTTTTTGATCAATCAACCTTTATTGTCATCTTGCAAAGCAGCAGTTGTACAGTGCAAAATGAGAAGACGTTTCCCAGGGAATACCAGTGCATTGCACATAAAACTTGGTGGGCCATAGGGCCTATTTCCACGCTGTATCTCTAACGTCTAAAATCTAAACCCCCCCCTCTTCCCCCTTTGTACACCCTCCCCTGCCCTGCAATCAGCCTGAAATGTTTAGTTTTGTTTATTGTCACATGTATTGAGGTACAGTGAAAAGCTTTTGTTGCATGCTAAGCAGTCAGTGGAAAGACAATTCACATAGTTTTTTCACACAGAAGGTAGTTGAGGCCAGTTCATTGGCTATATTTAAGATGGAGTTAGATGTGGCCCTTGTGGCTAAAGGTGTCAGAGGGTATGGAGAGAAGGCAGGTACAGGATACTGAGTTGGATGATCAGCCATGATCATATTGAATGGCGGTGCAGGCTTGAAGGGCCGAATGGCCTACTCCTGCACATATTTTCTATGTTTTTATGTTTATAATACATGATTACAATCGAGCCATCCACAAGAACAGATACATGATAGGGGAATAATGTTTAGTGCAAGATAAAGCCAGGAAAGTCCAATCAAAGATAGTCCGAGGGCCTCCAATGAGGTCAATAGTAGTTCAGGATTGCTCTCTAGTTGTGGTAGGATGGTTTAGTTGCCAGATAACAGCTGGGAAGAAACTGTCCCTGATGTGTGTGTGTGTTTTCATACTTCTGTCCATTTTGCCCAATGGGAAAGGGAAGACGAGAGAGTGGCCAGGGTGCGATTCGTCCCCATCGTCACCTATCCATAGTCTCCAGAGATGTTGCCTGACCTGTTGAGAAACTTTGTGCCCTTTTTTTGTAAACCAGCATCTGCAGTTCCTTGTTTCTGCTACTTGGGTGTCCTGGTTGATTATTGCATGGGATTATTACTTAGCAATGCTTTTAAAATGCTGCTCGGCAGCCACCTGATGTCTCAAGGCACTTCGGCTCAAGGATCCCTAGCATGTACCTCCGGGTCCCCTCGAGGTTCTCCTGAAGGGTCCCCTGTGCCTCAAGGGTCACCAGGGATCGAGGACAACCAGCGGTGCTATTGCCGATGGTTACACAAAAAAGCTGGAGAAACTCAGCGGGTGCAGCAGCATCTATGGAGCGAAGGAAATAGGCAACGTTTCGGGCCGAAACCCTTCTTCAGACTATCTTCACACTATCGGTGCTATTGCCGATGGTGGCCAGCGGCGGCGCTGTGGGGCGTACTTTATGTCGGCATAAAATCCCTTTAAATGGCTATCCCTTTAAATAGACGGTGCCATTATTTACTGAGAACTAATATTTGATTTACGTCTTGGTGGCGGTGCATTGTCTGTTTTTGTCGGGCAGTTTTCTTTTGTAAATCCGAAGTTTGATCCGGGAGCTGGGGACCTCGGAGACGGAGCGGCGGCGGTGACGGAGGCGGAGAGGCGGGAGGAGAGGCGGGAGAGAGGCGGAGTCTGGAAATGGCGGCCACCATGAAGAAAACGGTGAGTGGAGGGAGAGACAGAGACAGAGAGAGATGGGGGAGAGGGGGGAAGACAGGGATTGAGAGGGGGAGAGAAGGAAGAGGGAGAGAAGGAAGAGGGAGAGAAGGTGAGGGAGAGAAGGAAGTAAGGATGGTGTGGAGAAGGGAGGAGTGAGAAGCAGATGGGGAGGATGCGAGGGCCGGAGGGAGTGTGAGAGGGGGAAATGGAGAGAGGGTGGGGAGAAGGAATGGAAGAGGGGGACGGAGAGAGCGAAAGAAGGGGGCAGGGAAGAGGGTGCGGGGAGGGTGTGTGGTGTGGAGGGAGAGAAGGAGGATGGGGTTGGGAGAATAGTGGGGAAAGGGGAAAGTAGGGAGAAGATGGGGAGGAGGGGAAGATGGGGAGAGAGTGAGTGGTGGGGGGGGAGTGGGTGAAAAGAAAGAGAGGGAGGTGGTGGAGAGGGTAGAGGTGGGGGAGGAGAGCACGCAGAGAAGGGTAAGGAGAGGACATTTCGTTGTCTCTGTACTGTACACTGACAATGACAATTAAAGTTGAATCTGAATCTGAAAGGGGGCAAGAGACTTGTGGGGGAGGGTGGTGGGTGGGAAAGGAGTGTAGAGGGTAAGAAGGAAGAATGGGGCAAGGGATGGAAGCAGAGGAAAGGATGAGGGGTTAATGGAGGGGGCGAGAGAATGGAATAGGTAGGAGAAGGGTTGATAGGGAGTAATTGGGTGGGAGATGGGGTAGGGTAGAGGTTGGGAAAGGGAAGAGAGGGTGGGTGTGGTAGAAGGGGAAGGGGAGATGGGAGTGAGAGGGATGAAGTGAGACAGGAGTGGAAAGAGGGAGAGGACAAGGGAGTGAAGGGGAGTGGGAAAGAGGGGTGAGGGAAGGGAGAGGAAAGGTATCGTACGGCATGGAAACTGTCCCATCGGCCCACCTTGAATCATTATCCATAACCTTTAAAGTTAATACATTTGTTTGCTGGTCCCAAAAGGTTTGCCGATGTACACCAGTCATTTGCCTTTCCCAATTTCCTACGAGTATATCAAACGTTGTCTTCTCCCTTATAGGGCCCTCTATATGCCCTGAAAGCATTTGACAAATTCCACCCTGTCTAAATCCTGGGACCGTTGAAAGTTAAAATCCCCTACTGTGACAACTTTATGTCTTGCAACTGCCTGCAATCTCTTGGCCTATTTGATCTTCTAATTCTGTTGACTATTTAGTGGCCTATAATACGCACCAAACAAGGTAATCATCCCCTAGTTATTTTATTTCTCAGCTCTTCACATATAGCCTCACTGGGTGAACCATCAGTAAATTGGACGACTGACATGATATTCGCCATGATCAGTAAAGCAAATTGCCGTCCTCTTTTACCCCCACATCTAATTCGTTTGTAGCACCCATACAGTGCCCTCCATAATGTTTGGGACAAAGACCCATCATTTATTTATTTGCCTCTGTACTTCACAATTTGAGATTTGTAATAGAAAAAAGCACATGTGGTTAAAGTGCACATTGTCAGATTTTAATAAAGGCCATTTTTATACATTTTGGTTTCACCATGTAGAAATTACAGCAGTGTTTATACATTGTTCCGCCATTTCAGGGCACCATAATGTTTGGGACACAGCAATGCCATGTAAAAGAAAGTAGTCATGTTTAGTATTTTGTTACATATCCTTTGCATGCAATGACTGCTTGAAATCTGCGATTCATGGACGTCACCAGTTGCTGGGTGTCTTCTCTGGTGATGCTCTGCCAGGCCTGTATTGCAGCCATCTTTAGCTTATGCTTGTTTTGGGGACTAATACCCTTCAGTTTTCTCTTCAGCATAACTAAGGCATGCGTAATTGGGTTCAGATCAAATGATTGACTTGGCCACTCACAAATTGACAATTTTTTAGCTTTGAAAAACTGCTTTGTTGCCGTAGCTGTGTGTTTGGGATCATTGTCTTGCTGTAGAATGAACTGCCACCCAATGAGTTTTGAGGCATTTGTTTGAACTTCAGCACATTGGATGTGGCTATACACTCAGAATTCATTACGCTACTACCATCAGCAGTTGTATCATCAATGAAGATAAGTGAGCCAGTGCCTTTAGCAGCCAGAGTCCAGGTCATAACACCTCCACCACTGTGTTTCACACTGAGTTTCCAAAGCTGATGGAAAGACTAGATTACTACTCTGAAGGTCCTGCTTTTTAACCTTTTGCATAACTCTCTGTATTCATTTCACAGGACCTCCCTTTTCCTAGCTATGACGTTTTGTTCCAACGTGCACAATGCCTTCTGGCTATTTACCCTCCCCTTGAGAATGTCGCTTTGAGACAATCTGGACCCTAGTAGCGGAGAGGCAACCAACCAACCTGATGTGAGAGAGTGATCACATGCTTAGTTTATGAGAGGATCACTCGGTTGTCTGATAACAGGAGAAGGGGAATGGGGGAGATAAATGAGAGGGAGGATGGGAAAGGGGTGAAGGTAATTGGAGGGAGTTAAGGGAGGGAAGGATAGGAGGAATTGAGATGGAGGGGAGAGATTCTGAAAAGCTGAGTCTTCACCACTTTTCAAAAAATAATTTTCAGGTTAGCAATAATCTGGAATTATTGAGCCAAAAATTTCACACCCTATATTTTTTGGCTGTGTTTAGTATGTCATTAGCAAAGACTGCAACCACATGTTTATATCAGTTCTAAAGTGCTGATATGGTGCTGGCTGTAGAGGGCTGGGTAACTTGAATCATAACTTGCACATACCCGTATGTAACTGTGCTAGTGAATTTTCTGGATGTTGCCACCATATTTACTCAATAAAATCTCATACTTGCAATCACCACAACATCTGGGCCATTGCTGAAACGTGTGGTGATAGCTCAGAATTCACTGAAGAAAAGTTTTGTGAATAAAGACAGGCAATCATTGGGAAGAGCGCCTTTCCATGTGACTGATTCACACAAATTGTTCTGGAGTCAGTTACAGTATATAAACTGTTTTTTCCACTGAGTAGTTAGCACGCAAAAAAAGTTTTTCACTGTACCTTGGTACACGTGACAATAAACTAAACCAGCTAGCTGCCTGTCAGCATGTCAACCAGATTCTACTAGCCCCCACCCATCAGGCCACCAAGCTCAACCTCTCAGTACTAAGCAACTGCATCGTCTGCCCTGTTTGCCCAACTCTAGCCTTTTTCGGCAGACTCTGTAAATTCCAGTGAAGAAGACTCCACATTAAGTATTTTGGCAGAGAAATCATCATTTCATTCCTACAGGAGCACCAGGTTCCTAGCAATACTAGTGGATGTCATTTTTTTTTTAAGCTGTAGAGAGGCATCTGGACCTGGAGTCTGCAGACTCCAGGTCCAGGAGCTCTATAATGAATCAGAAGTATGTAGGTTGACAGTAAATGGTGTGCCAGTGTAAATGATAAAAATAATTTAAACAAAATGAAAGGTGCAAATTATTGGGTAGTCGCAGAGCCAGAGTCATAGTCAACCCTGCAAGTCCACACCAACCATCAACAACCCAGTAACATTAACCCTACACTAATTCCATTTTGATCTTCTCACATTCCCATCAATTCCCCCCAGATTCAACCATTTACAATGTTAAATGAAGCATCTGTTGTGGAAAAATTATTTGTGCTGTCAAAATGACAGGTTTTGTACTCAGTAGCTGCCGGTGGAAGTGAGAGGTTGAATTTAAAGTAGGACTTCATGGTGTCAATTGCTGATGAGCCTGAAATGGAATGTGAGTCTCAGCATTTTATGAGTAAATGGAAGAGGAGCCAGCCACATACAAAAATTGCCGTTTGTTGAAAAAGGTGTGAAGCATTTAAATGCCACTTGCCCTGATATTGTTGAAAAATAATGACATTTCAGTACAGCGCACTGTCATTAGTTGCACAGCTGGAATATTAACTGTGCAGCTGTATAACACTTTGATTAGGTCAGGTTTTGTTTATGTGCAGTTTTGGTTGCCACATTACAGGAAGGATATGGAGGCTTTGGAGAGGGTGCAGGACAGGTTCACCTGGATGCTGCCTTTATTAGTCGGTATTTGCTAGGCGAGGTTGGGAAAATTTGGATGTTTTTCTCTAGAGCATTAGACACTGATAGAAGTATGTAAGAAGTGCCATATATAGGGTAGATAGGGTCGCTTTCCTCGGGTTGAATTGTCAAATAGTGAAGAGCATAGCAAGGGACCTGAAAGTTGAAAGGAGATTAGCAAGGCCAATATTTTCTCACAGTATCATAGGTGCCTGGTACTTGCTACCAGATGAGACGGTGGAACCTAATAGGACCATGAAAGAGGCATGTAGTCAGACATATGAACAGGCAGAATATGGATGAATGTAGACCATAAGCAGGAAGATGGAATTAGTTTAAACTGGCATCATGGTCTGCACAGATGATGTGGGCTGAAGGTCCTGCTGATATGTTCTAATTCCTGCTGATAGGGATTTCATGTAAATGGATCTTGCACTTAACTTCCATAAATTACACAAAGCTGCTGCATTGATGCATAGCATGCTCATGAACCATTCACATTGTTCCTTAAGTAATACCCCATTGCTAATGATGGCTAGTGAATTTGGCCTATAAGGTGAGCAAGAACCAGTGGAATCTCAATCCACCTGGTAGTGGATTGAAGAAACAATGAATGACAGATGCTGGTTTAGCAAAATAGTGATGGAGTAACTCCGCGGATCAACGTTTCGTGTTGGGACCCTTCTTCAGAATCCAAATTACTTCAAAGTAGGCACACCTTGAGCAGATTTTGCAGTGGAGCAGACAAAATGAAGAAACAAGGAACTGCAGATGTTGGTTTACAAAAGAAAACAAAGTGCTGGAATAACTTGGAGAATTAAAAAAATAAAAACTTTAAATGTGTATATTTCTTTAGTTTTCATGATCCTAACAATGTTGACTTCAACAATTCACTTCTACTTTCATATGGACATAGTCAAAGAATCATACAGTGTGGAAATAGGCCCTTTGGCCCAACCTGCTCACATCGACCTACATGTCCCATCCACACTAGTCCCACCTGCCTGTGATTGGTGCATATCCCTCTAAACCTGTCCTTTCCATGTACCTGTGTAAATGTTTCTTAAACATTGCAATATTAAACCTTCATTATTTTAATTTTTGCATTTCATTACTTGGAGTGATGCGCTAACAATCAATCCTGTTGTTCAATGTACTCTCAGACATCTTGTTCATTCACACACCCAGAAACATGAAGCTCAATAGTGTTGTGGAAATGGTATGTCCTAATATACCTGCTCCAACATTGTATTAACCATATGATGACTTTGACATGGCTTTCATTGACTTGGAATACAAAATGAAGTGTTGCATTTTACAGTTGACATTTGAGTTTCTGATGCAGCATGGTTAAATAGCTGTCTTTATGTATCTAATGTGAGGAAGTTAAATTCACACACCTTGCCATATTCTACAGACATACAAAAGGGGATGTAAGAAACTGCTGATCCAAAATCTTGAGCAAAAATCAAATTGCTAGAGGAACTCGACAGATCAGGCAGCATTTGTGGAGGGAAATGGATGGCTGACATTTCAATCTGGACCCTTCTTCAACACTGAAGGGTCCTGACCCAAAACATTGTCCATTTCATTCCACAAATGCTGCCCGACCCGCTGGATACCTCCAGCCGTTTTGTTAATAATAATGTGTGTTTTATTAGAAACATAAGAAATAGTTGCAGGAGCAGGCTATTCGGCCTTTCAAGCCAGCACCGCCATTCAATATGATTATGGTTGATCATTCAGAATCAGTACCCCATTCCTGCTTTCTCCCCATATTCCTTGATTCTGTTAGTCCTAAGAGCTATATCCAACTCTCTTGAATACATCCAGTGAATTAACCTCCACTGCCTTCTGTGGCAGAGAATTCCACAGATTCACAACTCGCTGGGTGAAAACGTTTTTTTCTCATCTCAATCCTAAATGGCACACCCATGTTCTGTGAGTGAGTATGGCAGAGATTTAAAATAATATCTGATTTAAATTTGTTCTTGGCAAAGGATAAAAATGTGAAATTCATATATTCAATGGGATTCATCTTCAGATGCAATTTTATCAGAGACAAGAATAGGCAACATTTAGATCATTACTTTAGTTAAAATAAAAGTTTTGCATGGTCTACCTTATAAACTTCCCTTCAGGCTCTTACCAGAGCTGTAACACTTTCTGTCAGGATGTGTGAAGATGATCACTGGAAAGACTGGATGGACTTGGCTTGTACTCGCTAGAATTTAGAAGTTTGAGGGGGGATCTTATAGAAATGTACAAAATTCTTAAGGGGTTGGACTGGCTAGATGCAGGAAGATTGTTTCCGATGTTGGGGAAGTCCAGAACAAGGGGTCACAGTTTAAGGATAAGGGGGAAGTCTTTTAGGACCGAGATGAGAACATTTTTTTCACACAGAGAGTGGTGAATCTGTGGAATTCTCTGCCACAGAGGGTGGTTGAGGCCAGTTCATTGGCTATATTTAAGAGGGAGTTAGATGTGGCTCTTGTGGCTAAAGGGATCAGGGGGTATGGAGAGAAGGCAGGTACAGGATACTGAGTTGGATGATCAGCCAAAATCATAATGAATGGCGGTGCAGGCTCGAAGGGCCGAATGGCCTACTCCTGCACCTATTTTCTATGTTTCTATTACACATTGTAAACTTGTGCTTCAACAACGTATGGGGAGGAAAGTGATTGGGGAGGTGGATAATGGTTGGGGTTTAGTTGGAGAGAAGAGAAAATTGACACTGGCAAGATGCAATAAGTGAACATTTTTACCAGACAAGATACAGATAGTTCTCCGAGACTGCTGTCTTGGAAATTGGGATGTAATTTTTCATTTCTAAGTCCCAGATCAATTTTATGTAAGCCCTTGGTTCTGAGTGCAGTGCTGAATGTTATCGCTCTGATACTGGCTCAGAAGTATTGACAAGTCCGCATTTGTTAGAATTTTAGGTTAATAACCATTACAGAAGTGATTTATTTTGTGTCTCATTGAATGTTTTCACAATGCATTGTCTAACTTTTAGAAAGGTCTCCTGTTTTGTGGTAATTATTCAGTTTTAGAATTGTGCAATTTTTTTCAATAACTAGGTTTCATGATGAATTTACTTTTTGTTTTAGTATTTTTTGGTTTTAGGTTTAGAGATACAGCGCGGAAACAGGCTCTTCGGCCCACTAAGTCTGTGCTGACCTGCTGTATACTAACACTATTCTACACACACTATGGACAATTTACATTTATACCAAGCCAGTTAACTTACAAACCTGTGCATCTTTGGAGTATGGGAGGAAACCGAAGATCTTGGAGAAAACCCACGGGGTCACGGGAGCGTACAAACTCGGTACAGAGAACACCCCTCGTCGGGATCGGGGGGGGTCTCTGGAGTTGTAAGGCAGCAACTCTACTGCTGTGTCACAGTACTGTTTAGCATATATAGATAGAACCTTTGAACCGCAAAATTACTGGCTGTCTATATTGGGGTGACACGATGGCGCAATGGCGGAGTTGCTGCCTTGCAGCACCAGAGAGCTGGGTTTGATCCTGAATGTGGGTGCTGTGTGTATGGAATTTGTACGTTCTCCCGTGACCACGTAGGTTTTCCCCAGATGCTCCAGTTTCTTCCCACATTCCAAAGACATACAGGTTTGTAGGTTAATTTGGCGACGGTGAAAATTTGTAAACTGTCCCTAGTGTTTATATTGTAGGATAGTACTAGTGTGCGGGATTTGCTAGTCAGCACAGACTCAGTGGGCCGAAGGACCTGTTTCTCCACTGCACCTCTAAACTAAATTTCCTAGCTAGTGATACCCTTTTCGTGGCATAGGTTGGCCTTATTAAAATTATAATAAGATGCGTAAAGGCTTGATATTTAGATGGCAAAGCTTTAATTTTTAACTGCTTAGCTAAATCTCTGGGTGACAGTGTGGTGCAACAGGTAATGCTGCTATCTCACAGCACCAGTGATGCAAGTTTGATCCTGACTGGGAATTCATTCTCCTTGCAGCTATGTGGGTTTCCTCTGGGTGTTCTGGTTTCTTACCTGTGCCACAGACATGCTAGTCAGTAGTTTAATCGTCTATTTTAACCTACCTCTTGTGCTGCTGGGGTGGTGGAAGTATCCGAGGGGAGTTGATGGACATCTAAGAAAGAATAAGCTACAGGAAATAAGTGGGCCAAACACGGGCAAATGGGGACACAAAGTGCTGGAGTAACTCAGTGGGTCTGAAGGGCTGTATGACCCAATGACTAAATTCAGGAATGGGATTGATGGCATTGCTCTGATAACTAGCATGGATTGATGACCAAATGGCCTCCTTTGTTGTTAGGCAATAATGAATTATCATTTGTCATGTTTACAATTCTGTAACTTATTGAATATCCATCTCTACATTCTCTAAGATAAAACCTTGCATAAAACATCACATAATTGTGCAGTTTGCAAACCTCATTCTCATCTTGACTGAAATAATCTAGTCTCTGCATAAGAAAGTCAATTGAATTTATACTTCAGCTATTTGTAATTGTGTTGCAATTGCTTTTGTCTTCATTACTATGCTGAAACTGTTGCTGTTAGCTGTCTGCAAGACCAAGATTTAAGGATTTCTCCATCATCTGTAAATTTTCTGTTTCCAATAACTGTCCCTTTCATTTGCAGTGAGCAATTGGACATTCCACTGTGCACACCAGAAACAATCTCTGTAAAAACAATGCATATTGTATGTGGAAGTTACTCAGGCTTGAAATATTGAAAGCTTTTGGTTCTCCAGTTTTTCAGTAATTAAAAAAGAAAAATAATTTTAGTTTTTTTAAACTCTCATTGTGAAGAGCATTTACTAGATATGGTTTCAAACTAGCACAAACACAGAGGGATGATATAAGCTATCCAGCATTCTGCAAATGTACACTTTTGTTGATTAATTAGTTAGCCATGAGATCCAACTTGTCAGATGTTCCCCACTAAATATTGTGTAAAGCAGTTTAGTTGTCTGGATGCTTAAATCTGCTGCATTGTTTAAATGAAATGTGTGTATAAATTAACCATGGAAATATATTTTGCTTCTAGGCAGTAGAAGATGTTAATGTTACCTTTGAAGATCAACAGAAAATTAACAAATTTGCAAGAAATAATAACAGGCTCATTGAATTTCGGGAAGAAATAGAACTGAAAAAGGTAAAAGCAAACTTTCATTCCATTCAACAAATTAAAAATGTTTGAAATATTATCCTGTATGCATGAAATTAATCTTTATTATTTGGCACAAATGTACTAACTGAGATAATTTTTAAGAGTGAATGATATTACATTGGTTGCTATTATTAAAATTACAGTGAAAAGAACACGCGAAGTTGAGGTGGGGATTTTGTATCTTCCATATTTAACTCCATGCCTAGCAGTAAAGGGGGGGGGGGGGGGGGGGGCAAGGGTAGTATTAGATGAGCAACAATGCCTGGACTTTTGGTTATAGTACAGCAATGTTGAGCTTTATTGAAGCGAGCAACCAAATGGCAGTGTCCAATATACATGCGAGAATATCATTCATCTTGGTGCTAGGTTGCAAGTGTCACTGTCTGACATCTGTATCCAGCCTCCGTTGTCAGTGGTGCTATACAGTGATTTTTGAGCAATGAATAGGGAGGAATAAAAAAATCTGTGTGTTGGTGCTATGTAAAAAACAATCCTCTGTGATTCTGCCTCGTCTATACCAGGTTAGGATCACAATTCTCATCTAGGTTTAAAAAATGATTAAATATTCCATGGTTAATCATTCAACGCATCTTTGACTGCATAGAATTTATCACGTAAAAGTGGTGGCTTGTTTTGGAGATAAATGTTTTGGGGGTAATTATCTAGTAATATGGTAATTCAAATGCACTACCTGAGCTGAAGATTTTTCTAATTGTTTACCACCACTTTAGTAAGTTTGCAAATAAAAATCGGGTGTGCCTCCTTAAATGGCAACTAATCATTTTGGGACCAAATTTATTGCAAATAAACTACTATGGAGATACATTAACACCTTTAGTACTGCAGCATGAGCAATTATCGTACATGCTTTTTAAAATATCATTGATCCTCCTTCATGTGATGAAATTAGAAACAGCTACAGAACTTAGAAGATGCATCCGATGATATCATGATGCTTGATGAAGATGCTGTGCTGGTGCCGTACCAAATTGGAGAAGTATTTATTAGTCACTCCCAGGATGAGACACAGGAAATGCTGGAGGCTGCAAAGGTAATAATCAATCAATCAATCAACCTTTATTGTCATCTTGCAAGCAACAGTTGTACAGTGCAAAATGAAAAGACGTTTCCCAGGGAATAGCGGAGCATCGCACATGAAATTTAAAACGTTTCACACATAATAACACTCAAAACAATACCCTGGCTGCTTGGATCTTGCTGTATTTAGACAGAAGTTAAAATAAATACCTGCATGTAATTACTGTAATTCTATGGTCTGACAAATCTGAACTAGGCAAGTGCAGTTGACATTGGGGGGATGCATTGAAGATTTGTTTTATTCTCTAAAATAATTTAAAAAGATTAGACCACATGGATGCCAGTAAGTTGTTTAATTTTGATTATGGGCTAAGAGGAAAAATGAACACAAGAAAAATTTACATGTTTTGTTTTAACTAAACTTTTCAAAGTGCTTTGTGCACTGTTAATTTAGAATGTTACTGCAGTTGTTATGCAGGCAGACACGTTTGCTAGGTGGTACATTCAAATAAATAGCAGTGAACTGACTAGAACTCCTTCCCCGATTTAGAGTGTAGAGCCAGCGAGATTGCATACTCAGTTGGCTTGTTCTGGCCACAGGCAAATTGTGCTGGGTCCAGCTTCTTGTTGAGGTAGGAGTTGATATGCGTCATAACCAACCTTTCAAAGCATTTCATGACTACGGATGTTAATGCTGCTGGTCGGTCATCATTGGGCATGTCACCTTGCTCTTCTTGGCCACTGGTATTATTGATGCCCCCTTTAAAGCAGGTGTGAACCGCAGACCTCAATAACAAAAAGTTGAAAATGTCTAGAAAAACTCCAACCAGTTGGTCCCTACAGGTTTTGAAAATGCGACCAAGTATACAATCAGGTCCAGACGCTTTCCGAAGGTTCACCCACCTGAATGATTTTCTAATGTTGGCCTCTGTGACTGAAATTGTAATACCATCGGGACTGATTGTAGTCAGAGGGGGAGAAAGCTGGACTGGGCTGCATCCACAGCTCTGCAATTTATTGTGGTCTTGGGCTTTCTTCTAACTTTATCATTATCATAATCGTAATTTATTAGCCAAGTATGTTTTGCAACATATGAGGAATTTGGTTTGCCATTTAGTCATACCAAAAAAGCAACAAGGCAAACAACTACCTAATAATTTGACAGAAACATCAACCACAATGGCTGCTCCCCATTTGTGATGCAAGGCAATAATGTCTTGTCTTCTTTCCTCCTTTTCCCCCGCGGTTGGGGGAGTCGAACCATCCGTAGTCGGGGTGATCAAACCTCCCGCAGCCAGCGATTGAAGCTCTCATGGTGGTTGAAACTCCCACGGCTTGGAGCTCCCGAAGTTGGTCTCTAACCAGGGACCGTGAGCTCCACGTTGTTAATGTAATGCGTCACACCCTCATCGCAATCAATCTGAAGAAAGGTCTTCACAGGAAACATGGGGTGGAAGATTGTAACCTTCATGTTGTCCGCCCTGTTTCGACGAATGCAATCAACCCGGAGTGCACAATCAAATAAGATCAAATAGAACAAGTTGTCCTACAGCTTTAGGCTGTGTATGTCATATGCAAGAAGAAGAAGAGAGGAAACATGTTCTCCACAGATGCTGCCTGACCTGCTAAGTTACTCCAGCACTTTGTGTATTTGTTTGTTAACCAGCATCTGCGGTTCATTGTATTCCCTTTAGAACAGAGAGGTTAAGCCACAGCTGCTGGACCAAGAACAGTTTGGGTCACCACACGATAGGAAGAAGGCAATTGCACTGGAGAGGATGTAGAAAGATTCACTAGGATGTTCCTTAACATGGAGGAGTGTCAGTTATGAGGAGATAATGTATTGGCTGGCTTTGGTTACCTTAGAGTGGTGGAGGTGAGGTTGAACTAACACTATTCAAAATTACGAGGGTCGGAAATAGGGTCGATAGTGCAAGAATTTCCCTGTAGAAGGTGTATGAGATTTAAAGGGGATATGAGGAAGACATTTTTCACCCAGCGAATGGATAGAATCTGGACAGCATTACCTGAGAAGATGATGGCGGTGGCTACTCTCACACACTATTTGAAAAGTATCTGGCTGAGTACTTAAGTTGCCAAAACGTAGAAGGCCGCTGACCAAGTGCTGGTAAATGGTATTAGTTTAGGTGGATATTTGGTGTTCAGCAAGGTCATGAGAGACCAAAGGCCAGTTTATGTGGTTTGTAACTACAAATCTGTTTTGTTGGTTCTTATTTTCCATGCATAGACAGAGACCATTATCATGCCGAAGGTGGTGCTACCTGACAGTCAGACGACCCACTTTACCACCATACTCGGAACTCCACCTATAAGTTATCACTGGCAGCATTATATTTTATTTGTCTTGGTAATAAAGTGACTCAATGAGTCAATATTATTAACTCCTCCAGTTTTGTTTAAGATATTGAAATAACTCCCCAATCTCTCCACTGCTTTGTGACCCCAAGTAAATGGATGTAGAAGGTTTTGAATTAATATGGCACTTTCATTTCTTAACTGTACCCTGACAAGAGTCTCAACTTCATTTTTCAGCAAAGTCTTCAAGAAGAGATCCAGGCTTTACAGTCTCGTGTAGAAGCCATTCAGCAAATGTTATCCGATCTTAAAGTTCAGCTCTATGCAAAATTTGGAAACAACATTAACCTTGAAGCAGATGACAACTGAGCTGTTTATTTTTACCAGTCACATCTCATTCAGTTGAATGATTAACTTTTCAGATTGGACAGCTATTGCAGTTTGTTTTAGGAAATGGCAATATAAAAAAAAGTCATCATTTTGTTAATTATTATGGGACTATCTTTTAACATTTTTTGATCTACAGCCCCATTTATTTGATAGAAATTTTTTTTATACTTGCTTGCACTCGTTATTTATTTGTTACGGTGATTTCACACTTTTGAAATGTCTGTAAAACATTTAGATTTGAAATCCTGTATTAGAAAAAACAACACGTTCATCTACAGCATTCAAACTCAAGTCTGTTATTTTGAATGCAGTATTATATGCAGACGGTGTCCATTCTAGTCAACCTGCACAATCCACCTTCCCAATAAAAGAATTAAGTTGTCACAATGTTAAAGTCTGTGTATTTGAGCATAATTGAATTCCTTGATTTATTATAATATCATAATTTGATGTGGGTATGTTATGATCATTGAAACTTTAACATTTATGGAGAAGAAGAATTAAAAATCTTGAATTACTATGCTTATCCATCCTGATTTATCAGTAAGCACTTCGAAGGAGCAGTTGCACAGTTATTCTTAGTTTGTATAAACACGTTAAAAGCATAGTTTTCTTGCCTTTTGTTCTATAAACCTGTGACTGGAGAATTGTATACACTGGACAATTGATCTTTACATAATCCCTTTTTCTTAAAAAACAAGATATTTACATGCACAACTGGAAAATTGCAGCCATGGTATTAAAATAACATTACCGTTAGGAAATAGAATCAGCAGAAGGATGAAAAGGGCTTATCAATGTGAGCAGGAGTGACCACGGACAAGTAGAACTCCCAACCGATTTAAATGAAATTTGAGTAAGGAAAATTTAATTGTTTCATTAAAAGATGCAATGCTGTTTACCTCGATTGCTCCCTTTGGCCAAACCTTTTGGTGGAAATTTCTCAGTGACCAATAATTCACTTTCTCTACAACAATGTAAGTTAAGTACCTACCCAACTGACCTTCCAACTGGAGTTAGAAGTCCTTCTATATTCTCCCTCCGAGCATTCTTCTCTATATTAATATGTGTACCAGATTTCCTTCCAATGTTCTGTATATCAGCAGGAAATTAAGCTTTGTTTTGGAAGGAAAGATTGTCTTCCTGAATAGCACACTGGTAATGTAGAAGTGAGAATTCAACATAGAGCACAAAGCATAGAAAAATACATGATGAAGCAGATGCAAGATAAACTAATCTCATCTGCCTGCACTAGATCCATAGTCCTCCATTCTTTGCATATCAATGTGCCTCTTAATCACCACTGTCTTGACTTATCACGTCTAGGGGTGGGTTACAGGCACTCACCACCCTTTATGTAAAAATACTGGTCCTGCACATCTTTAAACTTTGTCCATCTCACCTTAAAGCTATGCTCTCTGGTCTTTGATATTTCCAGCCAGCGAGAAAGGTTCTGACAAAGTCTTACAATTTTGTTGACTTCTTTCAACCTCCAGCTTTCCATCGAAAACAATTCCACTTTGCCCAACCTCTCCTTGCAGTTAATACCACCTAATCTGCACAACACTCTGGTAAACCTCTTCTGCACCCTCTCCAACTCCCCTGCATTCTTCCTGTAATGGGGCAACCAGAACTGCATGGAACACCCCAAATGCAGCCCAACTGATCTTATAGAGCTGCATCACAACTTCCTGACACTTATACTTGGTGCTCAGACCAGTGAAGTGAGCACACCATACACATTCTTTACATCTACTTGTGTTGCTGCTATCAATGAGATATGGACCTGGATCCCAAGATCCCTCTGGACAGCAATGATATTAATAATCTAGCTATCAAACATCTAATTTCCTCTTGCATTTGACTTCCTACAGTGCAACACCTCACATTTGTCTGGATTAATCTCCCTCTGCCATTTCTCTGCCCATTACTGGTTGATCTATATCCCGCTGTATACTTTGACAGTCACTTATGTATTCTGTAATTCCTGTAATCTTGGTGTCTGCAAACTTACTAATTGACCCATCTATATTTACATCCAAGTCATTTATATATATATATCACCAACAACCAAGGTCCCAGTACATATCTCTGCAGAACTACATTGGTCACAGAATAATACCCTTTCACTACAACCATCTTTCTTCTATGAGTATGCTTGTTCTGAATCCATATAATCAAGTTACCGTGAATCCCATACATCTTAATCTTCAGGGCTAGATTTAACGCAATGATCGAAGCGACATGGTTCAGTTTTAAGCTGCAGGTGATGATTGATTTTTAAAAATTTCAAACAGGTGAGAAAGTGGTTCTATTCATAATCATTCGTTCTTTGACACTATATGGCTGCTGGGAACTTTTATTTATTAGAGCTGTATACTTTGTAAATAATTAATCTATGGGTTGGTGATCCTCACATTTAATAATGTTCTTCTAGAATGATTTGATTTTTTTTTTCAAAATACTGAAAAACTGGTTAATATAGTCATTTATCTAAAATGTTCACAGTATACCACAATGAACAAAATGTCTATTTTTTTTATTCACTGATGTATTGTGGATATCTTAGATACATGACCAGTTATATAGAGAAACAAAGAGTCGGAGTAGGTGTAAGCCATTCAGCCTTTCTAGACTGCCATTCTATGATCAGGGCTGATCATCCAAATTCAGTACCCTTCTATCACCTTGTACCTCTTGAACTCTTATCCTGTAGAACTTTGATTTGGCCTCAACTGCACCTTTCGTGATAAAGAATTCCACTGTTTCACCAATTCATGAGTGAAGAATCATTTTGGCATCTCAGTCTTGTATGCCTTGCATGCTATCCTTCATCCAGAGCAGTCCTGAACTACTATACCTCATTGGTGACCCTCGGACTATCTTTGACTTTTCTGGCTTTGTACTAAATGTTATTCCCTTATCATGTATCTGTATGCTGTAAATGGCTCGATTATAATCGTGTATTGTCTCCACCGATGGTTAGCACGCAATAAAAGCTTTTGACTGTACCTCAGTACACGTGACAATAAACTAAATTGAAACTATGCCCACCCCTCCCCATACCCATTACTGGACCCCCCAACAGCTCACTCTTCTTCTTGCGTATGGCGTGCACAGCCTAAAGTTGTCGGCCAACCTATTCTATTTGATCTTATTTGATTGTGCACACCAGGTTGATTGCATTAGTCAAAACACGGTGGACCACGTGAAGGTTGCAATCTCCCACTCGACCGGCTCACTGTATCTATCCTGACAAGTCTTGTCAGGGTTTTAGATGTTTTGGTGAAGTACCCTTGCATTTTTCTGCACTCCAATGAACAGCAGCCTGATTATCCCAGGGATCAGGCTAGTGAGCCTTTGCTTCACTACTTCTGTTGGTGCTCCAGAAGTGAATGCTGCAGTACTCCTAGTCACCATCTGCTTCTTCAAAAAATAATCTTCATCGCCACTATTTGCTTCCTGCCTGTCAACTAGTTCTCTGTCCATGCCAGCACATTGCCTCCAATACCATGTGTTCTAATTTTGTGCACTGATCTCTTCTGCAGGACTTTCTAAAAGTCCAAATGTATTCTTTCCTAGCCATTCAACTAGTCACATCCTCAAAGAATTCAAGTACATTTGTCAAGTCTGACTTTTCTTCCGCGAGCGCACATACATAGAACCTGTCACCGTTTTCCAAATGCTCGACTGTTACATCTTTATGAATGGTTTCTGCATTTTCTGCTTCATCAATGGCAGGCCAACGAGGGACTGTTTCGTTGCTCTCATTATTTTTACATAGTGGGGTTATATTTGGCTATCCAAGTGTTGAATCGAACTCGGAGTCGTTGAAAAATTGTTGGAAAATGAATTCCTGGAGCCACTTCCTTAAAGTCTTTGAGATGCAGATTATTGAGCACTGTGGATTTAATGGCTTTCAATCTCATCGATTTTCGATTTAAATTAACTAACCAACTCCTCTATATCTATGTCCAATCCATTTATATATGTAAATACACTCTTCTCAAGCTTACCACCTTAGTCTAGTTCAGTAAAAAACACTGAGTCAAGCACTGGAACAACTAAACTTTATTTTTAGATAGAACAGCAAATTCCTCGATACGATACCTAAACCATCGCGGGTTCGATCCTTGTCTCTGCCTAGCCAAGCCCTTCAGCCTCGTGCAAGCAGACACACTCCAAAAGCTTTCCTCCAGAAGATTGACCTCAATCTAAGATGGAGCCACCGTTTATAGGTCCACAAACCTTGAGGGGTCGAATTACAAAGGGGTGGTCTCTTTACAGTCCAATCAAACATATTGATTACACCAATACATTATTGACATTTCCCCAAACCAATTACAGAGTCTCCCATACAATGTTTCTTGGAGAAGCTTCTGGAAGGAAGCTAACTTAACTGAATAATGCAACATTTACCCTGGAACTCAACAGAATCCTGCCAGGGCTTAACACTTTGGCCAATCAACAAACAGCAGGGTAACTGTCTTGCAACATTATTTACATTATTTACAATTATTTTGCAGCAATCCAATCGACTTCATGCATTTACAATACTTTGGAGGTCTTCTGCACACATCTCATTCATACTGACAATGGAGGAGATACTCATACATTTCTTATCTGCAACATTGATCTGGGACTTCCTGGCACCATTCATCAGCTTGTCTTTTTATATACAAAAATACAGACTTGACTAAAATGACCTTGCAATGTATGAATCCTCTGCTAAATTTTACTTCGGTGTCACGTGAGTGACTACGTGAAAAACCCCGCCAGGATGCATGCGTGCCATATCGCTTTCACGCTTGCGAAACGACAGGCGGGGTGGAGCGTTCCCCCGCAGCGGTAAGTTTGAAACTGCGACATGCAGGTAAGTGATTTACTCTAC
Organism: Leucoraja erinaceus; assembly: GCF_028641065.1. NCBI lineage: Eukaryota > Metazoa > Chordata > Chondrichthyes > Rajiformes > Rajidae > Leucoraja > Leucoraja erinaceus. The sequence continues at coordinate 25,715,894 of NC_073397.1, read as the reverse complement.
AGTAGTTTTTGTCCCTGCACTGTTTATACACGGGGGGAAGCTGGACAAAATTGTGTCCACAAGTGCTGCGAGTAAAGCTGGCTGGGGAGGACCGCGAAGTTGCGGGAGCCAGCAGCAGCTGAAGGCACAAGCCCCGTAAGGGTAATGATGCATGGACTTGTTTCCATGGCATGAAATCACAGAGCTTTAAAATCTTCACATAGTCACTCACGTGACTCCGAAGTAAAATAGTAAGATTAAATGAGAACATACCAGTTTGAAGTTTGATCGTTATTTTATGAGGAGTAACGTTGAGGGATTACGTGCCCTCCGCTCCCACCCTTGATCATATACTCAACTGGTATCTCTTCTCTAATCTTACTATGTTTAGTCATTACAGTTATCTGTGATTTCACACCGCTGCTTTGAAGAATGCCACGCATGCGTCCTGGCGGGGTTCTTCACGTAATCCCTCAACGTTACTCCTCATAAAATAACGATCAAACTTCAAACTGGTAAGTTCTCATTTAATCTTACTATTTTGATTCTATTCATGCCATTTTGGCCAGGATTTACATATACATCACACACAATAGAGGCACTGGCACAAATCTCTGCAGAACTCCACTGGTCAGAGACTTCCAGCCCGACTAACAACCTCTCACTACAACTCTCGGTCTTCTCTTGGTCAGCCAATTATATATCCATATGATTAAGCTCCTGCAAATCATTGTAAGCCTACCATGGGGGATGTTATCAGATGCTTTACTAAAATCCATGTTTGACACCATCCACCACCCTACTCTTATCGGTCACCTTCTTCACCTCCTCTTAAACTCGATTGGGCCACCAGTGGATAATTGTGTTGCTCTGAAATGGGGTCTATCATTCATTCATTGGGGTCTCCCATTGTTGACGATAGGGATGTTTTTGGACCCCCTTCCTGTTTACTTTTTATTTGTCCATCATTATTCTGGACTGCATGTGGCAGCACTGAAGACCTGCCTTCCAACAATTTGCAGCTTCACCAAATTGGCACTCAATTTTGCAGTAAATATATCTTTTCTGCACCCTGATTTTGTGTATAAAATCATGAGGGGAATAGATCAGGTAAACAAAGTATTTTGCCCAGAGTAGGGGAATCGAGAACCTGATGTCATAGGTTTAAGGTGAGGGGGAACTTTTAAATAGGAACCTGAGGGGTAACTTCTTTACACAAAAGGTGGTGGATGTATGGAATGAGCTGCTGGAGGAGGCAGTTAAGGCAGGTACTATCGCAACGTTTAAGGAACATTTAGACAGATACTTGGATTGGATAGGTTTAGAGGAATATGTGCCAAGTGCAGGGAGGTGGGACTAGTGTCACTGGGGCATGTTGGTCGGCGTTGGTCAGGTTAAGCTGAAGGCTACAGCCCTGTTTTCGGGCTGTATAACTCTGACTCTATTTAGAGTACTAATAGGTAATTGCTTCTTATGATAATACAGTGGACTCTAACTGCTGAAACATCAATTTGTTTTCATACTATTTTTTGAATAGGTGCCATTATGTGTGAAAGAAATTCAGTACATTTCATTAAATTTTCTAATTCCAGACTTGTTTGTGTCAATTAATGTAAGAATATAGTAGATTAACTCTCATTAACCATGTTAAGAAGCACTAAAATATGCAGAAAATAATTAATCATTGATTCTGTGAAAATTATAGTTCTGATGGTTTTTAGAAAATAAGCAAATTAATTGTTTTAGTTCAAAATAAGAAGCTGTTGGCAAAACGTTTGAAATGCCTCATTAATGATAAAGAAAACACAAGTCAGTCACTATAGAAATGCAATAATGAACTGTTAGTTTCTGAAACATCTAACAAACCACTTAACTGATATAAATATCGGGAAGCTCATTAACGTAGGCGTGGAATGTGTAGCTTTAATGGGAAAAGGCTGAACACCAGTAAACAGTAAAATAAAGTCATTCTACTAATCAGTTCTATTGACCTCTGACTTCAATGTTTCAGCTACATTATGATGGGAAATTATGTCTACATTATCTACTAAAACTGGGAGGTGACTATAGAACTATGTCAAACTCTGTAACAAAGGATGGATATGCTGGATACAAAATAAGAAACACAGTTTAAAGAACAATCAAAAAGTTAAACAAGAGTTTGTTTTTTTTAAATTGACAGCTCAGGGCAAATGTGAGTACAATGGAGAATTGTAGTTACATGTGAAAAAATGCTTTACTGTCACAAGCAAATTGAGTCAAGAATATTGTTTTAGAATAGAGAAAACCCAATATTGTATGATTTATGTTATGTACATCATGATGGGGAAGAAATACATTCTATTCCCAAAGTAAGGTTGTTTCATTCTTATTCATTTAATGAGCAATTTGAGATCTAGCACTTGGATGGTGCTGGGTCCATGGGGATTGTAGGACACTGCAGGATCTGTAGTTTGTTGTATTAAGTTATTAGCATTGGGTACAGTATAGTTTTGTTGTCACAAATGAAGCATGACTAGCCTGTAATTTGTACAGAGTATCCTCTAGTGAGTGAAAACAAGAAAAATGCTGGAAATTATCAGCACAGTCCATTGTAGAGATAGATCAAAATCTTGATTGTAGAGGGCAGGAAGCTGAGGTATCATGTATGAAAATTCTGCCATATAAGGGAATGTTCTTAGGCCTGTAATCCAACATCTATAGCAATATAATATTGCTACAAAGGCAGTATAAATGGGCTGTTCCCCTCAATCCATCTGCACAGATCTGCAATATTTCTGTTGGTTATCAATTCAAATGCTGTGCAAGACAGGACAAAAAATTGTTGATGTGATGCTAAAACAGGAAAAGTCCTTCCGGAGTATGTGCCAAGTCATATTGCTGTACATTTCACAATAATAAACATGTTTACCTTACAGTGAGTGTGCTGAATGCATCAATTCTTGTAGGGTATAAGTATGGAGACAATGGAGTCTAAAAAGACTTTTTGTTTATTACAGATATCTATTTCTTTATCACACCAGTTAATTCAGTTCTACAATTTGAAGCCATCAATTCAGTAGAAGGCCCAAGTTGCAGGAACTAAAGGGATAGCATAAATCCTGAGTCTCAAGAGACTTTGAAGCCCAAAATCTAGATTGCAGGCAGAACCACTCAAGTTATTGCCTACATTCGTTCTGATTTGTTGTATGGCGGAATTGTTTTCTAGTGTTACAGAGTCATTATATCGATTGCCATTTGCCCTTCTGGCAAATTTAGAACAACCAAACTGATTGATGCATATCTTAAAGAGCATTTGCAAAGTTATTAAAGTTTGATTTTGCAAGCCCATGAAAAGGCTAATCTATAATAAATATAGATCTTACTGCAGAAAGCTAACCAAGCCTGTCTGATGAAAGAAAGCAGCCATGCACATCAGACTAATGATTTTTATCTGCATTTCATTAACTTACCTGATAAAAAGAAAACACCAGAGCAAATACATATTGAATGCAAACTGGTTGACATTTAATTTTTATGGTCATGCATATAAAGGCAAATAAAACGTCAAAGGAAGTTAAATTTATTAGGAGAAATCATACGTTCTAAGAACATTGGAATTGAATATGACCTTGATATTGTTATGTTAGGAAGTATTTTGTTTAATGCATTTAATCTGTTCAAGGCAATTAAATTGGCCAGTAACCACATGTACAATATATAATTATGTAAGGTCGTGGTGGTATGGTGGCTGAGAGAGCAGTAAACATTTGCCTTTATTTGCTGAGCAGTAGATTTCTATCGTATGATAAGCTAAATAGAATTTCTGTACTATAAGTCTTGATGAGATTGCATACAAAGTCGACGGAAAGCCACAGAAGAAGTGGATTTCTTGTACAGTTGATTGCTATTAACATCGAGAACAACTTTCCATAAAAATTAATGACCAAACCTATTCTTATCAGGATTCCAGTTTTTCTCTTTCTGTTTCTATTTATTATTTAATGCAAAATGATTATTAACCTCAATGTCGCAGTTACCTGAAATAGTCTACAATATATACAGTATACATAGACTTTTTAAAACCCATCAGCTCGCAAAATAATTAGCAGTGACATTAAGATGCGAATGTAATAGATTATTTAACAACAATAGTTTCTTAGTTTGCTATATTCCATAAAACAACATTAACCAGCTTGAAGAAACATAGGAACATTGGTCACTCGAACAGAGCTTTGTCGTGTAGCATCATATTTTCCTTCCTGTGCTACAAGATACATAATTTTCTTTCATTGGTATCAATAATCATGGTGTTTTTGTTCTGTAATAAAGAAAATTACTGATTTACTCCAATCTGCAAGAATATTAATTACCCTCACAAACGTTCCTTAACATCTAATTACAATGCATCTGTATTAAAGAGTAGCAATAAACCAATATAAATAACTAAGATACAATCAAACTAGAACATCATTTAAGAATTTGAACTCCAAATATAAGATCCCATGGAAACAATTACATTGAGGACCAGTTGAAGTCCTCCTGCTTTAGCCTTGTCATCTGAAGTTTTTTCAAATGGTTCAGTAGCATTAATCCCAAAATCAATACCATGTTGTTACAGGAGTCTTTCAGGCTGAATTGCAGCCAAATGAAAACAGTCCACCTTTTAATTAAGAGCACGTACCCTAAACTCAAAAGTGATAATTAAGCTTTAATTTTCATGTAATTCCAAAGAACTTTGTTTATGGCAAGTTGAAACTTTAATGAATGCTACTAACGAAATTCTTGAAAACTTCCCATGTGTAATAAAGATGTGACATATCCGAAAGTCAATGGTAACTCTGCCGTTGTTTCAACAGATGTTAACACATTTAGATCTCCTCATAAATTAAGTAGTCTATTTTATTATCCATGGCGATTTTCCTTTTTATCCTAATTTTGTGAATCAATAACAATATATCATGTCATATTAAACACCAAGTCTGAGCCAATCATCAGGCACCCATCGATCATACTTTCATCCCAATTTTATTCTATCAATTTACCTTTCAATTCCCAGCAGATTCTAACACCCACCAACACTGGAGGCAATTAATCGTTACCAATTAACCGACCAACCTGCATGTCTTTGGGATATATGAGTAAATTAGAGCACCTGGAGGAAATCGATGTGTTCACAGAAAACAACCAAACTTCACAGAGTTCTCTCCTGAGATCAGTTTGCACCCAGATCACTGGGATGTGAGCCAAAAGCTCCACTAATGGCACTTCTGTGGATACAGTTACATCAAAAAAAATTATGATTATTCTATCTACCTTGATGGTTAAAATGTTGAATGTTTTCCAGAAAGCTCTGTTGTCCACTGGATTACAATATAAACATACACGTCAATACTATTCCATTCTTCAATTTAGAATCTAACGTTGAAATTTGTTTTTTTCTGGGAAAAGGTCTTCCAAAGGGTTAATAATTTAGAGGAGGCCACAAATAATCTCAGAGCTCACTCATTCTTGTTTAATGTTCTACCATTTACAAATCCATTATTTCAGTGGTCACACCCACACCAATACAGATATTCGAAGAACCTGTTTGAATAATGGGAATACGTAATTCACAACTGTATAGATACCTGTATCTGATTTGGTTTTAGTCTTTTGGTTTCAGTGCAAGAAGCCGAAAATATTTCATGATAAAATGGATCAACAACTTTGCACAATCTTGCACACTAGAAACTAGCCATTTGTTTTTACCATGACATGTTCCTCTATTCCTAATTTCAAGGTTAGTTGGGTCTCAATTGGTTTGTTAATCTGACAGTAATTGGAAGAACAGATATATGAAATCAGCAATCATGTAAAAAAGGTGAAAGAAAGAGGGTAAAAGTATATAATTTGAAAGGAAAAGAATGGCAAAATGCCTTCTAGACTGCTGAGCCAGTATATTCTCTAGTTATTGCACAGTTCCATTTGTTTCACCATCCTATAACCTCCTCTTAAAAAGGAGGTTATAAAGAACTTTGTACAGTTCCAATCTGTAAAATGAATACAGCACAGATTGGAATACTTAGCAGACCAGGACTTTCTGCAGGGTAAGAAATATAGTTAATGTTTCAGATCAGAGAAGATGCAGAGTGCTGGAATAGCTCGACGGATCAGGCAGCATCTCAGGACAACATGGATAAGCAGTGTTTCAAGTCGGGAACCTTCTACAGTCCAAAGAACGGGGCCAACCCAAAACGTTGTTTATCCATGTTCTCCAGAGATGCTGCCTGAGCAGCTGAAGTACTCCAGAATTCTGCATATTCTTTTGTAAAGCTGTATCTGCAATTCCTTGTTTCTTCAATATTTTATCAAAACACCCTAGTTTGGCTTTTTCTTCAGTATGAACATCTCTATTCTCTCCCAGTGTATAGAATCTTTACTTGATCACTTTTCTATTCCAATAAGACGATATATTTTTGCCTTGTTTGTGATCAAATGCAGAGTGTATATAACAAATTATGGTAGCTGAATAGAAATCTGGAATCTATGCACAACAAAATCAGCACAACAAATTGTTGTGCTTTATTTCAAACCAACCACCACCAACTATTTGCTGTGCTTTATTTCTAACCAACCACATTTTCATTTTCAAACCACATTAAGGGCACTCAAGGTCAGCAAAACCACACTCACAGTTTAGTGGACATGTGTTCAGTGTTATTCACAGTTCAGACTGAGAGACGTGACTGCAGAGACTGACTGAGGCACTCAACACTTCCGGGTTTTATAGTCCCTCCAGAAAGGGCGTGGCCTTCAGGAGAGAGAATCTCAACATTTTTTAAACACTAATAACTCTTTTATTTTTCATCGATGGGAAAAATCCTCTTGTCCTGCGCAGCGGAGGGAGACCGAATAAGATGGCCAAAAATCACAGCCTTAAGTGACAGCGTTTTTTCTAAAATCAATATACAGAACAACAGGAAGTGGTCAAGATCAGACTTTTAGTAATATAGATTATATGAGGGGCATAGATAGGGTAAACAGTCATACCATTTTCCCAGGGTGGAAATTTAAAGTAAGAGGAGCAAAGATGTGCAGAGCATTTTTTTAAAAACTGGCGAGTGCCTTGAACATGCTGACAGGGAAGGTGTTGGTGGAAAATAACATAGTGGCATGTTATTTTAGATAGGCACATGGATGTGCAGGGAATGGACGGATATGAATCATGTGCAAGCAGATAGGAATTGGTCTTGGCATTATGTCCATAGACATCGTGGGCAAAATGCCCTGTTCCCATGCTGTACGTTCTATGAGTCAGGGTGTTTGTATTAATTGATGAACAGAGTGGAAGCAAACAATGTAACTTCAGTCCAGTTAAAACAAACACACATGACAGGCTGTGATTGAAGGATTAAGTTGGTTTGTTGATTGAGTAGAAGATTCACGAGGTCTGATTACATTCTTGTTTTGTTTAATACATTGGTTGAAATCACCACCTGTACTGAATTAATGATCAAATAATCATAGGATTTAGAACAGGAAAGAGGACAAATGGCTAATTTATGTCTCCAGAAGTGATAACATGATTACCTTAAAGATTGCATGGTATTTGATGGAAGACAAAAATGCAGGAGAAACTCAGCGAGTGAGGCAGCATCTATGGAGCAATTCCTTCGCTCCATAGATGCTGCTTCACCCGCTGAGTTTCTCCAGCATTTTTGTCTACCAAATTTTTCTGCGTCTGCAGTTCTTTCTTAAGCACAATGCATGGTACTTGATTGTGGCTAATGCAAAACTAAGCAAAAAGTTTTAATTGTTCTATGTTAAAAGTGTTTTGTATAATCCTAAGTACCTCATGCACACAATTTAGTTGAAAAAAGCTTGTTATAGTGAAATCGGTCAAATGATCCCAGTTATTAATTTTCCATTCATTGCTATAATTGTATTAATGGTTGCTAAATTTCACTTGAAAATAGCATGTTTTATAGCCCAGGCAGTGAAGGCTTGGTTTATTGATATGGACTTGTAGTATTATAATTGTTAGTTGCATTTTATATTGGAATGTGAAGTGAAGCAGTTCAATAATCAATAAGTATGTTCCTGGGAACATTGGGCAATTTTTCATCTCTGCTTGCTAATGGCAACTCTAACCAAGGTCATTAGAGTTTTTCTTTGCTAGTAGATTAATATTTTTAGTATCCTTTGCCTCGTTCATTTGCTTTTTTCCTTTGTAAACATTAGTTCTTGATTTCTGCAAGATTTCTTTCACAAACTTTCATGCTTATCACATGTCAGCCAGTATTCCCTAATCAACAATGCAGGCATGTAAATTATTGTCAATCTTAAACTTATTCTTTTCATGATCTAACTGCTAAGAGGAGTTTGACAGCTGGGTAAATTGACTTGGATTTGTTCATCTACCGTGATAAAAGTATTTCTTTCATTTCTTTGTGCCACCTTCATACAATTTGGTTGAAACAGAAACTCTTTTTATGAAAATTGTCTGGAATAGTCTACAGCTTAACAGTCTGGTAAATACACTGGTGCAGAATTTAATATAACAGGACTTTCATTTGTTTAATTTGATTTGTCCTCTTAGTTGAAGAATATTGGTCTAATTCTATGAATTGTATAGTGGTCTTGTTTTTCTCACTGATATTAAGGAAGTCCACTAATTTACTCTTTTTATATTTTATCTCACTTGTCTGATGTAGGTGTATTTGCTATACTAGTTTGTGGATAACATGGCATGGTGATGCAGCAGTAGCGATGCTGCCACAGCGCCAGAGACCCGGGTTCACCCCCGACTACTGATTCTGCCTGCATGAAGTTTGGACGCTCTTCCTTTTGACTGCATGGGTTTTCTCCGGGTGCTCCAGTTTCCTCCCACACTCCAAAGATCTACAGGCTTGTAGGTTAATTGCCTTTGGTAATAACATTGTAAATTGTCGCTAGTGTGTAGGATAGTGCTAGTGTATGGGGATCACTGGTTGACAAGGACTCGATGGACCGAAGGGCCTGTTTCCGCACTGTATCTCTGAACAAAACTAAACGAAAACTAAATTAGTGCTTTAATGTTGCTAATCATTTAAAATATTGTTCCATATGACTAACTGGTCTCTATGCAGTAACAATATGTTCAGCAAGTTATGAGAGATAGTTTATTCAAAGAAAGTCGCAATAAGAATTCTGCTATACGTGCTGTATGATCCTACATAAGTACTTCAGTTGATTGTGAGAAATACCTCCTACTTTCCAGTATCTTATAGAATGAGAGACCCTGAGACACTATCGATTTATAATTGACTAATTTGGTTCAAAATTCCTATGTAGCATGCATGCTAGTTCATTTAAAGGTAAAATTAAAAATTGGACCTGAGGTAAAATGATCCGCTCTCTATTGCAGAGCTCACTTGCCAATGCTCAGACATCCATGCTTCAGAATGGATCAGCAGTGCAACAAGACAGTCTAACAACTAACAACAGTCGAGGAACATGTTAGACGCAAGCTTAAGATGTTTATCTTATTCATCCGCAGCACGGCTTGCTTTCACATCACCCTTGTTCATTTCTGGCCCTCATCACTCCTCAAATCCATGTTAATCTAACTTCCAGATTCAACTCTTCCAGTTTCCAAGTTGTAGGGATCAGATTTCACCTCATAAAATATGTCCAAATTTCCAGCACATGAATTCTGCCCTCTGCCATGTACTGCTCATTTATCATCCCTAATCTCAGCAACTAACCCTCTGAGAACTAATTCAACATCTTTAACCTTGTTCACAGCCCCCTGTTCAGAATCACTAACAGCAGCTTTACTCCTTAGTCCAACTTCATACGTATCATTTCATTATTTTGCTTTACATTAGAGATCCCTCAACTATCTTGCCTACACTTTAGAACCTCTTGCTCAAGTATCGTGGTTTAAAGCAAGTAGTGATTAATTGCTGGGCTAATGTATCCTAATGTAATCACTGTGAAGAAAGGAATTTTTTTTTTAAATCAAAAGGCAATGATATCTTTACTTTTACTTCACTTTAGAGATACTGTGTGGATACAGGCCCTTCTGCCCACCTAGCCCGTGCAGACCAGCGATCACCCCATGCACTAACCTACACACGAGGAACAATTTACAATTTTACCAAAGCCAATTAACCTACAAACCTAAATCTCTTTGGAGTGTGGGGGGGAAACAGAGCACATGAAGGAAACCCACATGGTGACAGGGAGAACGTACAACTCCGTACAGCCAGCACCAATGGTCAGGATCGAACATGGGTCTCTGGCGCTGTAAGGCAGCAGTTCTACTGCTGTGTCACCGTGCCACTGTTACCACTATCACGTAACCCCTCTCTCATCCTTCTAAAACAACAAAATCAAGAAGCAGGACTTATCTCGTATCTTTGACTTTGGAAACTGTCCTATTAATAGTGCTGAAGAATTATCAGATGCAATATTCCAAAAAATATGACTTTACGGCTCCCGAAGGTACATCTGCCATTGATGGCATTTAGAATTAGATTTGCTCAGGAGGCCAAATTTAGCTGGAGAAAGATATCTCATCTTCTGGGTGCTGGAAGAAGTCACGACAATAGGGATGGTCAAGATGCTCAAGGGATCTGCAAACAACTTTGAAAATTGAGGCATTGCTTAAGTTGAAACTCATGTAGGCAGTGATGGAGGAATTCAGTTGCTGGATTGATTTTTATCTGAAGACAATGATATAATAATTGGATGATCTTCAAGATCTTTTCTGCAATCCCAGTTTAATAGTAAAGTGTTTGCAATTGTACCATTCTTTGCACTCTGATATATTTTACTCTTTTGCTTTGCAGCATTGTTATTTTGATATGCAAATGCTACTGTGATCACCAGTGTCATATATGTGATCAGTCTGAAGAAGGGTCTTGACCCGAAACATAATATATTCCTTCGCTCCATCGATGCTGCCTCGCCCGCTTAGTTTCTCCGGCATTTTTGTCTGCCTGTGATCACCAGTGTCATATTGTCTGCCTGTGATCACCAAGTCCCAATGTATAGATTCACATAGCTAAATTGTATGTGCTAGAGGTGGTATTAAAAGCAAATATTTTAAATGCATTATAGCCTACATAATTAACCCTCCCCCCACCCCCTCCTTCCACTTTCAGTCTGATGAAGGGTCATCTGCAATGTCAGTTACACCTTTTCTCCAGACCTACCCGCTGAGTTCCTCCAGCAATTTGTGTCTATATTCAGAATTAGCCCAGTCTGATTTCAGTTCCAAAATAGCAGAAGGTGTGAATGTGTGACAGAAAACTTAAAGAAGGAGCGTGCTCATTAAATGTGTTCAGTTAGCAAATTAATTTCAAAGATTCCAATGGAGCGAGAACATGACAAACAAAGAAATTGTATGGTGTTAAAAGAAAACTTCTGAATGTCAATGAAGAGAATTTTTGAGGGCAGCCTCCTGCATCCCAAAGATGCATAGGTTGACAGGATAATTGGCCACTGTATATTGCCCAGTGTGCGGAGATGAGCGGTAGAATTTGGACAGAGTCGATGAGAATGTGGGGAGAATAAAATATGGGATTCATGTAAATTGGTAAGTTGATATTACCCAATAGACCTGGTGGGCTGAAGATTCTAAATGCCTTTGATACTTAACTTGCCGGCCATTAATTGGGTTTGGCAGTGTCAGTGCAAGCAGGATAATTAACAATGTCAAATCTATTTCTCGAGTCACAGGTAGATCATTCAATCATTTGTCTCATTTCTCTGTGCAATGTCACACTGATGTGTAAAAATACGCCCCGGGTTCTGTCCCTCTGTGAGATGGTCCTGTGGTTTAGAATCAATTGTTTGGAATGATATATGTATCCCACTGAATTCAATTAAAATCTTTGTTCAATTAAAAAGAGCTCACAGATCATGTCCCAACTCTTCTGTCTGGCTGTACTTTAGTATACCCTGTCTTTGACCTTTTACAATGCCTCTACTTCCTCAGTCACCATCACACCGTGACACTTTTTAATTCCTTAATATGCTCTATTTTAAGTTTATTAATTTTTTTTGTTAATCGCTATTTAGATTTCATCTTGTATATCATCCTACACTTTGGGCATATTGTTTTTGAAAAGCCATCCAGTGTTTGCAAAGATGCAATAAGCATTAGACAATATTCCTCATGGTAGGCTGCTCTGGAAGGTTAGATTCCATAGAATCCAAGCAGAGCTAACTGACGGGATAGAAAATTGGCTTCATGGAAGGAAGCAGAGTGTCATGGTGGAAGGTCCAGCATGAGTAAAGTAATGCCTGTGCTCTTCATCCTTCCATTATTCACTTGTTTATTTAAAAGCCTCTTAAACGCCCATGGTTTATAAACTATTGATTGCAATGATAAATGTATTCCTCTGAAGATTTTCATTCAATTAAAAAGAGCTCTTAAAGGATACTGAAAGTGAAAATGTGGGTGTACTGTTAAATTGTGCAGCTTCAGAACAAAGATGGCTTTGAAAACCTATTCTGTCTATGAGGCAAATTTTGGAATAATGATTCTGAATTTCACCCAGAAAATAGCATTGCTCGAGAATCAATGTTATTGCAAACACGTATAGCTGTGTGAATTGATTTGCACATGCAGAACTCACTCTGGAAAGAGCCCTGTTAGATTTTTGGAGAGATATAAAATGACCTGGAATTAATGCGGCGGAGGGGGACTCTGAGCGAAGTGGCCAAAAATGACGGCTGTAGGTGGCGGCGTTCTCTCGGAAATCGAAAATATATCTATATTACTAAAAGTCTGTTCTTGACCGGTTTTGGCCATCTGTGCTGCGATTTCCGATATAAAATATTTTTAAGGGAATAAACTGTTAGCCATGAAATTACAACATTGCTAAGTCTACAGAGTGCATGTATTAACCAGGATACAGTATTGAGGACTGATGATGAGAAAGTAGCAGAGAAGATCCCTTATCTATATAATTAAAAGTCTCATCTTGACCACTTCCTGTCTGCGCTGTATATTGATTTTAGAAAAAAACGCTACCCTATATTGCTGTGATTTTTGGCCATTTTACTCACAGTCCTCCTCTGCTGAGCCACCCCGAGGATTTTTCCCATCGATGAAAAAAAAAGTTATGAGTGTTTAGAAAATCTTGAGATCAGCTGATTGGTCCTCTCGCCTGTCAATTACTGCGATGAAGGTAACGCCCCTTCTGGGGTGGGCAGGACTATAGAACCCCAGATGCCTGGACGTGAGTCAGTCACTCTGCAAGAATGCGAGGGAGAGGCCACGACTGTCATTCTAAGCTGTGAATCAACTGAACTGTGGGTCTGCATGCAGTTGCAATAAATGATTTGTTAGCCCTTAATGACAATGCCATGAGCTGTTTGGCCTGCTACCCTGACTGTACTGAAACTGCAATGCTTTATTAGGTCCAACTGTGTCTGGAAGGAATAATTGCTTTATTATGTCCGACTGTGTTTGGAAGGAATGAATGCTCTATTTGGTCCGACTGTATTTGGAAGGAATAAATGCTTTATTAGGTCAGACTGTGTTTAGTCCAAAAGTCCCGCTCATTTTGTGACTTCCGCTTAGTGGACAGGTCACGCTAATTGCGTAATTTCCGGTGAGTGCAGAGGTCGCGCTGATTGCATAATTTCCGGTAAGTGCAGAGGTCATGCTGATTGTGGAAGAACCGCTGACTGCGGAAGCCCCACAGTGGAGAGACCGCGCGCAGCCATGTGAGTAGATTTAAGAAAGTTTACTGTCATATATATGGTGTGTGAGTCAGTGTGTGAGTGAGTGTGTGTGTGTGTATGTGTGTGTGATGTGTGTGTGTGAGTCTGTGTGCGTGTGAGTGTATGTGTGTGTGTGTGTGGGTGTGTTTGTGTGTGTGTGTGTGTGTGTGAGTGTGTGTGTGTGTGTGTGTGATTGCGTGAGTCAGTGTGTGAAGTGAGTGTGTGAGTCAGTGTGTGAGTCAGTGTGCGAGTGAGTGAATGAGTGTGTGTGTATGTGTGTGAGTGTGAGTGTATGTATGTGTGTGAGTGTATGTGTGAGTGTGAGTGTATGTGTGTGAGGTAGAGGGTGTGTTTGTGAGTGTGAGTGTATGTGTGTGAGTCTGTATGTGTGTGAGTGAGTGTGTGTGTGTATATTGGAATTGGTGGAGAGGTGGAATATTGCAATGGGGACCAGCCCTCCCGTGTGAAGTTGTGATCCAACGGGTCCCATTTAGTCTAGTTGAGAATAAAGGTGAATCAGGGAACCAATTGTATTATCTTACACTTATCCTTTGCCTGCACATCGATTCTTCTCTAGTCATGTTTCTGTACCTGATCAAGAATCAGTAGGAAGATTCACCGGTGTGACTGTTGCGACATTTGCAACAGTTACGAGTCTGCCACAGAACCGAACATGTCTTACTAAGAGCTGCTGCTTCGGATCGCTAAACACCCGGGTTTGATCCTGACCTCAGGTGCTGTCTGTGCGGAATTTGCACAATCTCCCTGTGACCACATGCGTTTCCTTTGGGTGCTTCAGTTTGCTGTCACAGCTCAAAGACATGTGTATTTGAAGGTTAATTGGTCTCTGTAAATCACCACTAGCATAGATGGAGTGAATGCAGGAGTGGGATAACATAGAACTAGGATGAATGGTCTGTGTGGTGGACGGAAGGGTCTGCTTCCATGCTGTATCTTGCAATCAATCAAACATGCAGGTTATAATTGAGACTGCATTGCAGAGGCAAGATTGCTGTGCTGAAATATTTTTGTTTGCTCACAAGAAAGGGCTGGATGTCCCTGCCTAGGAAGATGCTGAAAACATGAACACATTGAAGGATCAAGGATAACTTACTGCTTTACTGAGATGGCTGATAAGGCCAATATGGGAACCACAGACTCTCCCACACATGGGCCAAGAGATGGTTCAGGGGACAGGCAGGTGAGTAACATTCACGATTAGTGTGTCAGGAGTTATGAGGAGAATGGGGATAGAGGGGAGTGATAGATCAGCCATGATTGAATGGCGGAGTAAACTTGATGGTATGAATGGCCTAATTCTGCTCCTAACACTTATGACCTTATGATCTGAGCTGCTGCACTCATTTTATGTTAACAATCAGAAAAACATATTATGCCTACTCTGATTTACCCTGGGTACACAAACTTCAAATCATGACAATTCTTCACTGAAAGCTTTCACTTTCCACAGTAACCTTCAATGTGACACCTTATCAAACGTCTTCTGAATATCTACATATAATAGTCCTACTGGTTCTTCTTCACCTTCGCCATATGTTACTTCTTCAAAGAATAGCATGTTGACATTGGATGATTACCTTGAATTTGTCCAAGTTTGCTATTGCCTTCCTGATAATTGCTTGTGACATTTTCCTATCTGAGATGTTTTCTCATCGATAAATGTTGCAGGCTAATTAGCCTGTGGTTTCCTGCAGTCTGTCTGTCTCTATCTCGCCCTCTATCCCTCTCTCTCCCTTAATAGTCCAGGGTTTCCAGGATGAACCAAATGGCCTTTATCTGCACTGTACACTTTGTACAATTCTGTCTTCCATTGGTGTTATAAATAGTCAAATGTGCTGGGCTACCTGATGGATTCATCGGTTACTTATGAGATCCGTATTGGGCCAGTGTATGAGCTGACATACTAATGCAAGTCAGGAAAGAGATTGAAGCAAAAGTAACAAGCAGAGGGTCAATTAAGTGGCACTAACATCAATGGACATTGTGATGGATTTCCATGTGCACAGCTGAAAAGGGATTTCTCAAGACCACTGGTACGGTTACAGCAACAGGGGGAGAACAGTTCCATGGTAAATCTCAGACCATGTCTACTACTGAAAAATTACCTGATTGTCCTCTACAGTTCAGAAATTTAGTTTAGAAACGAAGAACTGCAGATGCTGGTTTATATCAAAGTGTTGGAGTAACTCAGCGGTCCAGGATTCTCATATCTGGAGAAAAAGGATAGGTGATCTTTTGGGTTGGGGACCCTTCTTCAAATTTATTTGTATGATATCCTCCTTGCTTTAATTGTCACATGCCATGGAATTAGTAGTTGTTTGTCATTTTTAGTTTAGTTTTAGTTTAGAGATACAGTGCGGAAACAGGCCCTTCGGCCCACTGATTCCGCGCCAGTCAATGATAAGCGCAGATTAACACTATCCTACACAGACTAGGGACAATTTACAATTTTACCAAGCCAATTAGCCTACAAACCCGTCTTTGGAGTGTGGGAGGAAACCGGAGCATCCGGAAAAAACCCACGCAGGTCACGGGGAGAACATACAAACTCCATACAGACAGCACCCGTAGTCAGGATCGGTACAGTTTAGTTTATTGTCATGTGTACCGAGGTACAGTGAAAGGCTTTTGTTGTGTGCTAACCAGTCTGGGTCTCTGGCACAGTAAGGCAGCAACTCTACCGCTGCGCCTCAATGCTGCCTAAATTTCATTGAACAATTTTGAAAAGTGCAGAAGTAATTAAATCTGCCTTCCAGATTTTCATGCTGCTTGTCCCACCAGCCAGGCTCCGTTCACAGCGACAGCTATTCGTTCCTCCTGTTTGTCTACTTTATTGACCCATTTTTCACTGAAATTTAAATGACTGACTCACTTACTTGGCACAAAGTGTGTCATTGCAGGAGATATTGCTTTGGTGCCGTGATGGAGCACCAGCACACCCAAAGGCAGATTACAACATCACAGCAATGACAAAAAGCATAAATATAAAATCAACTCCAAAGAGTTATTGCACACACCAAGGACACCAAAGCACCTTTACGTGCCTGACACCTAGTGGAGTGGCTGGGAATGGCAGATAGGCTCAAACAGGCGTTGAACACGTTTTATCTTCATTTCAAGACACAACTCAAATGTTTCATGGAATTCGTTGTTTTTATGACTGTTGGCAGATCAATTTTCCTCCTGGGATAAATAAAATTCTATCATATTGTTTCTTATCGTATCGTTAACACCTTACTTCATAAGTCAATGCAGGTTAAACAATAATTTAAACTACCAAGCAGGAAAATAGACTGATGTATGAAAGGATTTGTGCTATTCAACACACCAGAAAATGTTTTGGCCATCACTGCCAGCTCTAATTTGTTCTGTACCTATTCGTAATTCTAGATTCCCTCTCCCCTGACTCTTAGTCCTTTTTTCCTTTTCTCCTTTTCTCCAGAGATGCTGCCTGACCCGCTGATTTACTCCAGCATTCTGTGTCTATCTCCGGTGTAATCTGGCATCTGCAGTTCCTTCCTACACCAGAAAAAAGTTGCTAATTTAACAGTTTATTGATAAGCGCAGGCCAGAGAGATAAAGGAAAGATTGGAAACTGCTTAATTTCCACTCAGGTGAGAAAGATACAGGGAATGTTCTTATCTCTCAGCCAGCCATTTATAGCTTCCAGGCATGTACTAACTTTACATTAAAACCATCACCCTGTTTTATGAACCAGCTAGTGTTGGATTAACCATCCAAATTTCCCCTTGGCCCATCTTCAGTTTTTTTTTTGCTCCTGGATTGCCATCCCCTCTTGTCTTTTAATTCGTCCTGATATCCATCTTGACACAGACCCTCTTTCTTGCTTACCCTCTCCACTCAGCCAGCTTCCACTCTCCCTGCCTCTGTGTTGGCTTAACAAGTCTGTCAGGTTAGTCAACGCCTGTGAAAAGAACAGAGACAATGTTTCGGGTCTGAGATTTTGGCAGAACTGAGAAAGGGTGGAAAAATAGATTTCAGTAGTAAAGGTGCAGAAGAGATGGATAGAACGATGGGAATGCCTCTGATAGGATGAGACAAAATTAGTTCATGTGACAGAATCTGATGTGCTTCTTTGTGTTACATGTTGCTAACAGTAGGGTTGTGAAATAGGCCCTGCATTCTGTTATAGAATGTTTATGCAAAGATAAATTTTGAGCCAAAATTAGGAATGGGTAAGTGACAGAAATGATCAATTCTGATACAGATAGCAAAAAAATCTGTTACTAGAAGCTGGAGAATTTGAGTCGTTAGACTTTAGAGATACAGCGCAGAAACAGGCACTTCGGTCCACTGAGTCCGCGCCGTCCAGCGATCACCCCGTACACTAGCACTACCCTATCCTACGCACCAGGGACAAGTTTACAATTTTACCAAAGGGAATTACTTACAAATCTGTACATGTTTGGAGTGTGGTAGGAAACTGGATCACCCGGAGAAAAAGTCACATCAAAGTCAATTTTATTCGTTACATGCATCCGAAGGTCAAAGAAACATACACGGTCACAGGGAGAACGTATAAACTCCATACAGAGAGCACCCATAATCAGGATCGAAAGGAGTCTCTGACATTGTAATGCAGCAACTCTAGTGCTGATCCAATGTGCCACTCCAGTCTGAAGACTGCAACATGCCCAGACAGAAGATGAGGCACTGTTCTTCACTCTTATGCTGGGTCTCTTGTTGCTACAAACAGGTCAGAGTTGGGGAATTAAAATGTCAGGCAACAGGGAGCTCAAGATCACTCCTACGGACTGAACAAGATGCTCCAGAAAGGGAAACCAAATGTAGATTGGGTGCACTGTACTGACCTATTTCCCTTTTTCTCTTGAGCTCAGAGATTAAAGATTGATTAAAAAAAAATGAGTGAGGAATTAAAACCAATTACTTCACACATTAGGTGAAGAGATTCTGGAACTCTCCGACTGAAAGGAATATTTGTGAAGCTATAAGCTGCAGGACTATAAACTAAGAGATGAGATGCCAGATAAACAAGTGTTTTTTGCCAATATGGACATGATTGTCCACATGACTTCCTTCTGTTTCATTAATTCCTATGAGTATGTGAACAGGGGTTTATGATCTTTGATTGATACCATAAAAGGAACCCTAAAGAAAACCATTGTAAGTATAAGGCACATCTTCGTATCGCAAGATTAGAAATTGTTCAGCCAGAGTTGAACACACTACTCGGCATCTGCATCCAATGGCGTCTTACGCTTCTTGCGCTTCGTGTTCTTCTTTTGCATAGTGGTGCAAAGATTGGTGGAAACAAGGCTCCTTCCTTGACCCCAAGGCATTTATAAAACTGATAGATAACCACTAAAATGATAGAGAAGGCTTCATGGAAGCTCTCAAAGTACTAAAAAACCATTATTAGTGTTCACCCTAATTTCTTAAAATATTATTGTTATTTTCACTACACCCTATTAAGTAACAAATTAATATTTAGACAATGAGCCTACCACACACTGGAGCTTTACTGGCCTCTAATTCACATGAACAGTAATGGGTATTTTCTGCAAAATTGCATTTTTAAACTAGGCCAATTTATTTAATAAATTATCTTTTTCTGTATTTAAACAATAACTGACCATGGCCATTTTCTGTATTTAAACAATAACTGATATGAAAAATAGTCAGACCATTTATCCCTATTGGGACTAACTGATCCAGAAATCTTGGACTCATTTAGTGTACTGTGTGCACTAATATGGTCTGATTATCTAGTATATCTATGGTTTATTGTATTATATTTTAATGTATATTTATTTGTTGATACAGTGCCTTAATGTGCCTGAATGCTATAGCAAGTAAGAATTTTATTATTCCACTCCCAGTATATGAGAAAATTAAGCTCTCCGACTATTGATTCTTAACTCAAAAGGGTGACACAATGGCGCAGCAGTAGAGCTGCTGCCTTACAGCTCCAAAGACTTGAATTCAATTCTGACAATGGTAGGTTTGATTCTGACTATGTGTGGGTTTTATTCTGACTACAGGTTGTGTTTGTACAGAGTTTGTAAGTTCTCTCTGTGACCATGTGGGTTTTCTCTAGGTGCTCCGGTTTCCTCCCACATCCCAAGGGCCTACAGGTTTGCAGGTGAATTGGCTTCTGTAATTTGTAAATTGTCCTTAGTTGTGTAGGATATTGTTATGGGCCTGTCCCACTTAGGCGATTAACAGGCTGAAAAACCGGCGACTGGAATGGCGACTGCTAGAGTGGAACACAGACACACACACACACACACACACACACACACACACACACACACACACACACACACACACACACACACACACACACACACACACACACACACACACACACACACACACACACACACACACACACACACACACACACACACACACACACACACATCGCTTCCTGCATCAGCCAGGTGTGCATGCGGGGGACATGGCAAGCGGTGGGAGCACTGTCTGAGTGAAATTCAAAGCTAATGTGATACAGACACACCACGATGAACAGGAAGGTTGGCGCTGTAATTAAGATGGTGAAAGCACAGTGTACGGGAGTCCTTTAAAAGAGGGGTGGGGGGAGAGGGGGAGTGGAGAAGGGGGGAGAAGGGGGAGACTGGGTGCGGAGAAGGAGTGGAGACAACTTTTAAGAAGCCAGAGATACACGTCTGTGAAGCTCGGCGGACATTAACATTACCGGTTATCCTTGGTTCTGAAAACTAAGGTGGGTTATCCTTGATTCTGAAAACTACTGTTTTAAATATACCCATTTCTCAAAATAATAATGCTTTTATGCAGCTGGATGTAGGGCTAATTTGCATGAAAATAACATTTAAATACTTGAAAGTATGTCAATGTATCCAAATACTAATATCCCATAAAAACTATTTTGGCAAGAGTTTATTCATGATCTAGGTTATAAAGTAGTAGATTTGAAGGCAGTAATGTAAATCATCTTGAAAATGTCATTGAATTGGGAACAGGGGAAATTTGCTATAAGACTGGAAAGAATTTCTTCCTCATTCTGTGAGATGTAGTCGCAACTTGCCCAAATCAGCTGAAATGTTGGGTGGGAGGAAATGGTGAGATGGTACAAGGGAGAATCCTCTGAAGTGTAAAGCCTGTTACTTTTACAAGGTGTTTGTGCACGAGGTAGTTTATTCTTACATAAGTCTTTCACTCTGCTCCTCAAGTAAAATGTCAACCTGTCTGAGAAAGCTTGATCTGATCTGACATATGATTTCCATCGCTGTGGGGAGAAGTATTTCCATTTTCACACCATTGACAAGCTGACGTAGAATCATGATTTTTTTGTCAGTTGTGGCTTTGTCATCTGAGTCACAAAGCAAATGCAAACTCCCCTGCAGAGTAGAAAATAGTTTCAGTGTTGCTGTAACACTATGGCCATCTGAGTTTCCAGATAGCACTTAATTGCCACTAAACATTCATGAAGCAGTTTTGAATATTTGGCTCTTGACATCTTGTTAACGTTTTTTTTTTATTAGCAAGACATTTATCTTAGGTGAAATTTGTGATCAGAGAGCGCAATTATTTTGTACTGAAGAAAGAGGGGATGGTAAAGATGATGTGCTTGCTTAGTTTGTGAAATAGGTCAAAAGAGCACTTACAACATCCAATTAAGTTCCAGTGTGCTTCGTGCTGTGGTGAATTAACATTGAAGCAGATCACATGCCCAATGCCAGAGAAAAATAATTTGCATTTGAAACAGAGATAGACAGAGTTCATTAGAAAAGTGGAACATTAATTATTTTGTCACAGAAACTGGAATGAAGTCTTTCGTAACACAACAGACGATGGTCAACTGTAAATAAAATGTTTATATTACAATGTTTCTTGAATATGTTTCTTGAATAAGTGTGCTGTGCAGGCTGCTAAGGTTTGCATTGCCACTTGGTAATAGCATCATGTCCATTTTATGTTCCAATGTGAATTTTAATAATTTATAAAGTCTGGAGTGGGAGGAAATCTTGTTAAGTGATTTTTTCAGCTACTTGCATTTTGATCCTATTCTTTACAAGAGAACAAAGTAACAAGCATTCATAGTAAATAAAAGCCAGATTAAGGCAGTCTGCATTAGTCCTGCCCAGTCTGGATAAGGCATGCCAGGTAATTGGATGGCATCTATTTTTGGTGTACCAAATCAGGAGTTGCCAAGAATTTGCAAAATTGCAGTATCCTCACTTTAAGAAATTGCCATCATTGTTTTCTTCCATATTCACAGACGGCAGTTTCTTGCTCATCTTGCAGTTTCTGAAAAAGGGCCTCGACCCGAAACGTCACCCAATCCTTCTCTCCAAAGATGCTGCCTGTCCCACTGAGTTACTTTTTTGTGTCTAGCTGAGGTTGGGAAGGAAGCGGTTGACTGGCTGCCAAATAATCAGGCACAAAAAATTTAAAATAGGAAAACAGTAAAATCGGAATTCCGATTTAAATCGGAAGAATATCATGCCTGATCTGCAGCAAAGATACTAGTATCCGTTCTAGTATCTTTGATCTGCAGTTCCTTCCTATTGAAGAAGAACCCTGGCCCGAAAACCCCTAATCCATACCCTCCACAGATACCGCCTAGCCCGCTGAGTTCCTCCAGCACTCTGTATTTTTTATTTAAATCTTGAAATTGAAGTTAGACATAGAGCTGGAGTAACTCAGCGGGACAGGGAGCGACTCTGGAGAGGAGACCCTTCTTCAGACTGAACTGAACTGTCCTCGGTGAGAGTACTTGTGATTGTCTGCAGAAGGGTTACGACCCGAAACGCCACCCACTCCCCAAAACCGCCGCATATCCCACAGAACCACCCCAGCCCACCCCCCGTCCACATTCAACTCCAGCGCCAAACAAAAAACACAGAGTGCTGGAGGAACTCAGCGGGCCAGGCGGCACCCGCAGAGGGAATGGACCAGGAGCCATCATAGGCCAGGGTTCCCCTTACCCCCACACCCCCCCCCCCCAACAGGAAGGAACTGCAGATGCAGTCGTTCCCGCAAAATGCCAAATGATTCCGGGAATGTCGAGGCGAGATGGTTGGAGAGAGGGAGTGAGAGAGTGAGAGAGATCCAAAAGACAGATTTGCATCCCAACTACGCCTCGCTGAGACCACGCCAGAAGTTTCAAACCTACGGCGCTCTCCAGTTCGAGCCACGTGGACCAAGATACCACGTTGTAAACAACCATGTTCGCTACTTTGACTGGGAGTTCGTGCTCCGCCACAGTCCCGCCAGCGGTTTACAGCTGTTTGATATCCGCTTCAGGAAGGAGTGGGTGGTCTACGAGTTGAAGGTCCAGGAGGTGAATTCCTTTTATTGAGGAGAGACGCCAGGTCTGATTAAGGCCAAGTTCTTTGACAGTCATTATGGAATTGGAAAAAGTTCCAATGAGCTGGTGTAAGACATAGACTGCCCTTACAGCGCCACTTTCCCCCACACTCCACACTGGAAACCAAAGTCATAGGTAATCTTCAGCACCATTTCCGTAACCGGCTTCCGTCTCCGCTCTAGTATCTTGGCTTTGGCCATGGCTTCTTCATGCACAAATCATCTTTTTTTTCTCAGCTGCAGGTGATCATTTTGATATTCCTGCCTAGTCCTCGTTATTAACTTTGAACATACAAAATATTGCCATTTGGAAGGAGCTCCAGAAAATCCTGCACTGACTCAAGCCCCCCCCCCCCCCCCCCTTACCTTCCCTCCAACACGAAGCGATCGCCGCCCCCCTTTATTTTTGTTAAACATCTATGGCCAAGAAAGCACATCAGTACCTCTTCGTCCTTATACATTTTAGGAAGTTCGCCATGTCCTCAACAACTCTCACCAACTTCTACAGATATAACATAGAAAGCATTTGATCAGGATGCATCAAAGCATGGCTTGGGATCAGCTCCATTCAAGGCCACAAGAAATTACAAAGAATTGTAGACGCAGCCCAGGCAATCACGCAAACCAACCTCCCTTCCATTGACTCCATCTACACATCACACTACCTTAGCAAGGCCACCAGCATAATCCAAGGATGAGTCTCACCCCAGCCACTCCCTCTTGTCTACTCTCCCATCAGGTGGGAGTTACAGAAGGGTAAAAATGTGTACCTCCAGCTTCAGGGACGATTTCTTACCAGCTGTTATCAGGCAACTGAAAAATAGTATTACCAACTAGAGAGTAGGCCTGAGTTATTATCTACCTCACTGGAGACCTTCGGACTATCTTTATTCAGACTTTACTGATCTTTACCTGGCACTAAACGTTATTCCCTTTATCCTGTATCTGTACACTGTGGGCGGTTTGATCGGAATCATGCATAGTCTTTCCACTGACCCGATAACACGCAACTAAAAAGCTGTTCACTGTACCTCGGTACACGTGACAATAACTAAACCAAACAAAACTAAAACTTTACATATAGACACAAAATACTGGAGTAACAGCGGTACAGGCAGCATCTCTGGAGAGAAGGAATAAGTGACGTTATGGGTCGAGACCCTCCTTGAGAAAGCTTGACATGTTTGGTTTGTGAAGCCCAAGCTCCATGGAATTACTTTCTGTAGGGGTACGCAGGCCTACTTTAAATAAAACAATATCTTACAATTTTATGCTGGTATATATTAAATTGCTAACTTATTATAGAACCTTACACGGTTGGATTTTCTATCAATATCAATTCCGAATCCAATGTATTGTTTATAGGTTCTACTATTAAGTCGGAACAGGTAGAGAGAGTGGTTGTGTAAGGCATAATTTGTCCCATGTCCCAGCTACACTAGTCCCACCTGCCTGCACTTGGTCCATATTCCTCCAAACCTGTCCTATTCATGTACCTGTCTAACTGTTTCTTAAATGTTGGGATAGTCGCAGCCTCAACTACCTCATCTGGCAGCTTGTTCCATACACCCATCACCCTTTGTGTGAAAAAGTTACTCCTCAGATTCTAATTACATTTTTTCCCCTTCACCTTGAACCTATGTCCTCTGGTCCTCGATTCTTCTACTCTGGGCAAGCGACTCTGTGAATCTAACCAATCTATTCTTCTCATGATTTTATATATATAAGATCAGTCATGATTGAATGGCAGAGTAGACTTGATGGGCCAAATGGCCTAATTCTATTCCTTATGACCCTTCTTCAGACTGAGAGTCAGGGGAAAGGAAAACGAGAGATTTAAATGGCGATATAGAGAGATATAGAAGAAAGAAGTTAAAGTTATGCAAAAATGAAATGATGAAGGAAACGGTCCATTGTTAGCTATGGGCTAGGTGAAAATGAGTTATACAGGCAATGAAACTCACCAAGATGCCAGTGAAACTAGTATAACTACTAATGTGGGGGTGGGGTGGAGAGGGAGGGAATGCAAGGGTTACTTGAAGTTAGAGAAATCAATATTCAGACCACTGGGTTGTAAGCTGCCCAAGTGAAATATGAGGCGGGTTTAGCCCAGGGGTCTGCAACCTTGTCCTGCATAGGGGCCAGGACCCATGTCTGTGAGCGGATGCGGGTCACATCTATCGCCATTGTTAATAAATGGAGGTAATTATAATTAATACTAACTAAATTATTAATTACTAATAATACATACTAATAATACATGAATTAGTAATAATACATACTAAAAATGCATACTAGCTAGTGTGGCACCCGGTGTTGTTTTTCGCATTAGTTTTCACATGTTTTTTAATTAGTTTTCTGCAGTTCCCAGATCCCTCGCGTCCCCGGGACTGGCTGTAGTTCCCAGGTCACCTGCGTGAGGGCTTTTGACAGTCCTCGATCACAGTTTTTGAGTTAAGTCAATGGAAAAGCAATAGGGAACAAGATGCTAATTTCAGAGTATGAAAATGGCCATAACTTTTTTAAGATGAAGATATGAAAGTGAATTGGGTGTCAAATTAAACTTATTTTTATGCTTTATCTGATGGGATAAATTGCAGGCTTGATTTTTAAAATCTCAAAATAATGTAACATTGCTAGTTCTGGTGGATTGGAAAGTAGCAAATGTGACCCCATCATTACAGAAATTAGGGGAGGGAAAACAGGGAACTGCCAGCTTGTTGGTCTCATCGGTGGAAAGAAAAATGCTGGGATCTATAATAAAGGATGGAATATTAGCACACCTCGGAAAGAATGATTTGTATTGAGCAGAGTCAAGAGGAATCAAAGAAAGGAAAATCATATGTTACGAATACACAGGAGTTCTTGAAGGATACAACTTGTAGGAAGGAGAAGGAGACCAGTGGATGATAAACCTTTTGAGAAAGTCTACGCAGGAGGTTCATCAACAATTTAGAGCACGTGCAATTGGAGTTAATGCAGTGACATGCATTGAGAATTGCTTAAAAAATAGAAAGGAAAAAGTTGGAATTAATAGATTGTTATCAAATTGAAGGCTTTGAATCATGGGGTACTGCATGGGCTTATGTTTGTGGTCTGGCTTTTAAGAATCTCTTTCCATGGTTAGGCTGAGGAGACCGAATGTTGTATTTCTAACTGTTATGATGATACTAAACTCAGGTGGGAGTGTGGGTGCAGAGGAGGGTGTAAAGCGGTTTCTAGAGGATGTGGACAAGCTGAATGAATGGGTGAAAATGTAACAATCATGAATGGAATGTAAAAAATGTGAGAGCATTCAGTTTGGTGCACATGACATAAAAGCTATTTGCTATGTGGTGAGAGATTGACTCATCTGTTTCTTAACTGCACTTTGTTCCTCGATGATGTTATATGAATGCTTCAGAAGGCTATTCATCACGAGGATCTGTAGAAAGTGGCCGTTATCCCATGAAGTTTTAAGGATTACATATTGAAAACAAAATGTGCCTCAACTTCATGAATTCATTCATTCATTCATCATCGTTGAAAACAATAGCGATGCAGTGGTGCTGGTTTCCAACGGGAATGGTGACGGATGCACCACACATCTCTGTCCTCCAGTTCCTGCCGACTTCCGCCGCTGGACGTATAGGATTTTGGTGTGTGTGCTTTATCATCATTCCTTACAATACTATGTACGACAGTCATTGCAACTTCTACTGAAGTGTGGATGGCCGTTGGCTCGCTAGAAGCTCATCCGCCCTTTGCCAGGTCTTGTTTTTGGTCCTGCTGGGGGTCCACAGCCCTCTCCTCACCGGGCAAACCAGGTGGGGGAGACAGTTTAGTCGCCGACTATCTGACCATGGAGCAGGAAGCACGGGATTACATGGTACCCGTGGTGGGGGGGAACTCCCCCCAACCTGATAAATGCTAAATATATTTCAAATTAAAATGTATTTTCCAAATAATTAACCAAAGCCTGAAAATTATTAATGGCTCCATATTTGAAACCAGTATTTTGATGTTATTTTCATTTCACCCACTAGGTGTCATATGGCAGCAATTTATGAAAGAAAAACATTTTGAGCTTTAAGCCTGAACTGTGACTAATATTATAGAAGAATCAACCAAGGCAAGGGATTTGCAAAATAAATGTGTAGGTTCACATTAATAGAGTTATCATAATCTTTTGATTTGTGTTTTCGTGAGGGGCTGTGACGACCCCGTGAGGGCGGCCAGCACGAGGGAGGAACGGTGCTCCCGTCAGAGTGGCTGAGCTCGGGGAGGTACGGCGCTCCCAGCCCGAGGGAGGAGCGGCGCCCATGTCGGGGCAGGCCCGGCCCGAGGGAGGAGCGGCGCCCATGTCGGGGCGGCCTGGCGCGAGGCTGAGACGGTAACTTACGTGAGGGCGATCCGGCTCGGGGCTGGAACGGTGGTCCGGTGGCTGGGACGGCGTTCTGGCGGCGGTGACCTGAGTCCGGGGTTCCAGCGGCTGCGTCAGCAGGACTGGTGGACGGCAGCTTCGACCACCCCGGGCCGCGGTGATTGAGCCGCGGGACTGTTTTAACATCGCCCGGTGGGGTATCGCCTCAGCGCAGAGGGAGAAGAGGAGGGAAGAGACTGCAGACCTAAGACTTTTGCCTCCATCACAGTGAGGAGGTGCTAGGTGGACTCACTGTGGTGGATGTTAATATGTGTTTATTGTTGTTTTTTTTATTGTATTGTATGTATGTATGACTGCAGGCACGAAATTTCGTTCAGACTTCGGTCTGAATGACAATAAAGGAAACCTCTAACAATCTATTTTGATTATAAACTTCATTGCAAGTTCATTTCCCATATTGAAATTAATGGCTTTGAGCCGACAATGCCTTTTGGTTTGCAGATTGTTTTCAACATTGATTCACTGAGATTATTGGAATATAATTTCCATTTAGATTGTGCTACAAAAATAATGTTTTATTAATTACAATTTATCGATTGGCCCCAACAAATCTTCTGTTTAAAAGCAACAATGCCACTTAGATGTCCCAGCATTTTCGAACCTAATCGGGCAGAAACGAGGAATTCCCGAGAATAGGCTGAAATGCAGACTTCCGCTTCGAGCAGGTACCGATCTCGGAGATCTGTGCTGAGCTGATGTAGAACAGCACAGCTTTCCTCAGTTTGTCCAGCATGTAGGGAATCCCAGAGGTGCGGCAGTAGAGTTGCTGCCTTACAGCGTTAGTGACCGGGATTTATAAATCGTGAATGATAGGAGCAGAATTAGGCTAGTCGGCCCCATCAAGCCTACTCCGCCATCCAATCATGACTGATCTATCTCTCCCTCCCAACCCCATTCTCCTGCCTTCGCTCCATAACCTCTGACACCTGTACTAATTAAGAATCTATCTATCTCTGCCTCAAATATATCCACTGACGGCCTCAACAGCCTTCCGTTGCAACAAATTCCACTGATCTGGCTGTGGGTGCTGTCTCGAGGGAGTTTGTACATTCTCCCCTTGCCTGTGTGGGTTTTCTACAGGTGCTCTGGTTTCCTCCCACACTCCAAAGATGTACAGGATTGTAGGTTAATTGGCTTCAGTAGAAATTGTAAATTGTTCCTAGTATGTAGGATAGTGTTTGTTTATAGGGATCGCCGGTTGGACGAAGGGCCAGTTTTCTCACTGTGCCACTAAACTAAACTAAATTAAACTAAACTAAGCTAAACTAAACTAAAATGTAGGCCAGGAAATCTGCCTTCTCAATCTAATCTGGAACAAATCCATCACAATGAGTGCAAGGTAAGGCACAAGATATCTTTGTATCTGGAGAAAACACCTTTGAATGTTTGAAGTGTTGATCCTGCTTCAGAATATGTAATCTTTTAGGGAGTCAAGCAGAAATATTTGGAATAATGTAAAATAATACATGGTATTGAAAATACTATCTTTACAAATAGTAAGCAATCATTCTGCTCTACCTATTATGAATATTGTAACAATGCTTTGTGGAGTATGTTGCTCTTAGAGTCACAGAGTCAGACAGCTCTTCAGCCCCAATTGACCATGCTGACCAAATGCCCATCTAAGTTAGTCCCATTTTCTTGCGTTTGACCCCTATCCTTCCAAATTTATCCTATCCATGTACCTATCCAAATATATTTTAATTGCTGGTATGTTTAAATGTGGTCAATCATGCATGTGGTCAGGATGAGGTTGGTGATTCACCTGCAAATATCAATATAAATATCAATTCAAAATACCATCTCAAAATATCATATTGTACACAATGACCGCATTGCCGACGCACATCATAGCAAAATTAATGTCCCAGTAAACAGTGTTCTAAATATCACTGGAGACACAAGAGACTGCAAATGCTAGAATCTGGAGCAATAAACAAACTGCTGGAAAAACTCAGCAGATTGAGCAACATCAATTTGTTTTCTGTGCCAAATTTCATTCATCCCTTGAGGTTGAGTTTCATCTTGATTGCAGAACAACTTTACCTCACAAAGTGGTTAAGTACGGAAGTTTACAATGTTTGATCTTTATTATTCATGATCCTGTTTAGATCCTATGACTGTGTGTAGGAAGCAACTGCAGATGCTGGTTTATACCGAAGATAGACACAAAATGCTGGAGTAACTCAACAGGTGAGGCAGCACCTTTGGAGAAAAGGAATTGGTGCCGTTTTGGGTCGAGACCCTTCTTCAGACTCCTGTAATATTGTTAGATTTAGCGTGAATAGTTTATTATGTACCTATGTATAATTTTAATTTTATATTTCCATTTAACATTATGTCGTTATGATTGGTATCATCTAATGCCAATATATCTAAAAATGAAACGGAAATGCTCTTCCTTTATTATGGCCCCACCACTGCCGAGGATCCCGTTGCCATCGAGGCACAAACTGTTGCCGAGGCTCCTGCTGCCGCCGCCGAGGCTCCCATAGCCGCCGCCCTGAGGCTCCTTCGGTCCAGACAGGCCTCGCACCCCGGCTTCTTCGCAGTTCCCTTGGAAGCATGTGGGGCAAGTCAGGCCTACTGGGGTGCATTCCTGTCGTCGGTCGTCGCTCCGGTCGTTGGCGCCACGGTTGTTCGGCGGGTGGATAGGGCCCGCACAGCTCCCCGGGACATTCCCGCCAAGCACGCGGCTTCGCTCACCACACTCATCATCTAAACATCGTTCAAGAGCAGGTCAGAGACCAGGTATCCTGTGGTGAATGAATCACCTTTTGATATCCTGAAGCCTTTCTGCCATCTGAAAGGTTCAGATGAAGAGTGTGATGGAAAACTCTTCATGTGCCCCTGATGAGTGCAGTTCAAATAACACCCAATCTCAATCCAGGGCAAACAACCCATTTCCCTGGCTTCCCATTTATCCAAAACAATAATTCACTGTACCATTATTGCAATGTGTCTATAAAGGATCCTCATGATTACTTTCCCAAGGCCATTAGAGTTGGACAATAAACAATGGACATGCCAAAGATGCCCTCGCGAGCAAAAGGTTAAGGAAAAGAAATGTGGCTAAACAGCTGGTCTCTTAGCTGAAGACCATTAACCCTTGGAACAGTCTTGATTTTGAGATGATGCGTACAGATTGCGGCACAAGTTCAAAAAACAGTTGCTTTGTAAAAATAGCGGGTAACTTTGTAAATATGCATCATGTTCACTAATCTCTGGATATATTTTAGATTTTTGGAGATAAGGGGGTGGGTGAGAATGAATGGAATTGGCCAGATTTATTTTGTTCCCTTAAGAGTTACATGACTGTGGAGGGAGGGAACACTGTGGATCCCGATGCTTATTTGCATCACGACAGCGGGACAGGCTCAATGGACCATCTGCTTCCCCCCCCCCCCCCCCCCCCCCCCCCCCCCCCCTTTATCCATCTATCCATATGCATGTATTTTTACTGGGATATCTGCAGGACATAAACCAGATGTACTTCAATTGTCAGCTGTTATCCTCTGTGTATTGTGTCTCAGAAGACATTTGAAGGTACTAGGCAGAGAGGATGCGACATGGATCAGACAAATCCATCTGGACCTCCTGCTGCTGATTACGTCAAACCATCTGGCTCAAATTCTTCATCAAGTTAACAAAATCTTCCCATATTTTATAAA
Organism: Leucoraja erinaceus; assembly: GCF_028641065.1. NCBI lineage: Eukaryota > Metazoa > Chordata > Chondrichthyes > Rajiformes > Rajidae > Leucoraja > Leucoraja erinaceus. Next base: position 25,684,781 of record NC_073397.1, on the reverse strand, counting down.
ACAGAGCACTGGTGCTATTCAATTCAGTCTGACCGGTAAAACCTAGAAAGAGCAATGCCCAATCAAATCTGTCTGCAGCTCAAAAAATGGAAAGTGCATCAATTGATACTGAAATCAAATTAGAAAGAGAGGATTAAAAATGAATGTGGTCGGCAGATCAGACAGCGTCTGAGAAGGAGCATTCAGGACATACTGACCAGGTCAGGCAGTGTGTGTGTGTGTGTGGAGGGAGATAGGGTTAAGGTGGCAGGATGATGAGATTTAATTGGAACTGCAATAAGTTGGAACTGAAACAAGTTTTAAGTAGCAGAAAAAGGGTGATTGAAATTTGGTCAACAAAAGGGAAGGGAGAACTTCCCAGAATGTTGCAAATATGATAGATAAGCCAGGAATAGTTGATTAACTGAAATTGTTGATTCCAATATTGTGCGCTGAAGGCTGTCATGTGTACATCTGAGGTGTTCCTCGTTGAGTTTGAAATTTGTTTGGAGATGAAAGACAGAGGCACTAGAGGGCTGGGCGGTGCATTAAAGTGATGGGTAGCTGGAAGTTTAGTTGCATATTGATCCCACTTTCAAAATTCACTCAACTCTGTCATGTCATTCCTCAAACCCACTTACTCTGTAAGCACATCCGATGTTTTCTTTCCACACACATGTATCCAACTCGTTTCTCCAACTGGTCTTGATCCTTGTACAATTTAATTCCTCTCCCTGTTGTTGAGCCTCACCAAATGTGTCACAGTCAATGTGTAAACACAAGCCATTAAAATAACATAAATGCGGGTTGATTTGCCTGCTGAATGTGCAATTTTGAAAGCATAATGATGGAATTGGAGTTGGAACATTTCAGATTTTGCTGTGGACATTTGCAGAGGAGCAGGTGTTGGGGGTTCATGATGTTTCAACATCCTTGGCCATCGGGGGTATGGGTCATCCCACAATAACTTGTTGATGAAATTAAATATTAGTAATCCCCCTGTCTAATGCTTTATCATTTTAGCCAAGTGAAACAGGATTAGCTTGATGATACCAACACTGCTACACTCTTCCCTAAATAGTGCTTAGCTTGACTTACTGATTACTGGTGGGTGACATAGGGTGGGGTAGGATTTGTGTAGAAAGGAACTGCAGATGCTGGTTTATGCCAAAGATAGACACAAGGTGCTGGAGTAACCCAGCGGGTCAGGCAGCATCTCTGAAGAAAAAGGATGAGTGAAGTTTCTCATCATAACCCTTCCTCAGACTGAAGACTGAAGGGTTCCAAGCCGAAATATCACCCATCCTTTTTCTCCACAAATGCTACCTGACCCGATGAGTTACTCCAGCGCTTTGTGTCTTTCAGGGGTAAGGGTAGGTTGGTTATAGAATAGTTTTGTGTCTCTGGAGTTGGAAGGGCATGAAGGGACAGTGGCAATAGAAATGTTTTTTTTATATGATGAGTGGATCAGACCCCAGCAATGCCAGCAGGATCCATGACAGCCTCAGGGTTGGTTTTGGTATTGGTATTGGTTTATCCTTATGACATATACAGAGATACAGTAATAAGATAAGAGGTAAGCCATTGCTGAGTTATGCTTGGAAATTTTTCTGTACACTGAGAATTCATAAATAAAATCCCGTGCAAAATGTGCAGTCGTCCACACATGATTCAAAAGGAGCTAAATCTAGGTTCATTCGCAGATTTAGATTTGTTTTTAGATTAGAGATAGAAACAGATAAACATAGAAACATAGAAAATAGATGCAGGAGGAGGCCGTTCGGCCCTTCAAGCCAGCACCGCCATTCATTGTGATCATGACGGATCGTCCCCAATCAATAACCCGTACCTGTCTTCTCCCTATATCCCTTGATTCCACTAGCCCCTAGAGCTCTCTCTTAAATCCATCCAGTGACTTGGCCTCCACTGTGGCAGGGAATTCCACAAATTCACAACTCTCTCTTTATTCTAAGACCGTGGCCCCTGGTTCTGTACTCGCCCAACATTGGGAGCAGTTTTCCTTCATTTAGCTTGTCCAGTCCTTTTATAATGTTATATGTTTCTATAAGATATCCCCTCATCCTTCTAAACTCCAGTGTATACGCCGTCTTTTCAATCTTTCCTCATATGACAGTCCCGACATCCCCAGGGATCAATCTCGTGAACCTACGCTGCACTGCCTCAATCACAAGGATGTCCTTCCTCAAATTAGGAGACCAAAACAGGACACAATACTCCAGATGTGGTCTCACCAGAGCCCTATATAACTGCAGAAGAACCTCTTTACTCCTATACTGAAATCCTCTTGTTATGATATAGCGCAGAAACGCGCCTTTCCGCCCACCAAGTCTGCGCTGACCAGCGATCCCCGCATACTAATGCTATCCCACACACACTAGGGAAAAAGTACAATTTTACCGAGCCAATCAGCCTACAAACCTGTACGTCCTTGGAGTGCGGGAGGAAACCGGAACTTCCGGAGAAAATCCACACAGCTTCATGAGGAGAATATACAGACTCTGTACAGTCAGCACCCGTAGTCAGGATCGAACCTAGGTCTCTGGCGCCATAAGGCAGTAACTCCATTGCTACGCCACTGTGCCGCCCACAGATCTTCTGGAATCTTCCATAAGCTTTACTTCAATCCAGACAGCAGCTTGTTACAAACACAGAATGCATCTGTGTTCATTTTCCATCAAAGACATGACTGCCTCAAGGTAATGATCATTGTTCACATATAACGTTACATATACGACAGCAACTCACATTATATTCCCCCTTATGCTCTAGAGGTGATGTGCATACAGTTATATTTGTGTCTGTAACCCTGGTCTCTGCTGCTTATGCAGAAAGCAACATTTGATGATAAATATAGAGACTTTGGATGAAAGTACCACGTGCGAGGAATTGAGTGCAGACACAAGGAACTGTCGATGCTGGTTTACTAAAATGCAGGTTCTCCAGATACGCTGCCCGACCCGCTAAGATATTCCAGTATCTCGTGTCTTTTTCTGAGGTATTGAGTGTTTGCAAGGTGACAAATTTAGTTACTGCATGGTTTTTACTGTAACTTCCACAATTCATTGGTTGGGTTTATCACAGATGCCATTTGCTTTGAATGAAGGATGATCCCTTTGTTTCCTAGCAACCATGCCTTAAACTGCTTAGCATAATAAATAGAAGCAGGAATCATTCCTTTGTTCCTATCCTGCTATTCCGTGAAGTAATGCCTGATGTTATACCTTGATTTATTTGTCTGTATTAATCTCATATCCTTTGATCCCACATTTTACCTGAAACTGAATTGAATATTCACAGATATTGACTGCATTTAGGACCCCTCCGGTCGAGCATTGTAAAGATTCTCCATCTTCCACTGTAACCATTTCTCCTAATCTAAATCCTGAATAGCCTATCCCTAATTTGGGGATTGTAACCACTTGGTTCTAAACAGTCCACCAGGCTAAACCTTATCCCTGTGTATAATCTGTCAAACCCCACAAGATTTGTTCATGACTAAATGATACCAGACTTCATTGTTTGAAACTGTAAAGAGTATATTCCCAATGTTATTAAAAAAATGTTTCTAATTTTGGTGGAGCCCAGCACCAAGGGTCACAGTTTAAGAATAAGGGGTAGGAATTTCTGGACTGAGATGAGGAAAAACGTTTTCTTCCAGAGAGTTGTGAATCTGTGGAATTTTCTGTCACACAAGGCAATGGAGGCCAATTCACTGGATGTTTTCAAGATAGAGTTAGATATAGTTCTTAGGGTTAACAAAATCAAGGGATAAGGGATAAAGCGGAAATGGGTTATTGATTTTGGAATATTGATTATGGGTTATTGATGGTGGTGCTGGCTCAAAGGGCCGAATGGCCTACTCCTGCAACTATTTTATTGTTTCTATGTTTCTAATCTCCCCATTCAAGTAATCAGCTGGTGAACTGTATATGGAAGTAAATTCTTCATTAGGTAGGAGAACAGAGCAGTAAACAATATTTATAGTACACGATGCACAGTGCACAGTGTACAGTACACAGACCAGTATGCAGTCTGAAGAGGGTCTCGCCCCAAAACGGCACCCATCCCTTTTCTCCAGAGACGCGGTCTGACCCGTTGAGTTACTCCATCTTTTTGTGTCTATATTCGGTTTAAACCAGCATCTTCAGTTCTTTCCTACACAATATTTAAAATACAGTATAACCAGGGTTCTATATAATTAAAGCAAATATATCTACCTTGGTACTCAAAGAACATTCAGTAAACAAAATCTCCAGGGTAAGCTTGCAGCATTTCTCAGTGTTAAGGATAGCAATTTTGCAAGCCCCCACCCATTTTTTTTTTTTTGCCTTCCATCACAGTGAGGAATGGGGAGTAGTCACTGTGGTGGATGTTTCTGTTATAATGTATTTTGTGTGTTCCGTTGCTTTTTATTTGTATGACTGACTTGGCAAATTAAATTCCTTATATGTTGCAATCCTTGCTCCTAAACTCAAATCCTCTTGCAATGAAGACCAACATGCCATTAGCTGTCTTCACTGCCTGCTGTACCTGCATGCTTACTTTCAGTGACTGATGTACAGGCACAACCAGGTCTCGTTGCACTTCCCCTTTCCAAATCTGACACCATTCAGATAATAATCTGCCTTCCTGTTCTTGCCACCATTAAGTGGCTAACCTCACATTTATCCACATTAGTTCGTTCAACTTCAAGTTCAAGTGAGTTTATTGTCATGTGTCCCTGTATAGGACAATGAAATTATTGCTTTGCTTAAGCACACAGAACATAGTAGGCATTTACTACAAAACAGATAAGTGTGTCCATATACCATAATATAAATATATACACACATGATAAATAAACTGATAAAGTGCAAATAACAGAAAATGGGTTAATAATAATCAGAGTTTTGTCCAATCCAGGTTAATAGCCTGATGGCTGTGGGGAAGTAGCTATTCCTGAACCTGGTTGTTGCAGTCTTCAGGCTCCTGTACCTTCTACCTGAAGGTAGCAGGGAGTGAGTGTGTGGCCAGGATGGTGTGGGTCTTTGATGATACTGCCAGCCTTTTTGAGGCAGCGACTGCGATAAATCCCCTCGATGGAAGGAAGATCAGAGCCGATGATGGACTGGGCAGTGTTTACTATTTTTTGTAGTCTTTTCCTCTCCAGGGCGCTCAAATTGCCGAACCAAGCCACGATGCAACCGGTTAGCATGCTCTCTACTGTGCACCTGTAGAAGTTAGAGAGAGTCTTCCTTGACAAACCGACTCTCCGTAATCTTCTCAGGAAGTAGAGGCGCTGATGAGCTTTCTTGATAATTGCATTAGTGTTCTCGGACCAGGAAAGATCTTCAGAGATGTGCACGCCCAGGAATTTGAAGCTCATGACCCTTTCAACCATCGACCCGTTGATATAAATGTGGCTGTGGGTTCCCCTCCTACTCCTTCCAAAGTCCACAATCAGTTCCTTGGTTTTGCTGGTGTTGAGGGCCAGGTTATTGCACTGGCACCATATGGACAGTTGCTCGATCTCTCTTCTATACTCTGACTCATCCCCATCAGTGATATGTCCCACAACAGTGGTGTCATCAGCGAACTTGATGATGGAGTTCGCACTGTGATTGGCTACGCAGGCATGAGTATAGAGTGAGTACAGCAGGGGGCTGAGCACGCAGCCTTGAGGTGCTCCCGTGCTGATTGTTATCGAGGCTGACACATTTCCACCAATACGAACAGACTGTGGTCTGTGAATGAGGAAGTCGAGGATCCAATTGCAGAGGGATGCGCAGAGACCCAGTTCTGCGAGTTTGGTAACCAGTTTGGAGGGGATGATTGTGTTAAATGCCGAGCTGTAATCGATGAATAACAGCCTGACATATGAGTTTTTGTTGTCCAAGTGGTCCAGAGCGGAGTGGAGGGCCAGCGAGATCGCATCCACCGTTGATCTGTTGTGGCGGTACGCGAACTGCAGTGGGTCCAGGTTTTTGTCGAGGTAGGAGTTGATTTGCTCCATGATCAACCTCTCAAAGCACTTCATCACCACCGGCGTTAGTGCCACTGGTCGATAGTCATTGAGGCACGTCACCTTCCTTACTCTTCTTGGGCACTGGTATAATTGATGCCCTTTTAAAGCAGGTGGGGACCTCAGACCTCAGAAGTGAGAGGTTGAAAATGTCTGTAAAAACTCCAGCCAGTTGGTCCGCACAGGTTTTTAGAACACGACCGGGTATACCATCAGGTCCAGGTGCTTTATACTACATCTGCCATGCATCTGCCCACTCATCCAATATCCAATCTATCTATCCAAGTCACCCTGCAGCCTCATAGCATCCTTATCGCAGCTCTCACTGCCATCCAGCTTCGTGTCACGTGCAAATTTGGAGATATCACATTTAATTTCCACACAGGCATGCACGCACACATGCACGCAAGCACACACCCACACACCTACACACAGGCACGCAATATGACTGCATTATGCCACTTCTGGCCATGGCACACATTTGAACTGCGAACACAGATAGCTGACCATTAGTACACAAGTTCCAGTGCATTATGGTATTAAGAGATTATCTGTATATTTTTATTAAGTTATTTCCATTTGAAGTGTTGAAACATTTTATCCAAGATATCTTAATTTGGCTGTGAACATCTGGGTTAAATTGAGGGCTTGGTTGCAAGATAAGGATTGGCATGATTAATAGCAATGTAAGCAATGCTATGCGGGATAATTACACAAAAATAAATTATAAGCACGGCAGAAATGGTGAAAATAAATAATGGAAATGAATAAATGTTTGTGAAGATTACAGTAAGTGTCAAACTAGTGGAAGAGCACCGGCATATTTCAGCAGTAAGTCATCTCAACTGTTTAAATACTGATAAGGATGGGAATTGTGTTTATAATACTCGGGTAGGTTAGAAATAGGAAAAAAATGATGCTGGTTAATTTCCTGTAATTACCATGTACTTTGAGGAGAAAGCAATTACGGATGGAGCGAATTTTCTGAGTGTGAACAGATTAAGTGAAAGTAAGTTTATTAATATGGTAATCAGGTCCTTTGATGTTCATGGAACAAAAGGATATATATAATCCCCCGATTAGTTGTTCCATCCACTATCTGTAAGCATTTGTTGAAGCCACATTCATTGTTCGTAACAAGAAGAGTACTGTAGAAATTGCAATGTTTTAGACCATTCCACATATATTATGATGAACCTCAATGTTTCTTGAGATGCGTGGCCCTCAACTGTGCAGAATGGATCACCTTCGAGAATGAGAAATTGTTAGTTGGGGAAGTCATGCCCTTTTTAACTGTGTAGAAAGGAACTGGGCGGCACAATATCGCAGTGGTAGAGTTGCTGCCTTACAGCGCCAGAGACCCGGGTTCAATCCTGACTGCGGGTGCTGTCTGTACGGAGTTTGCACGTTTTCCTCGTGACCGTGTGGGTTTTCTCCGGGTGCTCTGGTTTCCTCCTACATTCAAAAGACGTGCGTGAATGGGTGATTGATGATCAGTGCAGACCCAGAGGGCCACAGGGCCCGTTTCCACACTGTATGTCTAAACTAAACTAAAGTGCAGATGCTAGTTTATACCAAAGATAGACACAAAATTCTGGAGTGTAACTGTTGGAGACCTAGCCTGAAGAAGGGTTTGGACCTAAAATGTCATCTATTCCTTTTCTCCAGAGATACAGCTTGGCCTGCTGAGTAACTCCAGCATTTTGTGTCTACCTTCTTATAACTTTATCTTCTGACACAAATTGTGATAAGATCAAGAAAAGTGATGTTCAAAATGATGTGATGCAAATCACATTTCTTCGGTGGAAATGAGAATATTACTTGTGTCAGATCTGGCAGTGACTAAGACAAGGTTATGAGACTATGCTGTCTGAATTGTTGACCTACTTTAGAATTATTTAATGGCTTGTTTTCACAACTGTCAGAAGGAAGACCAGGCAAGCAATTTATCTAAATCCTTTGAGTAAGAAGGAACTGCAGATGCTGATTTAATCCTAAAATAGACACAAAAAGCTGGAGAAACTCAGGGGGACAGGCAGCATCTCTGGAGAGAAGGAATGGATGATGTTTTCTGGTCAAGAACCTAGAAACATCACCCATTCCTTCTCTCCGGAGACGCTGCCTGTTCCACTGAGTAATTCCAGCTTTTTGTGTCTGTCTAAATCCTTTCATCCATATTTACCTGACAATCTCTTCTGACTTTTTCGCAACTGTTTTTAAAAATCTGAAATCAAACTCAGGAATCCTTTGACCTCTTGTTGGAACAGCAGCAAGAAGCAAGGTGGGTAATCACTGTGGGAATGGGATTCATCAGGTACATTTTTTAATGAGGCTTCATGTGCAATTTTGGGGCGGCACGATTGCACAGTGTTGCTGCCTTACAGCACCAGAGACCTGGGTTCGATCCTGGCTGCGGGTGCTGTCTGTACAGAGTTTGTACTTTCTCCCTGTGATCTTGTGGGTTTTCTCCAGGTGTTCCGGTTTTCTCCCACACTCCAAAGATGTACAAGTTTGTAGATTAGTTGGCTTCGGTAAATATTGTATACTGTCCCTAGTGTGTAGAATAGTGTTAGTGTATGGGTGATTGCTGGACAATGTGGACTCGGTGGGCCGTTTTTGCACTGTATCTCTAAACTAAACCAAACTAAACTAAAAGAGTCTGAAGAAGGGTCTCGACCTGAAACGACACCCATTCCTTTTCTCCAGAGATGCTGTCAGACCCGCTGAGTTTCTCCAACATTTCTTGTCTTTCTTCAGCTTAAGCCAGCATTTGCAGTTCCTTCCAACACATAAAATGTCATCCTCTCTGCCCCAGTCTTCCCAGATCTCAGGGAAGCCTCTCTCTGCTAGACAGATGTGAGAATTACACCATAGAAGAGGTAAGCGTACTTCGATCTCTACTTGTGCACCAGGGGTAGCAGGAACACCTTCACCAGGTCACCCAGCTAACCTGTTCCCCATACTTGATTTCACTCACATTCCAATCAACCTGCCAAGGCAACAGTTCCCCAAACAATTGGTCATCTCATCACTCACAATAAAATGCATACTGCACACACATAAACGCGCACAGACACACACACGTGTACACATGCACACACACGCACACACTCGGTGAATGCAGGCTTCACTAAACCAAGTGGGATCACTCAGGAAAATTGAGGGCTCTTTCCAATGGTCTTTATTTAACAAACTTGGAGTAGGACAGATTGCAGAATGGAAAATAATTTCTGTGAAAGTTTAAAAAGCAAAACAAGATACATATACTAGTCATCTGATGCAGAAACAGAAAATGCTTGAGACACTCTGCAAATCTGAAAGGACAAGAGGCAAGAGAAACGGTTAATATTTCAGATCCACCTCTGATGAAATGTCAATGACCTGAAATATTAATTCTGTTTTCTTCTCAGCGGATGCTGCCTGAGCTCCTGAGTATTTTCAACATATTCTATTTTATTTCCTTTTTAAAGCCTGCTCACACATTATTGTACCTAACTAGATGCAGAGTTAGAGGAACGTTGTTGTATTAATTCTGTGTGCTTGCATCTTCGAGCAGGCCTTCAATCCAATCTATTATATTGCTCAATAGTTTTTTTTAGAGATACAACGTGGAAACAGGCCATTCGGCCCACCGAGTCCATTCTGACCAGCGATCCCTGCACATTAACACTATCCTACATACACTAGGGATAAATTACACATACACCCAAGCCAATTAACCTACATACCTGTCTTTGGAGTATGGGAGGAAACCGAAGATCTCGGAGAAAACCAACACGGTAGAACTCCGTACAGACAGCAAACGTAGTCGGGATTGAACCCGGGTCTCCAGCGCTGTAAGCACTGTAAGGCAGCAACTCTACCGCTGTGCCATTGTGCTGCAGTATGTATTGTACATTTATTGAAGATAGACACAAACAGCTGGAGTAACTCAGCGGGATAGGCAGCATCTGGAGAGAAGGAAAGGGTGATGTTTTGGGTCGAGGCAAAAGAAGGATCTCGACCCAAAATGTCACTCATTCCTTCTCTCCAGAGATGCTACCTGTCCTGCTGAGTTACTCCAGCTTTTTGTGTCTATCTTTGGTTTAAACCAGCATCTGCAGTTCCCTGTACAATTATTGAATGTGGATAGAGGCTTTGACTGTATGTGTTGTCTTTTTTATCCCAATCTCAGATCATGTAGAATCAAGCAGAAAAACAGCAGCATATTTAACATATTATAATTGGTTAGGAATTAAGTTTCAGAACAATATCAATTGAAGACACATTTTCAATTGAAAATGCATTTTGTTTTTATTTTAAAGGATACATTTACTTCAATACATATTGTTGAAGAACAGTTGTCAAAGGGACTATTGTACATTAAGCTTATTTTAACATATTTAATGTAATTCCCCAATGCTTTAGGATTGATTCCCTTGAGCCAGCTGGAATGATAACTGTAATTGTGAGCATATTGAATCCTTCGTTGTATTATTGCCTGGGAAAGGAGATTAGGCCATAAATGGACATGATCCAAGACCACAGGCTGCTCAACAAGCAATCTGTGAAATGTCTACCTTTTCCAAGTGATAATCCATTTCTGATTATATGGCAGATTACCAGGGTCAATGTTATCAACAATATTAAATGAACATGTCAAACTCCTGTACTACATTCTGTCAAACAGTTAGGATTTTGATTCAATTAAAATGTAAAATATTGGGATTTTTTTTCCCCCGAGGATAGACAAAAATATTTCACTGCGTTATAAAATTGAAAGTGTGATTTTCTAGGAATTCACTCAAAGCCTATTCTTTAGAAAAATAGGATCCCTTTTGAAGGCAGATTATTAAACTTAACAAATTATATTTTGGTATAACAGGATATTACAGCTCTAACAAGAGAAATAACTATTTGTGTTATAGAGCAAAAAATGATCGTCAGATCAAATATAGGAAGGTACAACAGCAATCTTTATAAATTAATTTTGTCTTAATCGATCTAGCTGTTAGTTTGTTCTTATGGGTGGAATTATCAGCTCCGAGTCAAAATCTATTACTTTTGAGCATGTTCCTGGACCTTGAATGAATAATCCAATTAAAACTTCCCCATTGTAAAGAGGGACAGTTTCAGGAAACATTGGCTCCAATTGACCCAGAGAATAATGGCTAGTATAGTCATTTTTAGTCATTGTTTATTGTCACATGTTCTGAAGTGCAGTGATAACATTTTGTTGCATGTTAACCAGTCAACAGAAAGACAATACATGATTACAATCGAGCCATCCACAGTGTACAGTTACACGATTAAGGGAATATCCTGAATAACATTTAGTGCAAGATAATGCTAGTAAGGTCAAATCATAGATAGTCTGAAGGTCTCCAATGAGGTAGATAGTAGTTCAGGACTGCTCTCTTGTTGTTGGTAGGATAATTTAGTTGCCTGATAAGAGCTGGGAAGAAGACGTCCCTGAATCTGGAGGTGTGCGTTTTCACACTTCTATACCTTTTGCCCAATGGGAGAGGGGAGAAGAGTAAGCGCGACTCGTCCTTGATTATGCTGGTGTCCTTGCCGAGGCAGCGTGACGTGAAAATGGAGTCAATGGAAGGAAAGTTGGTTTGTGTGATGGTCTGGGCCGTGTCTACAATTCTCAGCCATTTCTTGTGATCTTGGATGGAGCTGTTCCCATACCATGCTGTGATGGTTCATTTTTATTGTCTTTCTTGTCCATAGTCATTCATCATGGTAATGGGCCCCATCAATCCATATCTGGAAAACACAGATGGAAATCCTGATGCTGTTGCCTAAATAATCCTTCTTCTCCACAATCTTCACTGAAACAAAATATAATTTCTGTTTGCAAATCAATTCCAAGGAGAAGGGTCTGGACCTGAAACGCCACCCATTCCTTCTCTCCAGAGATGCTGCCTGTCTCGCTGAGTTACTCCAGCTTTTTGTGTCTATCCAAAAATCGGAAGTTGTGGCATATTCACAGTTGTTATCTAATAAACATGCCTGAAATAGTCAAGGCTGTGCATTCTGGAAAATAAATGAATTTATAATCACATAAATAAGCTGACTAAATACACTTGTTTTATAAATGGAACCTTGCCAGTGTGAAGAGTTAAAAAAAAATGTAATTACTGATCATATGACTGATCATTTAGTCATATGCCATTCACTTTGTTTTTCTCCACATATCTCTCTGTCTTAATTCTGTCTATTCCCTCCTCATTTCCGCTCTACTCTATTCTGCTCCCCACAACCGCTAGAAATTGCTGTGAGTTGTAGACGCAGCCCAGACCATCATGCAAACCAACCTCCCTTCCATTGACTCCATCTATACTGTCCCAGCAAGGCTACCAGCAAAATGCAGGACCACTCACCCTGGTCATTCCCCCTTCTTTCCTCTCCTGTCAGGCAGGAGATACAGAAGCTTGAAGACGCATACCTCCAGATTCAGGGAAAGATTCACTTGTTTGGAAATTAGGTTAATTGTGATCATAATAATAGAGCACAGCAAGAAGGGGACTGTTTCAAACCAAAACATCCCTTGGTGGAAAGGGATTGGGAGGGGAGAAATGGGTATGTATCCAGGTGGGACAAAGGGAGAATTTTTATACTGAGTCAAGCAATGTATAAATGCCGACAAATTTATCTCTGAAGATGCCATTTTTTACCATCAGCAGATTGCACTCTGCCTCAGAATTTGTTTTGTTGATATCAATGAAAGAAGGAGAGCCATGCAGCACACCGTGCTAAATAGTATTTTCACAGCATCTTTTACTCATATTTATACCTTACTCATTTATCATATTGCGACCTGATCGAGGTGTAATTTGTGGGGAGGAAATGTGGACCTGAGAAGATCAGACACATTTCCATTTACAGCAAACAGTTTTGTAACTGAGATGTATGAAAGCGTAAAGCTGATAGTATGAATTTCTCATCCTGCAAGTGTTATAATTCAATGAGCAAACAACCAAGTACCATTTAACTATAACTATCTAATGGGTTTCTGACAGGAGTCATCTGCTTATACAGTACATGATTCATATCCCTCTATTCCCTCTATTCCATATGCCCATCTGAAAGTCACTTAAACGCCAGTTACGAGCTAGAGGTAGGTTCTGTTAGCTTGTGAAGAGGAGTTGGTGCGTTCAGGCGCTAGCCTCCATTGGGGAGTTCATGTATTGGGGAGCAAGTGATGGAGAAGGTGTGTTGAGATTGGGAATATTGGAACATGGAGCATTAATGATACTGAATGTACACAAAAAAGCTGGAGAAACTCAGCGGGTGCAGCAGCATCTTTGGAGCGAAGTAAATAGGCAACGTTTCGGGCCGAAAACCTTCTTCAGATGATACTGAATGGTTGGTGCTAATGAGGGGGAGGGGAGAGTTATCCATAGTTCCCAGATTTTTTCATTATGAAGGGGATTTTGTACTCTGGATGTCCAAAGGATAGAGGTGCTAAGATTTATTTTCCATGGTGCCTCAATTGTGGGTTGTACCTTTAAAACTTTGTTATTCTGTAAGTGTTTGATTGTGGTTGCTTCTCAGAATCATCTGGATAATTTTGTTGTGTGATGTGAAAATAGGCTTCTCTCAATCATAGGACTGAAAACATTACGTGATCCTACTTATATTGCAATAAAGCAATATCACAAAGCATTCAGTGGATATAGAAAAGAGTGGATATTGATTATGTCATATATTTCAAATAAGATCTTGCAGGGGCTTGTGTGTCAAAAAATTAATTATCTGCCTTTAAGTTATCAATTAAAAATGATCATTGGGATTAATATAATGACATTCTTTTGGAAGCCATCCTCTCTGAGACTGCTTTATTGAGCTCAATGTCATCAGTAATTGTTCTCTGACATTATTGTATTGGATCCTTGTATTTGTTTATTACTTTCTTGAAATATGATTTCTCACAGCTCCTGAAATAAGGTTGTTGGTAATTGCTTTCTTTCAAATGGATTTTAGATTTACAAAAGCAGGAGAATTGATAAAAAAGTTATTATTGGTGCAGAAGCTATCAATAGAATCTAAATTACTTTGAGGGATGCATAGCACTGTGACGTTAGAGTGGTTTTCATGCAAAGCCGCTGCTAACTGTTGCTTTGGATATTGTGTCTACGTTAGGCATGAAATGATTATAATCTCTGCAAAGTCAGTCGGGACAAAGGGTTACCCTCTTGAGTGAAACTATTTTATATACCTTTCTCCAAATGTTTGTGTTAAGTTCATAGGTGATAGGTTGAATTAGGCCATTTGGCCCATCAAGTCTACTCTGCCATTCATTCATGTCTGATCTATCTCACCCTCCTAACCCCATTCTCCTCCCTTCTCCCCATAACTTCTGACACCCATAATAATCAAGAATCTATCTATCTTTGCCTTAAATATATCCACTGACCTTACCTCCACAGCCTTCTCTGGTAAAGAATACCACAGATTCACCACCATCTGACTAAAGAAATTCCTCCTCAACCCCATCCTAAAAGAACATCCTTTAAATCTGAGGCCATAACCTCTAGTCCTAGACAATCCCACTAGTGGGAACATCCTCTCCACGTCCATATCCGCATTAAGGATAAAACTATTTTTAAAAAGAACGTCAGATGCAGGAAAATGCAAGGTGAGCACATAATTCAGATGTTCCAACTTTTGGAGCAGTTCATAATAAAAAACAATTCTACTTGCAAAATGCACAAAAATCGTGGTGTCTTAGATGATTTGTTGGTAGGGTTTGTCCCCTGTGAGTTTATAAATATCAGTTAGTCGGATTAGACCAGAAAGGCCTTCAAGTGTGCCCCATTATTCAATAAAATAATTGATATTCTTTTATATCAGTTCACCCATATCCTTTGCTGTCCTATAATCTATTGGTTTTAACACAAATACACAGTCTCTCCACCCTCCTGGATCAGTGAATTCTGAAGATTTGCTATCTTCATTTCTATGCTAGATGGTTGACTCAAACCTTTGCCCATGTCCTTTAGTTCTGGACCAGCCAGGGAAACAACCCATTAGTATTATCTATTTCATTAGTCCTTACAATGATTTTATTTTTTAATGAGATCAGCCCTCATTTAGGGAATGTGAACTATTCTACTAAATCTTCATGTCCCTGGATAATTACATTATTGATGTCCTCATTAAAAGAATTAGCAATATATATATATTTTTTCTGAATACACTATTAAATTGTGTTTAATAACCAATTGAAGTCCAATCAAGATATATATAGTCTTGTTAATGAACAATATTTCCACCCATTATCGAGTTACAGAATGGTGTAATTTGGAACCAGTGGCATCTTTTATTTTGTAAACAAACTTTTTCTTCTCTACAAAATAAAATAATACTGTATATAATTTATCTTTCAAAGCAACGTCTTATTAATTCAGTATTTGAAGCAAGATCTGGATTGGTCAAACAAATATCTCACAAAAATGAGTGGTTTTGCAGATAGTGAAGATGGTTGTGAAAGATCGCAGCAGGATCTGGATCGATTGGCCAGGTGGGCAGAGGAATGGTTAATGGAATTTAATACAGAGAAGTGTGAGGTGTTGCATTTTGGGACATCGAACAAGGGCAGGACCTACACAGTACATGGTAGGCCTCTGGGTAGTGTTGTAGAGCAGAGGGATCTAGGAGTACAGGTGCATGGTTCCTTGAAGGTTGAGTCGCAGGTGGATAAGATGATCAAAAAGGCTTTTGGCACTTTGGCTTTCATCAGTCAGAGTATTGAGGTTGGGAGGTCATGTTGTTTTTGTATAAGATGTTGGTGAGACTGCATTTAGAATATTGTGTTCAGTTCTGGAAATGTTATAGGAAAGATATTGTCAAGCTTGAAAGGGTTCAGAAAAGATTTACAAGGATGTTGCCAGGACTAGAGGCTGTGAGCTACAGTGAGAGGTTGAGTAGACTGGGTCACTATTCCATGGAGCTCAGGAGGATGAGGGGTGATCTTATAGAGGTGTACAACAATCATGAGATCAGGTAGATGCACAGAGTCTTTTGCCCAGAGTAGGGGGAATCGAGGACCAGAGGACATAGGTTCAAGGTGAAGGGGGAAATATTTAACAGGAATCCGAGGGGTAACTTTGTCACACAAAGGGTGGTGGGTATTTTGGAACAAGCTGCCAGAGGAGGCAGTGGAGGCAAGTTTAAGAAACATTTGAACCCTGACCCACTGAGTTACTCCAGCATTTTGTGTCCATCTTTGGTATGAACCAGCATCTGTAATTATTTTTATTACCAATGAAATCAACTTGATTTGAAATTCTTTCCAAGTCTGAGCATATATGTTATCCCTTTAATAATCATCAAGGTTAGGTTGACTTTCTGATTTATGATATGCTTTTTTGTAGACCCTTGTATCTGTAAATTCATAATGGAATGCAAATGATAATCCTTTGTCTGATTATTAGGTTCCTGGAGTGTTAATATTGCTCTGTTTTTTTTCTTATCGCTACACTTTAGCTTTGTAGGTTTAGGGATGATTCAACAATGAAGTTGTGAGTATCCCTAGAGGAGGTAGTCTTATTCTGCTGGCAATCACAATGGATCTGTAGTACTGAAGCAGTCTTACATTGATACTACTACTGTAATTCCTAATTTGAATGCATCCTCGCATGCCTTATATCCCAAATATTGGAGTTCCGAGGATCTATTGCATCAAGGAGTCAACAGCTGTTACAATGCAAGGAACGATGTTGTTGTACTTTGAGTCACATGATGCAGACATGACAATGGTCAATATTAGAGTGAGAATGTGCAGCATTTAAATGAAGTCATAAGCGCGCCTATAATACAAAATGTCAAGGTGGAAACACATAATTAGTTTTGTCCTGCATTTAATGCCAGTGCAGCGCCCCTGGGTACTGTGTTCACTGTACCTTGGTAAATAAACTAAACTAATTTTAACTTGATTTGTTGTAACACATACATACAAGGACTAAGTGGTGAAAGGGGTGCAAAACATTATAGTTTACTTTGGCCAGTATTACACTGTGACCTGCTGTAAATACATCTATTTTCCAATCAAAGGATCAAGAGACCTTATAGAACAACATTACTCTGCAGTGCACTGTAGATAATTGTCAATTTATCTGAAGCTTGCACCTTAGAACCTGTATATACCATCAATGTTGACCATTCTATGAATTAAATCTTTTCATTTCACTTGAACCTAGTGGAAAAACACAGCCATTTAAAGCTACAGTAGTCCCATCTTCCCTATTTATAATCACTGGTGTGAATAATTATCTCAACACCTTAATATGGAAATAAATGTTTGGAGCTACTGACAGATAGAATCCTCTCTCATGCATTAGAAGTATTAATACAATACATTTTCCATGCATATTTTCTTACCTTACAATGTTAACCATGTTGTAAAAGACTGCCAGTGGCAATAAAGGACATTGGCACGTAGTAAAGCTATGAATGATGTAAACATGAAAGCTCCTTCTTTTATTTCAGAAGACCATTGCAATTAATAATCACATTTTCCAAGGTCAACATTGTGCAGTTGGTGATAATTGAATAAAATTGTCTTGGCAGATTGATTTGGATGAATTAGTGATTTAAGTATCGGGAATGATGTTTAGTCTAGTTTAAAGATACAGGCCCTTTGGATGAATGAGTCCACAATGACCACTGATTGCCCTTTCACAATAGTTCTATGTTATCATATCCACTCCCTACACACTAGGAGTGATTAACAAAGGCCAATTAACCCGTAAATCCGCACGTCTTTCGGATGTTGGAGGAAACCAGAGCACCAGGAGGAAACTCATGTGGTCACAGGGAAAAAGTGCAAATTCAACACAGACAGTACCAAGGCCAGGGTTGGACCTGAGTCTCTGACGCTGTGAGAGTCTACCAGCTGTGCCACCATGCCACCTGCACTTGCATCGGGATTTACGTGATTTTATTGCATCTCCTGAAATTTTATGTGTATGGCAAGTGTACAAAGTGTATGGCAGTTTTTTGGCTGGTAGCAACTTGAACCCTTTCTCAATGCTAGGGGATGACCTTTTCCAGCATCAGTAAGTATCGTTGTCCAATGTAACTGCCCTTTTGACATCCTATGCTCATGTGAGATAACCTTCTGTTCTCGTGTCCTGTGCTAACAATGAATGTCAATGCACTAAAATGTGTTGCCTTGACACAACGTTCCTGCTCGTATATACGTTCTGCACGTGCTGGGTTTTGCACAAGTGTATGATGTTAATCTGTGTTAGAATAAATTCTCATCCTGATTTCTATCTTGTTCCTGGAATGGATTAATTTTGGCTGTTTAAAGAAGGGGCTCACATTAAGTAGACACTCAGGAAGCAGCTGAGTTTGCCTTTGCTTGCCATCTGCATCTTAGTATTGAATTTAATTAGCAGATTCACAATATTTTGGATACAATCTTATATCCTGTATGTATCAAAGCCAAGCAACTGAGTCATTGCAGGATGCATAATTGTAACATGTTGTGTAATGAGATTTGTTTTATTCCAGAGTGGATTTTGAGCTTTCTGGTCAGTGAGCCCCACGCATGTGCAAACTGAAACAGATTAGTGTGGCACGGTGGCGCAGCAGTAGAGTTGCTGCCTTATAGCGCCAGAGACCCAGGTTCGATCCTGACTACGGGTGCTGTTTGTACGGAGTTTGTACGTTCTCCCCGTGACCTTTGTGGGTTTTCTCTGGGTGCTCCAGTTTCCTCTTGCACTCCAAAGACATAAGCTAATTGGCTAATAAAATTGTAAATCGTCCCTAGTGTGTGTAGGATAGTGTTAGTGTGTAGGGATCGTTGGTCGGTGCAAGCTCAGTGAGCTGAAGGGACTGTTTCTGCGCTGCATCTCTAAACTAAACTAAATTCAATCAGTGAATTAGGTAAATTCCCTTTCCATTGTTGGCATTGTCCCTTCAACCTAATCCAGGATTGACTGTTTGACTATTTGATACTTTTCTATCATTTGTAGGGGGTAGAAGATTGCAACTTTCACCCTGTTTTGACTAATGCAATCAACTCGACGTGCATAAACAGAAGATCAAATAGAACAAGTCGTCCTACAACTTTAGGCTGTGCACGCCACACGAAAGAAGAGAAGAAGATTTGTAGGTGGCTCTGTGTCTATTTTGTGTGATAATATACCTATGAGATGGATCAGGATGTTTTACAATGTCAAAGACACCATATGAATGCAGAATGTTGTAGAATGCAATATGTTTGGTAGTTACTTAAATGTAATAGCATTTCTCCACCTTTATGCTTCAGTATCGAATTTCAAAAAGTTTCCAGTCACATATATCTCACGTACAAATTGAACTGAGATTCCTTAGTTAGCACTAAAGATGTGATGCCAGTGAATTTAGGACGCCCATGCACATCATTTGCCAGCAATTCAATTGAGACAGAGCTGCAAATATACACATAAATAAAGGTTATAACATTTGAAAACACATAAGATAGGCAATAAAATATATCAATCAATTATTTTATACTCATTATGCCACTTTCTGTTAAAGAGATGCAAGTACTTAGAAAAAGCAAGACAATTTGTTCCTAGTTCTCTATCCAAAGTAAAATCTCATTAAAAGCTCCATGCAATGTGTACATTTCTGGGGTTGCAATTATTTTTCTCTGTCATACCAGACCTACTGTATAATTTATATCAATGTTATGGCCCAATTACATTTCCTATTCATTTTATTTACAGCTGATTGAGTCTTCCAAATGGTGTGACCTTAATTCAGTTCAGTTTACTTTATTGTCACGTGTACCGAGGTACAATGATAAGCTTTTTTTCGCATGCTAACCAGTCCGCAGAAAGACAATACATGATTACAATCACATGATTACAATCAATCCATTTACAGTGTACACTGTATACAATTGATCAATTTACAATATATAAATACATGATAACGAATCATGTTTAATGCAATGAAATGGCAGCAAAGTCTGATCAAGGATAGTCTGAGGTGCCATCAAAGAGTAGTTCAGCACTGCTCTCTGGTTGTGGTAGGATGATTCAGTTGCCTGATAAGAGCTGGGAAGAAACAGTCCCCAAATCTGGTGGTGTGCGTTTTCACACTTCTATACCTTTTGCCTGATGGGAGAAGAGAGAAGAGGGAATGGCCTGTGAACGGGGCCTTCTGCCCACCATGTCTGTGTCAAACATGATTCCAAATTAAACTAATCCCTTCTGCCTGCATATTCATGTGCCAATACAAATGCCTCTTAAAATCCATGATTGTTTTTGCACCATCTCCACACCTGGCAGCATGTTCCAAGTGTGCACCACTCCCTGTGTAGAAAATCTGTCCCTTTAATCTTTCCCCCCTCTCACCATAAAGCCAGAACCTCTAGTATTTGATATTTCCACCATGGGAAATAAAAATTCTGAGTCTACCATAATTTTATACACTTCTATCAGGTCTCCCCTCAGCCTCCAATTCTCCAAAGAAAACAACCCTGGTTTGTCAAACTCTCCTTACACCTAATACCTTTTATAGCTGATGCCCCGACCAATAATGACAAGTATATCATACACTCTGTCTACATGTGTTCCTACTTTCAAAAAGCAATGGACCTGATCCCAAGATCCCTCTCTATTTCAATGTTGTTAAGGGTCATGTCATTAACTGGATTCTTTCCCCTTAAATTCAACCTCCCAAAGTATAACACCTTGCATTTGCCTGCATTATACTTCACCTGCCATTTCTCTTCCCATAATCTTTGTCTGATTTATATCCTCTTCATTGTCTACAACTTCCCCAGTTTTGGTGTTGTTTTATAACTTACTGATCAACCCATCTATATTCCTATGCAGGTCATTTGTATACATCACATATTCAATGGACACTTGCTCAGAGACCTCCAGCTTCTATTCCATAGTGTTTGGTCATGTGATGCTATTGTCCACAACAAATCCACCTTAGCACCTATTGCTTCCTCTTCAACCTGCTATTTTTGACCACTGCCTTCATCCTCCATTTCCATTGTCTTCCATCAGCCACGACCAAGGAACATGTTCTTGAGCCCGAACATTGAATCTCCTTCTTCTCCACCACTACTGTAGGGATAGAATCCAAGCTCTTGGACTTATAGAGACTTTCTGAAAAATCTTTTGAAAATCAATACTCCCTCCAAATTCCAAGATCAATTTCAAAGATATTATATTATACATTCTCCCTCAAGTCTCTTACTTGCATCTCCTATCATTAATCCCCTGCCTAGAATATTTTCTTATTCTTTTACTCTGCTGTTGCATTTTAAGTAGATAAGTGATAAAAGCTTACATTCAAGTTAAATTTAAATACTAAACAGAACTCTAAAATATTATTTATGTGCAAATATTTACAGAAGCAATGAATTTGTGCCAGACGGCATTAACACCGGCAGTAAAATGCAATCAAATATAATATGATTTATTGCATAAAGCTCACCATGATTGAATATTGTCTGCTATATCTGATGAAATGCAATTTTCTAAAAATCACGAAGAAGCAGCAAAAAAGATTTACTAATAAAAGACAGAGGACAAAATGATTGCACACCAGTATAATTTGAATAATTCCTTTCCAACATTAAAGTCAAAAGAGACTTCTGAAACTAAAATTGCAAGCAGAACACAATACACCCATCATACCATGGAGAATTGTTCTCTGAGAAGCCACATGATCATTTTCATTTGAAAAATAAATCAATGTGCATTTTCATAATGGTTACCTTTACTTTGTTTAAATTGTGCTTCCAATTAGGGACTTTTATGTTTGGAATATTGTTATATGGTTACCTCAATGTTTAACAATAAGCTCACGAATGAACCAAATGATCAAGCAAATAAGGTGGAGGCACCGATGACACCAACATCAAAACAGTGCAACTGCTTACAAATTCTAGGTTACACAGAAAAGCTGGAGAAACTCAGCGGGTGCAGCAGCATCTATGGAGCGAAGGAAATAGGCAACGTTTCGGGCCGAAACCCTTCTTCAGACGGGTTTCGGCCCGAAACGTTGCCTATTTCCTTCGCTCCATAGATGCTGCTGCACCCGCTGAGTTTCTCCAGCTTTTCTGTGTAACCTTCGATTCTCCAGCATCTGCAGTTCCCTCTTTAACACTGCTTACAAATTCTAAATTACTTGATAAAATAGATTTAGGATTTCTTGGTACAATTTTGCAGTTGTCGTTTCAAAGGTAGTCAATGTATACCATGCTGACTCTTCAGAGAACTAAGCCAAGATACTGCAGTGACTTGTGTTTGCAGCCCATACCATCACACAAACCAACCTCCTTTCTACTGATTCAGTTTACACCTAGGCAAGGTCAGCAGCATAATCAAGGACGAGTCGCACCCTGGCCACTCCCTCTTCTCCCCTCTCCCATCGGGCAAAAGGTCTAGAAATGTGAACACGCACACCACCAGATTCAGGGACAGTTTCTTCCCAGTTGTTATCAGGCAACTGAATAATTCTACCATAACCAGAGAGCAGAGCTGAACTACTATCTACCTCTTTGGTGACTGTTGGACAATCCTTGATCAGACTTTGTGTTCAAGAAGGAACTGCAGATACTGGAAAAGATACACAAAAATAAGAAGGGTCTGAAGAAGGGTTTCGGCCCAAAACGTTACCTATTTCCTTCGCTCCATAGATGCTGCTGCACCCGCTGAGTTTCTCCAGCATTTTTGTGTACCTTGATCAGACTTTGCTGGCTTCACCTTGCACTGAACATTATTCCCTTATCATGTATCTATAAACTGGAAATGTCTCGATTGTAATCATGTATTGCCTTTCTACTGACTGGACGGCACGCAACAAAAGCTTTTCATAAGGTTATGTCATAAGGAATAGAATTAGGCCATTCGGCCCGTTAAGTCTATCCCACCATTCAATCATGGCTGATCTATCTCTCCCTCCTAACCACATTCTCCTGCCTTCTCCCCATAACCTCTGATACCCATATGAATCAAGAATCTATAGTATCCATCTCTGCCTTAAAAATATCCACCGACTTAGCCTCCACAGCCTTCTGTGGCAAAGAATTCCACAGATTCACCGCCCTCTGACTAAAGAATTTTCTCCTCATCTCCTTCCTAAAGGAACGTTCTATAATTCTGAGGCCATGACCTCTGGCGTTAGATTCTCCCACTAGTGGAAACATTCTCTCCACATCCACAATATCCAAGCCTTTCACTATTCTGTATGCTTCAATGAGGTCCCCCCTCATTCGTCTAAAGTCCATCCAGGTTCTCAGTATACGTGACAAGAAACTAAACTGAAGATCAAAACAGTGCCAATGCTGGCAAATTATAAATCATCTTATAAAATAGATTTAGGATTTATTGGTACAATTTTGCAGTTGTTGTTTCAAAAGTCATCAACGTATACCATACTGACTCTTCGGAGAACCAAGCCACATACAGTAAACAAAAATTGTTTTTGCATCTCTTTCATTCATTTTTCTATATCTCTCTATTTCACCGTCGATATCTCTCATTTGACTTTCCCCTGATTCTAGGCTGAAGAAGATTCTCAACCCAAAACATCACTCATTCCTACACTTCAGAGATGCTGCCTGTCCCACTGAGTTCTTCCAGCATTTTGTGTCATCTTCTAGCTGAATAGAAATCATCTTTGGAGCAATGGACATTATTAACATAAAACAGGGCTACAATGATCAGAGCAGGTAGTCAGAGCCAACCTAAACATTAAAAACAAAATGAACAGTGATTAAATCTATCCAATTGTGCTGTTAAAGGGCTGATATTGGATGGGTTTTGCAACATACCCTGAAGCTATTAGTTTCACGAAATAATAAAAAAGACTATTTCCATTTGGAAATTCTTCATTTGGCCAAAGTCATATAGATGGCAATTCCCTTGACAGTACACAATATATGTATACGATAATCAAAGTGATAATCTTACTTGAGTTTGCTAGCCAAGAATTGACAGGATCAAATGATTAATTGCAATATTGCAATCACTTTCTAAACATAACATTCCAACCACCATAAATTACTCTTCAAAAGTGGGGACATAATTAAATACTTTGGAAGTTATTCAATAGATTCTGGTTAAGGAATTATATAATTGTTCTGTGCTTCCATTTTGAATGCAGTGTTTGACTTCAATACAATAGACAATAGGCAATAGACAATAGGTGCAGGAGTAGGCCATTCGGCCCTTTGAGCCAGCACCACCATTCAATGTGATCATGGCTGACTCCACTATTTTTAATAATAGCCCTATCTAGCTCTCTCTTGAAAGCATCCAGATAACCTGCCTCCATCGCCATCTGAGGCTGAGAATTCCACAGACTCACCACTCTCTGTGAGAAAAAGTATTTCCTCGTCTCCGTTCTAAATGGCTTACTCCTTATTCTTAAACTGTGGCCCCTGGTTCTGGACTCCCCCAACATCGGGAACATGTTTCCTGCCTCTAGCATGTCCAAGCCCTTAACAATCTTATATATTTCAATCGGCAAAGTAATCTGATCAGAAACAGGTTGTCATGCTGGTGCAGCCGGGCTGATGCCACTGGATGTGGATGGAAGTACACTTGTGCAGTCAGGATAGTACGGAGGTGGTGCTGGCTCATTCACAGGCAGGATATGTTGTCTATTACGTCTGTAGGTGCCGCCATCGGCATTGACCAAGTATGAACGTGGCTTGGAGGCAGTTCCAGAAATTACACCAATCCAGTTGTGACCTTTGTCGGTTTGCAGACGCACCACTTGTCCATCGGTTAGTGGTGGAAGAGGTCTGCTTGTTTTGTCATACCACCCTTTCTGAATGTCATGCTTTTGTTGTAGTCTGGACTGGATGTCTGATGGTGGGAACACATGTGGAACCAGTGCCTGTTTCACCACAGGCAACGTGGCTCGGTTCTGGCTTGACATCAGACGCTGGGCGGGTGAACCGAATATTGGGCCGCGGGAGATGTTGCGCAGGTTAAGCAGGTCCAGGTACACATCCGATTTTGCTCTGTGGGACCGTTCCATTAATTGTTTGGCACTCCTGACGGCATGTTCAGCTATTCCATTCGACTGAGGATATTCAGGGTTGCTGATGATGTGATGTAAACCCCAGCGTGTAGCAAAGTATTTGAAGTACTGGCTGGTAAATTGACTGCCATTATCTGGTAGTAGTTGACATGGAGCTCCATGGTCGGAGAAATGGCATGCCAGCTTATGAACTACCCAATGAGAAGTGGGGCTACTAAGAAGATCGATGTCAAACCAACCAGAATACGAGTCGACAAGAAGCTATGCCACTCAAATATGTCAGTTGCCACGGTGAACCACAGGAGGGCAGGAACTGGGTGTGAGAGAAGTGGTTGCTTTTGTTGATGTGGTGCCTAACTGTTGCACACTGCTCAAGATTCCACTTTCTCATGAATGTAATCAGTCATGCCAGGCCAGTAAAACATGATTTTTGCTCGGACAGCATCAAAATACTTGCTGTGTAGAGAGGCAAGAACTCCAGCTTTGTGGCCATGCCATATTGTAGTGTTAGTTCATCACGGATGGCAAAGAAGGGCCAAACTGGAAGTGGTAGATTGTATTGCTTGTCAGGCCAATCACGCATAATGACAGAGGAGAGCGATCGTAAGGTATCATCAGTGACCTCCAAGTAGGACGAGGGAATAAAGGAAACAGTCATTAATGTGGGGCAATCTGCCAGAATGAACAACTGGAATGACTGTGAATACAGTCGCCTTGCCCAGCTGCACTGCAATTTCTTCCACTGTGCGCATGGGATAGTGTGGTCGCTTAATGGCAGTTAGGATTGATGCAAATCCATATTTCTTCCTTATTCTTTTTTGTTGCGATGACCATGGTCGAGACCCATGGGTCTGTGACAGGGGCAATCACACCCATAGTCACCATTCTGTCGAGTTCACCTTGTACACGGTCCCGCGTAGCATGGGAAATCTCGTGTGCCAGATGGGCAACTGGGAGCACCTCAGGGTCAGCAGTGATTGTCTACTTGACTAGTAACCTGCCCAGCCTGTCATCGAACAGACTTTTGTATTGTCTCAGGATTTCTTGAGTGCAGCTACATGTAGCAGACAGTTGATAGACAGATGTACTGAAGGTGACCAGACCCAAGTCGTTACAAGCGTTAATGCCTCACAGAGAAGGCACTTTTTCTTGGACAATAAAGAAGCTCAGGCTGTGGACATATGAACCAAGATAGCATCGTAGCTCGACTTGACCGATAGGGTGCACTGCACCACCTGCAAATGGAAATAGTGACAGCCGTGTGAGTGATGACCTTGTTTTTTCAAATCCTTTTGCGTTCAGATAAGGATAAAACGATGCAACGAGCTCCAGTATCGAGTTTAACAATAACATTCATTTCGTTAATGAGGAGAGTGACCATGGGATCTTGATGTTTACGAGACAAATCCGACAAAGAATGTATGTTGATATCCAGTATGTCCTCGTTAGTCAGAAAAAACTTGCATGGGAGCCACATGGGAAGGCTCTGGATCTAAGCTCTCACATTGGAGCAGATTGACGGATTTATTTGTCTGTAGTCTGTTTCCAAGCGAACGGCAAAAACAAATTAAGTGATTTCTGCGTTTACAGAAGTAAACATTCACAAATGCCTGCATGCGTAACTCCACAGTTCACACAATTATTAATGAACTTAACACCAGATCTGCCGGACACCTGTGAAAACTGGTGTTGGGCCTGATAGAATGTGCTGCCAACATTAACATCATAGGCAGAATAGGCAGAGGGGTATCGCCTCAGCGTAGAGAGAGAAGAGGAGGGAAGAGATTGCAGCCCTAAGATGTTTGCCTCCATCACAGTGAGGAAGTGCTTGGTGGACTCACTGTGGTGGATGTTAATTTGTGTTTACTGTCTGTTTTGTTGTTTATTATTGTATTATTGTATGTATGACTGCAGGCACGAAATTTCATTCAGCCTAAAAGGTCTGAATGACAATAAAGGAAATTCAATTCAATTCAATTCAGAATGGGGACCATGCCCCAAAGATTTGGTGTGAGATTCGCTGTCATTTCTACAAAACAACAGCGATTTTCGGCAGTCTCCAGAGTGAGAGCAGCATCACGTAAAAGTTCATCACGTATCTTATCATTGAGAATTCCATAAACCAGTCTGTCTCGTATCAGACTATCGCACAAATTGTCAAACTTGCAGGTGAACCTCTGTCGCACAAGTGTAGCATTTCTTGCGGTTGCAAGGGAAAGTGCCTGGGGAGGGGGTGGTTCGGGTGGGAAGGGACAAATTGACCAGGGAGTTACGGAGGGAGCGTTCTCTGCGGAAAGCAGACAGGGGAGGAGATGGGAAGTTGTGGTGAGTGGTGGGATCACGTTGGAGGTGGCAAAAATGACGGCGGATACCCCTACTTCCTGTGAGGACTCCATCCCCTACTCCCAATTCCTCCGTCTACACCGCACCTGCTCCCAGGATGAGGTGTTCCACACCAGGGCATCGGAGATGTCCTCATTCTACTTAACAAGCTCAGACACCTATGTAGATTGTTATCTGTTCCTATGTAGAAATTGTGATTCGTTTTAGTTGCTCCAAGTAAGAGATTGTTCAAAAGCTGTTCAGATGATTTATGATAATCCTATATTCCATTGGTTTATTACTGACAACGGAAATTACACACATTTATTATTTTATATTTCACCCTTAACACTATTAAGTGGCCATATATTTCATCTTTTCTTAACTTAGGTGATTTATATCAATAACACTCCTTCATCATTTATGTCTATTAATTGTGAACTTCTATTCCTAGTCCCTGACTCATTTTAAACATTTATCAATAATATGCTGTACAAGCATATGAAAGATGCTCAATTTTTTGGGTTTCAGCAATTTGCCTCACTGGTCTTCTTAATAATTTGATATAAACTTCATTAATAATGTCATTCTAAATTCTTAATAATTAGATATAAAACTTCAATATGTTTTTACAGATTAAGAATGTGCTCAATTCTATCAGAAACTAGAACTGGCCTGAGAGAATATCCAGACATTTTATTGTTATTGGCCTTTGGGACTACAGACAAAATTCAAATCCAAATTTCCAATAATTTTCAAGGATATCAAGCGGTTCCTAATACATAGTGGTTCTAACATAGCATGTAACCACCAGTAAATGAACAGTAGTTAGATTACCATTTTCCAAACCTGTAGGCCCATGAAATTCTAACAGAGCAAAGTATTGAGAAATATCAACAGTGTATTTGTGCTTTACCAAGCACATTAAAACGGTTCATGTATAAATCTGCAGAGGAGATTCTGCATCATGCTAGTTATATTGGATAAAAGCAGATTTTATTTTTGATATCTGTCACATATTTGGCATCTAAGTGTGCTATTTCTGATTTCAGAACAATAAACAGCTCATTGGTGTGATTTCATTTAAATAATATATTTATAAATGCACAGTTCAGTTTAGTTTAGTTTAGATTAAAGATACAATTGAGTCTGCAACGACCAGTGACCCCGACACACTAACATTACAATCTACAATTTTACCAAGCCAATTAACCTACAAATCTGTACGTCTTTGGAGCGTGGGAGGAAACTGGAGCTCCTGGGGGATACCCAGGCAGGTCATGGGGAGAATGTACAAACTCGATATTGGCAGCATCTGCAGTCAGGATGCAAACCTGGGTCTCTGGTGTTGTGAGGCAGCTACTGCACTGCTGCCCAGTGTTAATAAATATCATTAGAATAGTCTTCATAGGCTCACCAGCTTATTTTGGTGATGGTGGGTTTAATATATGAGGAGAGCTAATGTCTATAGTCTCTCCAACTCAAAGAATGTGTGGTGATCTCAGTGGCACTGAGTATATGGATATCTGATGCATCTCTGGACTGGAAGGTGTTGAATTATTGGCCACAACCTCAAAACTGCTCTTATCAAGCAACTGAACCATCCTACCAACAATTGGAGAGCAGTCCTGAGCTACTCTCTACCTCATTGGAGACCCTTGGACTATCTTTGGTTGGACTTTACTGGACATTATCTTGCACTGAATGTTATTCTCATTATTCCTTTCATCAGGCATCTGTACACTGCAGATGGCTTGATTGTAATCATGTGCTGTCTTTCCACTGAACTGGTTAGCACGCAGCAAACTGTACCTCTGTACCCGTGACAATAAACTAAACTCAAAACAAGGGGTCAACCAATTCAAGACAACGATCAAAGAGAATAGTGAATCGTTGGAATTCTCTGCCCACTAATCTCTCAAGATTAGTCACTGAATATATTCAAAACAGAAGTTAAGGCAAGGGATATGGGGTTTGAGTAGGGAATTGATGCAGAAATTATTTTAAAAGATCAGCCAAGTATTTATTGAATGGTGGAGAAGACACACAAAGCTCCTATGTCCTTATGATACAGAATTGGGTGAGGATAGAATTAAATGAAGGGGAATGTCATTTCAGAAACATTCTGATGGAATGTTTTTATCGGTTTCTACATGAGAAATCCTGTCTCACTAATTTGATAGATTTTTTGAAGAGATAACTAAGAAGATTGATAAGGGCAGTGTGGTAGACATTGTCAACATGGACTTTATCAAGGTCATTGAAAAGGTACCGCATAGTAATCTGGCCTGGAAGATAGAGCATTTGGGATCCAGGAGAGCAAGCTAAATGGAAATAAAATTGATTAAAGGTAAGAAACAGAAGGTGCTGGTGGAGGATTATTTTTTTTCAGATTGGAGGCCGGTAACCAGTGGTGTACCACAGGGTTTGGCGCTGAATGTAGGTGATTATGGTTAGTAAGTTTGCAGATGTGTATAAAATTGGTGGCATAGTGGATAGTGAAGAAGGTTATCTATGATTTCAATGGGATCTTGATCAACTGGGCCAATGGGCTGAGAATGGTAGGTGAGGCTTAATTCAGATAAATGTGATGTGTTACATTTTGGTAGGACAAACCAGGGCATGACAAATGTTAGGGGCTTAGGGAGTGTTGTAGAACAGACAGACCTAGGGGTGCAGGTACATAGTTCTATGAAGGTGGCCACCAAAATGGACAGGGTGTTGAAGAAAGCATTTGGCACACTTGCCTTTACTGGTCAGGGCATCGAGTATGGGAGTTTTAGACGTCATGTTACAGATGTAAAAGTTATTGCAAAATTACATATAGTTCTGGTCATCCTGTTACAGTAAGAGTGTCCTAAATGAATGTCATTAAACTGGAAAGGGTACAATACAGATTTCAAGGGATGCTACCAGGTCAGGAAAATTTGAGCTATAAGGTGAGACTGGATGCCGAGTCATTTTTCCCTGGTGTGTAGGAGATGAAGAGGTGATCTTGTAGATATGTATATGTAATTTTATATATATATATATATATATATAAAATTATGATGGGTCTAGAAAAGGTGAACAGTCACAGTCTTTTCCCCAGTATAGGGCAGTCAAAAACTATAAGGTTTAGGTGTAAGGTGAGAGGGGAAAAGTTTAACAAGGATTGAGGGGCAATTTTCTTATATAAAGGATGGTGCAGACATGGAATGATCTGCCATAAGAAGTAGTAAAGATGGGAATAATTATAACATATAAAATATACTTGCACAAAAATATGGATGGGAAAGGTTTCGAGGGATATATGCAAGGCACAGGCAAGTGGACCAGCTTGATTAGGCAATTTGGCTGGTGTGGACAAGTTGGCCCGAAGGGGCTGCTTCTGTGCTGTGTAACTCTGACTATATGACACTAGGAATGAGTATGAATTTATTTTATTTATCGCACTAACATCTTTTGCCCGTAACTGCAAATCTTCTCCAGAATGTCTGTGGGCATAAAGGATGTAATTTTAATGAGATACTCTGTCATCCTAGTTAAATTGAGGAAAAGAAACATTAATTAAACTTAAAATATCGATGAAAGAATATTCTGTTCAATACCTCTGGTTATTGGTGAACATTTTAATTCTCAGTGGAGGAAACCTATTGAGCTTGCTTATCACAAGTGGTTGGATTGTGAGTAATGTGCAGAAAACAACTCATTTGGTGCATTTTAGGGAGAGCATCTCGGGAAAAGTCCATGTGCCCAATCCTTACGGGATTGTTCTACAGAGACAGAGAGTTAACTATTGGAAGCAAATATGACCAGAAATCAAGCCACATAGCATTGCAACCCTGCCTTTACACAGCTATCACAATTCAAAGTTGATTTTAGCTGCAGTAAATTGGTTTTGTAATTGTTTTTGGGTGATAAAGCACCGTTCAAAGGTTTAGTTTAGTTTAGTTTAGAGATAGAAACAGGCCCTTTGGCCCACAAGCCTGCACCGACCAGCAATCCCTACACATTAACACTATCCTACACACACTAGGGACAATCTACCATTTTACCAAGCCAATTAACCTGCAAACCTCTATGCCTTTGGGGTGTGGGAGGAAACCAGAGCACCCGGAGAAGACCCACGCAGTTCATGGGAAGAACATACAAACTCCATACAGACAGCACCTATAATCAGGATTGAGCCTGCAAAGTCAGCCTCGGATCTCAGCTATGGTAACAGATCTGCCGGAGTTCCAGAGCCTCAGCCGCAGTGAACAACTTCGACCTGCCGATCAGCCGCCTCACCACATTTTAGGCAGGGACATCAAGTGCGCTCTTGTAATTTTGTCTGGATTAAAGGATGTGCCGGACCAGTAGTTGTCGGAAAATTGGTGGTGGTCCTGTATCTGTTTTAGAAATAAGAAATAAATGCTTCCCAGGTCAACAGATATTTTGACAGTATTATTTTGCAATGAATGTCACGATGTTCTGATGCATATTAAATGTAATAATGTTTGTAACACCTATTATCAGTAGAGTGTCGTCACTCTAACATGACTAAACTAGAATGATGAATTTCCATTTTCAAGGATGCCAATTTTAGAGACCATATGCTGCAATGTCAAACTCTGCATTGAATCAATACTAAAATCCCTTCCCATCCTGTCTGTGCCGCCTGTTTCCAGAGGGGCAGGAGATGTGAAGCCACTTGTGGAAGAGGTTCATTACCAATTAAGGTAAGCAGTTCAACAAAGTTCATTATCATTGACAATCT
The DNA here is from genome assembly GCF_028641065.1 of Leucoraja erinaceus. Lineage (NCBI taxonomy): Eukaryota > Metazoa > Chordata > Chondrichthyes > Rajiformes > Rajidae > Leucoraja > Leucoraja erinaceus. The sequence continues at coordinate 25,652,715 of NC_073397.1, read as the reverse complement.
CAGTATGATATTGAGTTTATATGTGTGCAGTTGTCCATGCATGTTAGAGGAATATTTCCAATTGTTATACGAGTCCCTGAAGCTTATTTAATAATGTTACCAGTTGTCTTTGTCCAAACTTCATGCACCACATGTTCTGTCGCCTGTAGGTTTGTATTGAGGCTCTCTAGAGGAGTAAATAAATCCACTGTCAATGTCCACCATGGGCATCCAAGAGACAAAGGGCCTTCAATAGAAGCATCTCAGCAGGAAAGATAACTTACAATGAAACATTGCAGACCCATAATTGGCCACATAGCGATAGCTTAGAATATTGTTTAATTCATTGATTCTCCACATCTTGAATAGATTCTTATTTATTTTTCTGCAGATAAGCATGATATGACCTTTGATGGGAACTCCACTCTTTCACTTCTATTCTTACCAAAACTCTAGACATAAGGAGAGCAGAATTACCCATCAGAGGTTAATTTTCGAAGGTAGACACAATATGTTGGAGTAACTCAGCAGGACAGGCATCATGTCTGGAGAGAAGGAATGGGTGACGTTTCGGGTCGAGAACCTTCTTCCTTTGTTTTCCTTTGGTATTCTCACTGCCAACAAAGGGAGCCTACAAACGCAGACAGTTAAGATTAAATGTTGTCATTCTTTATATATATAGAGCTATGATTTTTATTCTCATGAATTGAGCTGTTGGTTATGTAACTGATATTGTTTTATTTGGAGAAACCACACATTGTGTTTAATTTATAGATATGGTAATGGACTATAAGCCCGTGTGTGTGTCACGTCATTGGTTGGGAAACTATTGGAGAGAATTCTTAAAGATAGGATTTACTCCCATTTGGAAAAGAATGGGCTAGTTTGGGATAGCCATTAAGTTTTTGTATACAGCAGTATGTGTCTCAATAACTTAATCACATTTTCTGAGGAGGTGACAGAGGAGATTGATGAAGGTAGGGTGATGGATGTTACATGCATGAATGTTACTAAGGCTTTTGATAAGGCACCTCATGGTAGGCTGATCCAGAAGATTAAGATGTAGGGGATTCGCAATGACTTAGTTGTATAGAAGACAGTGGGTTGTGGTAGAATGTAAATATTCTGGCTGGAGGTTTGTGATCAGTGGAGTTCCGCAGGGATCTCATGTTTATGATAGATACAATTGATCTAGATGTAAATGTAGATGGGTTGGCGACTAAGTTTGCTGATGAAGAAGGCTGTCAGAAGATACAGCAGGATATAAATCAGCTGCAGAAATGGGCGGAATAATGGCAGATGGAATTTAACCCGAGCAAGTATGAGATGTTGCACTTAGAGAGGTTGAATGTATGCAGAAAGTATACAAATAATGGCAAGACCCTTAACAGCATTGATGGGCAAGGGAATCTTGGAGTCCAGTTTCATCGCTCACTGCAGGTGGCAGTGCAAGTAGATAGTCAGAATCAGAATAGTCAGAATAGTACTTTATTTGCCAAGTATGTTTTGCAACATACGAGGAATTTAATTTGCCAAGTCAATCATACAAATAAAAAGCAACAGAACACCCGGAATACATTTTAACATGAACATCCACCACAGTGACTCCTACACATTTCTCACTGTGATGGAAGACAAAATAATTCAAGTCTTTCCCTTTGTTCCCCCGTGATATTGGGCATCAAGCCCTCCGTTGACAGGATGACCTTCACTCCCATAGCTGGCGGCATTTGGGCACTCCGCGTCGAGGCGATCAGCTCCTGCATCGGGGGAATGTCAGATCCCCCGCGTCGGGGCTGGTCGAACCTTCCGCGACGTTGGCACTTCCCGACTTGGCCTCTCCCGAGACTGCGAGCTCTTGATGGTAAGTTCACAGGCCACGGTTGGAGCTCTGATGTTAAGTCCGCGTCCTGCGGTGGGACTCATGACAGTCCGAGTAGGCCTCCAGCTCCATCGATGGTAGGGCACAGAATGCCCGGGGAATGCAATGTGAAAATCAATCACATCTCCAACAAGGTAAGAACCTGAAAAAAAGTTTCCCCCATCCTCTCCTCCTCACCCCACATAAAACAAACTGCAGAACATTAAAACAAACTTTTAACAAACACTAAAAAAATTTAAAAAATTAAGAAAAACAGACTGCCAGCGGAGCAGCCATCGTACGGTGCCCCTGGTGGTAAACTCCAGGCATAAAGCACCTGAGATCAGCATTAAACCTGGGTCTCTGGCACCGTGAGACACCAGGACTACTGTAGATGTTAATTACCATTATGTGCTGGTAAAGAAGGCAAATGGTATGCTTGCCCTCATTGCCGGGGGCACTGAGTATTGGAGTCAGGACGTATTGATGCAGCTCCATAGGACTTTAGTTCGGTCACATTTGTAGTTGCTTGCAGTTCTGGCCGCCTCATTACAGGAATGATGTGGAAGCTTTGGAGAGCTTGCAATGGAGGTTTACTGGAAAGCTGCTCAGATTAGTGGGTTTTACTATAGTGAGAGGTTGAATAGACTTGGATTGTTTCCTCTGGAAAATTGGTTGAGGGGAGACTTGATAGACGTATATAAAATTATGAGAGGCTTTGATAGGATAGACTGTCAGAACTTCATTGCCAGGGTTGAAATGTCCAACACCAGAGGGCATAGCTATAATGTGAGAGGGTGTAAATAGAATGGAGATGTGCGAGGCTAGTTTTCTACATTGAGGGTGGAGGCCTGGAACACATTGCCAGGGATGGTGGTGGAGGCAGATACAATAGTAGCATTTGGGAAGCTCTTATGGATTTAGGAAGCCCATGGATTTGCAGGGAATGGAGGGATATGGATCACTTGCAGGCAGATGAGATCAGTTCAACTAGGCATCTTGTTCGGCACAAACATTGTGGCCGAAGGGCTTGTTCAGGTGCTGTTCTATTCTATGCTCTATGGAAACAGGCTCTTTGGCATAGTGAGTCCACACTGACCATTGATTACCCATTCACATTAGTTCTATGTTATTCCCGCTTTCTCATCCACTCTCTATGCACTTGGGGTCATTTACCGAGGCCAATTAACCTAAAAAGCGGCACAGTTTTGGGATGTGGGAGAAAACGGGAACACCTGGAGGAAACTCATATGATCACAAGGAGAAGGTACAAACTCGAGGCAGAAAGTACTCAACATTAAACCTCAAGTCTCTGGCACCCTGAGGCACCAGCACTACCGTAGATGTTAGTTACTATTATGTGCTGGTGGTGAAGGCAAAGGATACAGGGTGTAATATATTCCAGTCCTACAGGCTTTTCAGAAAACTTCTCCCAAACTCATGAACTCTTACCACCAATAGGACAAGGACAGCAGTCTGTGAACGGGAAGAATGGCTTGCTATGAAATGGGCTTGCCATCATATTTCTTTCACGAAGCTTCTGCTTCTCTGACTATTCAATGTTTTCTTCCAAACCTCCATGATGAGGTCTCTTTGTAAGGGAAATTTGTTAAATAGTCTGTATTTAATTCCTCCCCATGTGGCACTTAAGATGGACTATATTGCTGCAGTGACTTGATCTGCCTATAACTTGTCAACAGTCCACTTACCTATGATTCTACTGGTTGCGGACTGTATCACCGATATTTTGCTCAGTCAAACTCCAGGAAAGCTGAACAGGTGCCATCAACCATGACTGCAAAGGATATCTGTGACCTTCCTGCAAGTATGCTCAGCCATGGATATGACATGATGTCTCAGTGGATGGCCTTCAATTTACTTCACCATGGCATCTGCCAAAAAAGCAATCATTCTCTTTCAGGATAAAACTCTGCCACTCGCATGATACCTTAAAAATGAAATAAGAATGTATCCGTTTGTGTCGTTTTTCTGTGCAGTGTATGTATGCTTAATGTATTTTTGCCTCTATCAGTGATAATCTGGATGGTGTAAAGTCTCCTGCAAGATAGGGAAATGTGCAGATCCTACGCATAAAATTCCCCACCTTACAATGCTTCCTTCATTGAGGAACAAGTAGTGTTAAGTAGGTCCCGGTGAGTAGGGCGAATGCCTCTGATGGAGTAGCCGCCCGTTAGGCTCGGCTCGCCCACGGCAGACTCCGGACTCGGTATCGACTGTACCCGTGCCGCTGTGAGCAACTGTCGTTGAGCAAGGAGGGACCCGATGTGGGTGTTCGCACGGAACAAAGGGGAACCCGATGGGGGGGGGGGAGGGGGGGGGAGAAGCCACTGTCACGTGCGGCGGCGGGCAGTAGATGGGACTGTCAGTGCCAAAACGGGGCGATATTTTTCATTCAGCCCATCATGTCTACCGCCATTTAATCAGGGTTTAATCTATTTCTCCCTCCTAACCCCATTCTCCTGCCTTCTCCCCATAACCTCTGTCACCCGTACTAATCAAGAATATACCTATCTCTGCCTTAAAAATATCCAGCAACTTGACCTCCACGGCCTTCTGTGGCAAGTAATTCCACAGGTTCACTATCCTCTGATGAAATAAATTTCTTCTCATTTCCTTCCTAAAAGAACATGCTTTAATTCTGAGGCTATGACCTCTAGTCCTAGACTCTCCCACTAGTGGAAACATCTTCTCCACATCCACTCTATCCAAGCCTTTGTGCATTGCCTAGATGAGGTCTGCTGTATGATTTTACTGTACATGTGCCAATAAAGTATCATTGAATCAAATTGGTACAGCAAGCCCATGAACTACATTTGTAAATGTTATATATGGACCTAAAAGTCAGAAATCTTCACTAATTTTGTTTCTTTTTGTCGCATTCTTTTTGTTACTCAGGTAAATTGAGATAGGTGTGCGTAAGAGCAGTTTTGTTCTATCAAGGAAAAGTGGCTGTTCTTGCCCTTCCACAAGATATCCATCTACCACTGGAGATGCTCTCCTCAAAACATCCATCGTTGTTACTACGCATGGGATATAAAAGAATAACTTCCACTGGTGTCTTCATTCATTCTTCAGATGAGAGCAGATTGGAAATATATGTTTCTTAACATTTGTACTTGTTTAGGGAATAATGAAGATAGACATAAAATGCTGGAGTAACTCAGCAGGACAGGCACCATCTCTGGAGAGAAGGAATGGGTGATCTTCTTCGGACTGCTGGGAATTACAGACTATGTTGCTGCTATTACTGGGAATGATGAAACTGGAGGCTACAATTCTCAAAGGCTGTGAAGGACCATTATCTATGGGCAGATCTTCAGGTTACACATCCATGTTTTGACCACTCTAACTGTAGAGAAGAACATCACCATGAACCTCATAGCCTCATGATTGTTTCAGATAGTCGCTGATGGAGATGTTGCCTCCAATGTGTCACAGTTTACAACTCACCATGAAATATCACAGATACTCTCTTTAGAAATATAGTGTGCAAACAAGTACATCGGCCCACCTAGTCTGCATTGACCAACGATCACCCCGAACACTAGCACTACCTTACACACAAGTGAACATTTAACATTTCGCCGAATCCAATTATCCTGCAAACATGTACATCGTTTGCAGTGTGGGAGTAAACCAGAGCACTCAGACAAAACCCATGTGGTCACAGGGAGAACATACAAACTCCGTACAGACACCACCCGTAGTCAGGATCAAACTCGGGTCTTTGGCGCTGTAAGGCAGCAACTCTACCGCAGCGCCACTAGGCCGCCCAAAGGAAATAAATGTCCATTTCCTTTTCCTTGCGTAGTGAGCATCAGGAAGTGTGTGGACAAGGCTGCTCAAAGAAGAAACTATGCTCCACTAAAGTTGATGCTTAGGGCTTCCCTTATGAACCTAGACCTCATTATCATTAACAAATGTGAATTGTTTCAAAGGCGAAAATGATCTGTGACCACTGACATACGCAGTTGTTCGGTGTTTAACTCCTTAACCTCCAGGCAGTTTGCAGTGTCTCCTCTTTTAGAGCTGCAGCAGCTTCCAGATAGAAGGTAATTGGAAGACAAAGAATTCCCATCCATCTGTGGTTACTCCCTCTAGTTTGTGTTCCTGGATTTGCTGGTGTTGAATCCCAACCACAAACATCAAGGGCAACAATAGTGTCTACTGTCAGCATTTTATATCTAATTCCATTGTATGGACTACTTAGAGTGTACCCTTGCTACCCTAGCACAGCTCAACAGATCTGATTGTTGACATTTGCTTCATCCTGAACCATCAGCCTTGCCCACTGTGCAGCAAGAGGAGGAGGAAGAGAAGCGGGTGAAGGAGGAAGTGGAGAAGAAGGAAGAAAATGGATGATGATGAAGAAAGGCAATCAATAAACATGTTCTCAGGAATAGTCAAACTGTACTGAGGATCCGGTTTGAAACCTCATCCATTACAACAGTGCTAACAGAAGCATTCTCTGCAAAATATTCTATGCCAGTAGTGAATGACAAATAGTATTAACATAATGCGAAAATAGTGTTGCTTATGCAATTATCATTTCCAAACGCTGTAGGCCATATTATTTCCATTTGACAATCAATGGCCTAACATGATCTTCTTTACCGTGCAGGCATTAGAAAATGATTTGTTCCAGATAAAGACACAAAATGCTGGAATAACTCAACGGTTCAGGCAGCATCTCTGGATAACATGGAGAGGTGACGTTTTGAGTGGGGATCCTCCTTCTTCGGACTGATTTGTTTCAGATGTTTCATTGTTGTGGGCACATTGGAAGTTATGTACGCTGCTGAGAGGTCCACTCAACTCCTCACTCCACTATCTTAAGGGCACATCAAGGATTGCAGATTGCTTTTTCTTGCAGTGCAAAACACCATGCAACATTAAGTACCCATGCCCATGGCTCCCCGAAAATAGCAACATTAATAGATATAGTTACAAAGAAGGTGTATGGTAAGCCTGGCTTCATCGGTCGAGGCATTGAGTATAAGTGCTAGGTAGTCATGTTGCAGCTTTATAAAACTTTGGTGAGGTCACATTTTGAGTCTTGTGTGTGTTCTGTTTCCCACATTAGAAGAAGGATGTGGAGTCTTGAAGAAGGGGCAGAAGCTTTTGCAGGATAGTCATAGTCATATAGACAGAAACAGGCTTTTCAGCCCAACTTGTCCATGCCGGCCAAAATGCCCTATCTACGCTTGTCCCACATGCCCGCACTTGCCCTAAATCAATCTAAAACCATGTACATTGTCGGCCAAATAGGCTGTCCCTGCACTGCACTATTCTATGTTCATCATGACCACCCTTAAGCTCTTCCTAATATTTCTCCGCACTTTTGCATGAATGCAGTACTCGTGTGTCACAGACAAAATGAATGGGAGAAAAATATCAAGGCTATTCTTCATCGCTGTCAGACTTGGCACACACAAACTCAAAAATAATAACCGCTTCAAAAATTACTCAGGGTTACAAAATGTGCAGAAACAATTACACCGTATCCTGATGAGGTGTGAAATCGCTCACATTATTCATCATTCCCGAGCCTGACACAAGCATTGATTGAGAACAATAAGAAATATAACTCTGAGACATTTCCATGATTTATTTTAAATACCCTGAAGGTTAATACATTCCAAATGAATTCAAAAATTAATGACTAGCAAAGATATATGAAAGACATATTAACCGTGAACCCAGGCTGCATTTAAGCAATGTTATTATCACTTGGTGGCTTGGATCTTCATAGGAAAAATGCTGAGAAGAATTGTAATATCACTTGATGCAAAATAAGAACTATACTGGGATACTTTTTGACAAGCTACCATTATTGCCATCTCATTTACTTCAACAGTTTTAAAATCTGAATTTCATACTTTTATTTTTACCACATCATAGTTTTCAAATTATATTACGTTCCATACCAAACACATTAATTCCAGATAGTCCCAAAAGCAAAAATGAAGTCATATTTCTATTAGGGTTTATTAAATCGCCTTGCCTTTTTATTTGTTTCACAACTGTATTTCTGCCCTGCGTTAATCCAGATATTTTCCCACCATCATTTATTATTAAAAAGACATAATTATTGAATCAACTAAAACACTTGACTTTTCATATGGGCCCAATTCAAAACCGTGCATGTAAACAAAAAACACTGGTGCGCATAAATATGAAAAGTGTGTGGAAAATCCCTTTGGCCCGTCAAGAATATTTTGTTCGGGTCAAGGCAAAATTGCATCACATTCACCAAAAAAATCAAAGCAATAGCATCTTGTATCCCTTCGTTATCACCTTGCCCCCCGACAACAATGGGCCATTGTGGGCTCCACCTTTCCTGAGCCACCAATGCAGGCTCTGCTTTGTTCTGTACCATCCCATACCTCTAGATTCCACCTCCCGGACACTCAGTCAGATGAAAGGTCTTAACCCAAAACATCATCTATTTATTTTCTCCTGAGATGCTGCCTGAACCATTGAGTTACTCCAGCATTTTCTGTCCATATTTGGTCTAAATTAGCATCTGCAGTTCCTTCTTACTCATCTTGTTTTTGTTTTATTCCACAGACGGGGTTTCCACAGAAAACCCTTAATGCCTTAAAAAATGAGTAAGATCATTGCTAACTCACTCAAGTTCTTCTCGTAGGATATGTTGACTCTGCAGTGCAGTCTGAAGGTCAGAAAACTATCCAGTGGCTTTACTTTGATGAGAAGGGAGAGAAATACAATTTTGTCAATGTGGAAGAGTGAGGAACAGTGAGAAATAAACTGCAGATAAACTACAAATACGTTGGAAGCAGAAAGCCCAGACAATGAATCCCAATAGCCTAACCCAGGTCTTATTGAGTCTGAAGAAGTGGCCTGACCTGAAACGTCACCCATCCTTTTTCTCCACAGATGCTGACTGATCCACTGAGTTACTCCAGCAATTTGTGTCTACCTTTGGCATAAACCAGCATCTGCAATTCTTTTCTCCACTCTTATTGTATGTGACCTGAAATGCACAGCCAGGGTTTGTAATGGAGGCAGATATGATAGTGGTATTTAAGAGGCTTTAAGTTAGGCACATGGATATGCAGAGAACAGAGTGATATGGATCACATGTAGACTGAAGAGATTAGTTTACTTTGGCATCATGTTCGGCTGAAGTGCCTGTTCTAATGCAGTACTGTTCTATGCTCTGTGTATAACATATGCACGAGTTGCTGTTTGCCAGCATACAATTGACAAATGATCTGAAACCCTACTATCTCCAAGAGATTAGTTAATGCTCACCAGTTTAATGAGAGTGGCTCACAGCCTACTTCCCAAGAGACTACAACTGGCGACAAGAATAGTTAAAACACCCGATGCGTATCAGGTCCAGAAGGGGAAAAAAAAGTTTTAAAGAAATTCTTCAAAAAATCTGCCAAGGATTGATGATTGATTACATTGAAAAAACAAGCTGAAAACTTTGCAGTCACGGAAAAAAGAATGGTTGCAATGTCAAAGAGTTCCTTAGAGCATACGGAGTCAGTAAACCTTTAATCTCACGCTCAGTCAGTGACAGTTAAAAAAAACAGTGATGGAGGGCTAGTGAAAAGTAATGAAAAGTAACAAAGGGCACAAGAGAATTAACTACAAGAGAATTGAACATAGTGCAGAGAAACCCTGAGTGCAGCAATGTAAATGTATAATCAAGAAATTGAACAACATGTTAATTCAAGCATAACTGGATAATTAAGAGGCATAGAAGTGTACAATTGAGCATACATATAGTGAGAGAAGAGAAATGTTTGTTAATGTAAATAACATCTTGGAAGTGGAAGATTCTTTTGTGAAGGTGCAAGCAAACAGAAGAGAGAATAATAAGATTCATAGTGGCTCGAAGCCTGTCAAGGACAATGTGGATAGAGGCGGGGTGGGAGTCAATGATGAGCTGGAAGTGAGAAAGGACTAGGACCTCGCCTCCAGCTCTTCACCCACCCCTCTCCACCACCCCTTACTTTCAGTCTGAAGAGGATCCCAACCCAAAATGCCTCCCGTCCTTTTTCTCTAGAGCTGCTACCCGACCCCTTGGGTTACACTAGCACTTTATGCCTATCTTTGGTATAAACCAGCATCTGCAGTTCGTTGTTTCAGTGAAATCAGAAAGTTACACGTTTGGTATGAAGAATTAAAGAGCAGGAAAAATAGTCAGAGCCAATACAGTTACAATAAAGGTTTTGTCTAGAATTGGTAAATGTTGTGAATTCTAAATGGTACACAGTGCAATGCTAGAGTAACTCAACTGAACAGGCAATATCTCTGGAGAGAAGAAATAAGTGATGTTTCGGGTCGAGACCCTTCTTCAGACAGATCAGTCTAAAGAAGAGTCTCGACCCGAATTGTCACCCATTCCTTCCCTCCCAAGATGCTGCCTGTCCCGCTGAGTTACTCCAACATTTTGTGTCTATCTTCAATTTAAACCACCATCTGCAGTTCCTTCCTACACACTGTGCTATAGGTTTGTGTGGGTTAAACTTTGAATGGACTCGGTCCAAATCGTTCAGCACTTTGCCTTATGTTTTATGCAGTTTGCAATCTCTATGGAAATGGCAGTAAAATCTATAATATAAAGATATTTTATACCTCACTGGCTACAAACATGACAGTGGCCCGTCACAAGAAGGGTGCAGATTTTGAAACAAATCCAATTGCAGCCACTCATTACAAGTCTGTTTCTTTAAAGAGACAAAGTGTTATGGATGAGTTCATAATCATGCATACTTATGGCAAGCGATGTTGACTCTCTTTTCTACATTTCATTGAGCATATCTGTATGCCTGCAAAAAAATTGTGAAGAACTCCTGCCAATTCTGGGTAAAGTGTTTCAGATGGCAGCACTGGTCACTGCTTGAACTGCTTGGTTGAGGGTCTTTTAGTTCAGAGACCAGCAAATTCATGCCAAACATCGACCACTGTTCACACTCATTCTATGTTATTAGATTTTCTCACACACTCTCAACACATTAGGGGAAATGTACAGAGGCAAATTAACCAAGAGGTTCTACTGCAGTTGTACAGGGTCTTGGTGAGACCACACCTGGAGTATTGCGTACAGTTTTGGTCTCCAAATCTGAGGAAGGACATTATTGCCATAGAGGGAGTGCAGAGACGGTTCACCAGACTGATTCCTGGGATGTCAGGACTGTCTTATGAAGAAAGACTGGATAGACCTGGTTTATACTCTCTAGAATTTAGAAGATTGAGAGGGGATCTTATAGAAACTTACAAAATTCTTAAGGGGTTGGACAGGCTAGATGCAGGAAGATTGTTCCCGATGTTAGGGAAGTCGAGGACAAGGGGTCACAGCTTAAGGATAAAGGGGAAATCCTTTAAAAACGAGATGAGAAGAACTTTTTTCACGCAGAGAGTGGTGAATCTCTGGAACTCTCTGCCACAGAGGGTAGTTGAGGCCACTTCATTGGCTATATTTAAGAGGGAGTTAGATGTGGCCCTTGTGGCTAAGGGGATCAGGGGGTATGGAGAGAAGGCAGGTACGGGATACTGAGTTGGATGATCAGCCATGATTATATTGAATGGCGGTGCAGGCTCGAAGGGCCGAATGGCCTACTCCTGCACCTAATTTCTATGTTTCTATGTTTCTATGTAACCTCCACATCCCTAGTTCTTCAGGACGTGGGAGGAAACTGAAGTACCCGGAGAAAACCAATGCAGTCACAGGGAGAATATGCAAACTCCACACCGACAGAACCTGAGATCAGGATCAAACCCAAGTCTCTGGTGCTGTGAGACCTTTTTCATAGATTTTATATAATATAACCACCTTCTCAGCTTCAGAACTCAAAATTGCTGCTAAAAGCAGCAATGTCAACCCCTTCACAGGATGGAAATGTATCCAATAAATAAGAACAGAGAGAGCATGACATTGACGTTGATTCAGATATTAAAAAACTATACTTGTAATGCATCAGTGATTTTCATGGAATAGCTGTTAAACAACAAAACTTTAAGATTAAGGCACTGATAAACAAGAAATCACTGGATACAGGATCAGATTGTTTTATCATGAGCGTGAGACACCCATTGGCAGGAATTTTTGCCAATTACCTATGAAGAAAATCAAAATTACGCAAGAGAGGGAGTGTTTCATTGTGTTTTCTACCAACAACGGAATGATGACATTCTTACTTGCTGCAACGTAACAGACCCGTTGATGCAACAACACAGATAATATATAATAATCAAAAACACAATAAATTAATAGCCGTAATACATAGTAACCATAAAAGTGAAGAAAATGAAGTCCATAGTGGAACCAAAGACGATCATGGTTGCTGAGATTGGTGTTGTGTTGTGTTCAATTGCCTGATGGATGCTGGGAGGAAGCTATTCTTGAACCCGATGGTCATGGCTTTCAAGCTCCTGTACCGTCCTCCCAATGGCAGTAACACAATGGTGTGATGATGTTGGCTGCCTTTTGGGGCTGTGCCTCTTATAGACCCCTTTGATGATGAGGAAGTTAGTATCTGTGATGGACCGGACAAAGCCTACTACACTCTGTTGCCTCTGTCCTTCCTGAGTGTTTGAGTTACCGATCCATGCCGATGTAACCAATCAGTTTGCTCTCCACATGTGGAAGTTTGTTAGTGTATTTGGTAACTTACCTAATCTCCGCAATCTTCAAAGGAAGTAATGATATTGATGTGTTTCCTTTGCAATTTCATCAATATGCTGGGCCTGGGACAGATCTTCAGAGATACGCATGACCAGTCATCCTGTAGATGAAGACAGGTTCATGGTTTCCTGGCTTTCCATTCCAAAGGTCAATAATGAGCATTGTGGTCTTGCTAATTTTGAGTACACATTGTTGTTCTGGTGCCATTGATTCAGATTATCCATCTTCTTCCTGTACCCTAACTTATTGCTATTGTATGTCCAATGGTGCCCTTTCTGCACTGTTTCTATTTAATGGTCATCATTTACCTTCCTGTGTATTTTATCTCTAAGGTCTATAGTCTAAAGTAGAGTCTGAAGGACTTCAGTTTGGTGGTGGATTTTGAAACAATGTTACAAAAGAGTTATGCTTCCATGCTGCACAGGTCCATTGGTCTGTATGTCAAAACTGGCACGTGCTTTATAAGAAACTCAAACCACCCCTTTTATCTGACCCTATTGAGGAGTTCCAGTGGAAATATCATCTGGGTCATGTTGGTTTTGCACTATTATGATTCAGTTACATAGTATTATTGCTTTTAATTTATTGGATGATTGATAGTTGTACATTTAGTTTATTAGAGATACAGCATGGAAACATGCCCTTCGACCCACTGGGTCCATGCTGATCAATGATAACCCATACACTAGTTCTATCTTACACACGTGGGTCAATTTGCAGAAGTCAATTCACCTCCATACCTGCCCGTCTTTGGAATGTGTGAGGAAATTCGAGCACCCAGAGAAAACCCAAATGGTCACAGGGATAACCTGCAGACTCCATACAGACAGCACTGAAGGTCATGATCGAACCCGAGTCTCTGGCGCTGTGAGGCAGCAACTCTTCCACTGCGGCACGTTAATGGACTTGTAAAATTGCAGAAAGTACTAATGTAATTGTTTCATTGCAGTACATATGCCAATAAATACTTTTGATTCTTGACCTTAATTCAGTTGATATTGTTTGAATGTTTATGTGGCATCAAGCATGATGTTTTCTTCTATTCATGAATCCTTCTATTCTATCAAGTCTCTAGCAGTTCAGATAAAAAAATCTGGCTTCTTTGAAGTTTTCAAATGTTTGATGTTTGCATCTAACTGTATATTTTGATTTGGTTCAATTCTTATTTAAGTATTGGATAATGCCACATTCTACCAAGGAATCACTCCAGCAGAGATGTTGCTATATCACAGCCAAAATGCTAGTTTGAAATGGAAACCAGAGGGACAGCTATTAAAATAAAAAAACAAGATTAAGGTCTTCATAATAATGATGCAGAGGGAAAAGACAAAAAAAAGCATTATAAGCAACATAAGAAAAAGAGTGTTACAAGATGAACAATTTCTCATGCGGGAAGATGTGTAGGAAGGAACTGCAGATGTTGGTTTACACTGAAGATAGACACAAAATGCTGGAGTAACTCAGTGGGTCAGGCAGCATCTCTGGAGAAAAGGAATAGGAGTTATTGTGGGTCGAGACCCTTCTTCAAACTGAGATGGAAACTAGAGGTATGAAAAGGTACAAAACACAAATGAATGAAAGGTATGAAAAGAACAAATCAAAGCCAGCAATGATGATCAAGGAAAGATGGAGCCCAAAATGGTCTATTGTTGGCTGTGGAAAATATGGGCTGATGAATGGATACAAGCAGTAAAACCAAGCAGGACGGCAGTAAGACTAGGAGGATGGCTAGGTTGGGGGAGGGAGGGGGAGAGATGAAATGCAAGAGTTACTTGAAGTTGGATAAATCAATATTCATACTGCTGGGTTGCAAGCTGATTCTGGTGAGCAAGTAAAATATTACCATATAAAACCAAATCTATCCAAATGGAAGGAGAAGCTGAAAGTGTCCATGTTGACCAAATTATCACAACAAAACATATACCCAAGCGCAATGGAAAAATATACAACGACAAATTTATTTTAGAATGGATATAAATCAACTACTTAAGGGAAGACGCAGATCAACAGTGAGATGAATCAGCTTGTCACATCGTTCTCAACTGAAGAAGTAATGTAAACATTACTGAGCCAGATCGAGTTACAAAAGTCTAAGTATCAGACAGTGCCAGTTTATAGATTGAATGTGGAATTATTTTGCAAATTAGGAAAGCAGAACTCTTTAAAAATAGAAAAGGAGTGTAGTATGTTTGTATGAAATTGCAAAGGAAACATGCATGCAAATAAAGTAATTACTTAGTTGCAGTGTGACGTAAATGTAAATTGTGGTTATTGTTGCTCTTCCAAATAAGTGAAAATATTTGTTCTGATGTTCCTGGCATTCTCACATAGTCACATAGTCATACAGCACAGAAACAGGCCCTTCTGCCATCTTGTCCATGCTAACCAATATAGCCCTACCTAAACTAGTACTATTTGCCTGTGTTTGTCCCATATCAATTATAAATCATTGTGCCTGTATAACTGTCTATTAAATGGTGTTATTGCACTTGCTTCACAGATTGCCACCATCCTCTGTGTGAAAGATTTGCCCCTAAGGTGCCTATTACAACTTTTCCTTTTCATCTTAAACCCATGCTCTCTAGTTCCTGATTCCCCTACCCTGGGAAAAATACTCCAGCTTATCTATTCACATTATCTATTCCCATTATAATTTTATACACTTCCATGAGACCATCCCTCTGCCATATGTGATCCAAGGAATACATTCCTAGTCCATTCAACCTCTCCTTATGTGTCAGGCCCTTGAGTCCTGGCAACATCCTTGTAAATGTTCTCTGCACTCTTTCCAGCTTAATGGCATATTTCCTATAACAGGTTAACCAAAACTGAACACTATACGCCAAGTGGAGCCTTACCAATGTCTTGTACAACTGTAATATAATGTCCCAACTTCAATATACAGTTCCCTGACTGATGAAGGCCAGCATGCCAAATGCAATCTTCACCAACCATCTACCTGAATTGCAACTTTCAATTCAGGCTTAAAGGCAAATTATCTAAAGTTGGAGAATTTGATATTGACTGTTATCATCAGCATGAATGGCTTACACCTGCATCTATTTATTGGGTTCTTATCTCTGTTGAAGGGGGTTCTAATCTCCTAAATGAATCAACTCAACCGCTAGGGCTGGAAATGACTTATTGGGATGGTGAAAATCCTCCAGAGGTTTGATTCTGATAGAAGGTAGTGAAAAAGGTAAGCATAGGCTAAATGGAAAAAAAATTCAGCCACATGTATCCCATTATAAAGTGTAACAGCAATAATTAAATTCTCACAAAACCATCCTGATATCTCTTAGCTGTTGAGTTTCCCAAGGTGTTGGAAATATGGCTGATTAGGGCTAAAGCTTCAATGAAACCTGAGATTTGAAGCCTATCTTGAGAGGGTATTGTTTGCCTTTGCAAGTTGCTTCTAATCATACAGACACATTTTTTTTGGAAGAAAGCATTGCAAAGAACTGGGAATTCAATTATTGTATTAAATTATTGTGAGTATTTAATCATGAAGTCTGTACATTGCTTCTAACCAAATTAATCAAAGTACGTATGCAATAAAAGCACTTGCACTAGTCTCAAGAAATGCAAACAGTGATACAAAACCAATTAATTAACATGACATTACACATTCTCCGTTGGTTGAAGTGATGGATTGTATTGATACAAATGATAATAGATAGTATTGAATGCCAAGCACAATATAATTCCATGTGTGGATGGAATAGTAAATGGTGTGCTTCTCTATAATATATGGCCTTGATCACTCAAGAAGAGACATAGGAAGATGAGAACAGCATTAGAAAATGATGTACTTTTCCCAAAGGAGTAATCATGTTCTGTCATTATTCTTGAAATTACATTTTTCATTTTTATAGTTTACGGATAAGAAGGTGTGATAATTTCCTTCAAATTAAATGTTGAAAAAAAGAACACAATTGCTTGTCAGGCATGATGACAATTATTCTTGGCTTCCACAATTTTAGAACATCTATAATGTAGTACATGACACCTGAAAATTTATGAACTGAAACATGCAATCTGTTATTTTTCACTGACATCCTTCTTCTTAGGCTTTTCCATGGGATCAATAATGGCTTGTGTCCTTCACGCCAAACATCAAAGGCAACGGGAGCACTACAGAAGCCAGAGAACATCCAAGGGCAGCACTATGGTGCAGCGGTAAAGCAGTGCCAAAGACTTGGGTTCGATCCTGACTACGAGTGTTGACCAGGTATGGAGTTTGTACGGGCGCAGTGTGACTGCATGGGTTTTATCCGGGTGCCCGGGTTTCCTCCGACTCGCCAGAGACGTACAGACTTGTAGGTTAACTAACATCGGTAAAAATTGTAAATTGTCCCTAGTATGTAAGATAGTGTTAGTGTGCGGGGTGATCACTACTGGTCGATGTGAACGGTAGGCCAAAGGGCCTGTTTCTGTGTTGTATCTCTAAAGTAAACTAAACTAAACTTATGGGAAGCCCTACGGTCTGCCACAACTGACACTTGGAAACAGATCCGTGGCTTCTCTATCAAGAAGAATCAGGATTAGCTCAAAGAGAATGACATTGTGATAAACATAATGTGTTTTTGAATTGGAAACTCAAAGGAAAACAAATAGTTTTACAGGCAAGTGAAGGACAGGTTCAGCAGAAAATTAATAACGTTAACTGTGAGTGGGGGGGGGGGGGGGGGGGGGGGGGGGGGGGGGGGGGGGGGGGGGGGGGGGGGGGGGGGGGGGGGGGGGGGGGGATAGTCTAGGACTAGAGGTCATAGCCTCAGAATTAAAGGATGTTCCTTTAGAAAGGAGACGAGGAGGAATTTCTTTAATCAGATGGTAGTGAATCTGAGGAATTATTTGCCACAGAGGGGCGTGTGGAGGTCAAATCAGTGGATATATTTAAGGAAGAGATAGATTCTTGATTAGTACAGGTGTCAGAGGTTATGGGGAGAAGGCAGGAGAATGGGGTTAGCATGGGAGAGATAGATCAGCCATGATTGAATGGCGGAGTAGACCTGATGCCGGAGCACCACCACCCGGCGAGAACGGCCATGAACATCGGGCCTCCGTAGAGGCAACTGTGGAGGCCTCAATAGACCTGACTATGGGTGAACTGGGGTTGAGGACTGGACTTTGTGCCTTCCCTCATGGTGGGAGCCATTGTGGGGGGGATGTTCTTTGTGTTTAAGACTCTCATTGGTGTTATGTCTGTATTATTTTTTTGTGTGCTGCAAAATGGCAAAAAGCATTTCACTTCATTACACCTCGGTGTATGTGAATGTGACTAATAAAAACCTTTGAATACTTTGAATGGACTGAATGACCTAATTTTGCTCCTATCATTTATGATCTTATGAGTGTCAACAATGGAGTAAATTCTTCAGAGACAAAGAGACGGTCAGAGCACACTCTTTGAATACCTTGAAGAGCTCCTCAACTGTCGCTCAGTCATTAATGTGACGCCCGCGACTCTAGGCCACAACAACCCATCCAGTCGAGCCATGTCACTATTCCTGACTGATAAAAAGTTGAAAAGGCCAATACTCAACTAAAAAAATAACAAGCAGAAGTAAAAAATGGCTTCATATCCTGCATCTAATATTGTAAGTAGACAAAAATGCTGGAGAAACTCAGCGGGTGAGGCAGCATCTATGGAGCAAAGGAAATAGGCAACGTTTCGGGCCGAAACCCTTCTTCAGACTAATATTGTAAACTACTTTAATCTGATGAAAAAAGTAATCAAAATTGGACAGATATTTCAGAACAATAATCTTGTTATAGCTTAATCTTACCTTTTAATTAGATTAAAATCCAATGTTCAATAAATGTGGCATCAACATCAATGAATAAATTATAGCCAGTCTCTGCTTTAATTATATTCACATTTTGTCCAGGTTTTCGAGCCAGACTGTTAATTAATTATTCATCCCTCAGCCTTCTATAACTTAATAACAGACTTGAAAAAGGGTGCCAAACATGCAGGAGGTTTCTCCATCCCTCTGTCCAGGCACTATACAGTTTGCTTCTTAAACAATCATTCCAAACCAAAGATTATTTGCTTCTACTCCAGTTCTATGGTTTCTGATGTGGCTGTTGATGCCAGAGTGAGATCTAGAGACTGCCGCTGGTGGAGCTGGAGGTATTTATTGGGCAGGTGGGTGCATAATTTAAGTGAGGATTAATTCATTTATCATTTTCATTGTATGATTTCCAATAAATGCTCTTCAGGTTCTGAATACATTCTCCATTTTGAGTGGATTGTTGCAAATCAAGGCCATGTCATAGTTTTTTGGTGAGGCATTTAGAACACCCTTGAATTATTTATTCTTCCTAAAGGGGAGATGGAGCTGTGAGTCTTTCAGTTGTGCCATGTGGAGAGGATTTTCACTAAAAGGTGATAAAACCAACATCATTGTCCAGCCTTGAGGTTGTTCCAGTTTGCTACTATGATGCACTTATGACATCCCGTGATTGTCTTGCCCAGCAATGGCAAGCACGTGCCATTTTTTCAAACTCCATGTTTCATAAATCACAACAGATATCCAAAACTAGAAAAGTACAGTGTGCTGATAGCTGCCTCTAATCAATGCATCAGATCCTCTGTGATTTCCACTGGAAGATATGAAAATCATTTATTTTCAATGGGAACTCAACCAATAAATTCATATGTAATATACAATGAAAGTGCAGAAATTTCCACCAGTTTATCTGGATACTATTGCTTCCTAAATTTGCAACAAATTGTCAGCTACTAATCTTGCACCATTAATCTAATCATCTATTAACGGCAGGGAGTTTATTGGTATGAATGCTGAGCAAGATTGGGCACAAAAGCTGAATAATAAGAGTAAACACCCAACAATCTAAGCTGTTGATTGATGGAAGATCATCACTCAAGCAGTGCTTTTATAATTTATGACTCTATCTCTGGCCCATTAAGTAAGTGTATTCATTGTACTTATTAGCTTTCTACTTATTAGCTTTCAAATCACTGAGATGAGACCATCAATATTTTCAATCAACTTGGGCTAAGATGTACCTTTTTTTGTCGGCAAAATCTTTACAGTTGAAAGAAAATTATATCAAATACATTTATAAAGTAGAATCATTAATAATTTATTTTTTTCTATCCCACGATCTGCGTTCCAATATGATTTTGTTTTATACCACGTTATCAAAACAATACCTCTGCCACAGAAGGTAGTTGAGGCCAGTTCATTGGCTATATTTAAGAGGGAGTTAGATGTGGCCCTTGTGGCTAAAGGGATCAGGGGGTATGGAGAAAAGGCAGGGATGGGATACTGAGTTGGATGATCAGCCATGATCATATCGAATGACGGTGCAGGCTTGAAGGGCTGAATGGCCTACTCCTGCACCTATTTTCTATGTTTCTATGTTAATACTGTAAGTGGCATGGTAGACAAAAATGCTGGAGAAACTCAGCGGGTGAGGCAGCATCTATGGAGCGAAGGAAATAAGCAATGTTTCGGGTCGAAACCCTTCTTCAGACAGTAGCATAATGGTTAGGAACAAGGCTCTTGTTCTGGAGATGCAGCTTTGATGCCCAACATGGCAGCTGATATTAGTAACTGTAGTTTGCATACCTGTGGGGGATGAGGATTGAGGGCAAGTTTTTTGTGGAAGTTGTTATTGGGGAAGGAGATGGCCAGTTGTCTACATTGTGGGTTACTGGGAATGAAAACAGCATTACTCAAAAATAGTGGAGACCTTAATAATGTATCTTTTGTTTTAAATAATGTAGACAATTTCTCTGAGAGCTCAAAAATTGCAGTTATGTTGATAACAATTGACTTTGACATCTGATACCTATGTTTATAGGTTAATTTTACATCACAGCAATATTTAGAAATGGAGGACAAACAGAAGCTTTGGGGATATAATAATATCAATAAGCACAAAAGAACATTAGTAGATATCATTCAGAAAAAAAAGCATATAAATCAATTATTTGAAATCTGCCTTAGGTAAGCAAAATGCTTCTCCGGCTGTAGATATAGGAAGTTATTCAGGTAAATGCATGCTTATGTTGCTGGCAACGTTTAAATTGAATTGTTATGACAGTTAAACAACAAACATAATTTTTCAACTTGAGTTTAATTCTTTTCATGAGAATAAGCAGAAGAGTTTTTAACTCTGTGTTCAGCTCACGGTTTGCCTGATTATGTGTGCTTCTGATGCTTCAAGGCAAATTCCATTCTCCAAATTAGAGTAAGCTTCAGCACCAGTATTTTGGAAAAGATTATGAGAAAAACTGGCAGTCCAAATTTTCCACATTACTTCAAGAGTGAAGTATTTTCCTGTAATGGATTTACACTTCATATTGTCATGTTTGTTGTATGTGCTGTGGGTGCTCACTGGATCACTTGGTCATGATGAGGAGGTGGAGAGAGGGAGAGCAGAAGTCAGGAGGCTTGGACAAATCTGAGGAGTGGCTCATGCGATCAATATAGAAACCACAGATTGGTATAGAGAAGGGACAGTACATACCAGATGGGTGGCTAATTTGTGAACTGTTATTCATGAAATACTTTTTGTATAAGGATGTATATATTACCTGTTGAAGTTGAACTAGTGTTAGCGCTGTAGCCAGGTGTGTCATTGAACATGCATGACCAAAACAGATTCTCGACTCCCAGCTCTGTCATGGGAAGGGATTAGCAGATGGACAGAGGAAAGAAAACCGGGAGCACATGGGGTCCCAGAAGGAACAAACTACTTTGCGAACTCATCACCCACACGCTCCTCAAATACATTCTATTCCATCTGTGCCAAATTCTATGGTTCACTCATGTTTCTAATCACATTGAAAAACGTGGAGTGGAAGTAAGCCATTCCTAATGCCAAGCAACTGTACAAGATGATGAAGAAAAAAAATCAACTGTAGGTAGCATAATGTGTGGTAAGGAACAGCAGATGTTGGTTTACACCGAAAATAGACACAAAAGGCTGGAGTAACTCAGCAGGACAGGCAGCATCTCTGGAGAGAAGGAATGTGTGACGTTTTGGGTTGGGTCTGCAGAAGGGCCTCAACCTGAAACGTCGCCCATTCTATCTCTCCACAGATGCTGCCTGCCCCGCTGAGTTACTCCAGCATTTTGTGTCTATCTTCATCGGTAGCATAAAATAATATGTCAAATTCTCTTTTCACAGAAGGTACCTGATGTGCTGAACATTTCGAGCATTTTCTGCTTTTCGTTCCCTGGTGCCTTATTTGAGGAGAAAGGCAGCATTTATTTTTCAATCTTAAATAAATGTTTATACTCGTGAAAGGTTAATTGAATTGCAAAATTACAATGGAGGTGCATTGCCTCAAGCAAGTCAATTAAGTCTAATATTTAACATTAAACATTTCTTGACAATGCCTGCAGGGGGAATGGCTTTTTTTTGCACTGGTGGTAGTAAGACATGTTAGCAGTGTGCTTACTGTCAAAAGTGTGCAATCAGAAAGGGGATTTAAAAATGGAGGTCATAGTTTGAAGGAAATAGGAGATTTTGAGTGATTTTGGCATTAATTTATTTTAATACATTAAGATATCTGCTCTGCTTGAATGGCCCATGGAAACCCAATTTCTCAGTAGTTCATTCATGTTGATCTCGGAGTAATTCAAATCAAAGTAAACACTGATGAAACTTGCACTGATTAATCAAATAACCTTAAAATGTCAGATGGCATGTTAACGTAGCTTAAACGTCACAATTCTTTGACAAATGATGAAGCTGCAAACAATGCAAATAAAATCTCTGCAAAAAATGTATCCATACCATTACCCAAAAGCAGCCGGTTTTTCATCAGATCACGAAGCCATTATTAAGCCACCTATCATATAGCTCAGAGTCATTGTTAAGATTTCTTGCCATGGTACAAACTTAGTCATCTGTTGTTTTGTTGAATAGTGAAGTAACTATAACTAAATATTTGACTGCTTTGTCTTCTTACTAAGTCACAATAAATATATTTTAAAAACTTTTTTGTGACCATTTTAATAGGAAAGTGATAACGTTACCACAAATACCAGTTCTAACCTCCTCCTCTGTTACTATCTCTGTTATTTATATTAGTACTTTAGCCAAGGACAATCATGCTCATGAGATTGATTTCAAGATACTCAGGTCTTCTAATGTGCCCCAGGCCCTCTGTCCCCGCTGCCCGGGAGGGGGTGAATCAACCGGTGTGGGTGTCGGGGGTGAATCACCCCGTGTGTAGGTCGGGGCGGTGAATCACCCTAGTGTGGGGGCCGGGGTCCAGTGGCGGTGCATCGCGGCCAGTGACACTGGGTGGGCGGAGGGACCATACCGTCCCCAACTCTGCTCTACCCGGCCCATGTGTGTGTGTGTGCGCTGCCGACCCGCAGCCCATCACATAGTGGCCGCACAAGGGAGATGAGACGGAGGGTGACCGTGGTCATACAGCGCTGACCCCAGGGGGGAGAGTGGGGGCTCTCCCGCGTGATGCACTCCTTTGGTCGCTTGCACCTTGGTGCTCGGGTTCAGTGTGCCCAGTCATCCTCCAGCCCCGTGCGGCCTTGTGTGGGAAAATCACCCCCACCCTCCCCTCTCCCCCGGCCAGTGATATGATGGACGCGGGAGTCAGGACAAATCGTTGACAAGTCCCGCCACCCGACGACATCATGTCCGTTATTTGGCTTTTCGGCATTGCATCCGTTTGGTGAGTTGGATTCTAGGCGTTGACGCCTTTCGGTGAGTTGGCTATTAGGCGTCCCGCCCTTTCAGTTAGTTGCCTTTTAGGCGTCCCACCCTTTCGGTTAGTTGGCTTTTTGAGCGTTGCGCCCTTTCAGTTGTTTGGCTTTTCGGCTTCGTACGCTTTCAGTTATTTGGCTTTTCGGTTTTGTTTCCGTTCGGTTATTTGGCTTCCACTTCGGCGCTTCGGCTTCTCGTCCTTCGACGCCACGTTCGGGTCTAAAAAATTGGTTTCCACTTTCACATTCACTGTTGACACACTCTTAATTTCTATTTTGTGTAGCTAGTCCTGACAAATGCTTTGCCATATAATTCTCAACCTAATTTACAGTGAATACATAACAATTCTTGAAGCAGGAAATTCAAGGTTGTAGCATAACTGGCACTTATTATTAATCCTTAAATCAGTTCTATCAGGAGTCCTCAGCTTCAGGCGTACATGGAAAGGACAAAAAACAAATGAGTGCATTCAAAGAAATTGGAATAAAAACAGAAAATGTTGGAATACTCGGCAGATCTGGTCTCTGCTTTGAATATACAAGTCTGCATCTCAAATCTCAGACGCTGTCTGACTGTTTCTCGCAGTTTCTGTTTTTCTCAGATTTCACGCATCTGTATTTTTTTTAAGATAATATCATCCTGAGGAATTATTATTTAGATGGAAAACAGTCAAAGCAAAATGCCAACTTACTTAGCTACCTTAACCATTGAGCAAATTTAAAAAGCTACAAAACATGGATTTTCTCAGCCACTGAAGGCTCCTTCAATTTTCCACGTATAATTACAATATTTTTCAAGAACCATGATTCGTTACCTTTCCTGATGTATAAGTGGCACATATTTAATTGATCAACTCCATGGAAGGAAGTCCTTGTGTCAGTAAACATTATTCAGTTGTCACAGCAGCATTGGTGAAAGCTTCCACCACATTTATTTCACTCAGAGTCAGCAGTAGTTGTGAAGTGACAATGTTTGCATTTTCTTTCTGTAACAAGTCACAGGGCCCAGCAATCTGGTGTATTAGGACAGATGTCAAATCACAGGTAGTGCTGTGCATGTGAATTAGAAACCTGGTTTTGATGTTCTCGAAGCTTACTGTATTTTTGACCTTTGGTGAATATCATTGAGAATTAAAAGTAAGATGAATGTCACTGACAGAAACAACTGTTTAAATTGGTGGAACCACATCATTAATAAACTGTGTCATTGCATATTTTGCAAATCAATGTAACTTTCCCAGTGAATAAGTGGGACACAGTACAAATGATCAATCCTACTTTATAGGTAGTGCAATTCTTAACAGTTGGAGTCCAGGCAAGAGAGCTGCAAAAGTGATATTTGTAATAACTGTAAGATGGCAATGTGGCACAGTCATTAGAATGCGTAGGAAGGAACCACAGATGCTGCTTTACAGCAAGATGGACACAAAATGCTGGAGTAACTCCGCGGGTCAGGCGGCATCACTGGAGAAAAGGAATAGGTGCTGTTTCGGGTCGTGACCCGTCTTCATTTGAGTTACTGCCTTATAACTACAGTGACTCATGTTCAATCCTGGCTACCAGCGCTGTCTCATGAGTTTGCACATTCTTACCATGATGACATGGTTTTCCTGAGGGTGTTCTGGTCTCCTCGAAAATCCCAAAGATTTGCTGACTAGTAGGTTAATAGATCACTATAAATTGGCTTCAGTGTGCAGTTAACTGGTGGAATCATGGGGCACTGTAGAGAAATGTGGGGAGAATAAAACAGGATTTGTACAAGATCAATATAAAAATGTATTTAATTGTTGGTATGCAGATTTGGTGGGTCAGTCAACCTGTTTCCAAGTGGTATGACTTTTTAACAAGCTAGACAACCTGACAAACAATGCTTCACCATACTGGGAAGATACTTCCATTGGTAAATGGATGCCATTATAAATATTTATAGCAATACTTAAGTATAATTCTAATTCAAAATTTGTTGAAATATTTCATAAACAATTTGGTGCATTTTTTTAAAACGACACAACTGAAAATCAAGTTTTATTGCAACACCTCATGCAACTTAAAATTAACAAGAATAGAGGTCATTCAGGCAGAGTCTGTGATGCCAAATTACAATACTATTAGTGCACATCGATTTTGAAGAAGTTTAAGGAACAGAAACTTCTAAATAGATATCTTTGTGAGAATTTACTTTCCCCTCTCACTCCCCCTCACCCCCCTCATTAAATGTAAGTCATGTCCTCTTTGATACTTGTGACAATGAAAATATCTCTTATATCTTATCTGCACCTAATTACAAATGTTGACACAATATATTTGCCAGATGTATATAGACATCTTCAACTTGTATAACAATGGTGGAAATGGTTTCCTTCAGGTTAGAGACAGTCATAGAGTCATACAGCACATAAACTGGACCTGTGCCCAACTTGCCCTTGTTGACCAGGATACCCCCTCTACACTAATCACACCTGCCCACATTTAACCCTTATTCTTCTAAAAATGTCCTATCCAAGTACATGTAAAATGTCTCCATAATACATGCCTCACCTCCCTCCTCTGGCTGCTCTTTCATATGCCAACTAGCCTCTGTGTGGAAAAAGTTGCCCCTCAGGTTTCTCTTAATTTTTCCTCTCTCACCTTAAACCTATGTCCCCCTGGTTCTTGGTTCCCCTACTCTCAGTAAAATACTTTGTGCATTCACTCTATTCCCCTCGTGATCGTTTACACTTCTATAAGATCACCCATCATCTTCCTGCACTCAAATGAATAAAGTCCTAACCTGCCCAATCTCTCCCTATAGCTCAGGCCCTCAAATCCTGGCAACGTAAATCTTCTCTGCACTCTTTCCAGCTTTCCCGAGGATATGGAATAAAAGCATGCTCTCCTGTTGGCCGGGGAACTATAGGGTGCCCGTTGAGAGAAAGGAGCATGGGGGAAATTAAAAAGTAGAAAGATACACTTAATTCTGCTTTGTAAGTGTAATTACTTTGTGTAGCATTTGTAAAAGACCCAGGCTACAAAATAGCCTGTTGTCAAAGATGGAATTAGAAATAATGATATTAGGATTCTATTTGAAATTGGTTATTACCTATGGACAATAGATCACTGGGTCTCAAGGTGCAAAATATTACTGAACATAACAATTTAACCTCTGATAAATGTTCACATATTACCAAACCAACAGCTCTCTAGGCAGTTGCTTGTACCAGCTGATGAAGCTCATTATTCTCTGCTGTAATTTCCAGTTTGTTCTTTGTATTATTTATCACAGGTGTTGGGACAGACCAAGCACTAAATCTGATGGTACGTATATTATCTCAGACAGGTTCACACACACGCACACACGCACACATATACACATCCACATCCACACACCCAGACGGAACACACACACAAGTATACACACATAAATATGCGCACACAAACTCACATGCACACATAAAAATACACGCATGTGCACATAAGCACATTCACATACACACACATAAAAGACCCACACATATGCAGGCAAACACACCACACACACAAACATGTTACACTATCTGACCTGCATGAAGAATATAAGAAATATTAAGGAGCATAGGACAAATACAATCAGCCTTTTGCAGAACGCTAAGCGCAAAGCCTCCAAACTAATCTGGAAGTGGTGTACACCTCAGCGCTCGCTGGAAATTGCAGATGTAGCAGATAAGCTGTTCTGATTTGGCACAGACAGTGGGCATTCAGTTGGGGGAGGGTTGCCATGCCCGGTATCTGCGTGTGCAGAGTAGGGGAGAGTTGCCGGGCCCAGCGCCATTTTCAGATCGCCATTTTGACCTAATATTTCCATGTGCATTTGACTGGCGTCACAACGGGTCCAGTAGGAAATCATTAAAATATATAGTTAAGGCTGATTTAATTTACTGATCCTTCAAAATGACTGTGATATGAATATCTTTGAAGTAGAGGATGTCTTATGAATTTGAGTTTAAAAAGTATAAGTTTTAAAACTATAATTGCCATGATAGAATTCAAATTTGCCCAGAGTCTGTAAAATTAAACTCCACTTGGTGTTGAATTAAAGTCCATGCTACATTCCAGGAATCTTTGCATAATTTATCTGTAAAGTATTATTGCATTCTGACTAGGTGCATATTTTAACTTCTCAATGACAAGTTCAAATCGCTCAAAACTTAACAGTTTGAACTGGAATACAGCATCAAAGTAGTCTCTTACCACACAAAATAATTAAAGCAGGAATGGAGACCAATAATACTAGAGTTGTAAAGCAGACACTAACTATGTAGACACTAACTAGCTAACTAGCACTAACTGGCAGACACCCAGAAAGTTGTGAATCTGTGGAATTCTCTGCCACTGAAAGCAGAGGAGGCCAATTAACTGGATGTTTTCAAGAGAGAGTTAGATATAGGTCTTAGGGCTAACATAATCAAGGGATATGGGGGAAAAGCAGGAATGGGTAACTGATTTTGGATGATCAGCCATGATCATATTGAATGGCAGTGCTGACTCGAAGGGCCAAATGACCTGCTCCTATACCTATTTTCTGTGTTTCTATGTTTCTGTGTCTGTATTGTAACCAGGAATTAGAGGCATTGGATAGTGTGTAAGAGATACTTCTGAAGATCTATCTGCAAATGAAAGGATTTGTAGACTGGGCCTTTTTTTTAACCTTATGAGAATATTTAAAATTCTGTAATGTTTTAATGGAGTACGCATAGAACAGTTCCATGAGTGAGCTTAAACAAAACCAGAAGCCATCAATAGAAAAAACCTCCAAGAATTCAAATAAACAATATATGAGGGTTTTTGCTCAGAATGTGGAATTTGCTTTGTCAAGGGAGAGTTGAGTGAGAATGAATAAATGTGTGTAAGGAAGACTAAATAAGAAAATTAAATAAATAAAGACATAGGATTTGGTCTCTGGAACTGTTATGCTGCAATGCTGAGAATTATATTCTAGAAACATAGAAAATAGGTGCAGGGGTTGGCCTTTCAGCCCTTCGAGCCAGCACCGCCATTCAACATGATCATGGCTGATCATCCAAACTGCACTCTGTACCTTTTCTTTAACTCTACCAATTGTACTTGAGTTTAGCTTGATTTACATTGAAATACATAATATTTATGTATTGTATTATCTGATTTGTTTGGATAGCGAGCAAAACAAATTTTCATTGTACCTTGGTAAATATGACAATAATAAATCTAAACTTAAAAAGGAGAAGAGGGATATCCTGCCAAGATTAGTCATGGAAAGAAGAACGGAGGCATTTAAAATATGTCTAAATGTATGTTTTAATTTTTTCTTAGTACGCCTTATGTGGGGGGTGGTGGGGGGAATAGGGGGAATCCGTTTTTCAGTCACTTATCTGGATGGAGATGCGTCTTTTCTCCATGTCGCATCTTCGCCGCCCCTTCAGTCACTTATCTGGATGGAGATGCGTCTTTTCTCCATGTTGCATCGGGCCATCCTTAGCGGCGACTGCGGATCGCCAGTGTTGTAGCTCCGTCCAAAGGCACCGACCATGGGTGAACAAAGAGGAAGGGTCCGCTGTGGTGTGGTGGATGTTTATGTTAAACTTTATCGTGTGTTGTGTTATTTTTATTTGTATGGCTGTATGGTAATTCAAATCTCACTGTACCAATTGGTGCATGTGATAATAAATGTGAACTTGAACTTGAACTTGAATACGTAGTAGTTTGGGGGTAATTTTCTATGCCATGCCATTACATTTTTGGTTTAGTTTGTCTGACATTAATTTCAAATTCCTAACACATCTAAATATTTTTAGTTGCTGATAGCCACATCTGAGATTAAAAGTATCAATTTCTCTGATCTCTTTTCCACAACAAATTATCTTGTAAACTAACATCATTCTCAAATAATCAATTAATAACCGAGCCATACTAAAGCAATGGTGCCTGAGAGCCATATGAAATATTGAATGCCAGGATGTTTAAAAAGATGCATTAAAAAATGCAATTTAAATTGTACGACACAGAGCTATTCAATCAACATATGTAGAAGATGAAACAGTTTAAGCCCTTAGCTAAAACCTTTCATCAGACCCTGTCAAACCATCCACAATTTTCTAGTTTTTCAAAATAAGTGACTCTAATCTATTCTATTCTAATCTATATAGTGATCAATAGTGTCATTTTTGTGATCTATTCTCAGAATGCGAATAATGTCTTCCTGTTATTTTAGGGAGCTGTTTCCACTAAGCATGTTGGGTGTGTTTGATATATTGCAAATGCGATTCCAAAAGCAAATATCTTTGGGAACAGCCAACATTAGAATGAGGCATCTGTACAAATGGGGTTAAAGGTTTTGATGAGAATTTGGGAACTGATAATTAGCATTAATTGATTTTAGCGTCTGTGTGCTTGATTGACAGTGACTCGAGCTTTACAGCAGCGAGTGTCCTTTTGGTAACTGATCAAGATAAATGAAGCTAAACTGGAATTCAGATGAATGGCTTCTCCTAAAATATGCAGAAAGAAGGGCACACGGGAATAAAACATGATCGGATAAACTGTTGTAGCTCCTTCATGTGACTTCTGACGCATCTTTTATTTGTTGGAAAAGTGGTGACAACTTTGTCAGTCGCAGTGGGACGTGGGTGTGCATGACTCATGTAAATGTACGGCAATATGATTCACTCTTGTTCATACATGAAAGTGATATTTCGATAAGCGGATACTAATTTAGTTCTGACTTTACCATGGAACACTTCTCAATAAAAGACTATTTTGTTAACTTAACGCAGTGCTTTTGGATGCTATTCAATAGAATTTATTATAATTTCAGTTCTATAAAGAATAAAACTGGCATTTAAAAAGATGCGTGGAAGCTATATTTACTGAAGGGAGCAATGCATCATCAAAAATGTTAATGGCGCACACATTCTGCAGCAGCATTTTGATCTGTCCCAGCTAGTAACGTATTGCTGAATGACTACATTTTAGATCCTCACCCATTACCAACAGCATCACAATTCAAAGGTGGCATGATTAACAAGATACCTCAGCAAGTCTCTCAAGGTAAAAATGTGGCCGATAAGACTTCCTCTGTACAATTGAAATCTCTCTGCGTTAGAGTGCTCCTGTTCCTTTCACATTTATTTGAGTGATTAAGTTTATCCATTGAGGATACGAGAAACTCCACAGCATCATCCTTGCTTGCTGTTATCTTTAGGTTGACTTCATCTTCACACCACAACCTTCTCCAAAAGTACAGATCTCAGTTTGGAGCTGGGGATATAATTAGCCAACACAAATCACTCCTTGGTGTTTGGCCGGGAGCATTCAAGCATTTCTGGCCCCAGTCTCATGTAAAAAAAAAAATCCTGATTTGTAGTTTGGCAAACTAAGGCTATTCCAAGATCTATTTGAGCTTTAAAATATTTATATTTATAGGAGAAGATTTAGGCCATTCGGCCCATCTAGTCTGCTCCACGATTCGATCAGGTTTACTCGGCCATTCAATCATGGCTGATCTATTTTTCCCTCTCAACCCTATTCTCCTGCCTTCGCCACGTAACCCCCGACACCCTTACTAACCAAGAACCTATCGATCTCCGCTTTAAAAATATCCAATGACTTGACTTCCACAGCCATCTATGGCAATGAATTCCATAAATTTGCAACCCTCTGGCTAAAGAAATTCCTCCTCATTTCCATTCTAAAGGCATATCTTTTTATTCTGCGAATAAGGTTACATATTATAATTATTTTGAAACCGACATCAGCAATGTACAAGTTCATTTACTTTTGTAAGTTACTGATAACTTTTGATGTATTTTCATCTGTATCCACTTTCTGCACTCCGGTAAAGAGATGATATGTGTTTGCTGCATTGTGTTGAATAATCATTTTCTGAAAGATACTTTTTGAAACCGTCTTTATCACTAGCATAAGGAATGACTTGATAGGTGCATCTGTTCAGCTGGATGGTTTTTATTCTTCTGCTGCATACAAAGTAATGAGAAAGAATTCTTGCTCCTGAAATCGTGCTCATTTTTTTAATCTTACTTACGAATATATTGCATGATAAGTTGACCTGACTTCAGAATAAAGTGTTTCTAGGTTTGCATGCTTCAATGCTAATGCTAGGAATGGAAACTGGATTAATTTAAATATTTACATATTTGCATCCTGAGTTCAGGTTTCCATTAAAGTGACTTTATTTATATGTGAATGAATATAAGTTCCTACAGAGTTCAGCCTCCCATTAAAAAATCGTCATTGCTAAAATCAGATAATATTACTTTAGAACTGTTTAAACACAAGGTACGTGCAATAACATCAGGATAAGTGCTCCACCAAGATAACTAAGCTCAATGCCAAAGTAGTACCTAAATTACCTAAGATAGACCCAAAATGCTGGAGTAACTCAGCGAGACAGGCAGCATGGAAGGAAAGGGTGACGTTTCGGATCGAGACACTTCTGCCTTTAGTCTTTTAATTGCAACTCCAGAGTCTTTTTGTTTTGTTCCTTATGATTTGGCCAATTTCTAGTTAAGGTCTGCAGATATTTTAATTCTTTGTTCCAATGCCGTATAACCATTGTGCCTGAATAAATAGTTTTAAATGCAACTACTGGTCTCCAAAGTCTCCGAAGACTTTGGCTGGCATCATGAGGTGATCATGAAGAAGCCAACACAACTTTTTTTTTTGAAAGCCGGTTTAGCTGTGTCTCCTGGTGAACCAGCTGCCAAAGCTGTCAAACAATCTGAATGATGGAGATAGTCTCTGACTTCCACAAACATTCAAAATCACTCAAAAACTACCAAAACCAATCACTGTCAAAAAAAAAGTTAATTTATAAACTTAGAATAAATGACACACTTAAAACAATGAAGGCATTTAAGTTAAACCATTTAATTTTATAAGGCAAATTACCTGAATCTTGCCACTTTTCCTCACGGTTCACCTTCATTATGGTTCTGAAAATGCAAGTTCAATGGACAGATTTTTTTGAATTGCTGCTCCATCCCTTGAATCACATCTTTGAAATGATTAACATGTACCTGCAAGAATGTTAGGAGACACAGTAAACTAAATGCTAGAATCTTGAATGGAACACTGTGGGCGGCACAGTGGCACAGCGGGAGAGTTGCTGCCTTACAATGCTCACAGCGCCACAGACCCGGGTTCGGTCCCGACTATGGGTGCTGTCTGTACGAAGTTTGTTTGTTCTCCTCGTGACTGCGTGAGTTTTCCCCGACATCTTTGTTTCCTCCCACACTCCAAAGACGTACAGGTTTGTAAGTTAATTGGCGTGGTATAAATGTAAAATTGTCCCTTGTGTGTGTTAATGTGCGGGGATCGCTGGTCGGTGCGGACTCGGTGCGCCGAAGGGCCTGTTTTCATGCTATATCTCTAAACTCACCAGGTCAGGCAGCAACAAGATGTGAATATCACATGAATGTTGGCATTTATGTCCCTCCCTTACTGCCCTTGAAC
Source organism: Leucoraja erinaceus (assembly GCF_028641065.1). Taxonomy (NCBI): domain Eukaryota; kingdom Metazoa; phylum Chordata; class Chondrichthyes; order Rajiformes; family Rajidae; genus Leucoraja; species Leucoraja erinaceus. The sequence continues at coordinate 25,620,014 of NC_073397.1, read as the reverse complement.
CAATGGACAGTCGACGATATTTCTTCAGACTAAAAATGGACTTGCATTTGAAAATACTGTAGATACAGGATTCCCGGGCTTCCTGACAGCTATGGAGGCTAAAAAAGTTAATGTTTGTGAAATAACATCTGTCAAAAAACTAAGATGTGGTTATTAATTTGAAACTGAAGCTGTAGTGATAATGCAGCCTGAAAACAAATAAGGAGAGTCGTCAAACTGTGCATCCAACTTGAGATGTAATGAAACTACACAAGTTTGCAACAACAAGAATATGTAATCTGTGCTTCAAATTGTAAATGGGGGAAAACATATACCTTGGTATCTAGGACAGCCATTAAAGAGTTAAGATAATGCTATGCATTTCAAAGGACTATTTGGCACAATTGATTCAGAGACATGAATTCAAATCCCTCCATGACAGCCGAGGAATTTAAATTCAAGTAATCAAATAAATCTGGGATTTATAAAGGAGACACATCCTTGCCTTGTAAACAGGGACTGTGGTAATAACTCATTTGGTTCATCAATGTTCTTATGGAATGATTATTTGCTGCACCTACGTGGTCAATACGTGACTCCAGAGCTACGGGTCTGATTGACTCTCAACTTCTCCTTGGTTCAAGGGCAGTAAGGGAGGGACATAAATGCCAACATTCATGTGATATTCACATCCTGTGAATGATCAAAAAAAAAATCACTCTTCAAGACTATCTGAATTAGACACACGTGCATCTGATTTGTTATTCCCTTTTGGAAACTGCAAGTTAAAGTTTTGGTGCCAACAGTTACATAGATTGCTTTCCAAAATAGAGACAGAACAATGCCAATAGTCCAATTATACATGAAGAGATGTATGTGGGACCCCTTCCCTTGACCTTGCACAGAATTCATACCAGGAATTGGTACATAAGGGTGATAATTATGACCCCTTTCCCATTAGCACACATTGCCGGTGAATAATTTCAGGAATGAAATTCAGGAGACTACACAACCCCTTAAAGTGGAGTTGATGACTAACTTAAAACGCTGCTAAATGTCATTGAAATGTTCAATATGGAGAGACATTGTTTGACTCAAGCACAGCTACAGGAACAGTGGGTGGCACAGTGGCACAACCAGCTGCCCCTCTGCTGTAGTGATCTGGTGGAGCACTGTCTATGTGGAGTTTGCATGTTCTCCTTGTGACCGTGTGGGCATCCTTTGGATGCTTTGGTTTCCTCCCATCTCCCAAAGATGTGTAGCAAGTTGGGTAAATGGCATCTGCAAATTACTGTAATGTGTTCTGAATGATCTTGCACCATTTCACTCTTGTTTTCACTCTTGTGTGTTCACACCTTGTTCTTTGTGTTAAACATTTTTCAAGTCATTGTGAAATATAAATATTCTTGCACTGAAATATATGTTATCATGCAACTATACACACACATTGTCACTATTCAGGAAGGTAACCTGTCTGATGGTGAGAATTTCAAGTTAGATTTATCAAGAATAAATCAGAATAGAGATGCATGCCTAGCTCATTTAAATAGGGAGATTTAAATATTTTAAAGCAGGAATGTGCATATTTCATAATTGTACAAAACCAACATAATCACATTGTGCATTGATGATTAATGACCCATAGTTGGTGTTAATAGAGGTTCCTTTAGAATTTTAAGAACACAGTGATAATCCATGAAAACATCTTAGTCATTACTAAATATCTTGGAATGGTGGATTGTGTGGAGAACTGGAATTCAAAATAAAGTCAGCAACTCACCAGGTCTTGATTTCCAATAACTCTAATAAATAATCTATGGTGACATTCTGTCTGTTTACAATCATGTTGTAAAGAAAATCCAGAAAATAGTAAAACATAATGATTGATTGCAGCAGAAAACAAATAGTAGCAATGTTACAACATTTTGAGATTTAAAAAATCATGTCTGCAATTTATCCCATCAGATAAGGCACAAAAATAAGTTTAATTTGACACCTAATTCACTTTCATATCTTCAGTATTAAAAAAGTTATGGCCATTTTCATACTCGGAAATTAGCATCTTGTTCCCTATTGATTTTCCATTGACTTAACACAAAAGCTGTGATCGAGGACAGTGAAATGGCAATAACTTCTTTAAATTTAAGAGAAATTAAAGAAATGTTCTGTTATTATAGATTGAAGCATTCTGAAACAAATATGAAACAATCTTACTTGGACAACCTGAAATTAAAGCATATAATTAGTTAGTTACCCAATTGTAGCTAATTCCAAACTTCAATTACTAGATCTAAACATCTATCCATTTCTTAAGAAAAGATTAACATTTTTAAATAGCCTAAGTGTCCAAATAACATTCACAAAGAATTCACAATAAAACATGATGTTTAAATCTCAATTACATTAATTTATAGGCCAAATGGAAGGAATTTAATGTTCAATTGCTGTAAATTAATGGCCATTTAAAATCAGCTTTCAAGTGGGATCCTGTGGAACTCTGTGGAACGCGCTGGTTTGGAACATTCCCATTGCAGTAGATTTGTACCCCATATGCCCAGAAAAATACTGCGGGATTTAATGGGGCCCCAAATTAGCTACTCACAACATAAAACTTTGTATAAAGGGATCTTAAGAAGCCCTTTTTAATGTAAAAATAAACAACCTACCTTCCGTTGTCCCCTGTATGAGATCTGTCCCGTTGTCGGCGGTCACGGGTTTAGAGGATAATTTTTAACCTACTATAACAATTAAATTAAGCAATTAAGTTTAAAAATAGCCGCAGCGAATGAACCTCGCAGCGATTTTTCGTCAGCAACTAAGTAGGCTGAACAACCTCGATTTGAATAGCCTAGAGAAAATCGCGTTTTAAACCCGCCCCCGTCTCAACGGTGCCATAATCACGCACACGGGCTGGGACAGATCTGCAGCCCCGCTGAAGGTAGGTTTTGCAACATACCTACAAATAGCTCCCACAGCAAGACAATGCTCTAGTTATATTTTAACTTAATCGTGGAGAATTTTGCAATTCACTATTGCCTCATCACATCATTTCCAAGAATACTTTCATAAAAATTGGTCTTCTCCGCCACCAAAGTTGCTAAGAGCCAGATTTGGCAAAGATTTCTATCATCTTTACATTGTGGCAGCAATTTCTGGAGTGTGGGTTTGAATGTGAGATTATCCTAGAAATTCAAATAGTCGTTACTGATACATTTGTGATAATCAACGTAATTTACCTTCTCCTGTGTAATCTCTAGTAATTAGTGAATAAGCAAAAAACACATATCCAATGATGATAATTTGTGAAAACTTCATAAATGTAGAATCAATTTTAATACCTGAAAACATCATGCTATATTTTATTAATATATGATTGTTCATTAAGCCATAGCTTATAGTAAAAGCAGGATCTCAACTTCATGCAGGATGCAGAGCAGCCTGGTATCTTCCACTGTGTCATGTAGAAGTGGACAGGTCACTACATCTTTGCTTTATGCGAGACTGACCAAGTAGTGAATTACCGAATAGTGAAAGGCCTGGATAGACTGGATGTGGCGAGGGAATGGGAGATTCTAGGACCAGAGGCCATAGCCTTAGAAGAAAAAGATGTACCTTTAGAAATGAGATAAGGAAGAATTTATTTCATCATAGGGTGGTGAATCTGTGGAATTCATTGCCACACTCACTTATGGAGGCCAAGTGAATGTATATATCTAAGGCAACAATTGACAGATTATTGATTGGTAAGGGTGTCAGGGATTATGTGGCGAGGGCAGGAGAATGGGGTTGAGAGCGAAAGATAGATTAGCCATGATTGCATGGCGGAGTAGACTATACGACCGAATGGCCTAATTTTGCTCGTAGAACATATAAACATATGAAGGTCAACAACCAAAGTGCTTGAGCCAAGAGCCGACCATCTTCTCCAACTTCATTTTACATCTAACATTGCCATTGTCTCAATCACATTAGTCTTGATCTACCATCTATAAACTTGAAGACAAAACCTTGTTGGAGTCAGTGTAAGTGCAACTACACAATAGAAACATTGAACTCATCCCTTTCCGTGAAATGTTCAACTACAACAGTTTTTTTTTCATCCTAGCATGCTGGTTGAGAGGATTCTTTAACTTGAAAGGCTGGTTCACCAGCTTGAATATATCATTACTGGATGCCAAATATTTCATGAATAAACACAAACGTCAGAAAAAGAGAAGTCCATGCATCAAATATTTCTAGTCAACTGTAGATAGACTTCTCCAGTGAACGACAGAGGCAGCTGTGAAAGATGCAGCTTCACTATTGTCATTTAAATGCAGGCCACGATGCCTTATAATTTTATGTATAGCATACATACCTCAAATGGAGCCCTTTGTCTGGGGAAGATAGACTATGCAATATTATTCACCAGTATGTGCTCCAGCAATATGAAAATTTAAAGTGATTTCTGGTTCTTCCATTACTAATAAAACCTGTCCAATTTTCATCATTATGCACAAATTAACCAATTTATCAGACACTGAAACTTTACTGAATTGTCTGATAGTACATATGATTGAAATGTCATTCATTCGCACAAACTTCAATTCTGTCTAGTTTTCTAAATTTCAAGTGCTATCCATATGCTGGATTTTCTTTTTTAGCACAATACAAAATGAGGCCATTTGTCTCCTAGATCTATAGAGGCCCTCAAAAAGCTCATTCGCTGTAATCACAATTTTTTTTTCATTTCCTTGCACCCCTTAATTTTTTTTTCACTCTCCTTTGATTCATTTTGCCATTAGCCTACATGGAAAGGTATAGGATCCAATTAACTCACCCCACACCCCAAAGCAGGCCTTTGGGATGTGGTAGGAAACCAGAGCACCCTGAGGAAATCCACCAGATCACAGAAAGAGCATACAAAATCCACAAAGACATCATGAGAGGTTTGGATCAAGCCTAGATCTCTGGATCTGTGAAGCCTAGATCTCTGCACCTGCTGCTGTACTACCATAACATCACTAATTATACATCCCAAGATCAAAGCCTTTTTTTCTTTAATGTGTTCCCTCCCAGGAGGTACCAATTTGCCTACTTGTAGATCAGCACTTTTACCTCATTACCTTCTGTCGCTGGTGGTGATGGTGTCAAGGCCATTGCACCATCATATTTCCTAACTCTGCTGAGGACACTTAAACCACCAAGAATTCATGCAACGCCAGATAACGTTTCTTTTGTAAATTGAAAATCCTCTTTAAAAAATTTTTAAATGAATAATTTCACAGAATATCCTTTCACTGTAATAAAGATCATTTGCAAATACATTCAAAGAATATTTTACTTATTTTCTTTACAGCAGAACTGTAGAGATGTAGGCTGGTTCCTAGATATTTGGTATTAATTTAAATTATGCATGGTAAGAAGCAACAGTTCTGTTGCTGCTAGAACCTGTCTCTTGGTGTGGACTATTTTTGTTTCATCTCCTGAAGTATTTAAATAACTTCAACCTACAGATTATCTTTGCAATGAGCAGCACTTCATATTTGCTTATCTAGCACTATGATGTTCTCAAATGCTCTGTGTCCAGTAATTCCTAGCTTCACCTGCAAGGTTTCCTGCTCTGGTAGTCATTTGGTATGGAAGGTTAAAGTACTTATCCCTTGATCACAACAATAACTTCAATTATTTAGCCGCTAAAGGATATGTTGCCTATGCTCTTAGTCTGGTTGTCCACCTAGTGATGTGAGGTCAAAACCCATCACACTGGCAGCCAACTTTAAATGTTATCAAAAATATTAAAAGTAAATCTAGAATTCACAAGATGGCAGCAATCGATTTGCAATTTTGAAATCCATTGATTTTTGAACCTATTAAAAAGTAAATGCTCAATAAATATGAAAACAACAATATTCTGAGGTATCGCGATCTCTGAATAAGAATTAAATCACAATCATTAGATACCTTCGCGATTTGTGTTCAGGACGGTAACTGACTGCACAGTACTCAAGGCCATAAATTATATCTTTCTCACAAAGCCATAACCCAATAATGAATACAAATTTGAAAATTACTCTAATTCGTTAATATATATATATATTTAAATTATTATCTGAATATACTTTTAGTCAGATGCCTGAATATTCTCTCAGTAATTTGGTCTCATAATGTACTTTGGGGCATTTTGTGGTAAAACATATTTTGCTATTTTTGATGTGTCTATACTATTACTAAAACTCTCATCTTGTCTTCCAGTTTGCGTTGTTTTTAAATTTGCGCAAAAACGGTACCCTATATCGCTAGGATTTTTCGCCACCTTATTCACCGTTCTCGTCTGCTCCAAGCGCACCAAGTTTTGTTCCGATCAGGCAAAATATTACATAAATCATTGGTCTGTTACTCGCCGGGAAGGCGAAGCCCCTTCCAGCACCCGCTGTAAATCAATGGCGCCGAGAATAAAGCTGAAGGAGCGGAGTGTGGGCAGTGCTCGCGGGCGGGGACTGGCTGTGTTCGCAGGCCAGCTGTGTTCGCGGGCGGGGCTGGCTGTGTTCGCAGGCCAGCTGTGTTCGCGGGCGGGGCTGGCTGTGTTCGCGGGCGGTGCTGGCTGTGAGCGTGACAAGCTTTGGGGACGGGAGCCGATGAGTGAGTCCGGAGCCAGTTAGTGCATCAAGGAGAACCCCACCACATACCCCCATCCCACACTCCCCCCACCCCCACCCCCCTCCCCCACACTCCGTTCCTCCCCCACACAACACCCCCCCTCCCCACAAACCCCCCCTTCCTACCCCACACACACCCAACCTCCCCCACCCCCCCTACACACCCCCCTCCCCCACACACCCCCCTCCTCACAACCCCCCCCTCCTCCACCCCCCTCCCCACACCCCTTACCCAAACCCCTACACACCCCACACCACACCACACACCCCCCACCCCCTACCCATCACACCCCACACCCTCCCCCCCACCACACCCCCTTCCCGCACATACCCTCCCCCCCCCCACATCCCCCTTGCCCCACACACCCCCTTCCCCCGCCCCCGGTCCCTGCACATACCCCCTCCCCCACACACCCCTCCCCCCCCACCACACACACCCCACCCGTTCCCCGGCTACAGGACGCTCCCGCCTTTTGGTTGGATGAACAGGTGAGTGGTGGAATATTCCATTGGGGAATGGATTGAGTTGAGGGACCAATACTCCCGTGTGACTGGGACCCAACGGGTCCTACTTAGTCTATTAAACTAATATTTGTAGTGCAAGAGATGATGTGTTTGGAGGTCATGTAATCATCAAATAATATCTTCCCTGTTGATGCCACTTAAATTGATTCTTTACAGCAATATTACTTTAGGAGAACATAATGAATATATTGGAATTAAATGTTACCTTTATTTCATGAGCACTAATCTGTCAGAGGAGAAATCGATGCCCATTATGAAACGCAATTTGCTGTAAACAACTTAATGAAAATAAAATCATACATGTTCTAAAATAGACAGGTGAACTGGCCCATTAATTGGCTGCATTAATACAACAAATTACCCAAAGAAAGATTTTAGTTAATACATTACTTTGGGTATATAGTGAAGTTTAACAGTCAAATTGTGGGAGAAAAAACAAGATACAGCATTGCAATTTAGCCATCCTGCATTTAGTAAAGGAAGATCAATGTCAATTTAAAAATCATTCAACACATCAAGGAACATCTGTTGGTCTACTGAAACCATAGAACTAAACCTCAGACCAAATTAACATTATTTTAAATATTCTGTTGAAACACAATGGCATCTCACTGAAATAATGACATTTTCTTTAAGTCTGAAGCAAGTTTGGGTTTGTTTGTTTTCTTTCTTAATATAAGTTCATGCCAATTTGCTTCATATGTGCTGTAGCTGCTTCATCAATCCGCCCATTTTTAGGCTGGCATCTTCAATTAGAATGTAGACTTCAGAGGCACACTTGCATTAAACCTTACCTTGAGAAGCTGTGAATGAAATTCAATTAAATATATTAACTCAAGGTCATATCATTTGCTCAGTGTATAAAATCTACAACGTTTTTTTATTTATCCCATATTTACTCATTCATGCAGCAAGGAGTTGGAATTATGTATGAGAAAAGAAGTAGAACAAAAAAAAAACATGACTCATAACTGTGGAGATTTGGCTCCATTGTTCAACTAAAGATAATTAAAATGTAATGACTTGTAGAAGTGTCAGCTTGTAATAGTTGTAATAAAATGAAGATGTCTTCACAATACATCCCCATTTCAAGATGTAATCTTGTGGGCAGCTAAAACAAAGAGAAACTAAATTATTTCCTATTTAGAAATAGCTTTAAAACATTATTATGATTTGAAGAATTGTCACAAATATATGTTTGCATGGTAATGTGAAGTATACGAATATTCATATTATCAAAGTTCAGGACTTTGTTGTTTCATTTTTTAATAAAACTACCTATTAGCCTACTCAAATGCTTTCATTACATTCATTATATTTTGGTCCAGTAATGTTTGAGTGGCTGGTTAGTTGAAAGAAATCGCTAAAGGGCCTGTACCACTTGGGCGACCTTATCCGCGAGTCCAGAAGAGTGTCTTCGAACTTCAAGTTCGAGGGCACTCTCCTGGAAAGCCTCGGGCTGGATCACACACACACACACACACACACACACACACACACGTCGCGAAGGTGGGGGCCAGGGAAAGCGGAGGAGCACTGCTTGCGCGATGAAGAGGAAGGTAAACGGCTGCCACAGAGTACTGTGGATAGGGGGGGAGGGGGTAGAGAAAGAGAGTGAAGGAGTGAAAAGGGGAGAGAAGGGGGTGAGAAGGGAGGAGAAGGAGTGGAGACACTTTTAAGAAGTATAATAAAGTTTAGTGGGCATTTTACCTACTGGTCGGTTTTCCATGGTCCTGAAAACTCCAATGAGCCAATCAAAATGCCCAGTAGGAGATTGCCTACGGCTGCCGTCGACTGCCTGTAAGTAAATAGAGACCCCACTCCACTGCACAACGAGTTAAAAAAGATCCATGCTGATCAAATTTTACTCGTGGAAAATTTTTCAATATGCTGAAATATTTTCCACGACCTAGCTGAGGCCGCGAGTATTCGGGAACTTCCCTGGAGCATGCAGAAGAGTTCCAGCAACCTCACAGGATCTCCTAGGACTCGTGACGACCATGCTGCGAGTTTGAGTCGAGGGCAAACTCTTCAAAACGGGTTAGGCTGCCCAAGTGGGACAGGCCCTTAATTTTTTCAGCTTAGAACAGCACAGCGGCACAGTGGCACAGGGGTGGAGTCACAAACTTACAGTGCCAGACACCCGGGTTAGATCCTGACTACGGGCGCTGTCAGTACGGAGTTCTCCCTGTGACAATGTGGATTTTCGCCGTGTGTTCTGGTTTCCTTCCACCACTCCAAAGATGTGCATGTTTGTAGGTTTTTGTTGGCTTTGGTAAAATTGTAATTGCAGGCAAAAACGATAAGAAAACAAAGCATGTTGTCACTCCTGGGAAATTCAAGTGTAATTTCATCCTGGGCCACACCATTGTTTTTTATATATACATATTATATGACACATTATTCAATGCAATCTTGATGTTTATGCTATGCCATCATCTAACCCCATCATCTAACCCCTACATTTTCCCATTTCACTGCTTAACACTTAAATGTATTTTTGTATTTTACCTCACGCAATGAGTTGCACATCCAAAATATTCTTTCTGTTAAAGTTTTTTTTGAGTTGTATACTGGATTTCAATTTTATTGATGGCATGTGGTTCATGTCTAGCCTGCAAATAGTATTATTTTCCCCATGTTCCCCATCATACTTCTTCAGAATCTGAAAGACTTTTACCAGGTCACATCTCAGTCAAAGTTACTTCTGGATCAATGTTTCATGAAAGGAATTTCTGGTAGATTTTCAGTCAATCTTTTTTTTGTTTCTTTCCCACTCCCTCCCTTTTCTCTTATGATGTGTCAAACAGAATTATTCATGGCATAAACTTAACCCAATGTTTATCCAGGGTACCTTGCCAATCATACTATGTATGAATAGATAAGTTAAAACAAATTTAACATATAAACTTATATTTTAAATTGTGCTTCCCCCACAAAACTTAATCCATGTGCTTAGTTCATCCACTCCACAGATACTGCCTGACCTGCTGAGTTCCTCCAACACATTGTGCTTTGCTCCATGTGCTTTGTTATTGTTTAAATAGCAATAATAATCTCACATTTACATTCAGCACATGAGGTTGATGCAAGTTTTCAGTACAAACCCATCAATTCCATTCTCTCATTTATTCCATTCTCTCATTTATTTCATTTAGTTCATTATTCTTTCTTACATGCTCAACAACTGTACCCTGGTTCATCTACTCTGGGTCCAATTTAAGTTGCTGATTAACCAACCAAAAAATGGAAAAGAACAAACTTTTAAAAAAGCTGTAAAATCCATGACCTAAACCCCTCACTGTGCTCTATGATATTCCTATAGTTGTAAAATGACATGCATAGGACAGAAGTATTGGTTTAAGATTATACTGACTTTTATTTATTGAGAAATCTACATAATGTAGAGTAAATGAACTGTAAGCTTTGTAGTGGACCCATGTTCCTTTCTCACACTATATGTTATTAACCAGAAGCAATAATATCCCGAATCTTGAAAGCTTAAAACTGCAATAATTCTTATTTCCAGAATTTTATTATTACTCTGCTATATTTAATTTGTGTCCATACTTTTCCATTATTTTTGTTCTACTTTATATTTATTATTGTCTTCCAAGGAAGGTGATGTCTGGAGGCCCGCAGCAGCCTGGGGCTTGCCTGGAACGGGCACCGCTCATAACAGCTGGAGTGCAGCGAGGACTTTAAAAATGGCACCAAAAATATGGTGCTTCTTTCATGCGGGACCAGGAGACTATTTCTTTACAAATTGCTAATTGGGGATGGCAATATTCTATTGGATTGTTTGGAAGAAAATAAATTCAATGTGCTTTTGGTATATGTGACAACAAAAGCTTAATTGAACCATCTCCTTGGCCACTTTTAAGTGGCAATAATGTTTAATATATATCTGTGTAATGGGAGCTGATTAAAACCCCTGTCCCACGGTACGTTCATTCCAAGAGTTCTCCCGAGTTTGCCCTGATTCGAACTCGGAGATTTATGGTAATTGCCACTCGTCGGTACTCTGGGCTCTCGTGGACATTTTTCATCATGTTGAAAAATCTTCACAAGTCTTCCCGTGCTTACCTGCCATTAGCGAGTCTTCCAGAGTACGTGCCGTTAGCGTATCTAAAATATGCTATCACATACCTGTTAAATTTTGAGACACCATTGGTTAATTATTATTATTATTATTATTATTATTATTATTATTATTATTATTATTATTATTATTATTATTATTATTATTATTTAATAACTGGTGATTGCAGAACATTTAATAAATTGTTGTCTTGCATTTCTTCCTGAAGTATAGGTAGGGGAAGGAAACCATGTTTCCTTTGCACCAGTGCGACAACCAAATGTAATTGTAAGATAATTGACAGTTGATTCTAACGGATGGAAACATAAATGGGATTTTGAGGAAACCAGCGATCACTCAGAAATATTATCCAGAAATTGTCAGTATTTGCAAATATCTGCCTGATACTTAAAGCATATGATCTTATCAAGGTACTCGGGTGTTGTTAAATGATGCTACACCCCAAGCACTTAATCGTTCTTTGTCAAATGAAAGCTATGTTAAGTACTTATATTACTCATGAGTACTTTGAAAGTATTCATCCGCAATATGCTCCGTGTATTTTGTTGTATTACACCATTGTTATTGTACTGGAACTCATCAGGAAAAGATAGTTTAATGCCTTTAACTATTAATAAAGACTACAAAGATTTAAAGATCTCCAGGACTCCCTCAATGGTAATATAAGATATCACAGCTGTTTGTCTATCCTAATTGATACTGTATAACCTAAATGGGAGCAGATGATATAGGATGAGTTCAAATAATAATGTATTTTGTATGGCTGTTCATGGAGCTACTTTAAAATTTTAAATTAATGGTTTAGTACAGTAATTGAAAAGATTGAATGGAATTGATTAAAAATGAAAACCAATTTTAATTCCAATAAAATATGGACACACAGAATACTGGCAATGAAATATATTTGGGTAAATTTGTAAGCGACCTTAAAAAGAAGGCTTCAGGGCAAGTACATCCTCAACAATTAAACATACATTGTCAACTCTATAGTTTGTAATAAAAATAAATACATTTTCCTATTTGTCAAATACTATATACTGTAAATGTATGTCTTTACCCAATACAATATACATTTTTAGCTGTAAAGATGCTTCTTATCAGAATCCAAAGTGGCGGAAATACACAGGTGTGCTAATAAATTGAAGTGCAGCACAATATGTAGGACCAGAATGCGCAATCAAGATACTTCTGTTATACAAACGTCATGATAAATAATATGAATTAGTGATTTTACGCATCATCCCTTTGAGAAAAATTATTTTACTTAGACGTTAGAAGTGACTTTTACCATTATAAATCATAAATTAGTTGCAACAACTTTATCAATTGATATAGGATAAGTGTAAAAGTGCAAAGAGTCAATTGATATTGTGCAGATAAAAGCTGCTGGGCATATTTCTTGCCCTGTGCCCTTCGCCATGCTGTGCATCCTGAGGGCGCCTTCCTGTATGGGTTGGCTGCCCAGCCTGCAGCTGTCCGTTTTTTCGCCTTTTTTTAATTTTTAGTTAGTGTTTAGTAAAGTGTTTTGTTTCTGGAGCTCTAGTCTTTTTTATATGGGGGGGGAAGGGGGAAAATGCTTTTCAGGATCCCCACCTGGTCGGAGAGGCGGCTTTTCTCCGGGCAGCACCTCCGACGGCCTACGAGCGGGCCTGGAGCGGCATTTCCTGTCGGGACCCGCCAGATCCTCAGCCTCGGCGATGGCACAGTGCTGGAGCGCTATCGCGGAGTGGGCGATTACTCGCCCGGGTCGCCACGCTGGAACTCCGGTGAGCTGAGACCGCCGAGAAAAACATCGCGGAGCTGCGGGTCTGTGGAGCAGCCAGCCAAGGGCGGCAGCGCTGAACTTTACATCGGGAGCCTGGGATCTCTCGCCAAGATCGCCAGTAGTGGAGCTCCATCCATCGCGGCCTGTCGGCTTCGGAAGCCGCAGTCTCGAGTAAGGAAGCGGCCGTTCTAGGCATCCCAAGCCACTGAGAGGATTCTCCCAACGCCAGAGCACCATCATCCGGCGAGAAGGGCCTAGAACATCAAATAAATGTTTGTTTATTTTTTTACATTGGATATTCATTTTATTTTTGTCTGTTGTATTCAACTCTTATCAAAAAAAAAAGTTTTAGAATAATGACTCGCCAACTTTTCTAACCCTGAATACAATTTTGATTATATTTTGTGTTCAACTTCAAAGAATTACAAAGTTTATATTCTCAATCTTTTGTTTCCCCTCCTTTCTCTTCCTGCATATTTCACCTTTTCTTCTTCTCATAAAATGATCTCATCCCTTTTTAATGAAACTCAATTTATTATGTCTTGATATAATTTTTGTGAGGATTTACCTTTGAAGTCTGTTGGCTTTTCAATAATTGGCTCACATGAAGGAAATGACACTGAGGGCCTTTGCGATTGCAACAAAAACATTCTGACAATGTTGGATGGTTTACTTCAGAATGATTAGAAATTGTCTTGGACTGTCGTGAAAATGAGCAACTAGTGAATGAAAATACATTTTCTTATCCATTAAGAGTTCATTAAAGCTCAGAACAAATTATGATTATTTAGCTTAGTTTAGTTTAGTTTAGAGATGCAGCATGTGAACAGGCCCTTTGGCCCACCGTGTCCGTGCCAACCAGCAATCCCGCCATGCATTAACATTATCCTACACATTAGGGACAATTTACAAATTTACCTAAGCCAATTAGCCTACAAACCTGTCCATCTTTGTAGTGTGGGAGGAAACCGAAGCACCCGGAGAAAAGGCCATGGTGAGAAAGTACAAACTCTGTACAGATAGCACCCATAGTCAGGATTGAACCCGAGTCTCTGGCACTGTAAGGTTACCGCTGCGCCTCAGTGCCGCCCTTATAATACATGAAAAATTATTTACAAGTAAAGGCGCTGAAATGATTTAAAAGCCCATTTCAGAATTCTGCTTATTTTCTTCAACACAAGCTTTACCATAAACCTAGGGTTGTGCACCGAGTGAAATACTTCAATCCAGTTAGATCTTGCAGGCTCATATTGGCTTTGACTACTCCGGCAGAATTTATTTTCCGTTGCATTATTCTATGCCACCCAGTTTGCCACGGGATGTACCTCCTAGGCTGAAGCTAATCTGTATTTCAATCTATTACAACAAATGTTGATGCACTTATTTACGCATATTTAAGGGAAGCACAGGTACTCAATTTAGATTGATATGAATTATTGGAATAAATTACATAGAGTACAGTAATAACAGGAAATAATTTCTGTTCAACAGAGGCTATAGGTTATGAAAGTCTATATTATCCAAAGAAAATAGATAGCAACTTTCTTTAAAACAAACATATTAATCCAACATTTTGGTGTGGCACAGGTGTGCAGCTGGAAGAGCTGCTGGTTGTTTTGAACAATCTAGGTACAATCCTAAGCCCCTGCGTTGTCTGTACAGAGTCTGTGCATTTTCTTATGACAACATGGGATTCCTTTGGGCGGTCTAGCTTCTTTCCATATCACAAAGATGTCCAGGCTTGTAGGCTATTTGGCCATTGTAAAGCTTCCTCTAGTGTGTCCCCTGAGACAGGTGTAGAATCTGGGGTGAATTGATGGGAATGTGAGGACAAAATAAAATGGGAATGGTGTACATGATGAGTACTTGATGATTGGTGCAGACTTGGTGAATAAAGAGTAGAACATAGAACAAAGAACTGTACAGCACAGGAACAGGAGCTTTGGTCCACAAAGTCTGTGTGGAACATGATGCCAAGATAAATCCATCTCATCTGTGCACATGTTCCATAATGACCCTTCATTCTCTGCGCATCCATGTGTCTATCTAAAAGCCTCTTTAACATCACTATTGTATCTGCCTCCACCATTTCCCTGACAGTGAGTTCCTGGCAATGCAAAAAAAAACTTGCCCCGCACATCATTTTAAAATTTCCCCTTTCCACTTCAAAGCTATGCCCTCCAGTCTTCGACACTTCTACCCTGGGGCAAATGGTTTTGATTTTCCACCCTGTCTATGTTTCTCTCTTTTATGCACTTCTATCAGGTCACCCGTCAATCTCCGGCATTCCAGAGAAGTGTGTCCAACCTCATTTTGTACCTTTTAATTCAGACAGCATTCCCCCTCGACCAATCTATTTGCATATTGTATGAGTCCACAACATCTTTCTCGTTCTATATTTACAGTTAAAACTTTTGATTAGGGGCATTTTTGCTCCAGAGGCAAAACCTACCAGAAATCACTTGATTACAATTTGGAACCATTGTAAAATGGGGGAGACATCTTTTACACCACATTGTTGTTGTCAGCTAGTGTAAATGGTGCATGAAAATTACCCGTTATTTTCAGAGCCTGCACAAGATAGGAAATTGCCCCACTCAAAATGTCCATCTAAATGATATGTTCGTTCAATATTTCTATGTTCATACATCAATGTAAGCAAGAAACAATATAATGGCTCTTGAGTTAACAATTTTGTTTCAATTCAGTGGCTTTTGTATTAGGGTTATTGCTTGTTATTAGGCAAATTACATTAAATATAAATGGGTGGTTTGTTTTGATGTCATCCATAGCCATTGAAGCTATTGATATATGAATGGTTTATCTGGTAGAGAATTGCTTATGATTTGACATTGGGCTGATGTCCAATAAATTGCTTTTAGCTATATGATACTAAATAAGAAGGTACATTTAAAGTCATCATTGACCTGCAGCAACCTTCTTAGTGTATTTGAAATAAGCCATGAGAATGTTGAATTATCCTGCATTGCTGCAGTTCATTAGTTTTGAGATACAGTACGAAACAGGCCCTTCAGCCCACCTAGTCCATGCCGACCAGCAATCCCAACATATTCTTTGATATATTCCAAGAATGATTGCTCATTGAGAGCTGAAAGGACTTGCCACCAAACTGTCTCCTGATAGCTGTCACTGTCTGCAATAATATTCAGCAGCTTGTATTTCAGACATTTGATTGATTTGGACTTGTGTGACAATTAACACTAAATAATAAAATCGTCAGCTTTTGAATTACATTTTGCATTGTTTTAGAGAAGACTGATTTATTTAATGTGGCAAATCCAGACAAATAGGAAAAATGGTGCCAGGAATTAAAAATTGACGAATCAATAAAAAATGAGTGAGTAAATTCTAAATGGAAAGGGAAGAATAAAGAGATAACCAGGACATTGTTGTATATTGTTGGAGAGTGATATTTTTCACTTGAACATTTAAATCTCACAAAGAAACTAAGCAAAAATTAATCCCTACACTTTACAAGTTCAGATTCACATTCAGATTAGTTTATTGTTATATACACCAGGGTGCAGTGAAATGTATTGTTCATATGAAGCTCGCTGAGCAAACAATAGCATACAGGTATGATAAATATAATAATAAATCAAATGATGAGTTCAAATGAGCAGAACGGTGGAAGATTGTAATGCAACGAAAGTACAAGAAAAACATACTTAAAGTACAATAACAGAATAACCAAATGAGCTAAAGGATGTAAGAGTTGATGGCAGCACCTTTGGGAATGTGGTGTGAAAGAGGTGATTGATTTAGGAGTTTGATGGTAATGACGAAAAAGCTGTTCCTAGGTTTAGGTTTGGATACTTTCTATATGCACATTTGTCAAAGTTCAAGAGAATACTCGTGGGCATTCTGAATCTTTACTGAGGAAAGTAAATACATCCCTTTGTGATCGCTGCATTATCTTTACTGGTGATACAGACTTTCGCCGACCATTTTTTCACAAGTTGAGGACACGGTTGTTGTCACCCCCCCCCCCCCTTCACTTCTTCAGGTCAATAGCCGACTTTTTGTGTTGCTGACATTGCAGAGTAGGTTGTCCTGTAGCAAGATTCTCGATTTTGTTCATATGAATTGCTCGCTGATCCGGCCAACACCAGTGCTATAGACAATAGACAATAGGTGATAAGGCCATATAATAAGCACCGCCAATAATGTGATCATGGCTGATCAAATGAGTACCCAGAACCCCATATGCCTGAAGATTGTAATCTCTCTCGTCTTGAAGTACAAGAGAAAACCTCCACTCTGAGGCAGAGAATTTTCAATATCAGAATAAAGATTGAGTTGGCCAATGCATTCAGGGCTACAGGATGATAAGAGTATACATGGAGGAGTGCTAGTGTTGGTCAGGATGGAGGAGATGTAATGACCAATTCTAAATGACTGAGAGTTGTCAGTCAGGAAGTCCAAAGCCAGTTGCAAATGGTGGCATCAAGGCCAATGGGCCAATATTTAGGGATGAGGTTATTTGTTAGAACCCCTATATGGCTCGGAATAATAACAGTGACGAAAATTAACCAGCTGTCATTAGGATATGTTGGCCAAACACCAGATAGGTTTAGCAA
This sequence comes from Leucoraja erinaceus, assembly GCF_028641065.1. Taxonomy (NCBI): domain Eukaryota; kingdom Metazoa; phylum Chordata; class Chondrichthyes; order Rajiformes; family Rajidae; genus Leucoraja; species Leucoraja erinaceus. The sequence continues at coordinate 25,602,404 of NC_073397.1, read as the reverse complement.
GAGAGCATGTTCATGAGAAGGCGCTGGAAATGGATTGGCTATATGGGAAGAGAACCAGACATTTAGTCAAAAGTTCAAGAGAGGGATAAAACTCGAACTGGGGAGGAAATTCTGAATCTTTTTAGTTGAGTCCAAAGTAAATAACAGACAGGAGTGGAGGACCTTTGTTGCTGCCCTACATGCCAGGAGGCATAATAGGCAGTAAGTAAGTAAGATCGCTATTTGCATTATCTGAATTGTCATTGCTGGTGATACAGACACCATGTAGAGTAAGGGAATGGCATGCTTTAGAGCAGCACAGAAATAGGCCCTGACTGAAAAGCCAGCCAGTGATCCACACTAATCTACACGACGAACATTTTTACAATTTTTTGAAGCCAATTAACCTACAAACATATACGTTTTTGGGGTGTGGGGGGTGGGGGGACCAGAGCACACAGAGAAAACCCATGCCATCACAGGACGAACATACAAACTCTATACATATAGCACCTGCAGTCAGGATCGAACCTGGATCACTGATGTTGTAAGGCAGCAATTCTACTGCTGCGCCATCTAATCATGAGATATAACCAACCATCAATAAGATCAGTTAGTGCAATCTCACATTAACAGCAAAATAGTGTGTTTATTTATGTCATTGAAAGCTCGAAGGAAGAAAATATATGGAGAAACCTCTCATGCTGTTAACAGCACATCATTTACTGTATTGCCCAATTCATGGAAATACCTTAAACAGATCAGGTTAGATGACAGTAAATTACAGTAACTGGATTGATTATATTGACGTTTCTGGAACAGAACAAACAAAACCAAAACTCATGAGTCCATCCCCTTCCCTTCCCATTCAGTGTAATGGCAGTTCTATACTATTCCACTATTTTGAAATGTTCCTATTTTTTGCCTTCAATGCAAAACAAAAATTGATAAATCTTAGTCTTAAAAATGCACAACCACTGAGCTTCCACACCCTCCCAGGGTAGAGAATTCCAAAGATTGGTTGCCCATAGAGTGAAGAGATATCTCTTCATCTAAATATCAGACTACTTGTCCTCAGGCTAAGCCCATAGTTTTCTAGACTGTCTAGCCTGGGGAAAAAATGTATTTATTTATTACTCTCTCAAGTCCACATCAATATTTCATATAGTTATTCTCAACTCTGTAGAGTATGCAGATCACCCTTTGAAACTCTCCTTGTTGGAAGAATATTTATTGCAGTAAATCAAAAACAGTACATCTAATATTGTTCCACAAATGTATTATATAATTACGGCTCATATTCTTATTTTCTAAATCTCTTCTTTAAAAAAAAACTTAAGTTTTCCGAAATGCTTGTTGCATTTATCATTGTAAATTTCTGTAATTAATGAAAATCACCCTAAATACCGATCATGTTTTAGTGTTTCTGTATTACTCCTATTTATTTAAATAACTTTATTCTGTCTCAAATGCAGTATAGTGTATACAGTAAATTATAGATAACATCAATTAGCCAATGTTCCATCACTTCTTGGTTCTCCTATATTTTGCACTGAGTTTACTTTGGAGTTCTCTTTGTTTTATGTTCAAACTGAGGAGTTAAGAGTGGACAGAGTATTTGCAAAAGCAAGAATTATTGATCAGATCACAATTGACAATGACTGTTCCCATGTCTGCCTCTCACGGGGTACCTGATGTTGCATGAACCTGTTCAGGCTGTGCGGTTCCATAAGCCCTATTTGTATTCTGCTGTAACCTTCCCATGAGTGGCGACAAGAATGCAGGCCGTTCACCTAAGATTCTGTTCACAAACTGAGTGGAGAGCCATCTTAAAGCTTGCACCGTCAGTAGATCTTTTCTCTTATTTTCTGAACTAAATACATTTTCTGATTAAAAATATTTAGACTAAGATAAAAACCTGCCTCACAGCAAATGGTCTGTTTCTGTGCTGTTAATTCATGTGAAGTAAAATCTCATCTGATATGCATGTGTGCACGCAGAAGAGATTAGTTTAATCTGGCATTATGTTCAGTACAGAATTTGGAGGCAACAGGTCTTGTTTCTAGAACAGGAACAAGAATATAGAACAGTGCAATGTAGTGCAGCACAGCAAATAGCCCTTTATAACCATATAACCATATAACAATTACATCACGGAAACAGGCCATCTCAACCCTTCTAGTCCGTGCCGAACACGTATTCTCCCCTAGTCCCATATACCTGCACTCAGACCATAACCCTCCATTCCTTTCCTGTCCATATAACTATCCAATTTATTTTTATATTATAAAAACGAACCTGCCTCCACCACCTTCACTGGACCACAGCCACCACTCTCTGAGTAAAGAAGTTCCCTCTCATGTTACCCCTAAACTTCTGTCCCTTAATTCTCAAGTCATGTCCCATTGTTTGAATCTTCCCTATTCTCAGTGGGAAAAGCTTATCCACGTCAACTCTGTCTATCCCTCTCATCATTTTAAAAACCTCTATCAAGTCCCCCCTTAACCTTCTGCGCTCCAAAGAATAAAGCCCTAAATTGTTCAACCTTTCTCTGTAACATAGTTGCTGAAACCCAGGCAACATTCTAGTAAATCTCCTCTGTACTCTCTCTATTTTGTTGACATCCTTCCTATAATTAGGCGACCAAAATTGTACACTATACTCCAGGATTGGCCTCACCAATGCCTTGTACAATTTTAACATTACATCCCAACTTCTATACTCAATGCTCTGATTTATAAAGGCCAGCACACCAAAAGCTTTCTTTACCACCCTATCTACATGAAATTCCACTTTCAGGTAACTGTGCACAGTTATTCCCAGATCCCTCTGTTCATCTTCAATTCCCTACCATTTACCATGTACGTCCTATTTGGATTTGTCTTGCCAAGATGTAGCACCTCACACTTATCAGCATTAAACTCCATCTGCCATCTTTCAGCCCACTCTTCCAACTGGCATAAATCTCTCTGTAGGCTTTGAAAATCTACTTCATTATCCACAACCCCTCCTATCTTAGTATCACCTGCATACTTACTAATCCAATTTACCACACCATCATCCAGATCATTGATGTACATGACAAACAACAGTGGACCCAACACAGATCCCTGTGGCACCCCCACTAGTCACTGGCCTCCAACCTGACAAACAACCATCCACCATTACTCTCTGGCATCTCCCATTCAGCCACTGTTGAATCCATCTTGCTACTCCACCATTAATACCCAACTATTGAACCTTCTTAACCAACCTTCCGTGAGGAACCTTTTGAAGCCTTACTGAAGTCCATATATACAACATCTACTGCTTTACCCTCATCAATTTCCCGAGTAACCTCTTCAAAAAGTTCAAGAAGATTAGTCAAACATGACCTTCCAGGCACAAATCCATGTTGACTGTTCCTAATCAGACCCTGTTTATCCAGATGCTTATATATATTATCTCTAAGTATCCTTTCCATTAATTTGCCCACCACTGACGTCAAACTAACAGGTCTATAATTGCTAGGTTTGGCCCACAATTTCTGTGCCGAACATGATGCCAAGTTAAACTGATCTAATATGCCTGTATATGAGCCATATCGCTCTATTCCCTGCACTTCCATGTGCCTCTTCAACACAACTATGCAATCTGCCTACACCATAACGTCTGGCAATGCATTCCAGGCCCCTCTGCTCATTGTGTAAAAAACCTTGCTCTGCATATCTCCATTAAACATTCCCCTTCTCACCTTGCACCAGAGTGTTGGGACATTTCCACCCAGGGAATAAAGGTTCTGACTGTCTACCCCATCAATGCATCTCATCATTTAATATAATTCTATTAAGCCGTCCCTCAACCTCCATTGTTCTAGAGAATATCTAGAGCTGCACTGTTCTGCGTTATATGTAAAGGTACAAATATTCTTAAAAAGGATTAGAGAATTGTCAGCAAAAATTTAGACTCACAATAATTATTATCATGCCTGTTTGCCAATGTGGAAAGGAAAACCTTAAGTGCTGTATGAACTAGTTAGCCTTATGTTGAAGGCTAATTACATTGAATTACGAGATGCATTGAATTCCAAGACTGAAGTCCATGGAAACACATGGCCATAGTCGGAAACTACTGATTTAAATTACTCTCAAACTATTTTAAGGTCTTGGAGAGTACCGATGTCTTTTTTAATTACAATGTGGAATTGCTACACTGGTATCATTGATCAGCAATGATACTGTTTTATTAAGGTTACATCCCACTCTTTAGAACTTCTTATTGAAGTTCACTTATTTTTTTCATCAAGTTATTATTTTTTTTACCATTGGCATAAACAACAAATACAATTATTCTAGAGTCATAGAATCATTGTCATAAAGTTATACAGCATGGAAACACGTTCTTCGGCCCAACATGCCCATACTGACCAACATGTCTCATCTACACTATCCACACCTGCTGGTGTTTAGCCTATATCGCTGTAAACCTGTCCTATCCATGTACCTGTCTAATTTTTTCTTAAACGTTGCGATAGTCCCTGCCTCAACTACCTCCTCTGACAGCTTGTTCCATACATCTACCACCCTTTGTGTGAAAATTGTGCCCCTCAGATTCTTATTAAATCTTTTCCCCTTCCTCTTCGTCATCTGATTCTCAATTCCCCTACTTTGAGCAAGAGATTCTGTGCGTCTCCCCTACCTATTTCTCTCGTGATTTTGTACACCGATATAAGATCACCCATCATCTTCCTGCGCTTCAAGGAATAGAGTCACATATTTTACCAGATTCTCATGGATTGCTGGATAACTTTACCTGGATTAAAATGTGAACTGGATTATGAGGTGAATTTAGGAACAGAACAAGGTTACAATAATGTACCATGAAGCCCACAGTATATGGAGACAAAATAAGTAGCAGAATGGATGACATGTTCGGTAAAAATCAGAAACCAGAACAGAATTATCCCAAATTACATAATTGGAAGATGGAAATTGTTGTTTAATGGGTGCTATTGTTTAAAAAAAAACACAGAGTGGCTTTATTCCTGTGGTTTATTTGTGACTTTTTTTGTCTGTTCCTTCTGTCTACTGGGACTATATTTTGTCTGTTCCTCATGTCTACTTGGACTATATTTTAATTTAGTTTAGTTTATTGTCACGTGTACCGAGGTACAGTGAAAATATTTTATTTTGTTGCTTCTATCCAGTTAGCGGAAAGTCTATGCACGATTACAATCAAGCCCAGTGTACAGATACAGGATAAAGGAGATATTGAGGATTTAACTTTGGAATCAGAAACAAATGTTCTAAGATTGTGAATCTGCCGAATTTGGAGAGGGAAGAGAAATAATCAATACTGAGGGATTCTGCAACATATTACTGTACAATTCTGAGTCTGCATGATGGGGTGATTGCCAAATAAATTTCAACATGAATTAATTTGTTATTATATTTTAGAAAGAAATATGTGAGAATCACTTATTACAGCGTACAGAAATTTAAGTGGGTAAAGGAATAACAAAATCTCTAAGTACAAGCACATACATCATTTAAAGATGTTAACAGTAAAATAATAGTAAATCAAGCATTAAGGTTAAATCCTCAAGGACAAGCATGGGGGCAAATTAAATGTGACCCTTTTTAGAGGGTACATTAAGTGCACTTAGATACATGTGTAAATGTGCTTCATGTGATTATTGAAGATTTAGTGGAGCTAAGACGCTTTTGACTCCCCTTTGTCAACGGATAGAATTGAAAGATAGAGGACTCACTCCAGACGTGTATTAGTTTAACACAATTAACCTTCCCTTTGGGAAGAGGTGAATGAGAGATAACAAAGAGGCCATCTATTGGAAGGCTTCAGAAGTATGATAAAAACATGATAACTGGATATCATCGGTATGTTACCAAAAAATCTAACAGAAATTGCAGAAGTAAAGGGCCTGTACCACTTGGCGATTTTTTTTGGCAACTGTCGGTATCATTGACTGACGTATTAGGTCAACGAGAAATTAGCAGCATGATGCGGCGTGATGCAGCATGATGCGGCAGTGACGCGATGTGATGACGTATGATGCGCGGTGTTTTTTCAAGTGTTGCAACATTTTATTGCCGCTGCTGGATTTTGAAATGTTCAAAATTTTTTGGCGAAACAGATGTGACGCCGGCAGTCACCAAAAAAGATCACCCAAGTGGGACAGGCCCTTAACATTCATCCTGAAATAATATGGAATTTCCTATCACACTGAGCAGTTGCAGTAAATAGTTGGAGATAATAATTAAATAGCTGGAGTAACTCAGCGGGCCAGGCAGCATCTCTGGAGAGAAGGATTGGGTGACATTTCGGGTCGAGACCCTTCTTCAGTCTGAAGAAGGTTCTCGACCGGAATCATCACCCATTCCTTCTCTCCAGCGATGCTGCCTGTCCCGCTGAGTTACTCTAGCATTTTGTGTCTATCTTCGGTTTAAACCTGCATCTGCAGTTCCTTCCTACACATAATAATCAAATATTTGGAATGGTTTCTTGAGGTCTGGATAAACACCTAGAGATTCAAGTTTAAATTCCTCCATGCTAGATGAGGGGTTTAAATTTGGTTACTAAACTAAGCTGGAATTAATTTTTTCAGTAAATATTTTTCATCATGACAGCATTAAAAGTGCCAGGAGTTGTCAAAACCCCATCTGGATCAATGATGTGGAAGTGGCCGTATTGACGTCTACATTTAATACCAACTCTGCGGTTTTATGTTTACTTTCTAACATTTTTTTCAAACATGATAAATGAACAATTAACATAACATTGCACCTTCACCAGTCGGTGTACAGCAGCTCATCACCCTCTTGTGAGTGCAATTAGTGATGGACTTTTCCAATGACACCTACATCCAATAAGGCAATAGAAATAATGGATGCCTGTGCAAATAAGCCAGATAATCATATTATGGAAGATAGACACAACATGCTGGATAACTCTGGAGATCTTGCAGCATCTCTGGAGAAAAAAGGATGTGTGCTATTTTGGGTCGTGACTCTTCTTTGGAACAGATCTCTTCAACCATAGCAGGGTGACCAAAACTGAATACTCAAGAGGAGTCCTGACCCGAAATGTCACCCATCCTTTTTCTCCGGAGATGCTGCCTGACACACTGAGTTACTCCGGCATATAATGTCTATCTTCAGTATATGCCATCATCTGCAATTCCTTTCTACACATTTTGACTGCGCCAATTTGAAGAAATTCTCCTCCTTTCTCCGTGCAGTCTGAAGTAAGCTCCTAACACAAAATGTCACCCATCCTTTTTCTCCAGAGATGCTGCCTGACCTGCCGAGTTGCTTTGTGTCTATCTTCAGTATATATCAGCATCTGCAGTTCCTTGCTACACTTATAATCATATTATGGGTTTGGGATAAGAGTTATGTGGATAGGCATGGAAAGAATAGAAGGTTGAAGTAAAGCCATGTTAGCATAAAGTAGTTGAGCCAAAAATCCATTTTGTAGGTTGTTGGAAAATTTATGCAGTTCTTTTTGGGCATTTTGGAAAACAAGTTGTATGGAGAACAGAACTATTGCAAAATTATCTTCAATCAATGTTTAAATTTGAAGCCAAATGTTTTTAATAGTTTAGCACCATGTCCAATTAGAATTTACCTTACTTTTTTTAATCATTTAAATGTCATTGCAAAAAAAAAGGGTATTTGTGGATGTGAGCTGAGTAAGGTATTACATTACAAGGGAAGTGAGATTTAGGTTATTAGCATTCTGAGTAATGGATATCATATATGATTATTCTGTACAAGCTTTTTTCAAATTGCATAATCAATCACTGCAAATTGTTAATCATTTATACAGCTTACTTAATTTTAATTAAATGTTGGAGTCCGATGCTTTCAGGACTAATTGTGTTTTAAATTTAAACTTTCATTTTCTCTAATCTTCATTCATGAACCTTAGGAGAACACACGGCACAGTATCAGAAATTGCAGCTGTTTGCCTCTGCAAACAGTGAAACCGAGCGCAGTTCACGGCCATTGAGTAAACTAAGGAATTCGTGTTCAAGAAGGAACTGCAGATGCTGGAAGATCGAAGGTACACAAAATTGCTGGAGAAACTCAGCGGGTGCAGCAGCATCTATGGCCCGAAACGTCGCCTATTTTCTTCGCTCCATAGATGCTGCTGCACCCGCTGAGTTTCTCCAGCAATTGTGAGTAAACTATGGATGCTGATTGTTGATTGAGAGATATTGTGGTTATCCACCAGCCCTTATTTTATGGACAAGCTTTGAACATAATTCATTTAAAAAAGGGCTCAATAGCCAGTGTTTGTGAAAGTTACAAATATCCTCAGTTTTTTTTTAAATAGCAACTCTGTCATAGTACAGTATGTGCCAGATAACATTAACAAAGTCATAAGGTCATAGGTAATAAGGAATAAGAGTAGAAGTAGGCCATTTGGCCCATTAAGTCTATTCCGTCATTCAAACATGGCTGATCTATCTCTCCCTCCCAACCCCATTCTCCTGCCTTCTCCCCATAACCTCTGACACCTGTACTAATCAAGAATCGATCTATCTCTGCCTTAAAAATATCCACTGGCTTGGTCTCCACAACCTTCTGTGACAAAGAATTCCACAGATTCAGCACCCTCTTCCTAATGAATTTAGTCAAAGTATGAAATGCATGCAATGATTGTACTCCAATAGTGTTGCGAAGCACAAATATCACTTTGTCATTCTGTGCATAGCAATGATTTGACAGCAGTGCATCCATTTTGGAGCCCAGTTGAACCCATGTTTTGCAGCAGCAAGCTTTCTCCATCAATACAATTATCAATTACTTAATGATAATTTCTAACTAATTTCCTCTGTCTGTAGCCGTGATTCTACAACCATTTAATGTTTTCTGGAGTTACCAGCTGAGAAAAGTCCACAGGATGGGATGCCTCAACTGATAAACTTACCATACACTTTCTTTATCTACTTGTGTTGCCACTTTCAGGGAGCTGTGGACTTGGATTGCAAGATCCCGCTCTACATCAATGTTCTTAAAGTTCCCGCTATTAACTGTATACTTTCCCCTTACATTTGACCTCCAACACTTGCTCAGATTAAACTCTATCAGCCACTATCTGTGCCCATATCTGTTAGAGATCTAAATTCCACTGTATCCTTTGACAGCCTTCCTTACAGTCCACAAATCCACCAATTTCAGTGTAACCTGCAGATCTTCGAATCAACAGCGTAGGAGAATGAGGGATGAACTTAAACTGGTGCATAAAATCACGAGAGGAATAAAATGGGTGAACGCGCAGAGTCTCTTGCCCAGAGTGGAGGAATCGAGAACCAGAGGATATAGGTTTATGGTGAAGGGGGAAAAGATTTTATAGGAATCTGAGGGGTCATTATTTGCTTGTAATGGGTGGTTGGTGTATGGAACGAGATGCCAGAGGAGGTAGTTGAGGCAGGGACTATCTAGACATTTAAGAAAGAATTAGACAGGTACATGGATAGGACAGGTTTAGAGGAATGTGGGCTAAATGCAGGCAAGTGGGACTATAGTGCAGATGGGACCTGATGGTTGGTATGGGTAAGTTGGGCCATTCCTCATGATTCAATGACTCTATGACTTTATAATCCATCTACATTTATGCCAAATAATTTATATAAACAACAAATCCCTGCAAATTGGAGGTTGTGTCATTGAAATATACTTAATATTACATGGTTAAAGAGAGTGTGTGCAGTAATAATGTTTTCACTGGCTGGTGTTTCTTGAACCTGGGGCTTCAATATTAGAATAAACATCAGTCATTCAGGACTGCGAGGGGAAGAGTTTCTTCATCCAAAAGGAACTTTTGGGGTTCAACCCAAAATAGTTATGGAGACTCAGTCACCTGATATATTCAGGTAGATTTCAATAGGTTTTTAAATATTAAGGGGATCAAGGAATGACTGGCTCCCATGTCTATTTTGTTATGTGCATGAAAGGCAATAAGATACTGCATTGTGGATGAGTCTAATGGGGATACTGAAAAGCATTGGCTGCCACCTCTGCGAGAAGCACTCAGCCAAGCTGATTATATATGTTTTAGTGCTCCTTCATACTGAACCTAAACCTTCTGGCTGGCCTCACAATGTATTCTATATTTAATTACGCATTCCCTTCAGACTTCCTCTGTAGATTGCTCCAGGAAAGTTCTGATTGAAATCCTCTGTAACAGAACTCATGTGTGATTTAATCCTCTATCATATACAGTGCTTTTCCCTCTATCCTGGCTGAAAATAATACATGCTCTTAGTCCCACCAGATGTCGATCCTGTCTTGTTGCTATTCTCTACGATACATGCAGTGTCCGGTTCACAGTTATTTTTTTGCCAGTGTGAAATTGACTAAAGTCGTGTCTTCATCATTAATGTGTGGGCCGTTCTTGTACTTCCTTGGCAAACTCTATGCTCTAATTACTAGGAATCTGACAGACAAAATGCACAAGGGTAAATCTCTGATACAGTGAGGGCTGAAAGTAAGGAGGCATGGTGGTGCAGCGGTAGAGTTGGCGCCTTACAGCGATAGAGACCCGAGTTAGATCCTGACTAGGGGTGCTGTCTCTACAGAGTGTGTACATTCTCCCCTTGACCTGCATGCGCTTTCTCCGAGATCTTCGGTTTCCTCCAACACTCCAAAGACATACTGGCTTGTAGGTTAATTGGCTTGGTATAAATGTAAATTGTCCCTAGTGTGTGTCGGATTGTGTTAATATGCAAGGATTGCTGGTCGGTGCAGGCGCGCTGGGCCGAAGGGTCTGTTTCCACGCTGTATCTCTAAACTAAACTAAACTAAACTAAACTAAAGAGACCCAAGAGATACTGGAATCTGGAGCAACAAAAGGGACGATGCTGGAGGAACTCTGAGGATCATGTAGCATCTATGCAGGGAAATAAACAGTTGACATCATGGGTTGATACCCTTCATCTGGGGAAGAAAGTAAACTTGGACACGCTGACGAGTTTACCCATGCATAATTAACTCGTATTATCATAGATTCCATTTTGTGCCATCTTGGCACAAGATAATGCATCATTGTTGGATGTGCATGTTGTCTGAATAACATGTGTGCCATGATTGAATAGCTGAGTATTAGCTATGTATTGACTGACAGAGATTCTCAACTAGTGAACGATAGTGGAGTTAAGCAGTAAGCCGTCTCTGTGGTGATGCATTCATTGAGTTATGCCATTTTAATATATATTCACTGACCTAGTTCAAACATTGAGTTTATTGAAGCTCATGAGAATTGGTGCTGAAACTCTTGTATAAACTTGGTTGGTTATTCGTTCTAATTACTATCTTAGACAATGTCAGGATGCTCTATTGTCCTTTAGTAGATATCTGTCAGGTCTCACGTTTGTTCTAGTTTCTGTTTCTTATTGTTTTATTATTATTGTTTGCATTCTTGTTTTATTTTGGTGTCTCACATCTCCTCTCGTTTCAGGTCCCATTTCCTGTCATGTTGCTTCCCCTCGTGTGATTGTTGGCCCCACCCTGATGTGTTTCACAGTGCATGTGACAATAATAAAGCTATACCAATATCAACATCATTTTTTTGTGGGAAGGAACTGCAAATGCTGGTTTACACTGAAGATAGACACAAAATGTTGGAGTAACTCAATGGGTCAGGCAACATCTCGGGAGAAAAGGAATGTGACCTTTTAGGTCGAGACCCTTCTTCAGAGTGAGAGTCAGGGGAGAGGGAAACTAGCAGTATGAATAGGTACAAGGAACATGTACATGAAAGTTACAAAAAAAAATCAAAGCCAGCACCAACAATTTAGGAGAGGTGAAGCCCACCATGGTCCATCATTGGCTGTGCAAAAGGATACCCAGACGGGACGTCGAAGGAAGAGAATCCGAAGCCATGAAGTGGAAGCCAAGATACCAAAAGTACATCATGTCGAAAAGCCAAGATACCAAAAGTACATTACGCCGAAAGGACACGAGGCCAAAAGTGCATCACGCTGAAAGGATACAAACTCGAATGGACACCACGCTGCAAAGACAAGACGCAGAACGGACATGACGTTGAAAAGCCGCCAAACGGACAAGACGTCTCCGGAGACGGGATTGGTCCGACACCTTGTCATCAACAAAGGTTAGCGATTGGTTCAGACCCCTGCGTCCATCACATCATTGACTGGCGAAAGACAGGAGGGCGGGTGGGAGCTTGAGCTTGCGTTTGTAAAATGGTGGCAGTGACTGCGATTGCTACAGAGGCTTTTCGACATCATGTTCGTTCCCCGTCAGATTTTAAGCCGAAAAACAATCTGAAAGGATACGAACTCGAACAGACACCATGCCGCAAAGACAAGACGCCGAACGCACATGAAGCCGAAATGATAAATAGGTATGAAACACTGAAACACTAAAATAATCTGTATTTGCCACAAGAATTGTTGTACCTTGTTGCATTTTGAAATAGTTACATTGTTGCACCTTGTATGTCTCCAGGGATGGGATTGGTCCGACACCTTGTCAGTCATCGACAAAGATCAGCGATTGATCCAGACCCCCGCGGCGTCCATCACATCACTGCCTCTGTGGCAATCGCAGCAGCTTGGAGTCACTGCCACCATTTTACAAATGCAAGCTCAAGCCCCCCCCCCCCCCCCCCCCCCCCCCCCCCCCCCCCACCCTCCTTCAGCCAGTATCGTCATCATGTCCGTTCCAATCGCTGTCGTGTCTTTGCGGCGTGGTGTCCGTTCGGGTTCGTATCCTTTCAGCGTGATGCACTTTCGGCCTCATGTCCTTTTGGCGTGATGTACTTTCGGTATCTTGGCTTCCACTTCTTGGCTTCGGCTTCTCGTCCTTCGACGTCCCATCCACACACAGTGCAAAAGGTGATAACTAGGTGATAATGTGTGGAAACAGGCCCTTCAGCCCACAAGTCCATGCCAACCAGCAATTACCCATACACTAGTTCTATCCTGCACAATAGGGACAATTTACAGAAACTAATTTAATTACAAACCTTTTTGGAAAGAGTGAGAAAATTGGACTACACGGAGGAAATCCACGTGGCCACAGGGAGAACGGAAAAAACCCGCAGTCAAGATCAAACTTAGGTCTCTGGTGCTGTAATTCAGCAACTCTACCGCTGCACCACTGTGCAGCTCTAATCTGTTGATTTATTAATTTCTCCTTTGCCTGATCTGTACCATCTTCTGGCCATCACAGTGATCAAGTGTAAGTGTGTAGGATGGAACTGCATAAATGCATAAGTGAGTAGGAAGGAACTGCAGCTGCTGGTTTACACCAAAGATAGACACAAAATGCTGCAGGAACTCAGCGGGACAAGCAGGAGAAAAGGAATAGGTGATGTCTCTGGTCGAGACTCTTCTCCAGACTGAGAGTCAGGGGAGAGGGTGGTCTAGAGATATGGAAGGGTAAGTAAGCTCTTATTATAGAATTATGAGATGGTTTGGCAGAAGCCAGGTATTTAAAATGCAAGTCAATTGAAAGTATCACAAATACAATGGCTAAAAAAAGCTGCAAAGAGAGAGAGAAAAAGTAGCTCAGTCAGGAACTAGTTCAGAACAAAATAGGAAGCCAAACTGTAAGAACATCATGATAACCTTTTTTAGCAAAGAAGTCCCACTAATTGGCAATTTACAACAATTATGCATGAAAAATATTAATGAGAAATCTTTTGGGATTTCAACTGTAACCATCCATTCTTGATCTTCATTACTAAATGGTAATTGATATCTGACAAGAAAATGAAATATGTAGTTGAGTATAATTTGAACATTGTTGACATTATTAGCAAGTACTAGTGAATCACACAAAACATTTAAAATATGTTTTCGAGAAATAAGGATTGCGTACATATTTGCAGTTGATGACAATAATAACACTGTATCCTTTCACAAAATACAAGGAACACTAACCCCTGTAATGCTGGCTATCCTTTTTTTTTAAGTCATTTAATAAATAAAATTTAGATAAGTCATTAAGACACGAAGATGGAAGCTGTAAAACAAACTCATTAAAAGTAAGGAGATAAAAAGAAAAATAAGGTATGGTGAATACTGATAAAACACATTCTAATTTACATGCAAATTTGAACGGTGAAGGTCTAATGTGTAAGTGAAATTAAGAATATAAGTGGATTCTTCAGAGGAACTGGATTCTCGTGAAAGACAGAAAAAGTTAATGAATATCACTCATTATTCATGACAGATTTTGCTAAAAAAAACAGATTGCTGATGTTGGAGCTGGTCAAATAAAGTTCAGTTCTAAAAAACAAACTGCAAGGGTGTTCAAATGTAAAATAATTAGCCTTTTTGTAGCTGAACCCTGCACACATTGAATACATTTCATCGCACATTCTGTTAGGTAAATCAATGCTTTCATAATGTTATCCTCTCAAAATGGATTAATGCACAACTGATGACGTCACAATGGCTCGATTCACTGAAGATATCCTATATTTGACATTATTTGCGATTAAAGCATTCAAAATGCCAACTTTCACACGACTTTTTCATATTCTGATTCACATATCCCCCCTCTAGGCAGAGATCACCTTCACTGAACAGTTTATGCTTTATTTCTCGTCTTATTACTGATTGAAGTTTAAAAAAATCAAAATACTTCAATTTCAAAAGACCAGCTTCAACTGATGATGTCACAATGGCTCGGTTAGCAGTGATCAGCTTCACTGAAGATTTCATTCTATATTTCACGTTATTCGCGATTAAAGCTTTAAAAATGCCATCTTTCACAAGATTTTTACTGTTAAAATCATTCCTGCCAGCTTCACACACTTCAATACAATGTTGCAACACAGGAACACTCTGAATTTTTCACCTCACAAGAGGGGAGGACGAATTGCCATTGCAACTCGCAGGGAAAGTGTAAATTGATTTTTTTTTTTTAAAGGCCCTGCTGAGAGAGGCAGGGGAGTGCTGGAATCTTACATTTGGGAATGACTTCAGTTGGAGGATCACGCCTCCCATGGGGTCTACAGGTAGGGAACGGGTGAATTGGGGGAGCAGACCCAAGTTGGTCTAGTATATACTAAAACATGGCATGCTAATTTAATAGTTCAAATATTTCTAAGATTTGAAGATAGACACAAAATGCTGGAGTAACTCAGCAGGACAGGCATCATTCCTGGATAGAAGGAATGGGTGACCTTTTGAGTTGAGACCCTTCGTCAGACTGGCAGTCTCGACCTGAAACGTCACCCATTCCTTCTATCCAGGGATGCTGACTGTCCTGCTGAGTTACTCCAAAATTTTGTGTCTATCTTTGGAGTAAACCAGCATCTGCAGCTCCTTCCTACAGATCTCTTTGGATCATTGGGTAAATGAAAAAAGCGTAGGTTTTTTTTTGCTGTCCAAAGCCTTTTCTTTGCCCTCATTTTTAAAAACGCCATTTTAATCTTGTTTCTCCAACCAACAAGCTCAATTATTTTGTGAGGTCCTCAATTCAAAGGCATGGCATGTCGCATTACAAAGCTACTGCGCCCACAGCGACAACAGTGTTGCAATTCAAAAATTTTAGTCCATACATTTAAATTATTAGTAATAACTAAAAATTTGGTCAATCTCTTCTGTGTGTGTCTTTTGTGTAGAGATAATTGTCAACGGTAATCAGTAGCACAAAATATAGGTATGATACAAAACTTACCTTCAGCGGCCGTGTGCACGACTTTGATGCCTTTGAGAGGGGGGCGGGATTAAAATTTCTCCTGCCTGTCAAAGACAATTTTTCTCAGCCTGTTCAGCTGCTGAAGAAAAATCGATCCGACATCTGTTCGCTGAAGTTTTTTCTAAATATCGCTGGATAATTTAATAGGAGTAAAATAAAAATCGACTTCTAACGCCGTCAATCCCGACAACGGGACGGATCTCACGTACGGGACAAATCAAGGTAAGCCGTTTATTTTACATAGAAACTTGCTTCTTAGGATTACTTTAATCCAAGTTTTACTTTGCGAAAAGGTGATTTAGGCCCCATACGAACAAGCAGTGTTTTTTCTGCCGATATGGGGTTTAAATTCACTGCAAACCGCAAAGTTCCAAACGATCGCGTTCCACAAAATCCCACTCGCAAGATGATTTAAATGACCATTAATTTACGGGAATTAAACATTAAATTCCTTCCATTTGGCCTATAAATTCATGACAATGAGATTTAAAAATCATGTTATATTGTGAATTCTTGTGTGAATGTTATTTGGACACTTAGGCTATTTAAAAATGTTAACCTTTTCTTAAGAAATGGATCGATGTTTAGATCTAGTAATTGCATTTTGTAATTAGCTACAATTAGGTAACTAACTAATTATATGCTTTAATTTCAGGTCATCCAAGTAAGGTTGTTTCATATTTGTTTCAGAATGCTTCAATCTATAATAACTGAAAATTTCATTCAGTTCTCTTAATCTTTAAGAAAGTTATGGTTTTTTGACTGTCCTTGATCACAGCTTTTGAGTTAAGTCAATGGAAAAGCAATAGGGAACAAGATGCTAATTTCCGATTATTAAAATGGCCATAGCGTTTTTAATACTGAAGATATGAAAGTGAATTAGGTGTCAAATTAAACTTCTTTTTATGCTTTATCTGATGGGATTTCAGACTTGATTTTTAAAATCTCAAAATTTTGTAACATTGCTACAGGTGCACAACCTTTTATCCGAAAGCCTTGGGACCAGACACTTGTCGGATTTCAGACATTTTCGGATTTCCGAATGGAAGATTTTTAGCGTAGATTAGGTAGGTAGCGCGGGCGGCTTGAAAAGTCTGGAGCGACTGCCTCCTCCCCGGAGACCCGGGGAATCATTGTAAATCATTGCATAAATGTTAGTCAGTTAGTTTGGAGGGATTTTATGTGGTGGTGGTGGGGTGGGTGGGTGAAGAGGTAAACTTTAATTCTTAGTCCCCTACCTGGGGGCTCCGTCCGGCCGCGGGCGGCGCCGGTTGTAGCTCCGACCCCGGCAACTCGACCCCTGGCTGCGTGGCGCTCCAAATCCAGCGCCGCCCGCAGCCCCCAGCTCCGCGAATTTTGGGAGCAGGCGGCCTCAGTGCCCTGGAGCTTACCGCACAGCGACCCGGTAAGGCATTGCCCGCTTCCCGCTGGTATCCCAGCGCTGCGACGCCGCCGACTCCCAACATTTGCGGAGCCTCGCAGCCAGGGGTAGAGTTCCCGGGGTCGGAGCTACAACCGGCGACGCCCGCAGCCCCAGCTGGGAGTTGGCGGCCACAGTTGGCGGCCACCGACCCGGTAAGGCATTGACCGCTCCTCGCCTCTCCGACCAGGTAGGGGACTAAGAATTAAAGTTTACCCCTCCAACCCCCCCCCCCCCCCCCCCCCCCCCCCCTTCACATAATAGTCCCCTCCAAACTAACTGACTAACATTTAAGCAATGATTTACAGATGTTTAAGTGTCTCCCCGGTCTCCGGGGAGGAGGCAGCCGCTACAGTAGTACAGACCTCGGTTGACCGTGGGTCGTTTCGGGTCAAGTTTGGCGCCAAACGCGAGCTTTGGTGTGCAGACGACATCCTGGAAAAAATGGCCGGTTTTCGGAGTTTTTCGGTTTCCGGAACTCCGGATAAAAGGTTGTGCACCTGTACTAAATATGTTCAGTCATTTTACCCTGAAACTCATTCTATTCAGTTATTTGCAAAAGATTTTCAAGGCCTGGTACAACACACCTAGCTACTCATTGCATGCTCAAGAATTAATTTCCAAACGGAGATTACAAATTAATATTGATGTTCTATTTATAAGTTGTTTGTGAGTTTGTTAAAAGCTTTTGAGTGAAACATGTCTGGTGATAGATAATGATGTTCTTTTTCATTATTTTTTTCAATGTAAAAGCTAGACCACATCTTGTGCTCCACATTTCAGCCCAAAAAAATAAAGAAAAATATACACACCACCTAAGCAGCTTGGAATAACAATTAGAAAAGATCCACTCCTTAAATAGCTGTGTAAAATTGCAGTGTAATTCCCCATTATAAAGACTTTCAAGGCAGGTTCACCAACCCCACTAGAAGTGATTAAGGAGCAGATGAACACAAGTTATTGCACTGCTTTACTCAGGCCCTGGATGTGGGAAGCAGTTGTTTAAATTAGGTTACAGCAGTTAATCACATATCATTATTTGAACTGCAAATGTCTTGACATGTTAACCAGAAGACTGCAACCATGTTACAAAATGAAATTCTTCACAGAGCTTGTTCTGCAAGTGAACCATGAAATAAGATGGTGTTAAAAGAAAATGTTTGCATTTCTGGTATTGTCAGAAATTGAAACTGGGTCTCCATAAACTGTGCAGTCCTTTTGGTGATAGAGTTCTCAATATGGTATTTGCTCAGGAATTTCAGGTTTTTAACTCTCTAAAGATATGGCGATAGTGATAAGTATTCTCATATAAACTCTGGATATACATGGTGAAATATTTAGAAATGGTGATAACATTGTTGATTAGGTAAGAGATATTTTGTAACAGCCATGATTGTGTCCAATGACAGGTATAGGAGTACAATGTTCAGCTTGAACTGGTGTGCATGTAATTCATAAATGAAAAGAAAATTAAAGACTTAAGTTTCCATAGCACATTCAGTAGCATCCCAAAGTACTTCACAGGTAAAGTTATTTTGCTGTGGTCATTGTTAAAAGACAGGAAGTATGGTAAACAATTTGTACACAACAATCTATACAGCCAAAAGTGTCTTAATGTCCAATCTTGTTTTAGTGATTTTGATTATGTAATGAATATTACCGAGGACATCAGAAATAACTTCACTGCTATTGATCTTCAGAAAGCTGGAACCTCTTCTGCGAACTTCATTAGAAAGTTAGCTGAATATTTTGCACTCTGGTGCATGATATGCAGAACCTACAAATTAGGAAGGAATCGGAAGAATACTTTATTGTCACATATGACTAGGCACGGTGAGATTCTTTGTTTGCATACATAATGTATACAAATCTCCTACGGCGCTGGCATTTCTCTCCCCCCCCCCCCCCCCCCCCCCCCCCCCCCCCCCACTTGTCCATTGCCCTCCCACCACCTCCCTTACAGTAGTCCCCTCACACCAGGTCCTCCATTGTTCTTCCCTTCCCACCCCTCACAGTGGTCCTCCACACTCTCATCAACTGCGGGTCGACCAACGAGGCATCGCGGCGGCGGCGAGGCTTCACTACCGCTGAGGCAAACTGAGTCTATACATGACTACAACTAAACCATCCACAGTGTACAGACACAGGATAATGCTTAGTGCAAAATAATGTCCAGTGAAGTCCGATGAAAGATAGTCGACGGGTCTCCAATGAGGCAGATTTTAGGTCAGGAGCGCTCTCTAGTTGGTGATATCATGGTTCAGTTGCCTGGTAACAGCTGGGAAGAAAATGGCCCTGATTCTGGAGGTGTGCGTTTTCACATTTGTGTACCTCTTGTCAAACTTCCCAAGCCTTATAAGGAAGTATTGCCATTTATTGGTCATTGCTTCAATATGCCAGGTTCAGGACAAGTTGCTGTTGATATTTACTCCTGACAACTTGAAGCTTTCAACTATCTCCTTGTGCAGTTTGTATGTTCTCCCTGTAACTGCTGAGTTTAGTCTGGATGCCACATCCCAAAGCCATGCAGTCTGGAAGGTTAATTGGCCACGATAAATTGAAAGGATCTGGGAAGAATAAAATTAGATTAGTAGGGCTGGTTAAAACAATGTTTGATGGTCAGCCTGAACATAGTGAGCTGAAGGGCATGACCATTCACGGTCGGGCTACGTGACTAGTTTATCACATTTTAATAAGGGAAGTTTTCCACATGGTCATCCTTGAATCTGCCCAAAGGCCCTTGTGAATTCTGCTTCCATTTGGCGAAGCAACAAACAAAAAAAAATATTTCTGCGTCCCTATAATTCAGATGGAGTTTCGAATTTTCTCTTCAAACGGAAATATAGTAATATATCTGCAATATCTGACAAGCCGCAGTGCAATGGCAGAAGAAACAAAATACAGCAATTCATTGAACGATTAATCAACATTATGAATCTGGAATAACCAATCCACGATCAGACAATGGGTAAGTGTTTCCCTTGAAGCATGTACTCAATGCGATTGAAGGACTATTGCTGCAGACTGCCAACCTTTGTGCATTTGGCTCAGAGGCAATCATTAGCACAGTATTTCTGTTTTATAAGACTAATGAACACATTTTGTACTTCATTTGTATTCAGTAAGGTGATCCTTCACCCCATATATGTGTTGCTATAACAACCGCCTGAAGCAACTCTTTGTAGGTTATGTGAGTTATATTCTAGCATCTACATGACATTGATAGAATCTTTTTTTCCTTTAACTTTTGTTTAACGTGTAAAATCAAACTTGCTGTAAGCTCACAATATGATTGCACGTTTTGAAGTGGACTGATTATTAAGTGAAGAAGGGTCTCGACCCGCAACATCATCAGTTTGAAGAAGGGTCTTGACCCAAAACATCACCCATTCTTTCTCTCCAGAAATGCTGCCTGTCCCACTGAGTTACTACAGCATTTTGTGTCCATTTTCATTTTAAACCAGCATATGCAGTTCCTTCCGACACATATTAATTTAAAGAATCTGGGCAGATTTGCTAATCATTTGCATCAAGTTCATTGACACAGGAAAGTATTCTTTCAATCAAGATTCTTCCATCTTGTCATCTTCCAGATCCTCCTTGCAGAGGGATTCCACACAAAATATCTATTCCCTTATATCAGACCGTATTCATGGAAAATAACAGTTTTTAGTAGTACCCGATTAACTACATACTCAGAAATTACTGTATAGATATCTCCCTGCAAGTGCAACACCTGCCACTTCCCCAACCTCCATCCAGGCACCTATATAGCCTTTCCAGAAGAGACAGAGGTTTACATGCACCTTCTCTATTGTAATACATCAGTGAACTTGTAGACAAGGCGACCACTTCACCAAACACTTTGGAAGAGGAAGGATGAGGACCCACAATCCTGTTTACATCAATGGGACAATGGTGGAGATAGTCAAAAACTTCACATTCCTGGGCGTGCATATTTCCGAAGATCTTTCCTGGACCCAGCACATCGATGCAATTATAAAGAGAGCATATCAGCGCCTCTACTTCCTGAGAAGATTACGGAGATTTGGTATGTCAAAGAGGATTCTCCTGAACTTCTATAGGTGCACAGTAGAGAGAGCATATTGACTGGTTGCATCATGGCCCGGTTCGGCAACTTGAATGTCCAGGAGCGGAA
This sequence comes from Leucoraja erinaceus, assembly GCF_028641065.1. Lineage (NCBI taxonomy): Eukaryota > Metazoa > Chordata > Chondrichthyes > Rajiformes > Rajidae > Leucoraja > Leucoraja erinaceus. The sequence continues at coordinate 25,581,163 of NC_073397.1, read as the reverse complement.
AAGACTGCAAAAAGTTGTGACCACTGCCCAGTCTATCACTGGCTCTGACCTCCCCACCATCGAAGGGATTTATCGGTGTTGCTCCCTCAAAAAGTCAGCTAACATCATCAGAGACACACACCATCCTGGCCACACACTCATTTCACCACTGCCATCGGGAAGAAGGTACAGGAGCATGCAAACTGTAATATCCAGGTTCAGGAACAGCATCTTCCCTTCAGCCATCAGGCTATTAAACATAACAACAAATAAGCTCTGAACTACAACAGACTATTATTAATATTGCACTATAATTGTTTGTTTTTTGAGTATGTGTGTATGTGTATAAATACATACTGAACTTTTTTTCTCTTATTTATGTACAATGTTTACATATTCTGTTGTGCTGCAGCAAGTAAGAATCTCATTGTTCTATCTGGGACATATGACAATAAAATACTCTTGACTCTTGACTGCTAGGGGCAATTGGAGCTTCCAGTTACAAGTCACTTCAATTCCCATTCTCATTCCCATAACAAACTGCCTGTCCTCACGGCCTACATTGCCAGACTGAAGCCATGCATAAATTGAAAAAAAAAGTACCTCATGTCATATTCCTCGTGGGTGGCTTAAAACCCAATGGCATGAACATTGATCTCCATCGCAGGTGATAGACTACTGACCGACATCCACTATAAACCCACTGACTCCCATGGCTATCTGGACTACACTTCTTCCCACCCTGCTTCCAGTAAGGACTCCATCCCCTACTCCCAATTCCTCCGTATATGCCGCATCTACACCCAGGATGAGGTGTTCCACACCAGGGCATCAGAGATGTCCTCATTCTTCAGGCAGCTGGGTTTCCCCTCTTCTACTATAGATGAGGCTCTCACCAGGGTCTCTTCTATACCCCGTGACACTGCTCTCACCCCTCCCATCCTCCCCACTCATAACAAGGGCAGAGTCCCCCTTGTCCTGACCTTACACCCTACCAGCCATCACGTACAACAAATAATCCTACGACATTTTCACCACCTCCAACGTGATCCCAGCATTTGCCACACCTTCTCATCTCCTCCCCTGTCTGCTTTCCGCAGAGACCGTTCCCTCCATAACTCCCTGGTCAATTCGGCCCTTCCCACCCGAACCACCCCCTCTCCGGGCACTTTCCCTTGCAACCCCAAGAAAAGCTACACTTGTCGCTTTACCTCCCCCCTTGACTCCATTCAAGGACCCAAACAGTCTTTCCAGGTGCAACAGAGGTTCACCTGCACCTCCTCCAATCTCATCTATTGCATCTGCTGCTCTAGATGTCAGCTGCTCTACATCGGTGAGACCAAGCGTAGGCTTGGCGATCGCTTCGCCGAACACCTCCGCTTGGTTCGCAATAACCAACCTGATCTCCCGGTGGCTCAGCACTTCAACTCCCCCTCCCATTCCGAATCTGACCTTTCTGTCCTGAGCCTCCTCCATGGCCAGAGTGAGGACCACCATAAATTGGAGGAGCAGTACCTCATATTTTGCTTGGGCAGTCTGCGCCCCAGTGGTATTAACATTGACTTCTCTAATTTCAGATAGTTCCTTTCTCCTCCCCTTCTCAGCTCTCCCTCAGCCCACTGGCTCACTCCTCTTCCTTTCTTCTTCCCGCCCCCACCATCCATCTGAAGAAGTGTTTCATCCCAATACTTTGCCTATTTCCTTCATTCCATAGATGCTGCCTCACCTGCTGAGATTCTCCAGCATTTTTGTCAACCTGGCATTCTCCAGTTTTAGTGTTCCACACTTCTCTCTCCTTGTGATCTAACCAGGTCCTTTCACCTACATCATTCTTTCCACTCCCCTCACCCTCTGCACCCCCCTGTCACCTAGTTATTTTCTCCTCCTCTACCTCCGCAAGATCAACACCCAGCCCCATCCACTCTGGGTCCACTATTTCCACACCCCCACCTCCATTCCCATCTACCCAATATCCTTGCCTCTTGCACTCCTTATTTTCCTTTCTTATCAGGTTCCACCATTCATAGCCTTTGTGTTCTTCAGTTCACCTCCAGCCTTTGTAACTTATCTGTACCCTTCCCAATCAACCCCTCCTTACCTGTATCCACCTATTATTATTCAGCCCTTGCCACCACCTCCTCACGTATTTTCACAAGCTATTTCTCCTCTATTCTATTCTTGAAGCAGAGTCCTGACCCAAAATCTGTCCCTTAACCTCCACGGATACTGCTTGACCTGCTGAGCTCCTCCAGTAGTTTGTTGTTTTTTTGCTCCTGGAAGTTAACTTGTTGGAGAATTCTATTACCTCAGAAATATATCATTATAAGTTCATGTTCCTAAGTTATAGGAGGAGAATTAGGCCATTCAGCCCATCAAGTTTACTCCACTATTCAATCATGGCTGATCCTCTCAAACCCATTCTCCTGCCGTCTCCCCGTAATCCTTGACACCAGTACTAATCAAGATTCTGCCAATCTCCACCTTAAAAATATCCATTGACTTGACCTTCTGTAACAATGAATTCCATTATTTTTATTCGTTTTGGATTATCATTGATACATTAAGCCTTGTCCACTTTGGCTGCCAGACACCAAATTGTATTTGTTGATCTTGTACTGGGAATCTTGATTGTTTTTGGAGAAACCAGACATCTTGTAACGTGAGGGCATCGAAGACAATATTTGTCAGACTCTAGATCAAGTAATTGCACTTGATCACGATCTGTTATATTGACAGCTTATGCCCTGGGGCCTGTTCTTCGTGCTGTTAAGGAATTGGTTTTGAAATCCTTGTTTTGTTCACTGGTGTTTTTCAGTTGCGTTATTCCAGCTAAAAGGGAGGGCATTATCCACCTCCAGCGCCTTCACTTCATCAACCTCAACACTGATGACAAATGGAATAAATCTGGTATCAAATGGAATAAATTTGGAACAAACACACCACTGAAAGCTGAGAACTCATCAAGACCCAACAGCAAGTCTGTTTCAGTTTCACCTGCCACTTATGCATTACGCAGCCACTCTACCACTACACCACTGTGCTACCCCAAATGTGGCTGCGTAATGCATAAGTGTGAATCAAAAACGATGTCTCTGAATTCAATAACTCAGGTCAACTAATGGAGTGAATGATCAAATCTTGACCTTGGTACAAATTCCACGGTGATATTCTTGAGATAAATGACAAAGACAATCTGTGGTGGTTTATGAACTCAATTTATAAACATAGTTATAGGCAGATAAAAGAACAACATTGTCCTCCTTTCTCAATTAGACAATATCTGGACTCAGAAATGGACTAGTGATTTATTTCTTCACGTATAGAGAGTCTCCACCTCACAATTCAATCAATTTTAGTACAGAGATTATAGAGTTTAACTATATACCCAATTTATTTATTTACTAAAATAATATATCCCATTCGCTCAAAATGGTGACTGAATACACGTTTAATGATTTTAAAAATACTATATTTTAAATTTCCGCCATGCCAAAATCAGGAAAATATTATCCAGCTGAACAGGCTCTCTAAAATCCAAAGCCAGATCTGTAAAAACTTTTGGAAAGACAACAGCTGACTTCTGTAGAGTTTGAACAATTGACTATTTTAAAATGATTCCATTTTGAAAATTAAAGTATTCTCGACATCCATTGGGTTCTAAGTTAATGAGAAGGATCCTGTGCTTTCAGGTTTATCATTTAATCATTTCTTCTCGGAGCTTGGACTGAGAAAGACTTCTCTGACGAACAAACAAAAACATGCCAATGGAGTTTGTATTGATGGTGACAATTTCTAACACCTTTCACATAAGACAAACTTTGATTTCAGCAATTTCATATCAGAAGCAAAATGGAGCCTTTGGAGTTTCATTTAAAATTGAACTATTAACAGCCCAGAGAAATCAATGTGTCATGGTGAAGACATTATACTGTATATCAGGAGAAAACAGGCAGGCACATTAACTATAACTGTACAGATACCAGATTAATGGTTTGGCTCTGGCTTTAGGACTGGAAGCAATGATGTTAGAAGTATGAATCACCTCGTGACAGCTGACCTAATGGAGCCATTTGTTGCCTTATAGTAAATGGAGATTTCAAAGGGACACCTATTAGACAGTAAATCATCTTTTCTTTCCGAGCTTGTGCTTCGGATTTTCAAAAAAGGTTTAATCAAAATGTGATTATCTGCTTTTACCCCATAATGTGTTACTCTAAATCAAAGGGGCTGTCAGTCTGCTTTGATTTGAAAAGGAAAGTAAAGGCATGTGATGCTTCTAAATGTTGCAGAAGTGAATTTATCTGCAGAACCAGGTATATTAGCAGGGATATGTGATCATTGAATATTTCTACAGCAAAAGCAGGGATTTTTTATGTTCCTGGGATTTTTCTTCGGAATTGAATTTCTCAGTATAATTTCCAAGGTGAAATAATGATCTCTACACATTAACTGATGATGGAAGATTGTTTTAATCTTAAGATTAACTAAAATAATTAAGACTGTGGGCTGCTCTAAGATAACACCCTCCCTGTTATTGGGAAGTAAACACTAGGATTGTGATGCACAGTTAACCTGTGTCAGTTCTTCCAAGTGCTGGATGCATTCGAAATGTACGCAGTCTACTCATTATCATGGCTTTAATAATCAACTCACTGTTCTGGCACTTTGGGTCATCATCATCTTGTTAAATTTTATGAATGGCTAGTTTATATTCAATTTTCTAGCTCTGATTAAAGACACTGTTAACTTTGTTCCTGCAATCAGCGCAATGATTAATTCCAAAGTCTTAGCCGTTTGCTGATGGCCATGATTGAACGTGGCCAAGAGTGAGCAAAGTGCTGAGGGCCATTGTGGGCAGAGTGGAAAATAAGAGCATAATCCTGGACAAGAAGTTCATAAGTTCATAAATTATTGGAGCAGAATTAGGCCATTCCGCCCATCAATTCTACTCTGCTTTAACTCATGGCTGATCTATCTTTCCCTTTCAATCTATTCTCCTACCTTCTCCCCATAACCCCTGACACCCATACTAAACGAGAATTGGTCAATCTGCACCTTAAAAATACCCAAATGCCATCTGTGGCAGTGAATTCCACAGATTCACCATCTGACTAAATAAATTCCTCCTCATCCCCGTTCTAAAGGTAGGTCCTTTTATTCGGAGACTATGGTCTCTGGTCCTAGACTCTCCCACTAGTAGTAACATCCTCTCCACATCCATACTATCCAGGCCTTTCGCTATTCATTAAGTTTTAATGAGGTCCACCATCATCCTTCTAAACTCCAGCAAGTACATGCCCAGTGCTGTCAAATGCTCATCATTCATTAACCCAATCATTCCAGGGAACAACCCTTCTTAGCAAGTCAAGTCAAGTCAAGTCAAGTTTATTCGTCACATACACATACAAGATGTGCAGTGAAATGAAAGTGGCAATGCTCGCGGACTTTGTGCAAAAAGACAAACAAACAAACAACCAAACAAACTATAAACACAATCATAAACACACACATATTCTTTTACATATTAAATATTGGAAGGAAAAACGTAGTAAAGTTAGTCCCTGGTGAGATGGGAGTTTACAGTCCGAATGGCCTCTGGGAAGAAACTCCTTCTCAACCTCTCCGTTCTCACTGTTCTCACCGTAGCAGCTGGAACAGTCCGTTGCATGGGTGGAAGGGGTCTCCCATGATTTTATTTGCTCTGGAGTTGCACCTCCTTTTGTATAGTTCCTGCAGGGGGACGAGTGAAGTTCCCATACTCTCTGCAGAGCCTTCTTGTCCTGGGCAGAGCAATTCCCAAACCAGATGGTAATATTTCCGGACAAGATGCTTTCCACAGCCGCTGAGTAGAAGCACTGGAGGATCCTCTGAGACACTCTGAATTTCCTCAATTGCCTGAGGTGGTAAAGGCGCTGCCTTGCCTTACTCACGAGTGCTGCGGCGTGTGATGTCCACGCTGATAGCACACCCTTAAACAGCGGGAGCTGAAGATGACTGTTGAAGTCAATGCAAGATTTTAAGCTTGAGGGATGTGCTGCACACCGATCCAAAGTTTAGTGGCTTAATAAGGCCAGTCAAGGTCAGTTAATACATATCCAAGTGTTGTTTCGCATTAAATTGCATCATATGCCTCAAACACTGATCAATGCACCCTCATCAATCAGGACTCTCTGAACATTCAGACTCTTACACAACACCATTAAGCTCTTTACTTCCACGACAAATGGATCCAGCCATCCTGTGCTATCTGCAGAGAGTGCAAGTAGAAGTTTCTCAAAGTCTGAACGCTGCAGAAGATGCTGAGATCTTCCACTAGCTTGCTGTTCTTGTGCAAGGTTAACAAGATGATCATAACTTATTATGCAGCTGCAAAGCACATCTTTTACAGAGTAATTTTCTTTGGTGTTATTTCTTATTGAAGCACATAAAGGGCCTGTCCCACTAAACTTTTCAGCGACTGTCTTCGACCTTCAAACTCGAGGGCACTCGCCTGAAAAATCTCGAGCTGGATCAACCATCAGCGATGAAATCGCGAGCTGGATCGACTGATTGCGCGCACACACACACACACATCACAAAGGCGGGGGTCAGGGAAAGCGGGGGAGCGCTGTCTGAAATCACACCTGCGAGGAACAGGAAGGTAAAAGACGGCTGGCACAGCAACGGTAAGTCCTTTAGAGAGCACGGGGGGGGGGGGGGGGAGAGAGAGAAGAGAGAGAAGGGGAGAGAAGGGGAGAGAAGGGGAGAGAATGGGAAAGAAGGGGAGAGAAAGGGAAGAAAGGGAGGAAAGGGAGGAAGAAGGGAGAGAGAAGGAGTGGAGACACTTTTAAGAAGCCAGACAACTTTTAATAAAGTTTAGCGGGCATTTAACATTACCGGTCGGTTTACTTACCTTTTGTTTCTCATCGAGCTTTACGTTTGACTACGTTCAATTAGCTCTGATTGCCTTGGATTATCCACGATAGCATTACGACCTACTATGACCTACCATGACTAAACCTACGAGTAAAACAATATTGATTTTTTCCATGGCAATCTTTTTCTATTCGCGGGGAGTTTTCAGTGTTGAAAAAAATGCCTCAACCTAGCTGAGGCCTCGAGTACTTGGGGATTACTCTCGAGCATGAAAGAGAGTTACAAAGACGTCCTCGGACCTCATGTCAACCATGTTGCAAGTATGAGTCGAGGGAAAACTCTTCTAAACTCACAAATTAGGTCGCCGCAGTGGGACAGGCCCTTAAGGAAGGAAGTGTTCTTTAAATCCTTTTCTTGTGATGGGCCTCCCAACTCATCCGGCAGTCGTTCAGCATGACTTGCACTCTCATCATCCCCCCCTGTTATCCTGCAGTTCTAGCCGTAATGAGCACTGGGAAACCATAGTGAGCTATTGAAGCCGAAAATACTAATATTAACAGCTACTAAAACCAGCAGAAACTTTGAAAAAGCCTACTGAGTGAATTACTCCATTAAGGCATCCCATTAATCAGTGAATAACAAACACAGAAGAAATGGATCAATCTCTTGAATTGCACAGATATTGAGCAGCTTCCTGCTGCTTAACCCTCAACCCTCTGTGCAAGCTGAACACAAAGTTGACTGGATTGCAATGTCCCTATGCGTGAAATCACATTGCAAATTGGTTGACATCAAAATCTGCATAACTCATTGCATGGGCACAATCCATTTTGCTCTGCCTTATGCAATAGCAATGTGCCAATACTTAGTCATTTAATGAGTTAAGACAGCTCCTGAATTAATGAGCTTTAAGAAAACCTGTGTGAAGTGCAACTATTATTATCAAGTTCTCATGGAGATAAATTGTTACTATCGTGCAATAGATAAAGGAATTATTTTATTTTCTACTTCTCTAATTACCATTAGTTTTGTCCCCTTTTCGTTCTTTTAAAAGACAGCTGATATGTCAAGAGTGTTTTAATGTCAGATGTCCCAAAATGGAACAATTGATTTCTCACTTAGAGCAGCTCAACAGAAGCCCCCATCTATTGAATGATTTAAGAAAGATATTTCAGCTAATTTGAACATACAAAGACCAATCAGACAGCGCCCAAGGTCAGGATGGAATCCAGGTCTCTGGCACTGTGAGGCAGCAGCTTCATCAGCTGCACAACTGGTAATAAGTGAAAACAGATGCAGCGAATGTAACGGGAAATAGAACCAAGTGACAAAGATGGAGGTGATTGGAAAGCTGGAGTAGAAACCTGGATGGACAGGAAAGGTTTCAGGTGAAGGAGAAAAGATTTAATATTAATCTGAGGGGTAACTTTTTCACACAGGGCAGTGGATGTATGGAACAAGCTGCCAGAGGAGGTAGTTGAGGTGAGGCAGGGACTATCCCAACATTTAAGAAACAGTTAGACAGGTACATGGATAGGATTGGTTTGGAGAGATATGGACCAAATGTGGGCAGCTGGGACTAGTGTAGCTGGGACATGTTGGCCGGTGGGCCTGTTTCCACATTGTATCACTCTATGACTCTATGAGACTGCGTGTGGGAGAGAAACACTAGGATGTGGGTTACCATAGCTTAAGCTGATTTACTGTAGGAAACAAATATACACACCGATACAAATTAATTAAATACATTTTGAAACATTAAGCAATGAATGATTTTGGTTTGTTATATATGAATGACAATAAAGAAAAATAATACATCTGTATTACAACTATAATATAGTTGCATTCTGTGATTATAGATAGACATTAGGAAGTGAGAAGTAAAGAGGTTATTGGTTTCTGCATGGATATAGTGGGTAATTCTAGGTACCACACTTTAGAAATTACATCAGGATTTAGGGAGATTTAATAGAATGTACTAGAGATGAAGGACTTCAATTAACACCCAAACAACCATGGTTCATTCTCCTGAGTACAAAGTGGCTTAAGAGAGGATTTAAAAGAGATCAGTGTAGTACTGAGAAATGCCCTTGGCTCAACAGTTCATGACTTCAGTTGAGCTAAGAAATAGGAAAGGGTGGAAAACATTAGTAGGAATTGTTTATTAGCCATTGAATAGAAGTTGTAATGTTAGATATAGCACAACTCAATTGGACATAGATGTAACAAAGATACTACAGAAATTGTGGGAAACTTTAACGTACATATAAAAAGGAAATATTAAATATACTGTACACCCAGAGATTAGTAATGAATGTGAGCAGGGTTGAGGTATAGCCTGGTAAACATGCATAATCTATGAATGTGATAAATAATGTGAGGAATATGATAAATGAAAGCATAAATTAAATGAAAGGTGCAAGAATGATTCAACAAAAAAACGCAGCAACAAATAAAGGGTGAGAGGGTCAACAGCATGTAAAGTCAAATCTTACCTGCATTTGGGTTGAAACATGCTTCCTGAGAGTGCAGCAGCTATTAACAAAACACGACATAATGGACTTAAATTGTACAATCCTTTGTTTCCATAGCAATTTAAACATATATAAATGGAGAAAGAAGGCTGCACCAAACCAACTGCAGGTTTATGATTAACAATTAAAAATCAGTTGAGCATAAAATGATTAAATTATATGTGGTGAGGAAATGTCTGTGTTGGCCAACATACCATTGAATATAGTGCATTGCAACTGTAATGCAATTGTCCATGTGGATTCTATCTGCATGTCCAAGTGTTCTTGGGGGAGCTCTCTCACCAGGTGCAGTATGGTTGGTGGGAGGCTGCTGATGGGCAGTGGGAAAGTGCAAAAAAACACTGCAGCACCATTGCATCCAACTCTCAGCAGAAGGCAGTTTGACCTCAGTCTCTATCTTCTTTAGTTTAGAGGTACAGCACGGAAACAGGCCCTTCAGCCCATCGAGTCCGCACCGACCAGCGATCGCCGCACATTAACTCTACACTAGGGACAACTTATACTTATAGCCAATTAGACAATAGGTGCAGGAGGAGGCCATTTGGCCCTTCGAGCCAGCACCGCCATTCAATGTGATCATGGCTGATCATCCCCAATGCTCCTGCCTTTTCCCCATATCCCCTGACTCCATTATGTTTAAGACCCCTATCTAACTTTCTCTTGAAAGCATCCAGAGAACCTGCCTCCACCACTCTCTGGGGCAGAGAATTCCACAGACTCACCACTCTCTGTGATGAAAAGTGTTCCCTCGTCTCCGTTCTAAATGGCTTACTCCTTATTCTTAAACTGTGGCCCCTGGTTCTGGACTCCCCCAACATCGGGGACATGTTTCCTGCCTCTAGTGTGTCCAATCCCTTAACAATCTTATATGTTATATGTTTTCAATCTCTCATCCTTCTTCTAAACTCCAGAATGTACAAGCCCAGCTGCTTCATTCTCTCAGCATATGACAGTCCCGCCATCCCGGGAATTAACCTTGTAAACCTACGCTGCACTCCCTCAATAGCTCTTTCCTCACTGGCTCAAAACTTTCTAGTTCTTGTGTACCTAAATTGAAAAATGGCTTTTCATGAGGAGAACAGAAATATGAAATTCATGGTTACAGACCTTGGCATTTGAGTGCTTATTTTCTCCAGTAATTTATCTTTATTGGTAGTAAATACTTTAACCTCATTTCCCCTTTCATAAGATCATTGCTCTCCTGGTATTTTGGCTTCATTACATGTGCTTCAGTGAAGTCAGGTTCAAAATATAATAGTATAATGCTATTTCCTTATTTACATGTATGATTTCTTCTCCCTTGGACTGGGGGGGGGGGGGGGCCAATATCCTGGCAGGAAGGTTTGCTGTTGCTACTTGTGTGGGGTTAAACTAGATTAGTATGGGGGCAGCCCCGAGTGCAAGTCTGAGCCTGGTGAGAGGCTGGAAGTCGGTACGGAAAATGATGAAAGGAAGCTCAATGGATACGATTGGCAAGAGCACGTTGGGATCGAGGAAGGATTGTTGAATTGAATTGCACTCATTCTAATGCAAGAGGCCTGATTGGTAAGGCAGGTGAACTTCAGGCAAGGATAAGACTGGGATACCCAATGAAGTCAAATGTTTTAATCATATTAACATTCTCTTTTCTTTTCTAGCCCTTGATGTTAACTTGCTATCGCCAGATTTTACTATAGACTGGTTTCAATTAAAAACATTTTTTGTTGGAACATTTAGCTAAACAAGATCACTTGAAACATAATTGAGCCATTTATTATCAGTTTCCAATTGTTTATAATGATCATACTAACAATCTTTGTCATACAGAGATTAAGGGATTAAAACTTGGGTAAATAATCTTGGGTAAATAATCTTTTTGATCTCTCTTTACAATACTTCTGTTTGCATTGCAAAATAATACTTTTGGATTTACATCTATGTTTTTATTCCTAGTTTTTTGTAATGCTGTTTGTTTTTTTCTTTTATTTACTCTTTGAACCTTCTGCAATCAGCTTGGTTTTCATGCATTAACAGCACTAGCATTTGTAATACCTCCATTTTTTTTGCTTCTCTGTTATACACTTTACTATCTATTTATCTGGTCCTTGAGAGAGCTCTGACAAATCATTCATCCTCATGAATAAAAGTGCGGCAATAAACTGTCCTTCTTGTCTCAGCAAATTTTACCCCATTGTTACGGTATGAATTATTGAAGTGTATGGAAAAAATTGCGTAGTTTTATTCTTCCAACAACCTGTAACAGTTAACTGTGTGTAATGTGTTATTCATGACTTTATGAAACAGAAGACTCATTCACAATTGCTGAATTCCCACTTTGCCGACAGGCAGAATATGATCAGAATACATAATTCATCTTGCCGATCTCTGCACTTCTCAAATGCCATAGATTCATGTCATTGATGAGCCGTCGAATTTGTATATTATACCAGAAGAAAAATAAAACCTTTGTAGTTCTAACTGCAAAGTATGTGGAAATAAATGGGATGTGATCGAGTTTGCCTATGTGGAGTTTGCATGTTCTGCCACTGATTGTGTTGTTTTATTTCCGATACCCCAAAAATATGCAGCTTGGTTGATTAAATTAATCACTATAAATAATTACAGAACACACAGTATGTAGGCTGCACAGCTGGTAGAGCTGCTGCCTCACAGAGCAGAGACATGGGTTTGATCCTGCCCTTGGGCGCTGTCTGTGTGTGTGTGTAGTTTTCACATTCTTCCTGTGACTGCATGGGTGTTCCGGTTTCCTTCCCCATCGCAAAGGTGGGTTTGTAGGTTAATTGACCTCTGCAAATTGCCCCTACCTCGTATGTAGGGGGTGGGAAAGAGGGATACTAGCGAGTCAGTGTGATACTAGTCAGTGTTAACTTGATGGGCTGAAGGGCCTGTTGCCATGCTGTATCTCTAATCTAAACAGAGCTAAACTAAATAGCCTTATTTGGAAGGAGTGTTTAGGATCCCATATGACATGAAATTAGCAGATATACATTCAGTTGCACGGGAAGGTACTATGAGTTTTCGCGAAGATGGAAGGGATTTAGTTTAATAAAATAATCATTCCCCCCCGAATGCTGAAACAAAGAATACAACCACGTGTCTATTGATGGCATTGTGCTGGAGACAATTGGCAAGCCTTAACAATTTGTCCAATACAACAAGGCATATGAAAGATTATTTTTATCTTCAGAAAATAAATTACATTAACAATCATACAATCCACTACATTCTCAAATTACAATGAAACTCAAGTAATCAGGATTTGTCCAGATCATTCGTCATTAGTTTAAAAATCCATCCTGTTATATTTTTCATGGTTTTCCTGCAGCCTTTAAAAATATATACTTTCAGAACTGTATTACCTGTGTTATGGTGGTGTGTGAATGAAAATATACTGATGAATCTCTAAGGTAAATAGATTATATTTTATCTACATGCAAGAATAGTGATTGTGAGAAGGCAGCAATTTTCTGAGTAGTAATATCCAGAATTTAATTTGGATTGTATTGCTTAATTTCATCTACTTGTACCAATTAATTGAATTCAATAACTTAATCTTTCAGTGCTTTAAAATATGCTGCTAACAATGGACTGAAATGGTCAGAGAACAATAGTATGTACAGTGCATTCAGAAAGTATTCAGATCCCTTCACTTTTTCCACATTTTGTTACGTTACAGACTTATTCTAAAATGGATTAAATTCGTTTTTTTAATCAGCAATCTATAGACAATAGCCCACAATAAAAAAGTGAAAACAGGTATTTAGAAATTTTTGCAAAATAATAAAAAATAAATAACTGAAATATCACATTTACATAAGTATTCAGACCCTTTACTCAGTACTTTATTGAGACACATTTGGCAGTGATTACAGCCTCAAGTCTTCTTGGGTATGACGCTACAAGTTTGGCACACCTGTATTTGGGTAATTTCTCTCATTCTTCTCTGCAGATCCTCTCAAGCTCTGTCAGGTTGGATGGGGAGTGTTGATGCACAGCAATTTTCAGGTCCCTCCAGAGATATTCGATCGGGTTCAAGTCCGGGCTCTGGCTGGACCACTCACGGACATTCACAGACTTGTCACAAAGCCACTCCTGCGTTGCCTTGGCTGTGAGCTTTGGGTTGTTGTCCTGTTGGAAGGTGAACCTCTGCCCCAGTCTGAGGTCCTGAATGCTCTGGAGCAGGTTTTCATCAAGGATCTTTCTGTACTTTGCTCCGTTCATCTTTCCCTTGATCCTGACTAGTTTCCCAGTTCCTGCCACTGAAAAACATTCCCACAGCATGATGCTGCCACCACCATGCTTCATCGTAGGTATGGTCTTGGCAGGTGATGAGCGGTGCCTGGTTTCCTCCAGACGTGACACTTGACATTCAGGCCAAAGAGTTCAAACTTGGTTTCATCAGGCCAGGGAATCTTGTTTAGGTGCCTTTTGGCAAACTCCAAGCGGGCTGTCATGTGCCTTTTACTGAGGAGTGGCTTCTGTCTGGCCACTCTACCATAAAGGCCTGATTGGTGGAGTGCTGCAGATATAGTGGTCCTTCTGGAAGTTTCTCCCATCTCCACAGAAGAACTCTGGAGCTCTGTCAGAGTGACCATCAGGTTCTTGGTCACCTCCCTGACCAGGGCCCTTCTCCCTTGATTGCTCAGTTTGGCCGGGCGGCCAGCTCTATGAAGAGCCCTGGTGGTTTCAACGTTCTTCTATTTAAGAATGACGGAGGCCACTGTGCTCTTCGGGACCTGCAATGCTGCAGAAATAGTTTCATACCCTTCCCCAGATCCGTGTTTCAACACAATCCTGTCTCGGAGGTCTACAGACAATTCCTTCGCCTTCATGGCTTGGTTTTTGCTCTGAGCTGCACTGTCATCTGTGGAACCTTAGACAGGTGTGTGCCTTTCCAAATCATGTACAATCAATTTAATTTACCACTTGTGGACTCCAATCAAGTTGTAGAAACATCTCAAGGATAATCAATGGAAACAGGATGCACCAAAGCTCAATTTTGAAAGTCACAGTAAAGGGTTTGAATACTTACGTAAATGTGATATTTCAGTTATTTATTTTTAATTATTTTGCAAAAATTTCTAAACACCTGTTTTCGCTTTTATATTATGAGGTATTGTGTGTAGATTGATGATTTAAAAAATGACTGTAAGCAATTTTAGAATAAGGCTGTAATGTAACAAAATGTGGAAAAAGTGAAGGGGTCTGAATACTTTCTGAATGCACTGTATATCTGTGCTGTGAGTTTCTTGCATGGCAAAACTAGATGCTACTGTACTTTCAACATTGATCTTAATCATGGTTAAAACTGGTGCAATGGAGATCAATGAGATATTGGAAGAAATGTGAATCCCTGGATAGAGTTAACAGTATTAATATCGAGGATCAATGTTATTAATTGCTTTATTAATTTTAACGCACAAAGGAGAAAATGTGTCTGTTTTGCATGGGAAACAAGGAGTTCTTCAGTTTGATATTTACAAAGGCATGAGTAATCTGAGCCTTGCAGACCTGGAGGTTTGAGCTTTGAAGTCCTGCTTTTTCTAACCTCAACTTCCATTTAGGATACTTTAATTAGCCTTAGTTTAATTTAGATTGACGGCTTTGGGACTGTACTCACTGGAGTCTAGAAGGAAGAGGGGGATTTCATTGAAACTTGCTGATTAGTGAAAGGCCTGAATAGAGTGGATGTGGAGAGGATGTTTACACTAGTGTGAGAGTCTAGGACCAGAGGGCATAGCCTCAGAATAAAAGGATGTAGCTTTAGACGGGAGATGAGAAGGATCTTCTTAAGCTAGAGGATAGTGAATCTGTAGAATTACAATATAATGCAATCCAATACAACACAATACAATAATACTTTATTAGCCAAGTGTGTTTTGCAACATATGAGAAATTTCATTTGCCAAGTTAGTCATACAAATGAAAAAAGCAACAGACACACAAAATACATTTTAACATAAACGTCCACCACAGTGACTCCTCCACATTCCTCACTGTGATGGAAGGCGAAAAAAAGTTCAATCTCTTCCCTTCTTTGCTCTCCCGCGGTCGGGGGCCTCGAGTCTTCCGTTGACGGATGATCTTACTCCTGTAGCTGGTGGTTGCGCCCTCGTTGTCGGGGTGATCAAGCTCCTGCTTCGGAGGCGAATCTCAGCTCCCCCGCGTCAGCGATCGGGTCGGGGCTTTTCGAAACTTCTGCTTCATTGGAACTCCCAGCATCTACAGTCTCTACCCGATACTAGAGCTCTCGATGGTAAAGCCCATAGGCAAGGGATCCCAGGCAAGAGATTGGCTCCGCTGGCAAGTCCACACCCCGCGGTGGGACTCACAGTCCCGACCGAGACCTCCAGCTCCACCATGTTAGACAGCAGATTCGACCCGGAATACAATCGCATCTCCGGCAACATAAGAGATCGATAAACGTTTCCCTCGACACACTCCCCCTCCCCTCACGTAAATAAACCAGAGAACATTTACACAAACTTTTAAAACACACTAAAAATAACAAAAAAAGATGAAAAAACAGACAGACTGTTGAGGAGGCTGCCAATCATGCAGCATCCCTGGTGGTCTACCACCAGGGGCATTGCATGATTGCCACAGAAGGCAGTGGAGGCCAAAACATTGGGTATTTTTAATGCAGTGATTGACAGATCAGCCGTGATTGAATGGTGCAGTAAACCCGATGGGCCAAATGGCCTAATTCTGCTCCTATGACTGATGAATTTATGAACAGAACAATTAATTATATTAACCTGTATAAAACAGGCAACACATGATTGGTTTAGAATAATATATCAACTAGCTCCAATCACTATTTCATTTTGACTATTTTCCAGTTCATATTATAGATCATAACGTTTTACCAGCATTACCCGATAAGATGATAAGAAGGATATTCTGAAAGGTGGGACTATACAAGTGACATTCCTTTGAGCATACTCAGTACGTTGAATAACATGAAGCTGTCATGGAAACTAGAAAAAATAGGCAGCATTAGAGCAAAACCAGATCTTTGCAGAGATATGCTGCTAAAAGATACAACCCAACATAATATTAATTCTTTATTTGCACTGCGGGAGGTTATTGTTATAAACAGAGATTTGGATGACCTATGTACACCTGCTCAGGATGAGACGGAGGTTACATCAGCAAGATGGGCAGAACCTGCAATGCTAGAAGAAGTAAAAGTTGAGCTACATTCTTCCACCAGATCATTTAAATTACATATAGTTTCCAAAGTCAAGTTAGCCAATGTGCAGTCCAATGCATCAATGGGCATTGATGCAATGAGCAATGCATTCCAAGAGCTCCGTGTCACCAGTTCAATCACATACCAGGCCAGGCAAGTGAGCAGAATATTATTTAATGGGATTATAGATTTTAGAAGAGTGCTTGGAAATAGTATACAATTTGTATACAATCGCTATAGTATAAACATCCACCACCAAAATGGATCTTCTCAAATCTCATAATTTCTTTAATCGTATGGTATTTCATCCCCATGAATATGAAACTTAAATGTACAACCGCAGGCAAATGTTTGTTACATTCATACAAGTCTATAGTGAAGTTGTATCTTGAAAGGATAAAGCCTTTCTTTCATGTCAAGGCCAAAAAAAGGCCACTGTCTGACTTTATGGTGTCTGGGTTACCCTATATCAACCTGACTTGTGACAACATGTTACTGGCCAAAAGTTAATTACGATGACATTAATATCTGAGCTAGAATCAACACTAAACAAGCTATTAGGACATTGAAAAGGAGGTGCAGGCAGCTCAGCAATGCCTCCTCAAAAGATAAGAACAAGAAACATGAAGATAATGAAGATAATTTTGACTGAAAAAAATATTCATTTGCTCAGGAAGTGTCTTGTGAAGTTATGCTTTACATTCTCCATTTTCCATTGTTTCAGGGTCAGTACCTCCATTGTCATACAGTTGTAATGGACAAGAAAAATAATATCCTCTCATATGGCATATTTTGTTTGATGTTACTTTGCACGGAGTACTATGTTTTCTGTATATGTGTTGGGTTCAATTATACTTGGGACAGATATTACATAATGCAATATTTATGTGCCTTATGCAAAACCCCAAGTTTGTATAATTTCATGATAGGATTGATAATTGCAGCAGTGGAAAATGGTTTCCATGGTATTCTAACCCTTATTTGTTCTGAATCAACTCTTCCATTACATGACAACAGGTATCTATAGACAGATGTTAGCAAAGATTACTGAAGAGCTCATTACAGGTTGACACTCTAGTGCAGCTGGTAGAGCCACTGCCTCATTGTGCCAGAGACCTGCGTTTGATCATAACTTTGAGTGCTGTCTAGCAGTGTGGAGTCTGGAAGTTTTCCCTGTATCCCGGTTTCCTCCCACATCCCAAATACGTGTGGGATTGTAGGTGAATTGGACATCTGTAAATTGCCCCTTGTGTGTAAGGGGTGGATGCAAAAGTGAGATAGCATAGAAGTAGTGTTAACAGGTGATCAATGGTCATTATGGTGGGTCAAAAGGCCTGTTTCCATGCTGATTCTCTAAACTAAATTAAACTAAACTAAACTAAATCCCAATCACTGAGATCTCCAACAGAGTGGGACATGAGGTACAGAAGTGTGAAGATGCATACCTCCAGTTTCAGGGACATTATCCTCTCAGCTGTTATCAGGCAACTGAACCATCCCATCACCATCTAGAAAGTTGTCCTGAGCTAACATCTACCTCATTGGAGATCCTCAAACTATCTTTTGTTGGACTTTACTGGACATTATCTTGCACTAAACACATTACCCTTTCTCTGTATGATGTGGATGGCTTGACTTTTGCTGACTGGATAGCACAAAACAAAAAAGCTTTTTACTGTACCTCGGCACATGTGACCACAATAAACTAAACTGAACTAACATAATAACAGAAACTAATCTATGTGCGGAACTGAACTTAGACATTTATCTGTTGGCAATTAGCACACATTTGATTTTGGTCAGATTCACATTCAACAGTCATGTTGAAGAAAACCAATGACTCAGAAATGCTCCCATACTGGAGCTAGTATCAGGACAGTAAAATAGAAAGAAAGAATTGGGGGAGTGAAGAGATAAACAAAAGACAGGTATGAAAAAAACCCCATTTCAGTCAGATTGTTGCAAAAATCAATGAATAATAATATTTTTTATTAACATTTATACAATGCGTCCTGACTATCTGCTAAACATTTTCCAAAACATATCTTTGGACAGCATCTCAGCTCAGAAATATATAATGAAAAATAGCAGGTTAGTACCACAATTTTCTCCTTGTCATTTTAATTAACCCTTCATCTGCTTATTGGTTGAAATCTTCTCCTCTAATTAGGCTAAGTGCTTTAATGGGGGATGTTTGATGTGAGAGGGTGATTAATTACAGAAGCAATGCATGTATTCAGAACTCTTCAACTGCCCAGAGACATTTGGTGCTGACAGATGTCAACTGGAAAGTCAGAGGTCAGTTTTCCGGTGGCCTGATGTTGGATTTATTTTTAACTCTTTGTAAGAGTGGCTTATTATGTTTGCAGTTTGTGATTTACAGCCAGGTCTTGAATGCACAATGTAACTTATCTCAACATGATAATTAAATCCTAAAGCAAGAACGAATTAATCAATTTATTTTGGTTTTCATATTAGTTTTGTTTAGATATATAGCATGGAAACAGGCACTTTTGGCCCACCCAGTCTGAGCCGATCATCAATCACATGTTCGTTCTAGTCCTATGTTATCTCATTTTCTCATCCACACGCTATATTTTAGGGACAATTTTACAGAGGACAATTAACCCACAAATTTGCAGGTCTTTGGGATGAGGGAGGAAACCGGAGCATCTGGAGGAAACCCACGCTCTCCCACACAGGGAGAATGTGCACCTAAGGTTGGGATTGAAGTTGGGTTTCCGGAACTTCGAGGCAACACCTTGACCAACTCTACC